>NC_087353.1:72467729-73092729 GCF_030014295.1 Loxodonta africana | reverse complement strand
AGATGGCCAGCTGGGAGGAGGGAGACCTTCAGTGAGATGGATTAGCGCATGGACTTGAACATGCCAGCAATTGTGAGGGTGACCCATGACCAGATAATGTTTCATTCTGTTGTACATAAATAAGGTCACTATGAGTCAGAGTCAACCGTACAGCAGCTATCTACCTATCTATCTTTATTTTAACAATGAATTGATATAATGCCCTGTTGTTGTTACGTGCCCTCTAGTCAGTCCCGACTCATACTGACCCTGTGTACAACAGAATGAAACATTGCCTGGTCCTACGTCATCCTAACCATCTTTGTTATCCTTGAGCCCATTGGTGCAGCCACTGTGTCAATCCGTCTCCTTGAGGGTCTTCCTCTTTTTCTCTGACCCTCTATTTCACCAAGCTTGATGTCCTTCTCCAGGGACTGGTCCCTCCTGATAACATGTTCAAAGTATGTGAGACAAAGTCTTGCCATCCTTGCTTCTAAGGAACATTCTGGTTGTACTTTTCCAAGACAGATTTGTTCATTCTTTTGGCAGTCCATGGTGTATTCAATACTCTTCACCAACACCATAATTCAAAAGCATCAATTCTTCTTCTGTCTTCCTTATTCATTGTCCAGCTTTTGCATGCATATGAGGCAATTGAAAACACCGTGGCTTGGGTCAGGTGCACATTAGTCTTCAAGGTGACATCTTTGCTTTTGAACACTTTAAAGAGGTCTTTGGCAGCAGATTTGCCCAATGCAGTACATCCTTTGATTTCCTGACTACTGCTTCCATGGACATTTGTTGTGGATCCAAGTAAAATGAAATCCTTGACAACTTCAATCTTTTCTCCATTTATCATGATGTTGCTTAGTGGTCCAGTTGTGAAGATTTTTGTTTTGCTTTGAGGTGTAATCCACGCTGAAGGCTATACTCTTTGATCTTCATCAGCAAGTGCTTCAAGTCCTCTTCACTTTCAGCAAGCAAGGTTGTATCATCTGCATATCACAGGTTGTTAATGAGCCTTCCTCCATTCCTGATGCCCCATTCTTCTTCATATAGTCTAGCTCCTTGGATTATTTACTCAGCATACAGATTGAATGAGAATGGTGAAAGGATACAACCCTGATGCACTCTTTTCCTGACTTTAAACCATGCAGTATCCCTTTTTCTGTTCCAACTATTGCCTCTTGATCTATGTATAGGTTCCTCATGAACACAATTGTTATGGACTTCCCATCTTTGACAATGTTTTCCATACTTTGTTATTATCCACACAGTTGAATGTCTTTGCATAGTCAATAAAACACAGGTAAAGACTTTTCTGGTGTTCTCTGCTTTCTGTCAAGATCCATCTGACATTAGTAATGATATCTCTGGTTCCGTGTCTCCTTCTGAATCCAGCTTGAATTTCTGGCAGTTCCCTGTCAATATGCTGCTGCAGCTGCTTTTGAATGATCTTCAGCAAAATTTTACTTGCATGTGGAGTTAATGATATTGTTGAATAATTTCTGCATTTGATTGGATCACCTTTCTTTGGAATAGGCATAAATATGGATCTCTTCCAGTTGTTTAGCCAGGTGGCTATCTTCCAAATTTCTTGGCATAGACAAGTGAGCACTTCCAGCACTGCATCTGTTTGTTGAAACATCTCTATTGGTATTTTGTCAAATCCCAGAGTTTTGTTTTTTGCCTTCAGGGCATCTTGGACCTCTTCCTTCAGTACCATCAGTGTGATCATATGCTGAAATGGTTGAACATTCTGAAATGGTTGAACACTGACCAATTCTTTTTGGTATAGTGACTCTGTGTACTCTTTTCATCTTCTTTGATGCTTCCTGTGTCGTTTAATATTTTCCCCATAGAATCCTTCAACATTGCAACTTGAGGCTTGAATTTTTTCTTCACTTCTTTCAGCTTGAAAAATGCTGAGCGTGTTCTCTTAAGGCTTTCTAACTCCAGATCTCTGCACAAGTCATTGCAATACTTTACTTTGTCTTCTTGAGCTGCCCTTTTAAATCTGATGTTCATCTCTTTTACTTCATCGTTTCTTGCTTTCGCTTTAGCTACTCAATGTTCAAGAGCAAGCTTCTGACATCCAATTTGTTCTTTTCTTTCTTGTCCTTTCAATGACCTCTTGCTTTCTTCATGTATGATGTCCTTGATGTCATTCCACAATTCGTCTAGCCTTCAGTCATCAGTGCTCAACGTGTCAAACCTGTTCTTGACATGGTCTCTAAATTCAGGTGGGATTTTTTTTTTATACTCAAGGTTGTACTTTGGCTCTCATGGACTTGTTCTAATTTTCTTCGGCTTCTACTTGAATTTGCATATAGCAACTGATGGTCCATTCCACAGTTGGCCCCTGGTCTTGTTCTGACTGATGATATTGAACTTTCCCATTATCTCTTTCCACAAATGCAGTTAATTTGATTCCTGTGTATTCCATCTGGGGAAGTCCACATGTATAGTCACCATCTATATTGTTGAAAAAAGGCATTTTCAATGAAGAAGTCGTTCTTGCATAATTCTATCATGCTATCTCCAGCATCGTTTCTATCACCAAGGTCATAGTTCCCAACTACTGATCTTTCTTCTTTGTTTCCAGCTTTCTCATTCCAATCACCAATAATTATCAATGCATCCTGATTGTATGTCCAATGAATTTCAGACTGCAGAAGTTATAATAAAAAGGAGAAATGAAATAAATTAATGTAGATTTCTACAAGGAAAGACATCATGAAATAGATGCTTACACCTATGAGTAGAATCACTGTGAGTGTGACAGTTACCAATGCAGACTGAAGCAGGGATTCAAATACCACAAGTGGCATTATGGAGAGTGCTATGATTTTCCAAAATGGCAACTCATTATCGATAAAGTTCCATACAAAACAAAGTACAATCTTCTCTTGAATTATACTGTGGTTGTATTCCTGGAAAATTCAGTGTTTCTATGTAAAACAGGTTAAGGTTCTAGACTCAGATAATCATTAATACATTTTTAACCCAAAGGAATGTCTGATGGATCATTCCAATATTAAGCAAGATCTGGGACCACTGTTTATGCAGAACGTCTGTATTAATTTCCTACAGCTGTTGTAACAAATTACCACAAACTATATAGCTTCAAACAACAGAAATTTATTCACTCAGATTTCTGGAGGGTGTAAGTCCAAATTCAGGGTGTTGGCAGGGCTCTGTTTTGTCCAAAGACTCTAGGAAGATCCTTTCTTGTCTTTGCCAGCTTCTATGTTCTGTGGCCTGTGGCAGCTCATTCCAGTCTCCACCTCCATCTGCACATGGTCTTCTTTCCTCTGTGTCTCTCCCCTCTTTTTAGGACACCATTCATATTGGATTAAGGCCCACCCTACTCCAGTTTGACCTCATGTTAACTAATTACATCTGCAGGGACCCTATTTTCAAATAAGGTCACATTCTGAGGTTCTAGAGGTTGGGACTTAAACATATCTTTTGGGGGCACACAATTCAACCCACATCAACATCTAACAAAACTGTCCCTCGCCATTAGTGACCACCCCCCCATCATTAGGACAACCAAAAGCTGTCCACAAATTAAAAAAGAAAAAACTCAACAAAGCAATTCTGTCCCCAGTGAGAACCTCTGTAGTCAGGGATCCCATTCCTAATCCCCAATGATATTTTTTAAATCCCCTTCCTACCTCCCTAGTTCTCCTGCACTTTTCAGTCTCCCGAGAACAAATCCCAGAAGGCCCCTCTGACCCCTAGATTTTCTTCTGCCTCTCCCCCAACATCCTGTCTCTCAACCCTTGCCAAAGAAACCAGCTCACTCTGACTCCACTTTTCAGTTTGTCTCCTCTCTCTGTTCTCCAGATTTTACATAAGAAGCCCAGCCAGGTCAAGGGCTGTTTTTGTTGTTGTTGGGTGCCATTGAGTCAATTTTTGACTCATTGTGACCCCGTGACAGAGTAGAACTGCCCATAGGGTTTTCATTGCTATAATCTTTACAGAGCGGATCGCCAGGTCTTTCCCCTTCGGACCCGCTGGGTGGGTTCGAACAACCAGCCTTTCCATTAGCAGCCAAGCACTTAGTCACTGCAAGGGCTAAGCCCTCCCCAAAAGGCAGGGAAGGCTATGAACAGTCCTAAAATAAATCTCCCCCGTGGACAAAGAACTAACTGTGCCGGGCACCAAACCAGGCCTTTGAGATGCAATAGTTCTTGGCACTTACTTGTGGGAAGATTAAAGTAATTATTATTTAGACCAAAACCAGACCAAACTCATTGCTGTCGAATTGATTCCGACTCATAGTGACCCTATAGGACAGAGTAGAACTGCCCCATAGGGATTTCAAGAAGTAGCTGGTGGATTTGAACTGCCAGCCTTTTGGTTGGCAGCCAAGCTATTAACCACTGTGCCACCAGGGCTCCATTTAGACCAGGGGCTGGCAAACTACAGAGTGCGGACCAAATCCAGCCTGCTGCCTATTTTTGTATAGCCCACAAACTAAGAGTGGTGTCTACATTTTTAATGGTTGGAAAAAAACAAAAGAATATTTTATGACACGTGAAAATTATATGAAATTTCAGAGTTCCTGAATAAAGTTTTACTGGAGCACAGTCATATCTATTGTTTACGTATTATCTATGGCTGCTTTTGCTCTACAATGGCAGAGTTGAGTAGTTGCAACAGACTGTGTGGCCTGCAAAGCCTACAATATTTACTATCTGGGCATTTACACTAAACGTTTGCTGACCCGTGATTTAGATACTGAGCTAGTGCTTTCAAGCACCTGCTATGTGTCAGGCAGTAAGGTTATACAGAGAGGAGGAAATCAACCAGAAATATTCCTCAACAAAAAATTTAAAAGCAAGGTACTTCCGGCCAACATGCCACCATAGACAGAAGCACCAAGCCATCCCTCCACAGCAAAGACCCAAAAAACTAAGTAAAACAGAGACAAACGTCATTCCTGGAATCCGAATTGTCAAATGAAGAGATAAAGATCTCAGCCAAACACTGACTGGAATAAGAAACTGACAGAAGACTGAGAGCAAGGAGAGATACGTGCTAAGGTTCCTTATCAGCCTAATGTAGCACGGATTCTCCATCTTGGACTCCTGTTGGAGATCTGCAGACAGGGAGCACAGGAAAGCAGCTTCACAGAGCTCCCAGCAGGAAACAGAGCACCTGGTAACCAGCAATACACACTTTCCAACGCCCATCCTCTCCTCACTGCTCTACCTCTGAGTTTCCTGGCTGGCTGCGGTGGCTCGGCCGGCCAAGAAGTGCAGCGTCCCTGCCGCTTGGATTTGCCCCACCCGTGTCACAGATTGGTGGACAGGGAGTACGGGAAAGCAGCTTCATAAAGTCCTAGCAAAAGACACAGCACCTGGTAACAAGTGATATAAGCTTTACTAACCCCCACTGTTCTTTCCCCCCCCCTTCAGCCTCCTCTGCTTCCCGTCAGCTGCAGTCTCCTAGCCAGGAGGCAACTGCTTCTGCCACAGGCCTCTTGGATTCACCCTGTCCACAATGGCCAGGTCCCTGAGCTGGTTTTGCTTCTTTCCATCTCTTTTGATTTCTTCCGTGCCTCCCACCATCTCCCCCTCATTTCTCTTAAACACCTGGCTCCATGTGCCATCTTTGCTTCTTCTTGAAAGGCTGTGAAGCCCCTCTTGAGTAGGGTTCTGCTCCCCCGGCCCACAACTCCACACTGGTGGGATCCCTGGGGCTTTTTTTTTTCTTTTTTGCTTGTTTTGTTTTGCTTTGTTCTGTTTTGTTTTGCATGTTTGTTTTCTTTTTCTTTTCACACTTGGGAGCCCCTTCTACCCAAGCTACACTGAATGGCCTGAGAGCCAACCCTTAATCTGAGCAGCCACATAGATAGGATCCCTGGGGGAATCTCTTTGTCTTTCTTTTCTTTTTTCCTTCTCTCTTTTTCCCTGTCTTTCTTCATTTCTCAGTTCTTATCCGTCTATGCTTACATTCTTTTCCTGCCTCCTGAATACCCGGTGCCTTGTGACATCTATACCCCAACTAGCCAGGCTATACTGTGCAACCTGGGAGACTTCCCCAGTCTTTGCAGGTGCAATGGTGGGACCCCTGGGGGTTTTTCTTTTCTTCTTCTTCTTTTTTTCTTTTCCAAATCTTTATCAAGTTTTTTTCCCCTTTTTCTTTTTTCTTCTGTCCATTTCTCAGGCTCTCATCCCTCCACTCCAACAGCAAGCTCCCTTTGCACTCTTTTTTTTTTTTTTCCTTTGTTTTTGGCTCCTGTTTCTCCTCTTTCCCATGACTATAATATTTCCATACACCACAACCTGCCCCCCTTTTCCTGCCTGCCTGTACCATGCACTGAATATCACACCTCCAAGCAGCACAGGAATGGGCTACTGGAATCTGCGTGGCACTGATTCCTGGCCCACCCTGTCAGCGCTAATACATGCCACAAACAACCCATCACTGCCCCTTCCCTTCAGCTGGACCTGCCTTGCTGCACCATAGCTGAGGGACTGGCACTGCCCATTGGGCAAGGAGGTGAAAACTATCACAACTACAGAAGACCCAACAACAAAGAATGCACAGCCTGCCTGCTCAGACATAACCAAAATAAAACAAGAAACTAGGACAAAACAAACAAGTCTAAATCAAGAAATGAAGGAAATGACTACTGAATGTCCCGAAGATAGCAGATAATATCAAAACATATTTTTTAAAAAAGGACAGCATGGTTCCAGTAAGTGTCCAAAATAAAACACCAAATGACCTTCCAGTAGAAAAGAAGGCACTAGAACTACCTGACAGAGAATTCAAATCTCTAATATTCAGAGCTATCCAAGAGTTGAAGCAAAAAGCAGACACAAATGAGGAAAAGATAGACAAATTTATGTAAAAGGCAGACAAATTCATGGAAAATACAGACCAAAAAGTGGAAGAATTCAGGGAACTAATACCAGGAAAAAATGCCAAAATAAATTCACAACTTGAAATCATATGAAAACAACAATTAGAAATCCAAAAGATAAACAATAAGATTTCAGAAATGGACAGTGTCATAGAAGGGCTGAGGAGCAGGCTTGAAATGATGGAAGACAGGATTAGTGAAATTGAAGACAAACACTTGGCTACCTCTCTGAAGAAAAATCAGGAAAAAAAGAACAAAGAAAAATGAGGAAACCCTGAGAATTATGATGGGATACAATCAAAAGCAAAAAATTTGCAAGTGATCGCAGTTCCAGAATAGGGAGAGAAAATGGAAAACACAGAGAGGATCGTTGAAGAATTGCCAACAGAAAACTTCCCTAATATCATGAATAATGAAAAGCTGACCATCCAAGAAGCTCAAAGAACTTGGTATAGGATAGACCTCAAAAGAAAAACACCAAAGCATATCATAATCGCATTCGCTAAAACAAAAGACAAAGAAAAAATCCTGCGAGCAGCTTGAGAAATACAAAAAGTCACATACAGAGGAGAAACAATAAGACTAAACTCTGATTACTCAGCAGAAACCATGCAGGCAAGAAGGCAACGGGATGATATATATAAAACCTTGAAAGAAAAACATTGCCAACCATGAATAATACATTCTGCAAAACTTTCCTTCAAATACAATGGTGAAATTAGAACATTTCCAGATAAACAGAAATTAAGGGAATATGTAAAAACCAAAGCAAACCTACAAGAATTATTAAAGAGACTCCTTCGGCCTGAGAACAAACAACATCAGACCACAGCCTGAATCTAGGACACGGGGTTGTACCAGCCAGATACCAATGTAGTAAATGAACTCTCAAGGACTATCCAAAACCAAAACAATTGCAACAGGAAACCAGAAAGGTTAATCTGTAAATGACAACGTCAGAACAATAAAAGAGGGAATAAACAGTATAGGTATAGAACTTTCTTTAACGGAGAGGAAAGAAGGTGATACCAAGTAATGATAGACTGGTTCAAACCTATGAAGATAAGGATAAATTTCAAGGTAACCACAAAGAAAGTTAACAAGCCTACTCATCAAAATAAAGAAGAAAAACATAAAGTCTTAATAAAAGCAAAAAGAAATGAAAAATAAATCCACAAACAAAAGGAACTCAGCACAGGAGGGTAAGAAGAACAAAGAAAATGTCAGCACCACAAAAAAAAGCACTACAAAATGACAGCAATAAATTCACACCTATCAACAATTACATTGAATGTAAATGGCCTAAATGCACCCATAAAGAAACACAGAGTGACAGAATGGATTAAAAAAAAAAAAACAGGATCCATCAATATGCTGTCTACAAGAGACACACTTTAGAAACAAAGATGTAAATTTTTTAAAAATCAAAGAATGGAAAAAATATATATCAAGCAAGTAACTACCAAAAAAGAGCAGGAGTGGCAATACTAATCTCAGATAAAAGAGACTTTAAAACAAAATCCAGCATAAAAGACAAAGAAGGGCACTATATAATGATTAAAGGGACGATGCATCATGAAGACTTAACCATAATAAACATCTATACACCCAATGACGGGGCCCCAAAATACATAAAACAAACTCTAACAGCACTGAAAAGAGAAACTGAGAGTTCCACAATAATAGTAAGAGACTTCAACACACCACTCTCGGTAAAGGACAAAACATCTAGAAAGAAACTCAACAAAGATACAGAAGAGCTAAAGAGCACAATCAGCCAACCTGACCTCATAGACATATATAGAAATTCCACCCAGCAGCTGCAAAGTACACATTCTTTTCTAACACAAATGGAACGTTCTCCAGAATAGACCACATCTTAGGCCACAGAGCAGCCCTCAACAAAATCCAAAACACTGAGATAATACAAAATATCTTCTCTGACCACAATGCCATCAAAGTAGAAATTAACAACAGGAAGAGTAAGGGAAAAAAATCAATTTCATGGAAACTGAATAACACCTTGCTTAAAAACCACTGGGTAATAGAAGAAATCAGAGATGGAATCAAAAAATTCCTAGAATCAAATGAGAATGAAAACACATCATACCAAAACCTTTGGGACACAGCAAAGGCAGTCCTCAGAGGTCAATTTACAGCAATAGATGCACACACCAAAAAGAAGGGACAAAATCAAAACACTAGTTATATAACTGAACAAATAGAAACAGAACAGCAAAAGAAGCCCACAGCCACCAGAAGAAAGGAAATAATAAAGATCAGAGCAGAAATAAATGAAATAGAGAATAGAAAAACAATAGAAAGAGTCAAAAAAATCAAAAGCTGTTTCTTCGAAAGGATCAACAAAGTTGACAAGCCACTGGCCAAACCAACAAAAGAAAAACAGGAGAGGACGCAAATAACCCAAATAAGAAATGAAACGGGGGATATTACAACAGACCCAACTGAAATAAAAAGGATCATAACAGAGTATTATGAAAAACTATACCCCAACAAATTTGAAAACCTAGAGGAAATGGACAAATTTCTAGAAACACACTACCTAACACAAAATGATGTTGAAAATATGAACAGACTCATAACAAGGGAAGAGATTGAAAAGGTAATAATAAATAAATAAATAACTCCCAACAAAAAAAAGCCCTGTCCCAGATAGCTTTACTGGAGTACTCAACCAAACATTCAGAGAAGAGCTTACACCAGTACTACTCAAACTATTTCAGAACATAGAAAAGGAAGCAATGCTTCCAAAATTCATTCTATGAAGCCAGCATAATCCTGATACCAAAACCAGGCAAAGACACCACAAAAAAAGAAAATTACACACCAATATCTCTCATGAATATAAAAAAAAAAGTAAATTTTTTATGTAGATGCAAAAAATTCTCATCAAAATTCTAGCCAATAGAATTCAGCATCATATCAAAAAAATAATACAGCACAACCAAGTAGGATTCATACCAAGTATGCAAGGATGGTTCAACATTAGAAAATCAATCAACATAATCCACCATATAAATAAAAAGAAAGAAAAGAATCACATGATTGTCTCAATCAATGCAGAAAAGGCATTCGACAAAGTCCAACACCCATTCCTGATGAAAACTCTCAATAAAATAGGTATAGAAGGGAAATTTCTTAACATAATAAAGGGCATATATGCAAGACCAACAGCCAACATCATTCTTAACGGAGAGGGGCAGAAAACATTCCCCTTGAGAACAGGAACAAGACAAGGATGCCCTTTATCACTACTCCTATTTGACATTGTGATAGAAGTCCTGGCTAGAGCAATAAGACAAGAAACAGAAATAAAGGGCATCCAAATTGATAATGAAGAAGTTAAACTCTCCCTATTTGCAGATGATATGATACTAAACAGAGAAAACCCAAAAGACTACATGAGAAAACTACTAGAATAGAAAGATTCAGCAGAATTGCAAGATACAAGAATCAGTTGGATTCCAATACGCCAATAAAGAGAACAATGAAAAGGAAATCAGGAAAACAAAGCCATTTATAATAGCTCCCCCCTCCACCGCAAAAAAAATGTGGGAATAAATCTAACCAGGAATGTAAAAGACCTATACAAAGAAAACTGCAAAACACTACTGCAAGAAACCAAAAGAGATCTACATAAATGGAAAAATACACCATGCTTATGGATAAGGAGATGACTCAAAATTGTGAAAATGACAATTCTACCTGAAGCGATTTATAAATGCAATGCAATCCCAATCCAAATACCAACAACATTCTTTTAAAAGATGGAAAACTTATTAACTTTATATGGAAACGGAAAAAGCCGTGGATAAGTAAAGCACTATTGAAGAAGAAGAATAAAGTAGGAGGACTTGCACTACCCGACCTCAGAACCTACTGTACACCTACAGTAGTCAAAACACCCTAGTACTGGTACAACAACAGATACATTGACCAATGGAACAGAATTGAGAACCCAGATGTAAATCCATCCACCTATGGTCAGCTTGATCTTCGACAAGGGCCCAAAGGCCATCGAATGCAGAAAAGACAGTCTTTTAAACAAATTGTGTTGGAGAAACTGGATGTCCATCGGCAAAAAAATGAAACAAGACCTATACCTCACACCATATACAAAAACTAACTCAAAATGTATCAAAGACCTAAATATAAAGCCAAAAACCATGAAGTTCATAGAAGAAAAAATAGGATCTATGCTAGATGCCCTAATACATGGCATTAACAGGATACAAACCACAACCAACAACACACAAGCTCCAGAGGATAAGCTAGATAACTGGGATCGTCTAAAAATTAAACACTTACGCTCATCAAAAAAAAAAAAAGGCGTCACCAAAAGAGCAAAAAGAGAACCTACAGATTGGGGGAAAAAAATTGGCTATTACAAATCGGACAAGGTCTAATCTCTAAAATCTACAAGATAATCCAACACCTCTACAACAAAAAGACAAATAATTTCAATTAAAAAATGGAAATGAACAGACACTTCATCAAAGAAGACATTCAAGCGCCCAACAGACACATGAAGAAATGCTCAGGATTTCTAGCCATTAGAGAAAAGCAAATCAAAAGCACAATGATATACCATCTCACTCCGGCATTATGGCACAAATCAATACAAAAGGAAATAACAAATGTTGGAGAGGCTGCGGGGAGATCGGAACTCTTATGGACTGCTGGTGGGAATGCAAAATGATACAACCATTTTGGAAAACGATATGGTGCTTCCTTAGAAAGCTAGAAATAGAAATACCGTATGATCCAGCAATCTCACTTCTAGGACTATATCCTAAAGAATTAAGAGTCATCACATGGACAGACACATGCACACCTTTGTTCATGGCAGCGTTGTTCACAGTAGCAAAAAGATGGAAACAACCTAGCTGCCTATCAATAGATGAATGGATAAACAAACTGTGGTACATACACACAATGGAGTATTACACAATGATAAAGAACAATGATGAATCTGTGAAGCATCTCATAACATGGATGAATCTGGAGTGCTTCATGCTGAGTGAAATAAGTCAATCACAAAAGGACAAATAATGTGTGAGACCACTACTGTAAATACTCATGAAAAGGTTTATATACAAAAAGAAACAATCTTTGATGGTTACCAGGGAGGGGAGGGATGGGGATGGAAAAATACTTAATAGACAACAGATAAGTGGAAACTTTGGAGAAGGGTAAGACCGTACATAGTACTGGGGAAGCCAGCAAAACCGGTACAAGGCAAGGTCATGATAGCTTCATAGACACATCCAAACTCCCTGAGGGGCCGAATTGCTGGGCTGAGGGTTGTGGGAACCCTGATCTTGGGGAATATCTAGCTCAATTGGCATAACATAGTTTATAAAGAATATGTCCTACATTCTACTTTGGTGAGTAGCACCTGGGGTCTTAAAGCCTGTGAGTGGACATCTAGGATACTCCACTGGTCTCACTTCTTCCAGAGCGAGGAAGAATGAAGAAAACTAAAGATACAAGGGAAAGATTAGTCCAAAGGACTAATGGACCACATCTACCATGGCCTCTACCAGGCTGAGTCCAGTACAACCAGATGGTGCCCAGATACCACCAACTGCTCGGACAGGGATCACAATAGAGGGTCCCAGATAGAGCTGGAGAAAAATATAGAACAAAATTCTAACTCAAAAAGAAAGACCAGGGTTGCTGGCCTGACCGAGACTGGAGAAACCCTGAGAGTATGGTCCCCAGACGCCCTTTCATCTCAGTAATGAGGTTCACCTTCTTCAAAGATTGAACATGCCCATGGAACAAAGCAAGACTAAAGGGGGGCAGCAGCCCTGGGGCAGGGACTGGAAGGCAGGAGGGAACAGGAATGCTGATAATAGGGAACTCAGGGCTGAGAAGGGAGTGTTGACATGTCGTGGGGTCGTTAACAAATGTCATAGAACGATGTGTATACTGTTTGATGAGAAACTAGTTTGTTCTATAAACCTTCATCTAAAGTTCAATAAAAAAAAAAAAAATTTTAATCGTGGTGATTGCAATACTGGGGAAGCCAGTACAACTTGTACAAGGAAAGGTCTTGGTATCTCCATAGACACATCCAAACTCCCCGAGGGACCGAATTGCTGGACTGAGGGCTGTGGAGACCATGATCTTGGGGAATATCTAGCTCAATTGGCATAACATAGTTTATAAAGAATATGTTCTACATTCTACACTGGTGAGTAGCACCTGGGGTCTTAAAAGCCTGTGAGCAGCCATCTAGGATACTCCATGGTCTCACCCCATCAAGAGCAAGGAAGAATGAAGAAAACTAAAGATACAAGAGAAATATTAGTCCAAAGGACTAATGGACCACATCTACCACAGCCTCCACCAGACTGAGTCCAGAACAACAAGATGGTGCCCGGCTACCACCACTGACTGCTCTGACAGGGATCACAATAGAGGGTCTCAGACAGAGCTCGAGAAAAATGTAGAACAAAATTCTAACTCAGAAAGAAAGACCAAGGTTGCTGGCCTGACAGAGACTGGAGAAACACCAAGAGTATGGCCCCCGGACACCCTTTCAGCTCAGTAATGAGGTCACTCCTGAGGTTTACCCTTCAGCCAAAGATTGAACATGCCAATGGAACAGAACAAGACTAAAGGAGTACACCAGCCCTGGAGCAGGGACTGGAAGGCAGGAGGGAACAGGAAAGCTGATAATAGGGAACCCAGGGTTGAGAAGAAAGAGTGTTGATATGTCGTGGGGTTGTTAACCAATGTCATAGAACAATGTGTGTACTAACTGTTTGATGAGAAACTAGTTTGTCCTGTAAACCTTCATCTAAAGTACAATAAAAAGAAAAGCATGGTGTTTGGAACCACGTAGGCATGGGAGCCCATCTCAACTCTACTGATGATGGGCGAGTTTCTTGACCCTAGTTTCCTCATCAGTAAGACAGAGGTGTGGATTACGCTTCTCACATGGATATGTGGATACTAAATGCGGTAACTTATGCCAAGCGCCTTGCACAGAGAAAGCAGTTCAGCAAATGATACTTCCTTTCTGTCTCTCCCTCACTTCCTACGTATGCCGAGAAAGCAGATGAGAAGTGAGTGAGCTCGTCTCCTTCTTGTCTCAATGTTTTCTTGTTAGAAAACATCTTTCTTCTTAACATCCCTTCCTACACGAAAGATCCCCGTCAAAAGAATATTAAAAGGCCCTAACATGGAGTTAGAGGGAAGGCGAGACTGTGCTCTCACAGCTAAATCAACTTCATCTGCCTCAATGCCAATCTAACACTGCCCCCCTCCAAAAAATAATAATAATATGAAAGTTGGGAAGTGGAAAACTTCATCCTCTGGAGTTTTCAAAACTAATTCAGTCGTAATCACAGAAGATGGAAAAGAGGGCTCATGACACATTTCTCTTCCTTCTGGGCAGATGAATCTAAGATTTGTATTTGATTTTAAATATGATTCTCCTGCATCATCCGTGGGTTTGATTGATAGAACACATGAGGCCACTCAGTAAAATGATACAGTGGAGATCAAAGCATGAAAGATAATTTTCACTGAAATGTCTGTAGCCGACGGTGAGTTATAAGCCTTTGTCTCCCACTTTATGGAACACAATTTCATTTAAAGCCAGAATCCATCAATTCAGCTTTGTTTATCGAAATGTATCCAATACCTCCGTCCCCCAAGAATGGTGTCAAGTCAAAAGGTAGAAAATCAAATGGGTACAAACATCCCAGGACAAAATAAACCAACAGGAATGGATTCTGATGTACATAAATTCTATCCACCGGTGATGCATTTGGGACGAGAAATACAGTCACTCATCTGGAAGGTAAATATTTGGCATTGTCAGAGGTGCCTGACACAGCCCCGTAAACCTAGTGAGTTCTGCGTGGCAGCTCATATGTCTCTATTTGATATCTTTGCTTTATTCATGGGCCTACAATGAGATTCACAACTGGGCTTTCATCTTTGCACAACTTTTTTTGCATGTGTGTGCATGCATTCATAACTTCGATACATCATGATTGAGGATCTATCCTGTGGACTATACAGAGTTATCTAGAAGGCAAGGGGACAGAACACTAGGAACTTTGGTGGAAAGACCTGAGCTTGAGTCTGTACGAGTCATTTTACCCTTCTGATCCTCAATTTCCCCATCTACACACTGGAGAGGAAATGAGACCATGGGCTTGGAAATGCTTTGTACACTGCTGAGTGCTCCATAGATGTGAAGTACAAAATAGCACCATTCTAGGCACTGGCCCAGAATGAGAAGCCATAAATTCTCACTGGTTCCATGAAGGGAGCTGAAAGCCTCTGGTCTCAGCACAAAATTTTTGCGAGGGAAATAACTCCTTAAGATGCCTCAATTCGTCTGCTACCAATTGAACATGTGAATTGGGGACTGTCCCTTTTGAGCTTCCTGGGTCCTGGCACCTTCATCAGAGCCTCACATTCTGGAACCTGTCCCAGTCTCATCACTCATGACACCTCACAAGCTTTGCCTACACCTTGATAAACACTACTATTGCTTATCTAAGAGATAGCCCCCTTCATTGCTAACAGGCCTGCATTTTTTTTTTTTTTTTTTTTTGGTATAGAACATCTGCATAGTTCAGGAGAAGCTGTGCCCTTTCTGAGCCCCAAGGAGTGAATCCATATTGACCTAAACCGATCACAGCAATTCTATCGCCTTCCTAGTAATTGTTTTAGGAATAGGCATGTGACCAGTTCTAATCAATGAGAGTTGATGGGAAGTCTGCTGGGGCTTCTGGAGAGTTTTTTCCTGCTGATAAAAAGGAATACAAGGAAGAAAAATGTTCTCTTCTGGACTTTGGACATCGTTGTGTAAGAAAGTGATGTTTGGAGCTGTGGCAGCTGCCTCATGAATATTAGGAGAAAGGTCACACTCTGTAGAAGTCAGAGCAGAAAGATGGCAAGAGCCCAAATCTTTGATGATATCATTGAACTACTGAATAAGCCAAACCTGGAGTCATCTTACCTCCTTTTTATGCAAGATAATAAATCCCCATATTGTTTAAGTCATTTTGAGTTGAGTTTTCTGCTACTTGGTAATAAATACATATGGATTCCAAGTTGTTATTCTCTTGTATGGAATGCTTTCCCCTCCCCAACCACCCACCTCTCTTTCAGTTAGCTAATTCTTCATACTTTAGGTTTCAACTTAACAGTCACTTCCTCAGCAAAGCCATTCCTAACCAGTCCCCATCCAAGGTCAAGATATCCTATATTTATATATTCTCATAGCTCCCAACACTTGTTTTTCTTAGTAGGTATCATAATTTGTAATTATACATTTATTTGTTTGATTTTTCACTTCATGTCTATCTGTAATATGGGACTGTAACATCCATGATAACAGAAACCAAGTTCTTTGTGTTCACTACTCTATACCTACTCCCTACAATAGGCACATAGGAGTTGTCACAGTAAATATTTATCAAACACATTAATTAATTAATTGGCTAATCAATACACACTCATTCCATACATACATATTCTCTGAAAAGATTCAAATTCTATCTATAATGTCCCTCCAATTCCTCACTGTGTGAAGTCTTGGGAAATAGAAGCCAAGGGTATAGACTCTCCCTTTTCCTATGGCCAGGTGTTAGAGTTAATTTTATGTGTCGACTTGGCTAGGCTATGGTTCCCAGTTGTTTGGCCAAACACTAGTCTAGTTGCTGTTATGGAGTCATCACATGTACAGGTATAGAGTAGCTAATATGATATTAAATCAATAGTCCTTAAGAACAGTAGATTGTTATTGTTGTTAGCTGCCATTACGTTGATTCTTACTCATGGTGATCCCACGTGTGCAGAGTAGAACTGCTCAGTTTTTAAGGCTGTGATCTTTCAGAAGCAGATCACCAGTCCCGTCACACGAGGAGCCTCAGGGTGGGTTCCAACCATCAACCTTTCAAGTGCTTAACCAGTTGTAACACCCGGGACTCCACCTTCCCATAATGCAATCTAATGTAATGTAATTAAAGCAAAAAAAAGTTGTTTTTTTTTTTTACCTTACATTTAATGTAAGGTAATTTTGTTCCATAGTGTAATCAATCCATCAATCAGCTGAAGCCTGAAGAGCAAAAAGGGAGTTTCCCTAAGGTGTGTTCTGCCTCCAGACTATAAATAAATATTTTGGCAAAATTCTTTGCTCCTTCATCTTATCACCTAACCTAGGGAGCTTGGGAAGAAAGTCTGCAGGATCACTTGACCTAGGGATTTTGAACTTGCCGGTCCCTACAATTGCATGAGCCAATTCTTTGAAATCAATCTCTCTCTCAATTTCTCTCTCTCTCTCTTTCGCCCCCACCCCCACCCTCATTGGCCAACCCCAGCCAGACTCCAGAAGGCACAGGAGCCCAGGTGATGCAGTCCATGTAGGTCAGCCTCCCAGGGTACAGAGAGAGGAGAAAGGAGTATAGAGTGGGCCTGCAGGGTTGAATGTAACACATCCAGCCCAGATGGTATCCAGAAAGAGGAAAGAATAAGAGAGCCTGCACCCAGAATCTCCAGCCCCCAACACTCTTTGGAGAGCTAATCCCACCTGACCTGCCACCAACCTCATCAGCAAGCAACAACCTTACCCCAAACTCTGATGTATCTCCTTCATCTGTATAACTCTCCACCATTATTTTGCTCATAAAGGAAACTATTCTCCAAAGCCCAGGGTAATTACAGACTTAGAAGCAGATGCAGGGCCCAAGAGAGTCAAGAAGTCATATTAGTACCAGAAGTCTGGGCTCCAGGTAGACAACATGGGCCATCTGCCCCAACAGATGTGAGGGCTCACTTCCCTTCACCCAAAGGGCAGCAAACACATTCATTATTCACTGTAGGCCCTTCACTTCTACCTGGGAGATAGCAATAACTTTTAAAAGCTTAGTATCACCCATCATCACAGTCTCCCCTTCCTGCACAAAAGGCAGAAACTCGTTCATCTCTGGGCAGGAGTCATGGACTCAGGCTCTCGTTTGCTTCATTTTGTGCCTCTGAAGCCCTTCCTCGGGAAGTCAGTGATGGCCTGTGGGTTTTTAAGTGGTTCTAGGGGGACAGTGGTTTATTGTTGTTAGGTGCCATCAAGTCAGTTCTGACTCACAGCGACCTTATGTACAACAGAACAAAACACTGCCCGGTCCTGTGCCATCCACACAATTGTTGTTATACTTGAGCCCATTGTTGCAGCCACGGTGTCAATCCATCTCATTGAGGGTCTTCCCCTTTTTCGCTGACCCTATACTTTACCAAGCATGATGTCCTTTTTCGGGGACTGATCCCTCCTGATAATATGTCCAAAGTATGTGAGATGTAGTCTCACCATCCTTACTTCTAAGGAGCATTCTGGTTGTACTTCTTCCAAGACAGATTTGTTTGTTCTTTTGGCAGTCCATGGTATATTCAGTATTCTTCTCCAACACCACAATTCAAAGCCATCAATTCTTCTTCAGTCTTCTTTAATCATTGTACAGCTTTTACATGCATAGGAGGCAACTGAAAACACCATGGCTTGGATCAGGCACATCTTAGTCTTCAACGTGAAATCTTTGTTTTTCAACACTTGAAAGAGATCTTTTGCAGCAGATTTGCCTAATGCAATTCGTCTTTTGATTTCTTGACGCCTGTCTTCATGGGTGTTGATTGTGGATCCAAGTAAAAGGAAATCATTGACAACTTCAATCTTTTCCCCATTTATCATGATGCTGCTTATTGGTCCAGTTGTGAGGATTTATCTTCTCTCTATATTGAGGTACGATCCGTACTGAAGACTGTGGCCTTTGATTTTGATCAGCAAGCGCTTCAAGTCCTCTTCACTTTAGGCAAGCAAGGTTGTGTCATCTGCATATTACAGGTTGTTAATGAGTCTTCCTCCAATCCTGATGTCCCATTCTTCTTCATATAGTCCAACTTCTCGGATTATTTGCTCAGCATACAGATTGAACAGGTATCGAGAAAGGATACAACCCTTTCCTGACTTTAAACCACGCAGTATCCCCTTAACTGCCTCTTGATCTATGTACAGATTCCTCGTGAGCACAATTAAGTGTTCTGGAATTTCCATTCTTCACAATGTTATCCATAATTTGTTATGATCCACACAGTCAAATGTCTTTGCAGTCAATAAAACACAGGTGAACAAAAACATCTTTCTGGTATTCTGTGCTTTTTGCCAGGATCCATCTGACATCAGCAATGATACCCCTCATTCTGTTGTACATAAAATACCATGAGTTGGAGCCGACTTGACAGCAACTAAAAACAACAATGTATATTGTGAACATTTGAGTCCCCACAACAACTCTGAATATCTGTGATATTTCCTGCCCATCATCCCTTTTCTAAGAACTGCCCGCCTCTTCAATGATCAAAGTTGCTTGACCCAAGAATGGACATTTCACCCAAGCTGGGTCAAAGGGTTCTTTCCTTGAGATTTTGAATCTCAGGACCATGAGAACTAGGTCAATTTTGCTCCTGTATCCGCACCTACAAGATGTAAAACTTTAGATTTGTCTCATGGAGAATGCTGCTCTACAAGAGATTCAGAGGTTTGTGCAAAAACAATCTTGGAGCCACGCCCATCCCGGAGCCAGTTTCTAAGCCTTGGTGGCATTCCTGCCTTTCTAGGACCTCTTGTTCTATGAACTACCCCAGTATCACCCCCAATAAACTCCTTCTCTGCACTGCAAATACCTTGCGCTGGGCTTCTGGCACTTGCAAACACAAAAATCCCAAACAATACAAAGCTTTTGGGACAGATATTAATAGCCTTATATTACAGATGGGAGAACACCAAGGCTCAAAAAGCAGTGAATTAAGGAATCTGCCCAAGAACTTCCAGGTAGTAAATGGCAAAAGGCAGCATTTGGCCACAAGATTCCAGAGGGTTCCAGTGCAGGGTCACTCTGTCCCGTCAAGTGGAATCTCCTCAGATCTGGATTGACCTGAACTACTCCCTTCCAGTCCAACGCTCTTTGGAGGGTTAATACCTTCCACCAGCATCGTAAGCAGCAGCCTTTGCCCAGTCTCTCTTTGAGAATGAAAGAGAAAAGGAAAAGGAGAAATGAAATCTAAAAGGAAGAGGGAAGAAAAGGCATCAATACAGGTTCACCATATGCACCCAATTTGGTTGAATCGAATTGAGCAACTGTGTGTCCATGTTTCTAAGCTAAATACTTTTTCATATTTTATCATTTCTAAGCCAGAGATTCATTTTACAGTGTGAACTTGTAATGCAGCATTTCTTTTCCCCCTGAATAGCTGTTATCAAACCAGCAGTCTAACTTAAAATCCATGGTATCTTACAGACAAGGAAATATGGTGAAATTGTCACCTTGGGAATAAAGGTACATACTTATTCCAGTGATGCTGCCACTGTTGAAAATACTTGTGGAGTATTGCACAACTACCTTTCTTGAACGTCCGTGTGGAGGCAGCCACTTTGCAGGGAAAGAGACCCCAATGTCCTTTACATGTGTAATTATTGACACACTCTTAAAAGAAAACTGAATTTGTAGCCTCAGCAAACTCAGAGAACACACAAATTTCAGTTACAAATACCAAATTCTGTAAATGCTTCAATTTGGAAGGTTGCCTTAGTCATAAGTAAAATAAAGTCTTTGGGTGTGCACTTCATCAGCTCGCTAGGCCAGAAGGCTGATTTCTTTCATCAGTTTAGGTCCAGTCAGCTCTTGTTTCCCTCCTGGGGCGACCCGTTGCCATCGAGTCAATTCTGACTCATGGCGACCCTTTAGGACAGAGTAGAACTGCCCCGTAGGGTTTCCAAGGCTATAAATCTTTATGGAAGCAGACTGCCACATCTTTCTCCCATGGACCCATTGGGTGGGTTCGAACTTCCGACCTTTCAGTTAGCAGCTGAGTGCTTTAACCACTGCACCACCAGGGCTCCTTCTCTGGAGGGACAGGCCCTCTTAAATATTGCTGGAGGGGAGCTGGCAAGTGTGAATTGGTATAATCCTTATGGAGGAGAGTTTAATAATATTAAAATTATAAGTACACATACCCTTTGACCCAGCAATTTTACCTCTAGAAACATATGCTACAAATACACTTGCATGTACATGTGCAAGATTATTGACAAACCACTGTAATAGCAAAACCCAGGAAACAATCTAAATGCCACTGGTAAAAACAGTAAGACCAGCTGCTGTGGAGTTGACCCCGACTCATGGCAACCCTACAAGTGTCAGAGTATAACTGGGCTCCATAGAGTTTTTAATGGCTGATTTTTTGGAATTAGATCTCCAGGCCTTTCTTCTCAGGCACCTCTGGGTGAACTTGAGCCTCCAATTCTTCAGTTAGCAGCCAAGCTTATAAACCATTTGGACCACCCAAGGAGTGCTGCCATCCATAGGAGGCTGACTAAATGAATTATAGTATAGCCATTCAGTGGAATACTATTCAGCTGTAAAAAAAGGACAAAGAAGATCTCTATGTACTAATATAGAATACTCTCCAAAATATCATACCGAGAAAAGCAAGGTATAAAATAGTATGTATAGTAGGCTGTGTTTTAGGTAAAGGGGAAAGAAGAACCTGTATTTATATTTGCTTGTATCTGCACAGATAAATTCTAGAAAGAACATAAGAAACTCTTGAATGTGGGATGTTTTGTTATCAACTGCTGTATAATTAGTTGCCAAAAATATAGCAGCTTAAAACAATAAACATTTATTATCTCATGGTTTCTATGCATCTAGAATCTGCAAGCGGCTTACCCTGGTGGCTCTGGCTCAGGATCTCTCATGGGGTTGCAGTCAAGATGTCAGCCAGGACTGCAGTCATCTGAGGCTTATCTGGGGCTGGAGGATCTGCCTCCAAGATGGCTTCTGTGGTTGTTGGCTGGAGGCTTCACCTCCTCATTAGTTATTAGCCAGACACCTCAGTTCCTCATCACACAGACCTCTCCATAGGCTGCCCAAGTCCCCACAACAAGCCAGCCGTTGTGATCTAAGAGAGAGAGAGCCCAAGACTGAAGCTGTAGTGTCTTATAGCCTAATCTCAGGAGTGACATACCACACTTCCACCACATTCTATTGGTCATAAAGACAACGTGGAAGGGGACTTCACAAGGGTGTGAATAGCAGAAGGTGGAGATCACTGGGGGATCATCTTGGAAGCCCGCTACCTCAAGGGAATACTAGGAAGACAGTGACAAAAATAGGAGAGAGGTTTTTACTGTAATTTTTATTTTATTTTTGAATTTTAAAATATATCTCCTACTCAAGATATTGGAATTTTAATTAAAGAGAGAGGAAAAGAGACAGGGTGAAAGAGAGAACGAGAGCCAGAGAGAGAGAGAGAATGCCCTCAGGAACAACTGACAGCCTGGATCACAGTTTGAGATGCCCTTGAATAGAGCCATGGTTCTCACACTGGGGCACGGAGGTCCCAGGAGAACCCTACTGCACCCGTAGGACAAACAGCTACAGTACCAACATGATCACCTTCCAGAAGCACATTTAATCTAGATGTAGCACAAAGCAGAATGCAGAATTCACAAATATCTGAGATAAAACGTGAGCCTTCAAAGAAATTTTCACCTTTGGAGAGGCTATTTCAGGCCACACTCTGCAGGATTTGAATTCCTTCTTCTTGCTGCTTGGGGGTAGTTTGTTAAAAGTCTGAAAACCACTGCTTTGCGAAAATTGCCTTCCAGCGTTGCACAAGAAAATCGATCTCATTACTAGAAGATAAATTCCATTTCAATAAAAGTTATAATAACATGGTTGATCATCTACCATTTTCACCTCACTTGG
This sequence comes from Loxodonta africana, assembly GCF_030014295.1. NCBI lineage: Eukaryota > Metazoa > Chordata > Mammalia > Proboscidea > Elephantidae > Loxodonta > Loxodonta africana. The sequence goes on along the minus strand of NC_087353.1, from coordinate 73,070,058 downwards.
TTACAAATAACTTTCAACTGTTTTAAAAAAAAAAAATCTAATCCACCTTCAGAGGGCTAACATGCTATCAATTCTGAAGGTTACAGGCAAAGAGGCTGCCCTTGTTCTAAGCATGCGGTGTAAGAGCACATGCTCCGGCAGCGGCCATCTTGAAGAGGGCAACACCAGCGAAAGCATCTGCTTTTTGCTTTTTTGTTTGTTTGAGGGGATTTTTTTTTTCTTCTCTTTTCTTTTTGTTTAATAATATTTTATTGTGTTTTTGGTGAATGTTTAAACTGCACTTTAGGTTCCCATCCAACAATTTCTACACAACATTGGTTACATTCTTCACAATGAATGAACATTCTCATTATTTCCATTCTGGTTGTTTCAGTTCCATTAATTTAGTTTCCCTGCCCCCTTACATTCTCATCTTTGTTTGTTTTTTTAATTGTGCTTTAGATGAAGGTTTACAGAACAAACTAGTTTTTTATTACAGTTAGTACACATATTGTTGTATGCCATTCATTAACAACCCCACGACATGTCAACACTCTCTGTTCTCAACCTGGGGTTCCCTTTTACCAGCTTTCCGGACCCCTCCTGCCTTCTAGTCCTTGCCCCTGGGCTGGTGGGCCCTTTAGTCTTGTTTTCCTCAACTGTTGACTGCTTGGTCTCAGACAGGTAATTTTTTAAAGGATCACAGTACTTGAAGGTGATATGCATGATTTTGTGAGCCTATCTGTTATTTAGCTACAAGGTGACCTCAGGGATTAATTTCATCTCAAGGTTTGAAAAGTCTCTCAGGGCAATAGTCTCAGGGAGTCCTCCATGTGTTATTTTTTAACATAGCTCGTGACCAGCAAATGGGGTTTGGTTTGCTTGTTTCTCCATCAGGTACTTTTCTCTCTCTTCCATGGACTACGCTTCAGACCAAAAGCAAATCTGGTTATCCACCCAGCAACACATGGATGGTAAATGATGAAGACTCCGGGCTCTAGAGTCTGACTGTCTAAACTAAAATTCTAGCTCCCTTACTCAGTCACTATGTGACCTTGGGCAAGTTCTTAACCTGTCTGAGCCTTAATTTCTTCATTTGGAAAATAGTGAAAAGTATGCATGAGCTCATATTACGTAAAGCCCTTAGCCAGGCATCGGTATAGAGTAACCATTAAACAAATGTTAGCATTGTCAGCAATAAGGAAAAGGCTCCTGATAAATTAATTCAAATAGAGAAGAAATTGAAGTTGTCAAGAATTTCATTCTACTAGGATCAACAATCAATGCCCATGGAAGCAGCAGTCAAGAAATCGAATGATGCGTTACATCAGGCAAATCTGCTACAAAAGATCTCTTTAAAATTTTAAAAAGCAAAGTTGTCACATTCATGACTAAGGTGCACCTGACCCAAGTCAAGGTCTTTTCAATCACTTCATATGCATATGAAAGCTGGACTATGAAAAAGGAAGACAGAGGAAGAATTGATGCCTTCAAATTGCAGAGTTAGCAAAGAACACCCAATATACCATGGACTGCCAGAAGAATGAACAAATCTCTCTTGGAGGAAAGACAACCAGAATGCTCCTTAGAAGCAAGGATAGACAGACTTTGTCTCAGGTACTTTGGACATGTTATCAGGAGGGACCAGTCCCTGGAGAAGGACATCACGCTTGGTAAAGTAGAGGGTCAGTGAAAAAGAGAGAGACCCTCAACAAGATGGATTGACAAAGTGGCTGCAACAATGGGCTCAGCCATAGCAATGATTGGGAGGAGGGCCCAGGATTGAACATTTCATTCTTTTGTACGTAAGTTGCTATGAGTCAGAGCTGACTCGATGGTACCTAACAAGGAATGCCTGCCTTTAACAGTAATGACTTGTGACCCACCAACCCAATGGCTAAAAAGAGATTAATAAAACTTTAAATTTTTCTTCTTCCTAATTTCTATATACTCCAAATTCTTTCTAGTGAACAAGTGTACATTTTATTATCAGATATGAAGGTGACATCATATCTCCCCTGCCCATCCTGAACCCCAGCACTTGCCACCAATTCCTGGTTCCGCTGCTCCACCTTTAGAGCTCAGCCAAACCAAAACCAAATCCAAACCCATTGCCATCAGTCGAGTTGATTCCCACTCATAGAGACCCTTTAGGACAGGGTAGAACTTCCCCAGAGGAGTCGAATCGAGTCCCACTCATAGGGACCCTATAGGACAGAACAGAACTGCCCCGTAGGGTTTCAAAGGAGCAACTGGTGGATTCAAACTGCTGACCTTTCTTAACCACTGTGCCACCAGAGCCCCAGAGAACAGCCAATTATTCCAATTAAAGACAGAGCGACTCACCTTGTTTTTTGTTTTTAAATAAAATGAAGATACACCCACCAGACAGCACGGAACTTCGTAAGCTAAAAGAAACGAGAGGCAATTGTCTTTCTCCAGCTTTAAATTGCCCACCTCGCCCACGGACTGACCCTGGACTTGAGAAAACCTGTAAGGGGCTCACTTTGTGCTTTCACTCTGGACAATCCCAAGCAGAAGCAGGGGGTGAGTAGTTCTACTAATTGTGGACTGATGGGGGAGAGACCAGGCTGAATTAAAAAAAAGTGTAAATTCCTGAGTGTGTTTTATAGCCCCCATTAAAGACTCCACAGTACCTAACGATAGCAGTTCTAAGCACAAGGATCTCAAATCAAGGAGCATCCACACACACATACACACACACACACACACACACACACAATCCCACACCCACACCCACCCACACACACCCACACCCTTGGATTATTTAAAAGATAAGGCGTATCCAAAATTAGCATATAGATCAGAGGTATACAGCTGAGTGCTGCTAAAGTGAGCTATAAAGGCCTGGGAAATAACAGCTGTTTTTCTGAAAAAAAAAAAATGAAGAGAGCTTTAAAGCACTCCAAAATCTTATTCAGGAAGTGTGAACTCAAGTCCTGGTTTTGCTGCTGAACTGTTGTGTGGCCTTGGAGCAAGTCACTCAACCTCTCCAAATCTCAGTCTCCCCACCAGTAAAATGGGCATTACAATACCTCTTTTTTCCCACTTCATAGGCCTGTTGAGAGAATCGAAAGGTACATGGTGAGTGAATGCTTTCTAAACTGTGGAGTGCTGGGCAAAGGCAGGGCAGTGCTTATCTGTACTTAACTGATTTATGCTCCAAAAGAGGACTTCAGACAGTGTCAACAGAAATCCTTATTTTACTCTGAATTTCAAGAGAAGGATAAATAAGAATCCTTGTTTTTCTGGAGACGCTAGTTTCTACAGGGGAACAAATATAATTATGTACTTTGACTAAAATATCCTTTGCTCAGACATGGTGGAAAGATAAATTCTCTCTTGGTTTCATGAGGTTTCAGTTAATCACACTATCTTAATTCATTGAACAAAAATGATGTGTGTTTTACACCACCAACCAGAACTTATCAATGAAACTGCCTACTGTGTGCAGTGCCCATCACGATGTCTAGCACTGAAACACACACCACGTACAGCACTGCCACCACCACTCCATGCCTGGCACATGTAACACATACCCTTTGTGAATGGGAAGCACATAGATTTTTGGAGTTCAAAAGGCCTTAATAAAAATTGAAGCCCAGTCCTCTCTCTTTTATCTTTGAGATTTTGATTAAGTCACTTCTCTGAGCCACCATTTCCTCACATGAAAATAGGGGATCAGGATGATTGGAGATATCAGATGTCAAGGGCTTAACTGAAAAAAAATCAAACCAATCGCTGTCGGGTCAATTCTGACTCATAGCAACCCTACAGGACAGAGTAGAACTGCCAAATTGGGTTCCCAAGGAGCAGTTGGTAGATTTGAACTGCTGACCTTTTGGTTAGCAACCGGATGTTTAACCGCTGCACCACCAGGGCTCCTGTTAAGGACCCAGCAGGTACTTAATATTGATTTTCAACAAATAGCAGCCACTATTATTTTCTATCACCACATATTTTAGGGTGACTCCTCTTGAGTAGAGTTCCTGGGTGGTACAAATGGTTAAGTGACCAATTGCTAAACAAAAGGTTGGTGGTTCAAATCCACCCAGAGGCACCTGAGAAGACAGGCCTGGAAATCTCCTTCCAAAGAATCAGCCATTGAAAACTCTACAGAGCAGTGTTCTACTCTGACGCACATGAGGTTGCCATGAGTGAGAATCGATTGACAGCAACCGGTTTGGTTATTCTTCAAGCATGTCACATAAATCTTCTTTTTTTTTTTTTTAAAGGCAATGAGCAACAGCATTCGTTTTATTATTTTTTTTTTAAATAACATGAGTTCCCACAGTATTTAGAAGAGAGATCACAATGACAAATGCTTGCTCTTCTCTCCGTTTTTTAAAAAATTTACAACCCTTACACGTGGCATGTAATATAGCACTTTATGTCACCCTACGAAGGATAAATTTAAATTGAAGAACCAGCAACATGGGGAGAGTCCTTGTTTGGGCTTAATTCGTACTAAAGTACAATAAAATCCTATCTTAGAAGCAAGAGACATAAAACTAAAAGTCAGAAAGGAGAAGAATGGCTAATTAAGCGTCGAAACTAAAAGCTCTTTCTTTATTGCTATTTTGTTAAGTCCTAAGAATTGGTCAGGCAAAGGGGTTTAGCTGTGCCATTCCAGTTAATGACCAGTTACAAATTTCCACCATAAACTCATCTTCCTTCCAGCGCCTTAAATCTCAGGCTCTGGGAGCTAATAAGGAAAGAAAGCTCTCAGGCCCAGGGCAATCTCTCCATCTCAATCTCTCTCCCTCCCTTTCCTCTTACCTCCTCCCTCATTACTGTTAGTAATCGCTCTTGGTTACTTTCCCAGAAACCAACCTCTAGCTAACTTCATCAAGAAAAGAATACATTGGTTCATCCAGGGATAGTTTCCAGAAAGGGAGGGACAGGAGCAGAGCCCCAGGGGCTAGGAACAGGACTCACTGCCACCAAGACACACTCTCTCGCTCTCTCCCTCCCTCCATTTCTCTTTTCTGTTTGCCTTTGCTCAGCTTTGTTCTCCAGCTCTCTCTTATTCCATGGGAGGAAAAGCAGATGCTGAAAGCTCCAGATTCACATCCTCCAAGTTCAGGAGGCACATTAATTAACCCCAGGGTTCTGTTAAGGGTGACAGAAAAATTTGGGAATGGATAAGGATGATGGTCGAACACAAAGTCACTGAAATTGTACACATGAAGATTGTTAAAATAGCAATTTTTTCTAAATCTATATATTTACCACAATAAAAAAAAAAAAAAGAGAGAGAGAAAGTTAATCCTAGGGAAGGACTCTGAGGGACCTCCTGCTCAGGCATGCCCCACCCCATGGTCCAACACTGCTGGGTGGATAGAGCCTTGAGGTTCGCCAGTACCACTTGCCCATTCTAAAAGACACTGACAAGGCCCCACCCATGTCCCTTTGGCCCTCGTCATTCCCATACAAGCCGAAGGCACTCTGCTGCAAATACCTGAGACTCCCCCTCCGAGGGCTGGTTCTTGGCCTATGTGGAAAGGCCAGAGGTGCTGCACAGTAAAAGTTCCCGGGAGCATCCCTCAGCCAATGTCAGAGGAAAGGTGAAGAACAGATCTCCAGTGTTCTCTCCACAGGTGGGACTCTGAGAGGTGTTCCACACCATCAACCAGAGCTCACCAATTAGACTGTGCCCCAGTTGCCCATACAAGTAACTTGCTCTTTAAACCAGTTGCTGTTGAGTCAATCTTGACTCGTAGTAATCCGAGGACAGATTACCCAATAAGCAAGCTAAGTACGTGCTTCGAGCATCAACAAAACAGGAGCAGCAGTTGTCCAAAGCAAAGACCCATAGAAGCCAAGCAGACAGAACACAAGGAAAATCGACCGCCACGGTGGAAAGGAACTGGCAGGGCACTAAATGAAATTGATACCAGCTCCAGTGCGTGAGAATGTGCCAGCCAGAAATGAAGTTCACACATGGTCATAAGAGCCCACGTGCAAGGTTGCTTAAGCTATGAGGCCCCTACCACTTCAACACCTTCACTGATATCTGCCTCCTTCTGTGTAATTGAAACTCCTTATCTCAGTGAGTCTCTAGGGAGTATACTATTTCTTTCTAATAAACAAGAGGTGGGAATGGGCAGTTGAGTCTAACTCTTCCTTCATTCACCCAATATGCAACTGGATCCAACATAAGTAGTTACTGGGCAAAGATGGATTATCTTAATAGGTAACAGGTCTCTGGTCCATTTTGAGTGAACCGTCTTGTACATCTACGTCTGCTGATAGAGCAACTCCAGCCTTGATGGCCAGCAATGCTCTTTGCCATGATACAAACACAAGGGTATGCTCTTACACACGTCCTGGTAAACAACCAGTGGGAACTCCAGTTCCAGATGACGCACAAGAGAGAGAGGGAACTCAAGCAAGTTGACCATTGCAACGAATTTAGTCAAGTTACTTTTCAACTGTATAGCATTTCTGTATAGAGTTGCATCCTAAGTTTTGCAAACAATAATATTTATGACTTTAACTTTAAAATGTTGGACATACATACAGATGCAATCTAGCATACATTTAATATAATACTAACATGATTAAAAATTTAATATAATATTAACATAACAAATGTCCAAAAATACTGGAAATATTAATATTTATCTAATATGAAATATTTTAATTTATGTATCAAGTGAGTTTCATTTATTACTATCAGTTGCATAGGACACAGTGCTTGATATTACTCTGTATATGCTGACAAATAAGGTATTAGGCACATTGAGAGGACACAAAATTCAATATTTATTGTGCAAAATATGTTTGTTTTGCAAAAACAAGTGTTTCTAAATTCCTCTTCCAAGAAAGTAACAAAGAGCATTTATCAGAACATTACATTTATATTTTATCAGAATATTTATGTATCACTGTGTAGGGGCAGTGAATACTTCCTCGAGGAAATAAATGAATATTTAGATAATAAAAATTATATAAATGTATTTCATTTTCCAATTTCCCTTCAGACTGACTTTCTTTCAAGAAACTGATTGATATTATCATGACTCACAAAACAAACTTGCTTGTCCAGAAGCACTGTTATTGTTACATCGATTACGTACGTGTCTCCGAATATGGGAGTTGAACAATTCCATAAAGAAATAAAATGTACAATTGGGTACAATCGGGTACAATCTCACATTCCATTCTCTCTCATCAACCACATAAGAACACACCAGCAGCACTATAATCACTTGACTCATGATGTATCTTGTCCTGTCCTGAGCAAAGTGAACCAAAACACGTCTTCAGATTGAGCATACCTTGAATCTGTATCATGCTCTGTGTGATCACTCTCATCCCCATTGGGTATCAGCAGTAGACCAATGAACTGTGAAGACGTAGCATCAAAGGACGGAAAGTAAGTGCACAAGGTTTTTAAGTATTATTTCAAGATGAAAAACACTCATGGAGATCTGTGAAGGGTCCGCCAACAAACACCGTGGGACAAACGAATGAAATTATTTCCAACTGTCTTGTAAATACTATTTCTTTTGACTACTGCAGACCTGAAGAACAAAATTACATGTTCCAAATCCATTTTTTTACTTACTAATTTTCAAATATAAATTGCTTTGTAAATGTCCAAACTGGAATGTAAATTTTATTTTATAAATTTTACTTGTTTTATAAATAATGCTTTATGAAGAATGAAAGCATCCAAGGAATTAGTGCAGGCATATCCCAATGATTTAAATAGAAATCTTTACCAATAAAAAGTGAGTAATTTTAAAAAATAAGTAAATAAATACAAATATTTACAAGGAAGTGCAACAACTTCATTCTTACATGAGAACAAAGTTTACAGGTTCAGGAAAGATGAATTTTACCCATGTAGGCATGTATGATTCCATAATAGAAGATAAAATACAACACTTACTTCCCAATGCTGAAATTGCTTTACACATATTCCTAACTTTAATGATCACAAACTGCACAACAGAACCCTAAAGAGACTCAAAAACCCTCGGAGTACGACAATTCAAGAAAGACTCGATTCATTATCCTTATTATGTTTGGAAGTAGATATTGTTTAATTGTGATGAAATCATTGAAGAATTTATAAGTGCAAAGAATAGAAAGAAATGTTTTTAATTATAACATTTTAGAGATGATCTATCTATAAGTAAAATATAGTAATTTGTTGTCATATTAGTTTCCTTATTAAATTTTCTTTCATGACATCTTTTCATTTGTTCTTTTATAATTATAGCATTTATTACAAAACAGGCGTAAAAATTGAGGTATGAGTCGTTTAAAGCAAATTGGTGAAAGTCAATTTTTTGTTTCGGGAAAGCAACAAATTTTGCATTGATTCTTGAAACAAATAAGTTCACTGATTCATTTTCTTTGTTGTACAGTATGTGGGATATTCTTTCTGTAGAAAATGTGGTGTGTAGTAAAAATCTTAATACCCCAAATTCGCCAAAAATTTTATAATCCAGTTCTTCTCATTCCACTAAAATGACATGTGCCACTTTTGTGCTCCATCGCTAATGTTAAAAAGAGACAGCTACATCATGGATACCTAAGACATGCGCATACACACATATACCTACATACATGTGTATGTATAATTCACAGATGCTGTTCAAACATGTGAATAAGCAGAGGAAGGGGCACCATAGGTTATCAGTGTTTAGGGACCTCACATGCCTTAATCCAGCCCTGTGGCAGCCCCATGTGTGTCAGAACAGAACTGTACTCCACAGGGTTTTCAATGGCTGCTTTTTTGGAAGTAGGTCACCAGGACATTCTTCCGAGGTACCCCTGGGTGAATTCAAACCTCCAACTTTTTGGTTAGCAGCTGAGCTCATTAACCACGGGATAGTTGGTTTAGTTCCCTCTTTTGTCTCATTGCTCCCATTCTCCTGCTGGTACTTCCTGAAATCCCCCTACGAATAAACCATTAACATGCAAATTCCTATCTTAGGGTCTGTTCTTGGTGCACCCAGTGGCTTTCATAGGAGAGAAAAGAACCTAAGACTGTCAGCCTCACTGAACCTCTTGGGTGCTGGCAAACAAAAACAACCTAAATCACTGCCGTCTGGGTTCTGAGCAGGTGGGATGGGACAGACCGCAGCTCTCAACAAGAGTCAAAATGTTGAAGGCAGCTCCTGAGCTGACCTGGCACAAAGGCAGGGCATCCACCAGCTCAAACATCCATCCCAACTCAAATTTCTCCATGAAGATCGATTCTTGTGCTTTCTGCCTGGGCTCTGAGTGACTTCTCCCAGCAAACACATACTACACACCAAACTCCAATCGCTGCTTACGGACCCCTGAACAAACTATGACCTTAAAAAAAAAAATTGAGCTATAATTCACATATTGTAAAATGTGTTCTTTTAAAGTGTACCATTTGGTAGTTTTTAGTATCCTTATAAGATTGTGCAACCACCTCCACTCTCTAAATCCATTCTCATCACCCCAAAAAGCACCCTTGTACCCACTAGCAATCACTCTCCACTCCCTCTTTCCCCTCTGTGTGTGGCAACCACTAATCTACTTTCTATGTCTATAGATTTTCCAGTTCTAGACATTACATGTAAATAGAATCATACATAGACTTTCATGTCTGGCTTCCTTCACTTAGCATCATGTTTTCAAAGTTCATCCATGTCATAGCATGTGTCAGTACTTCATTCCTTTTTAGAGTTGAATAAATATTCCATTGTACGGATATGATACTTTTTGTTTATCTCTTCATCAGTTGATGGTCATTTGGGTTGTTTCCACTCTTTGGCTATTACGAGTAATAGTGCTATGAACATTCCTGTGTAAGTTTTTGTGTGGCCCCATGTCGATTTTCTTGGGTAAATTACATAGACAGGGAATTGCTGGGTCATAAACCATGACTTTTTAAGACTCTTGCTTTTGCATATGTCTGGATAATCTTTTTCCTCTTGTCTAACCAACCGCCAATACCACAGCTCTGAACATAGCAGTTGCCTAGAACTCTGTGGCTTTGACTCCCTGTTCTTGTCCTCTTCAGTCAGCCACTTGCCTTGTCTCCCAATCTCCAGCTTTTTTCTTACTCATTAGACTCCATGACTGAATTTGACTTCCATAGTTTTAATTATTCAGGGGCTTTAAGGCAAGGGTCTCAAGCTTACAGGGGGCAGATGTGTAACACAAATGAGTGAAGAAGGTTGGAGGTAGGACATCAGGGCCTGGTGGGCGCTGTGGCAAACTGGTGAATGCACACCCCACTTAAGGGGCAGCAAAGACTATGGAAATGGAAGCCCAGTGTTGCCAGACTACCAATATTTTTAAAGAGAATCAGAAAGACCAGAGTTTTTTTTGTTTTTAATATAGAATATCTAGATTGTTAAATGCTAGCAATGAATTTAAAAAATGTAAGGATCGTGTGAGGCAAATTTTTCTGCCAGCCCATTGCTGCATGTGTATCATCATGTGGTGGCCCTAAGAGTGGGCCTTGCAGACTTCCCACTATAAGGAGCATAACTGATCAGGGGCCTCTGTGTTCTGAAATCCCCGTGCTTCCATGGGCTGCTCCCTGCCGATGACAGTGTAGCAGGGACACTGAAGCAGACCCCTTCCTGGGAGACACAAAATCCTCTGTCCATGACTTTGGCCTTAAGCCCTGGTAGCACAGTGGTTAAACACTTGGCTGGTAACCAAAAGTTCAGCAGTTCAAACCCACCAGCAGGTCTGTGGGAGAATTCTGTGGCTGTCTGCTTCTGGAAAGATTACAGCCTTGGAAACCCTATGGGGCAGTTCTACTCAGTCCCACAGGGCCAATACAAGTCAGAATTGGCTCGACCTCAATGGGTTTTGATGTTTCCCCACTACTCGTCTGCCAGTTTGTCATATTGTGGTGGCTTGCATGTTGTTATGCTGCTGGAAGCTACGCCACTGGTATTTCAAATACCAGCAGTGTCACCCATGGTGGACTGGTTTCAACAGAGCTTCCAAACTAAGACAGATTAGGAAGAAAGGCCTGGCAATCTACTTCTGAAAATCAGCCAATGAAAACCCTATGAATCACAACAGAACTGCTGGAAGATGAACCCCCTAGGTTGGAAGGCATTCAAAATGCTCAGTGGCCACAACAGTGGGCACACCAAGGATCACGAAGGTGGCACAGAACCAGGCAACATTTTGTTCTATTGTGCATGGTATCGTCATGCATCAGAGCCCACTGGACAGCAGCTAACAAAAACATGGTATTTCCACCCCAGCTTCTTTCCCTCTTCCCTTCACTAGGGTCAGGCTTGAGAGTTCTTCCAGCCTGTTCCAGCTCCTCCGAGTCTCTCACAGGATTTCCACTAATAAAAGTCATGCATGTTTAATTCCATATTGGAGTTTATTTCTCAGAGAAACTAGATGAACATACATCATCTTGCAAGTTCTGCTTTATAGACTCAGCTCACATTCACTTGCATCCTCCAAACCCTGGTTATTTCGGTGTAATCTCACCCCAGCCCCCATCCTCTGGGTCCTCCCCCAGCAGGGGTTCCAGCTTTGATTGCCCTCCAGAAGGACACATGGCTCAGCCTTCAGACTACTGAACTCAAATCCCAGAGGATTCCACACGATGTGATGAACTTGGCCCCTTGCTGACTGAATGAGGAACACACACAATTCTAGAACAACTCTGGTACCTACAAATAAGAACTTTTTCGCAAAAGAAATGACATGAACCTTCTTCCCAACACTCACCAAGAGCAAAGGAGCCTTCATTGTAACCTGTCTCTATTTGTTTTCCGAAATCCCTTCTTCCCTACTTCCCACCCCTAGTGCAGACACTGTGGAGAATACCTTTGTGGAGAAGCTCATACGAACTCTGCAGTGGAGCCACAGCTCCTAAATGTTTTCATCTCCAGCGCAACAGTGTCATATTGTGCTCCATGAGGCAGAGAAAGGACATAGCATGAACTGTGTTAGGAATCAGCTGATTAATTTATAGTGATCAGAAATCAGCAAGATAGTAGCTGGATATGAAGAAGAAAGCACTGAGCTGGGAGTCAGGAGGCCTTAGCCAGGTTTAAGTCCTGGATTCTCAGCCGCTGGCTGTGCAATCTCAGGCAGGGTACTTAACCTCTCTGAGTAACAATCTCCTATCTATAAAATGGAGCAAGTGACATCCATCTCTCAGAGTTTTTGGGAGACCCAAATTGAATTCAGTAAAAGCACTTTGCAAGTGAAGTGCCTAGGTTGACCCTTCTGTTTTTAACCAAATGATTTATTCGGAACATCAAAGGAATTTATCCTTTTATTCTAATAATTATCTTTTAACCTCAAAAGCTTTTATTCTAATAATTATCTTTAAAACTCAAAAGCACAATTGAAGGAATAATGATGGCTTATGGACATGGGGGAAGGAACCCTGGTGGTGCAGTGGTTAAGCTCTCAGCTGCAAACTGAAAGGTCTTTGGTTCGAACCCACCAGCAGCTCCACAGGACAAAGATGTGGCAGTCTGTTTCTGATTCCCTGGGTGAAGTTCTTCCCAATACTCTAGGCTGGCTGCAGGTACAGCCATTACTTTTGACCCATCAGTATCCATTCCACTTTTCTGGTAATAGTACTACTGTTTTCTTTTTTGGCAACAATCCTTCCTTCATTCTTCATCCATGTAGTTAGGGTAGGGCTGATACCATCCCTTAGAACTAGAAGTGACCATATGACCACGACTGACAATATCTATTCCATATTCTATTTCCTGAGGCACAATAATTGGTTCAAAAGTGGGCACAAAGTGTTTATGATCCAGTGAATGTGAACCCTAGGACTTCTTCAATGCTATTGGAAATAAGTTCTTTTTCCCCTGGGGTTATTAAACTGATAGGAGGTAAGTCAGGAGCTGCTGATGATACAAAGAAAGAGCCTGTCTGAGATTAAAGCAAACCTTGATGAAAACAAAGGCGTGAGATGAGAGATCAGAGAGATTCCAAGATACATCATTTAAGCACCTGGATCTAGCCATGCCTGAAATCCAGATCTATTTGTGGGCTCTGAATTTGCATAGAAGAATAGCAAGGTGTAACTGAAAGGGCTTTGTCTAATATATCACCTCACCTGTCATTTAATTTTATGGAGTATAGAAGACATTATCAATTAAATTTTACAAATAGCATTGATATAAAAGCTGTGTGGTCCTAAAAATAGAATTTTCCTGCTCTTTCACTGTGTGACCTTAGGTAAATCCCTTAATCATTCTGGGTTTCAATTTTTTTCTTTCAAATGGAGTGAATACAATATGCCCCACCTACCCTAAGGAAAAATAAAATGACCTTATCCAAGAAAGTACAGAGAAAGGTACAAAACATTATTTTCAAAGAAATTCCAGCACATAAGTTCAGGAGCATATGAATAAGGGCTCTGGGGTCTGACTGCCTTGATTCAGATTCCGGCTCCATCACTCACTGGCTGTGTAATCTTGGACAAGTCATTTAACCTCTCTGGCCCTCGGTTTCCTCCTCTGTATATGGAGACCTCAATCATATCCGTTGCATAGGGTAGTTGCAGCATTAAGAGGTGCAATAAACTGTCTAGCACAAAGTCTGGCACAGCATAAGTACTCATATATGTGGATTGTAAACATTTATATTATTATATTATTTGTGTTTATATTATTATAAATGTTTTACTATTGTTATTGTTGACCCTTCTATTCCATTCCCAACATAACTTCCTCTAGCCAATGGAAAACTGCATCCTAGAATGTACCCACTGAAGTCCCCCTTAAAAGAACCAACTAGATGGCTTCTCGAGGAAATAACTTTATCTCTTTTCTAATCAGGACAACTTCAGGGAAGAGGAATGAAAAAAAAAACAGCCAAGCTCCAACTGCCATTCTCATCAGGAAAGTTTCCAACTATCACAACACTTCTGCACATCAAATACGAATAACTTTAATTGCCCCATAAGAACGTGTTGTTAAAACATTTGCCTTGCCCAGAACTAATTGTCAAAAAGATACTTTACAGCCAAGCAGATCGTTTAATTGGACATCTAATTTAACTGAAACCTCTTTTTCTTTCCTGCTTATTTCATGTTTCCTTCCCTGGTTTTTTGCCAAATTCTGGATGCTGGACACTGCTTTCAAAAATAATTTATCCTGATTTTTTTCCTATTATAAAAGTAATATTTATGTGTTCATTATAGGAAAATTAAAAAAATATGAAAATGCAAAAGAAAATAAAACAATTGCCCCTAGACTCACTGCCTGGATAAAGAGTATCAACATTTTAGAAAAGTTCTTTCCCAATTTTTTTCTCTACTAAACTGTTCTACATAGTTAACAAAAACATATATTCAATTTTGCAGACTGTTTTTTCCACTTTACATATGAAGTTGAACATTTCCGCTTGCCATTCCAAAATCTTCAGAAATATTTTCCAAAACTGCAGAATATTCTAACAACAGTCTGCTTCACCTCTTCCCTGCTAGGCCTTTTGGTTGCACATTTTGGTTCCTTTTTGAATAAATCTTTGTGTGCATTTCAGATATTTCTTCCTTAGGACAGGTTCACTATGTTGGGAGCAATTCTCCATGGGTCTCTGACTTTCGTTTCCAGCTTTTGTTCCAGCCTATCTGTACAAGGATGTTTGAATAACAGGCCTGGAAGATAAAGACAACAGGGCAGAGGGCAGATTTGAGCGTTGATTTGAGCGTTGACCAGGAATACGAGGATAATGTCTTCCTCCAGGGCAGAGGTTGGGAAACCCTTGTATAAAAGATCAGGGAGTCCTAAGCTCTCATTCCTCAGCTGTGATGCAAACTCACTACATGCCCAGGATCCACCTGGGCCCACCTTCCTGTCGCTACTACAGGACTTATGGGACAAGGGGAACTAGTACAGACGTGAAGCTCATGCTGCCTGTCAAGTCATGAATAATAGGCCTTTGTCTCTGACCCAGGAGTTTTGTGTTTTCTGTCAGCTTCCATGAAACTGTGGCAGACTAACTTGCTGGTTTTGCATGTAGAGTAAAATCTCAATAAATTTCATAGTTCTTGGCACTCTAGATGTGAACTTGCTGGGTCAAAACCACTGCTGTGAAGTCCATTCTGACCCTATAGGACAGAGTAGAACTGCTCCATAGGGTTTCCAAGGAGCAGCTGGTGGATGCGAACTGCTGATCTTTTAGTGAGCAGCCTGAGCTCTTACCCACTTCATCACCAGGGCTCCTGCTGGGTCAAAGGACATGAGAAATTGCCAAGACTCTTAATATGTATAGCCAGTGTGACCCCCAATACTCCCCAGCATGTTTTCTCCTTTTTCAAAATGGGCAACTGAGAGCTTAACATAAGTAAAATAAAAACTAAGGCCACGATAAACCTATAAATTGTTCTTCCTCTGCCTGCCTCCTCACATACCTCTATTAATGACTTTGTTTTGACCAAATGTTTACGACTTTGTTCTTTGTTTTAAACTGATGCAAATAATCTTTTGTTCTGGCGGGACTACCTGTGGCATACAACTCCCTACAGGAAAGCTGGATCCCAGGTATCAGATATGTATGTCTTTAGCCTAATAAAGAAATCTCTGGCAGGGGACTACAAAGACACTTGTAACCCTTGTAAGATTTTATATAAGCTCCAATGTAAAACTGCTCTTTGGGACTCCATAGAGACAGCCTGTGTTGCTGCCGGGTCCCCAGTGATGTATACATCTCCTTAATAAACTTTCTCACTCTTTCTAACTTGGAGTATGTTTCATTGGCTCAACTGCTCCAGGGCATGGACCCTGATCGGGTAACACCAACTAGTGCTCCAAACTTAAATGTGAATCATTTCCTGAAATTCGTCTTGCCTTCAGGAGGGGATATATCTGCCTGACTTGGGAAGCCCAGGTAGCTATAGGCTGTAATATCCTCCATCTGTCTAGAGCCCATGCCAGCCTAAGCTGCCAGTCCTACCTTACATCTCATAAGAAGTGTTTTTCTCACTACTCAAGTCCCTCAATTGAGCTGACTTTCTTTTCTGGATTACTCTCTTGTGTAATAGAAAGTGGGAATAAGAATCAGAAAGAAAGGGAAAAGGGGAATTTGTTTAGTTTCTACCAAGTGCCAGGCACTGTACAAAGAACATTTAGACAACACAGGAGGGATTCATTATTTTTACCTACCCAACAGTCCCTGCTCTACCTAAGCAGCTTTAATGGGAGATGCCAATCACAGCACCCCAGGTCCCTGACCACAAGGGTAGCCATGTGACATGAGCTGAACCAATCAAAGTCCTTCCCTGGAATTTTTCAAATTATAACCAGTGGAAAGGTCTCCTCCATTACGAAACAAGGAAGGTTGTTGACAGCTGTGCTTTCAGCCAATATGGTAAATCAGACTGAAAAAATGAAACCACTGCAATGAAAACAGACACACGAAATAGTCTATTGTCTGGTTTCATTTGTCACTGCTGCCCAAGTGCACCCCGACACTTCCTGGATTTGGTTATAAGAGCAAATTAACTCCCCTTTTATTACCTAGATTATTTCCAATATGTTTCTGTCCCTTGCAACCAAAATAATTCTGACTACTAATAGTAGCTTCTACCCATTACTCAATTCCAAAACCACTTCTACATTTTAGGTATCTGTTAGAGCAGCACCCCACTCTCCTGGTACCAAATTCTGCTGATGTCAGATGAATCCTGTTTGAAAGCAGAGAATACCAGAAAGATGTTTACCTGTGTTTCATTGACTATGCAAATGCATTCGACTGTGTGGATCATAACAAATCATGGGTAACATTGTGAAGAATGGAAGTTCCAGAACACTTACTCGTGCTCATGAGGAAACTGTACATAGATCAAGAGGCAGTCATTCAAACAGAACATGGAGATACTGTGTGGTTTAAAGTCAGGAAAGTTCTGTGTGTCAGGGTTATATCCTTTCTCCTTACCTATTCAATCTGTATACTGCACAAATAATCTGAAAAGTTGGACTATATGAAGAAGAACGGGGCATCAAGATTGGAGGAAGACTCATTAACAACTTGCACCATGCAGATGACACAACCTTGCTTGCTGAAAGTGAAGAGGACTTGAAGCACTCACTGATGAAGATCAAATACCACAGCCTTCAGTATGGATTGCACCGCAACATAAAGAAAACAAAAATCCTTACAACTGGACCAATAAGCAACATCATGATAAATGGAAAAAAGATTGAAGTTGTTAAGAATTTCATTTTACTTGGATCCACAATCAACGGCCGTGGAAGCAGCGGTCAAGAAATCAAATGACGAGTTGCATTGGGTAAATCTGCTGCAAAAGACCTCTTTAAAGTGTTGAAAAGCAAAGATGTCATTTTAAGGACTGAGGTGCGCCTGACACAAACAATGATGTTTTCAATTGCCTCATATGCATGTGAAACCAGGACAATGAATAAGGAAGACCAAAGAATTTATGCCTTTGAGTTATGGTGTTGGCAAAGAATATTGAATATACCATGGACTGCCAAAAGAATGAACAAATCTGTCTTAGAAGAAGTACAGCCAGGATGCTCCTTAGAAGCAAGGATGGTGAGGCTTCATCTTACATACATTGGACATGTTACCAGGAGGGACCAATGCCTGGAGAAGGGCATCAAGCTTGGTAAAGTAGAGGATCAGTAAAAAAAAGGAAGGCCCTCAAAGAGATGGGCTGACACAGTGGCTACAATGCTGGGTTCAAACAAAGCAACAACTGTGAGGATGGTGCACGACTGGGTGGTGTTTCGTTCTATTGTATATAGGGTTGCTATGAGTCAGAACCTACTCAGTGGCACCTAACAACAATTAATAGTAGCCTGCATTCAATGACTGCCACATGTCTGTCAGTTTGTCATACTGTGGGGGCTTGAATGTTGCTGTGATGCTGGAAGCTATGCCACCGGTGTTCAGATACCTGCAGGGTCACCCATGGAGGACAGGTTTCAGCTGAGCTTCCAAGCTAAGACAGACTAGAAAGAAGGACCTGGCAATCTACTTCTGAAAAGCATTAGCCAGTAAAAACCTTATGAATAGTGCCAGAACATTGTCTGATATAGCCCTGTAAGATGAGCCCCCCAGGTTGAAAGGCACTCAAAAGATGACTGGGGAAGAGCTGCCTCCTCAAAGTGGAGTCAACCTTAATGATGTGGATGGAGTAAAGTTTTCGGGACCTTCATTTGCTGATGTGCTGTGACTCAAAATGAGAAGAAACAGCTGCAAACATCCATTAATAATCAGAACCTGGAAATGTACGAAGTATGAATCTAGGAAATTTGGGAATTGTCAACAATGAAATGGAACACATAAACATCAATATCCTAGGCATTAGTGAGCTGAAATGGACTGGTATTGGACATTTTGAATCAGACAATCATATAGGCTACTATGCTGGGAATGACAACTCGAAGAGGAATGGTGTTGCATTCATCGTCAAAAAGAACGTTTCAAGATCTACCCTGAAGTACAACACTGTCAGTGATAGGATAATATCCATATGCCTACAAGGAAGACCAGTTAATATGACTGTTATCCAAATTTACACACCAACCACTAGGGCCAAAGATGAAGAAATAGAAGATTTTTATCAGCTGCCGCAGTCTGAAATTGATTGAACATGCAATCAAGATGCATTGATAATTACTTGCGATTGAAATGTGAAAGTTGGCAACAAAGAAGAAGGATCAGTAGCTGGAAAATATGGCCTTGGTAATAGAAACAATGCTGGAGATCGAATGATAGAATTTTGCAAGACCAACGACTTCTTCATTGCAAATACCTTCTTTCACCAACATAAACGGTGACTATACACATGGACCTTGCCAGATGGAACACACAGAAATCAAATTGACTACATCTGTGGAAAGAGATGATGGAAAAACTCGATATCATCAGTCAGAACAAGGCCAGGGGCAGACTGTGGAACAGAACATCAACTGCTCATATGCAAGTTCAGGCTGAAACTGAAGAAAATCAGAGCAAGTCCACAAGAGCCAAAATATGACCTTGAGTATATCCCACCTGAATTTAGAGACCATCTGAAAAATAGATTTGATGCATTGAACACTAGTAACCAAAGACCAGACAAGTTGTGGAATGACATCATGGACTTCATATGTGAAGAAAGCAAGAGGTAATTGAAAAGACAGGAAAGGAAGAAAAGACCAAGATGGATGTCAGAGGAGACTCCGAAACTTGCCCTTGAACTTTGAGCAGCTAAAGCAAAAGGAAGAATTGATGAAGTAAAAGAACTGAAGATGTCAAAGGGTGTCTCGAGAAGACAAAATAAAGTATTTTAATGACACGTGCAAAGAGCTGGAGATGGAAAACCAAAAGGGAAGAACACGCTCGGCGTCTCTCAAGCTGAAAGAACTGAAGGAAAAATTCAAGACTCGAGTTGCAATAGTGAAGGATTCTATGGGGAAAATGTTAAAAGATGCAGGAAGCGTCAAAAGAAGATGGAAGGAATACACAGAGTCATTATATCAAAAAGAATTAGTCGATGTTCAACCATTTCAAGAGGTGGCATATGATCAGGAACCGATGGTACTGAAGGAAGAAGTCCAAGCTGCTCTGAAGGCATTGGCGAAAAACAAGGCTCCAGGAATTGATGGAATATCAATTGAGATGTTTCAACAAACAGATGCAGCGCTGGAGGTGCTCACTTATCTATGCCAAGAAATATGGAAGACGGCTTCCTGGCCAACTGACTGGAAGAGATCCATATTTATGCCTATCCCCAAGAAAGGTGATCCAACCGAATGTGGAAATTATAGAACAATATCATTAATATCACACACAAGCAAAATTTTGCTGAAGATCATTCAAGAATGGCTGCAGCCGTGTATTGACAGGGAACTGCCAGAAATTCAGTCTGGTTTCAGAAGAGGGCATGGAACCAGGGATATCATTGCTGATGTCAGATGGATCCTGGCTGAAAGCAGAGAATGACCAGAAGGATGTTTACCTGTGTTTAATTGACTGTGCAAAGGCATTCAACTGGGTGGATCATAATAAATTATGGATAATATTGCGAAGAATGGGAATTCCAGAACACTTAATTGTCCTCATGAGGAAACTTTACATAGATGAAGAGGCAGTTGTTCGGACAGAACAAGGGGATACTGATTGGTTTAAAGTCAGGAAAGGTGTGAGTCAGGGTTGTATTCTTTCACCATACCTATTTTTTTGGGTATTCAATCTGTATGCTGAGCAAATAATAGGAGAAGCTGGACTACATGAAGAAGAACAGGCTCCAGGATTGGAGGAAGACTCATTAACAACCTGCGTTATGGAGATGACACTACCTTGCTTGCTGAAAGTGAAGAAGACTTGAAGCACTTACTAATGAAGATCAAAGACCACAGCCTTCAGTATGGATTGCACCGCAACATAAAGAAATCAAAAATCCTCGCAACTGGACCAATGGGCAACATCACGATAAACGGAGAAAAAATTGAAGTTGTCAAGGATTTCATTTTACTTGGATCCACAATCAACAGCCATGGAAGCAGCAGTCAAGAAATCAAAAGGCACACTGCATTGGGTAAATTTGCTGCAAAGGACCTCTTTAAAGTGTTGAAGAGCAAAGATGTCACCCTGAAGACTAAGATGCGCCTGACCCAAGCCATGGTATTTTCAATCGCATCATACACATGTGAAAGCTGGACAACGAATAAGCAAGACTGAAGAAGAATTGACGTCTTTGAATTGTGGCGTTGGCGAAGAATATTGAATATAACACAGACTGCCAAAAAAACGAACAAATCTGTCTTAGAGGAAGTACAACCGGAATGCTCCTTAAAAGCAAGGATGGCGAGACTGCATCTTACATACTTTGGACATGTTGTCAGGAGGGATGAGTCTCTGGAGAAGGACATCATGCTTGGCAGAGTACAGGGTCAGTGGAAAAGAGGAAGACCCTCGACGAGGTGGATTGACACAGTGGCTACAACAATGAGCTCAAGCATAACAACACCTGTAAGGATGGCTCAGGACCGGGCAGTGTTTCATTCTGTTGTGCATAGGGTCACTATGAGTGGGAACCGACTCGATGGCACCTAACAACGACAACAACAACAACAACAACATTCAATGAATATTAATTATACAACACCAATTATCCCACCTAATCTTTCAATAATGTGGGAAGTAAGGTATTTTTATTAACCTCATTTTATACAAGGGGAAACAGGTTCAGAGAGGTTAAATTTCCCAGAATCACATAACTGGTAAGGGGCTGAATCAAAACTTAAACCCAGAGCCCAAGTCTTCACACTGTGTTATAACATAGGTAATATTACCTCTTTTCCTAGTACCAGGAAAGATGGGGGAAGTGAAGACTGAAGAGAGAGAAGAGCTCAGGTGAGCACTAATTAGGTGGTCCTTTACACAGTGAAAAGCAGCCCTGTTTGTGCAATGGTTAAGCACTTGGCTGCTAAGTGAAAGGTTAGCAGTTCAAACCCACCCAACAACTGGTGATCTGCTCCTTTAAAGATTTCAGCCAAGAAAACCCTATGCGGCAGTTCTACTCTGTCACATGGGGTTGCTATGAGTCAAAAATTGACTCGACAGCACCAACAACAACAAATCATAAGGTGAACGGTGTGGGGAATGGTGGCCCTGTATAAGTCTAGCCAGCACTCATATGGTCAAGGGCAGAGTGGTGCTCTCTCCAGAAATCCATGGTCACCATCACCATCATCACTACTCATAAGGTCCCTGGCACGTAGTAGGTGGACACACACACACATTTTTTAAATATGGAATCAGTGAGAGCTGCTTCCATGCTGATAACAGTTCATGAATAATTGCTGCTCACACAGGGAATCCAGTTTGTTTTCCTGGTTTCCATGCCATCGGGCCCTTCATACCTGGTGGGGAAACACTTGGCGTGAACATCTTGCCCCTTTAACAATCCACACCTGACAGAAGAAACTTATAAATCAAATATAGACAGGATGTGTGTCAGCTGGCACCTTATCTGTATTTTGATACAGAAAAAAAAAAAAAAACTCAAAATGATCAAAGACTTAAATATAAAGCCAAAAACCATGAAGTTCATAGGATCAATGCTAGTGGTAGTGTGTTATTAGATGCCCTAAAACATGGCATTAACAGGATACAAACCACAACCAACAACACACGAGCTCCAGAGGATAAGCTAGATAACTGGGATCTTCTAAAAATTAAACACTTATGCTCATCAAAAGGCTTCACCAAAAGAGCAAAAGAGAACCTACAGACTGGGAAAAAAAATCTGGCTATTACAAATTGGACAAGGTCTAATCTCTAAAATCTACAAGAAAATCCAATACCTCTAAAACAAAAAGACAAATAATTCAATTAAAAAATGGACAAGGAAATGAACAGACAGTTCACCAAAGAAGACATTCA
The DNA here is from genome assembly GCF_030014295.1 of Loxodonta africana. Taxonomy (NCBI): domain Eukaryota; kingdom Metazoa; phylum Chordata; class Mammalia; order Proboscidea; family Elephantidae; genus Loxodonta; species Loxodonta africana. The sequence goes on along the minus strand of NC_087353.1, from coordinate 73,047,708 downwards.
AGTGGCCAACAGACACATGAGGAAATGCTCATGATCTCTAGCCATTAGAGAAATGCAAATCAAAACCACAATGAGACCATCTCACCCTGGCATTACTGGCACGAATCAATAAAACAGGAAATAACAAATGTTGGAGAGGCTGTGGGGAGATCGGAACTCTTATGCACTGCTGCTGGGAACGCAAAACGATAGAACCATTTTGGAAAATGATATGGCGCTTCCTTAAACCATAAAACCAGACCCATTGCCGTTGAGTCGATTCCGACTCATAGCAACTACTTAGAAAGCTAGAAATAGACACACCATATGACCCAGCAATCCCACTTCTAGGAATATATCCTAGAGAAATAAGAGTCGTCACACGGACAGACATATGCACACCCTTGTTCATGGCAGCATAGTTCACAATAGCAAAAAGATGGAAACAACCTCGATGTCCATCAACAGATAAATGGATAAACTGTGGTACATACACACAATGGAGTATTATGCAACAATAAAGAACAACGATGAATCTGTGAAGCATCTCATAACATGGATGAATCTGGAGTGCTTCATGCTGAGTGAAATAAGTCAATCACAAAAGGGCGAATAATGTATGAGACCACTACTGTAAATACTCATGAAAAGGTTTATATACAAAAAGAAACAATCTTTGATGGTTACCAGGGAGGGGAGGGGTGAGTATGGAAAAACACTTAATATACAATAGGTAAGTGGAAACTTTGGTGAAAGGTAAGACAGTACACAACACTGGGGAAGCCAGTACAGCCTGTACAAGGCAAGGTCGTGGTAGCTCCATAGACACAGCCAAACTGCCTAAGGGACCGAATTGCTGGGCTGAGGGCTGTGGAGACCATGATCTCAGGGAATATCTAGCTCAACTGGCATAACATAGTTTATAAAGAATATGTTCTACATTCTACTTTGGTGAGTAGCGTTTGGGATCTCAAAAACCTGTGAGTGGCCATCTAGGATGCTCCACTGGTCTCACCCTTTTAGGAGCAAGGAATAATGAAGGAAGCTAAAGATACAAGGGAAAGATTAGTCCAAAGGACTAATGGACCACACCTACCACAGCCTCCACCAGACTGAGTCCAGAACAACGAGATGGTGTCCGGCTACCACTGACTGCTCCGACAGGAATCACAATAGAGGGTCCCAGACAGAGTTCGAGAAAATTGTAGAATGAAACTCTAACTCAAAAAAAAAAGACCAGGCTTGCTGGCCTGACAAAGACTGGAGAAACCTGAGAGTATGGCCCCCGGACACCGCTTCAGCTCAGTAATGAGGTCATTCCTGAGATTCACCCTTCAGCCAAAGGCTGAACATGCCCACTGAACAAGACTAAAGGGGCGCACTAGCCCTGGGACAGGGACTGGAAGGCAGGAGGGAACAGGAAAGCTGGTAATAGGGAACCTAGGGTTGAGAAGGGACAGTGTTGACATGTCGTGGAGTTGTTAACCAATGTCATAGAACAATGCTTGTACTAACAGATAAGAAACTAGTTTGTTCTGTAAACCTTCATCTAATGTACAATTAAAAGAAAAAAATCTGTGTCATATTTTAACTAGTCTTGATAAAAGAAGAAACAAACGAAGGAAACCAGCCTAGAACTGTAAAAGGTGGCAGATAATAACAGACTGCACTAAGTTGGAGCCCTCATGGAGTGGTAATTTAGAGCTTGGCTGCTAACCAAAAAGTCAGCAGTTTAAATCCATCAGCTGCTCCTTGGAAACCCTATGGGGCAGTTCTACTCTGTCCTGTAGAGTCACTATGAGTCGGCATCAACTCAACGGGGACAGGTTGTTTGTTGTTTGTTAGTTGCACTAAGATACTGACAGGAGATTTGCCCAGGGTTGGCCCCACCTTCTGAGGGCAGGGCGGGTGTGTGTGTGTGTGTGTGTGTGTGCGCGTGCGCACGTGTGCGCCAAAAGCACAAAACGACAAACCCTAGAGTGGAGTCAAGCAAAATGGTAGGAGGACGGTGGGGACAACATATCTTACACTACCTTGGGAAATGGTTTTATATTGTCTGAGATGGGCAGCCCAAAACTTCAAGTTCACCTCCAGGAAAGATTGAGCCAGGTTCCCAAATACTCAGCTTGGATCCCACCCATATGCAAACATGCACACCCTTCTTGATATTCAGAGAAGCTTTGTTGTCCATCTTCTCCAGAGAGCAGAGGGAATTTACTATGAAGTTAAGGAAGCTTAAACTGCAAGACCTCTTCCTTGCATAAAAAGAAAAAAAAGTTTTTTGTTTTTTTTTTTTACAATTCCAGCATTTAAAGGCATAGGTCCCTTTAAATGCTGGAATTGTGGAGCGTTCTAGGTGGGCTGGGGAAGCCAAGTTGCAAGAAGAAAGCATCTGTAGGTTCACATTTCTGAATAATTGCCTACAGAGATCTTAGAAGAACGAAATGTAAATACCAAAGCTCCAGAAATTTTTCATTTATTTCCCCATTCCAAGCAAATATTCCCTTTTGTACCTAATTGTATATTCATAATTTTGTACTCTTTTTCTTAGAGAGAGACCCCAAAATTGTATAAGGTTCAGGCCCCACAAAACCTAGGTCTGTCCCTGCTAAAGTGACCTATTCTTTAAAACATCCATAGAGAAATCCTCGTGATTCCTGAGCATCTCAGACTTTCTGGAACCAAAGCAGGTTCAATTTTGAATACCGCGTATTGTCTAGCTTTAAAGACCCAAGGGAAAGCTAGGTCCTTTTCTGGGCCAGAAAATGACCAGGCTAGATTCATACTGGGGGAGAGGGATACAATGAAACAATTCAGTACACTAATGGGAAGAACAAAAGAAAAGTCTATATGCAGATGTTCTGGCCCTTAAATGAGTCAGCCTTCAGAGAGCTCAAATCCTCAACTATAAATGGGGAGGAGAATTAGAATCTGTCTCTGTCTCTTACATGTTTTAATTAATTAAGCCACTATATTTTTTTTTATCTTTAATTAATGGTAACAGACTTAAAAATAATAATAACCAAAGCATCTATACTTTGCTACATAATAACAAAAGCAATAGCTAACATTTATCACCACCTACTACATTACACCCTTGACACGAGGTTCCCTATTTCAATAATGGTCGAAATTCTGTAAGGAGCCCTGATTGAACAATGATTAAGCACTCAACTGCTAACTGAAAGGTCAGCAGTTCAAATCCACCAACGGCTCTGTGGAAAAAAAGACCTGGCAATCTGCTCCCATAAGGACTGGTGTTGTTGTTGTTAGGTGCCGCTGAGTCGGTTCCTACTCACAGCACCCTACATACAACAGAACAAAACATTGCCCAGTCCTGTGCCATCCTCACAATCATTTGAGCCCATTGTTGCAGCCACTGTCAATCCATCTCCTTGAAGGTCTTCCTCTTTTTGGCTGACCCTCTGCTTTACTAAGCTTGATGGCTTGATGTCCTTCTGCTGGAACTGATCCCTCCTCATAACATGTCCAAGGTACATGTAATGGTTAAGATTGTGTGTCAACTTGGCTGGGCCATGATTCTCAGTGTTTTGGCAGCTGTATAGTGTTGTGATCACTTTCCTATTGAAATTTGATATTTGGTCACCCGCATGATCTGCTGAGTGGTACTGGTAGGGGTGGGGCCTGTGGTGGCTCACCGTCCCCTCAGCCTTCATCTCTCTGCCTTCCTCTGCCTACTTCCTTCCTGCTTGCCTTGCAAAGATTGTTGGCTTGTTCTGGATCAAGCAGTTGTGTCTTGCCTGACCTCTGGTTCTTGGGACTTGAGCTAGCAGCTTACCTGTCCAACTTGGGATTTGATGATCTTCAAGGCCTGTGAGCAAGAGTCTTGCTCCCTGACCTGCATATCTTGGGTTCTCCAGCCCCTGCAGCTAAGTGACTCAGGAGAAACCTTGCGGTCTTGCCTGCCGACTTTGGGGATTCCTTGACCGTCACAACCTGTGAACGGGATTCCTGCTCTCCAACCTGCTTATCTTGGGTTCACCAGCTTCTGCATCTCCGTGAATTGGCAAAGGACTCTATCCTGATCCAAGGACTTGGGATGTTCCAACCCCTACAATCGCGTGAGCTGTTTCTTTAATATAAATCTCTCTATATATATTTATACGTGTTACTTGTTTTGCTTCTCTAGAGAACGCAGCCTAAGACAGTACATGAGATGAAGTCTCGCCATCCTTGTTTCTAAGGAGCATTCTGGCTGTACTTCTTCCAGGATAGATTTGCATGTTCTTCTGGCAGTCCGTGGTGTATTCAACATTCTTCACCAACACCATAATTCAAAGGCATCAATTCTTCTTCAGTCTTCCTTATTCATTGTCCAGTTTTTGCATGCATATGAGGTGATTGAAAACATCATGGCTTGGGTCAGGTGCACCTTTTCCTTAAAGTGATATCTGTGCTTTTTAACACTTTAAAGAGTTTTTTTGCAGCAAGTTTGCCCAATGCAATATGTCATTTGATTTCTTGACTGCTGCTTCCATGGGCGTTGATTGTGGATCCAAGGCAAATGAAATCCTTGACAACTTCAATCTTTTCTCCGTTTATCACAATGTTGCTCATTGGTCCAGTAGTGAGGATTTTTGTTTTGTTTATGTTAAGGTATAATCCATACAGGAGGAAATATAGTACAAATTGTCACCTTGGGAAGGTACCTACTTATTCTAATGATGCTGCCACTGTCAAAAATACTTCTGGAGTATTCCAGAACTACATGTCTCAATGTCCATGTTAAGGCAGCCGCTTTTGCAGAGAAAGAGACCCCAACACCCACGTGCCCTCTTCATCCACTTTGTATGTGTGTAATTGTGTGAAATCCTTGACAACTTCAATCTTTTCTCCATTTATCATGATGTTGCTTATTGGTCCAGTTGTGAGGATTTTTTATTTCTTTATGTTGAGGTGTAATCCACACTGAAGACTGTAGTCTTTGATCTTATCAGTAAATGCTTCAAGTCCTCTTCGTTTTCAGAAAGCAAGGTTGAGTTATCTGCATATGGCAGGTTGTTAATCAGTCTTCCTCCAATCCTGATGCTGTGTTCTTCTTCACACAGTCCAGCTTCTCGGATTATGTGCTCAGCATGCAGATTGAATAAGTATACAGGATACAACCCTGACCCACACCATTCCTGATTTTAAACCACACAGTATCCTCTTGTTCTGTTTGAATGACTGCCTCTTGGTCTATGTACAGGTTCCTCATGAACACAAGTGTTCTGAAATTCCCATTCTTCGCAAGGTTACCCGTAATTTGTTTTGATCTACACAGTCCAATGCCCTTGCATAGTCAATAAAACACAGGTAAACATCTTTCTGGTATTCTCTGCTTTCAGCCAAGATCCATCTGACATCAATGACATCAGTCGTTTCATGTCCTCTTCTGAATATGGCTTGAATTTCTGGCAGTTCCCTGTCAATATACTGCTATAACCATTTTTGAAGTATCTTCAGCAAAATTTTACTTGCGTGTGACATTAATGATACTGTTTGATAATTTTCACCTTCTGTTGGATCACCCTTCTTTGGAATGGACACAAATATAGATCTTTTCCGGTCAGCTAGCCAGGTAGCTGTCTTCCAAATTTTTGGGCATAGATGAATGAGCACTTCCAGCATTACATCCGTTTGTTGAAACATCTCAAATGGTATTCCGTCAGTTCCTACAGCCTTGTTTTTCATCAGTGCCTTCAGTGTAGCTTGAACTTCTCCCTTCAATACTATCGGTTCTTGATCATATGCTACCAATTCTTTCTGGTACAATGACTGTTTATTCCTTCCACCTTCTTTTGATTGTTCAATATTTTTCCCTAGAATTCTTCAATATTGCAACCCGAGGCTTAAATTTTTTTCTCCTGTTCTTTCAGCTTGAGAAATGCTGAGCGTGTTCTTCCCTTCAGGTTTTCTAACTCCGGGTCTTTGCATATTTCATCATAATACTTTACTTTGTCTTCTCAAGCTGCCTTTTGAAATCTTGTGTTCAGTTCTTTTACATCATCATTTCTTCCATTCGTTTTAGCTACTTTACACTCAAAAGTAAGTTTTGGATCCTCTCATTACATCCATTTTGGCCTTTTCTTTCTTTGCTAGGAAATCCTATGGGGCAGTGCTACTTTCTCATACAGGGTCACTATGAGTTAGAACCAACTCCACCCCATACAACAACAACAGCAATCCTGTGAAGTAACTATCATTGTTCCAATTTCATTGGAGCAGATGTTGAGTAAGGCTCCAAGAGGGTAAAGAATTTACCCAACATCACACGGCCAGTGAATGGAGAGTCAGAACCCGATCCATCTTTGCACTCAATGACAACTTCCTATGTAAGTAAGGGCTTCCATCCAGTATGGGCAAGGCCATGCTGCAGTAACAAACAAGCCTTGAATCTCAGTAGCTTAAAACAACAGAATTTTATTTCTTGCTCACACTACAAGCTCATTGTGGGTCAGATGGGGTTTCTGCACAGTGCTGACCTCATGTCAGGACCCACATGGACAAGGCAGCCACTATCTGAAATGTTGTCAACATCTGCAGCAGAGAAAGAGGGTGTGGCTCCTAAAGCTGCCAACTGAAAGTGACAAGCATCCATGCATGTATCATTGGCCAAAGCAAGTCACATGGTCACATCTGTCCTTAAGGTGGGGAGTGAAGGACCAATCCTAATGTGCCCATAAAAGAGAGAACTGGAAAAACTTGATGAGCTGCATACATGGCCACCATGGAGCTTAACAGGCCTTATAGCACCTCATTTTATTCCTATCCAGATAACATCAGATGCCTTGGTACTTGGCTCCCAATCACAAAGGTGGGGAGGGGAGACGTGTAATTTTCCAATAGCTACCCGGAAGAACTTACTTAAAAAAGCCTGAGTTTGGGGGCATTGTCTTTCAAAATGTTTCTCATTGGTCAGACTTCATTGGTCCAGCAAATAATTCCATTAAGATTTCTCAAGACGCAGGCTAAGTCCTGTCTATCCATGATCCCCAGGCTCCTCATTCAGAAGCAAAATGATTCTAGAAACACCTCCAGCCTCAGTTCCTTGAGCAAAACTCATACCAACCCTCCAAGACACCCCAGCTCAGGGCTGAATATGCTGAATCTTGTGAACACAAGATGCCACTACCTAAAGCTGAGGCAGAAGACACAGACTGCCCAAATCAGTATCATCCCTTCTAGTTATTGAAGATTCAGCCTGGCAGTTTACATCCTTGTTCACTTAGTCATTCACTCAGTCAACAACTCTTTACTGAGTTAATGTAGCATCCTGGCTCCAAGCACAGACTGGAGCAAGAGGGCTAGGTTGAAATCCCAGCTCCCCTGCTTATTAGCTATATATTTCTCAGGGTTTCAGTTTCCCCAACTGTAAGTATCTACCTCACTGGCTTACTGGGATTAATTAAACTAATATATGCAGAGTACTTAGACATGGTGACCCAGTGGCTACCTGCTCAGCTGCTAACCGAAAGCTCCATGGTTTGAACCCACCAGTTGTTGCACTGGAGAAAGATGTGGCAGTCTGCTTCTGTAAACATTACAGCCTTGGAAACCCTATGGGGCAGTTTTACTCTGTCTTATAGGGTCACTATGGAATTGAACAATCTAAGTAAACTATTCTGGGTTTACTTAGAACAGTGCCGTGCCCACACAAAGTGCCATGTAAACATTTATTAATGTTATTACTATGTGCCAGGCACTGGTATATGTGATGAATGATACAGCAATGAACAGACCAAATAAAATCCCTGTCTTTATAGAGCTTATATCCTCAGGAGGGAGCGAGGTGTTACTAGCAAGCAACCCCTGATCCAGCCATGCCTGATGCTAGTACTACATCCTTGAACTTTCCGATTTCCTGAAGCATTACATTCTTTTTCTTTTGTGCATAGGCCAGTTTGAGCTGAGTTCCTCTCACCTGTGACCAAAAGTGCCCTGACTAATACAAGACTCCAAAACCTAAGTTCTTTCCACTCTGCCCTTCAGCCTCTCCTCATCACAAGCCTCTTTGAGGGTCTTGTTAGTTTGTTCCTCACACCACCAGTGTGCCAAATCTGTTAATCCACCTGGTAAGACCCTTGAATATTCAAACTAGCTTTTAAACAGGGAGTCAAATGCTACGAACAGTAAATTATAACGACCATGAAATGGAAGCATGATGTGGGTCATTACCCAACAGGGCAATAAAATCTGTCTTGGGGCCTACAAGTTTTACGGAAAACGTGACTATGTTTTCATTTTTTATTCGATAAAGAGTAATTTGCTAAGTAAATTAGATTTCCTCATGTTTTATCTAATTAATCCAGTCTTTAACATAAGAAGGATAATTTCTTAACTGCTGGCGAATTTCATCAATATAATGAAATCGTCTTACTCCTCAGAGGCCCCTCCACATCAAGATGACTTCTGCCCATCTGTCAGGCAAAGAATAAGGAAGGCACAAGAAGTGGCAGGTGTTAGTGAGACATGCCTGGCTTTGGAGTCAGACAGCCTAGTATAAATCACTAGCAGTATATCTTAGTTTGAGTTTCCCAAGAAGCAGTCCCTGAGACAAGAATCCAAGTACAAGTATCTTATTTGCACTTGAAATATGATATGGGAAGTGAGAGGGAAGGGAAGACAGCCAAGGAAGGACATATTATTAAGTAGTTACCACGATAGCCAACTGGAGCTTAATCCCTTTGGGAAACTCTGCATGACAGTGAAGAGTACAAGCAGTAAGTATGCTGGTGAATGTTTAGTGACTGACGCTCCAGAAGAAAAAAAAAAAAACTCTGATATGTAGTATTTGCCAACTCCTGTGATGTAAATACTCCCACTATGGCTGATTTCGAACTACCAACATGATGTCACTGAACAAGGAGATAGGAAGAGAAGTATGCAGTCAGCTCTTGCAAGCTGGGAGGAGCCAGTCCTACTATACCACTGAATGTGCCTTGTAGTTACATCTCCCAAGGGATGAGGGAGCTGGGGTAGTTAAACGCCAACTCCCTTCAGTCCCTGGTTGAGAAATGCTCCTTAGGGTAGGTGTTAATTCCTCCAGAAATTCCATGCAGGTTTACATCAGAGAAAGTCTTCAGGCAGGAAAATGTAGTGCTAGCATTTGGTTGGGCTAGCAGACACTGAAGAGCTAGAGAACACGGGTAGAGCACTGACAGCCTCTGCTACCTTGTATAACTGTGAAAAAGTTATTTCATGTCTCTGTGCCCCCCAAAACTTCATCTGTCAAATGGAGACTCATTAAATCTTTCAATGAATATTTGTGGAGTCCTTGGGTGATGGAAACGGTTAACTCACTCAACTGTTAACCAAATGGTTGAAGGTTCGAATCAACCTAGAGGCACCTCAGAAGAAAGGCCTGGCAATCTACATCCAAAAAATCATGGAAAACCTTATGCAGCACAGTTCTATTCTGACACACATGAGGTCACCAGGAGTCAGAATCGACTCACGGGCAACATGTGGCAGTGGTGGTAGTACTGTGTTTGTATATATTCTAGTTGCTGGGACTATAACAGTGAGCAACAATGACAAAGTCACTGCCATGGCACTTTCATCCTAGTGGGGGAAACAGCCTCTAAACAGGCAAACCAACAGTTAATCAATGATATTTTAGAGACAGCAACGGTCATGATGTTAGAGAGGGTGATGTGATGAAGATTGACTTGGGGGAAGGGGGATGCTAATGGGAAAACCTTCCTGAAAGGGTACTATTTAAGGTGGGACTCAACAGATGAGAATGATCTGAGGTCATGCGGAGATCTGGGGAACATGCAAAAGTCCTGAGAGGAGGAAGAGCTTGGCTTGTTCTTGGAAGAGAATGGAAACCAGTGTGGCTAGAGCAGAGTGAATAAGGCAGAAGGTAATAGGAGCTGAGATCAGAGGTGTAAGGTAAGAATCAGTACATGCAGTGGCTGGTCAGCCACCATAAGGAGTTTGGATAATAACACAATCTTGAAAATTTTTTGTGAGGATTAAATGAGCTCCCATGTATGTGACTCATTTTATTAACCCAGGAAAGTCACATCTCCTATTTTTCCAATTAATCGCATCCGTTCCCCCATGCGCCTAGGAGCAAGAAATCAAGCATTTCCCTCTAGATCACTCTTTCCATAGTCCAAGAACCTTGAAGACTCCACTGATCCAAAGGTTTTGCTTCCAAACCTCAGGAAGAGAGAAACCGAAAAGTCTGATCCATTCACCAGCAACCCCATTATCACCTACCCTCATTCCCACCTCCTACACACTTCAGCTCCCAGGGTCCAGCTCTTTGAACATGCATGCAAACACTCAAAACTTTCATCATACATTCCCCTCTAGGGCCTTCAGGGTCTTACTTTGAGTTGAGATCATCTCAATCAATGACTAATGCTAAGCCAGGTAAACAGCTAGGACTCCTCTTCTTGGCAGTAATTTTATTTCCAGGGCTTCATTTCCCTTCTCTGTCATTAGGCATTAGTTGTGAATATTCCCATCTACCCAAATAGATCTCCGAATCTCATAAAGAAGGGGCTGGGAGACAAATGAATAATAATTAATTTTTATGACTATATTTATCCAGTTCTTATTCTATACCTGGCCCTGTGCTATGCAATATCTAAGTATATTGTAATCATCACCGTAGCAGAACACTGATCACATACAAATGAGTGACAGGAACGTGATTTGAAATGAAGCAGCCTGACCTGAGACCCCAAGCTTTTAACCACTGTACTACACAGCCTCTCTGAGCCACTGCTTGCATACTGCCAGGAAATTATGTGAGTTCTTTATGCAAATTGATGCACCTTCCCCTCAGAAGCACCTTCGGGCACCAGAGATCTTAAAGTGGCAGACTTGCTCATATCAGAAAGCCTTTGTTGCACCCTGTTCCCAGAACAATCCAGAGAAGATAAGCAACAGTCAGTTTCCTTGATGTCAGTGGGACTCCATCACAAGGACCAGGCAATTTTGATTAGTACAACTGGAAATTCTTTGCTATGTCCTTGTGAATTTGAAGTTATAAAGACTGGCTCAGTGGACCACAAGAACTGTGCTGGAATGCCTTTGTAATTCCCTGCATGTATTCTTTCTTTATCATAATTCCCAATGTAGGAGGATATCTGAGCATATTATTGTTCTCTGATTTGGGAAATTGTGTTATTGGACTCCCCTCTCCCACGCCACCTGGCCAGCTGTGAAGTGGTTCACTCTACAGAGCTTCTGTCTTCAGTGGGGTGTGGATCAGCAATGCCAAAGTGTAGACACCTTGGATTATCAAGGTTAAATTCCCTTAGCCACTGAGCCTTCATTTTCCATCTGTGAAATGAGTACCACAGTGCCAGCTTGTGACATTATTTGCTTCTGAGCAGCTGGCCGTGACCAGTCAGTGAGTCAATTATGACTCATGGCGACCCCATGAGTGTCAGAGTAGAACTGTGCTCCATAGGGTTTTCAGCAGCTGGTTTTTTGGAAGTAGATCACCAGGCTTTACTTCCAGACACCTCTGGGTGGATATGAACCTCCAAGCTTTTGATTAAGAGCCAAGTGTGTCAACCATGTGCCATCAGGGACTCCTAAGAGTACCTACGTAAAAGGACATATCTTTTTCAAAGGTGCTAATAAAATGAGGTAGAAAAATGTTCTGTAAGCAACCAGGAAACCACAATTCATATTCACCTCTGCCTTTCATTGGTTGGGTCGCCTTGGAGACCTTAATCTTTCTGGTCTTTAGTACCTTGGTCTCCAAAAAGAGGATAACAATGTCTGCCTTATCAGCCCCACAGAGCTGTTGTGAGGGACAAATGAGATCAAGAATGTGAAAGTTCTTTGTAAACTATGCAACACCATCTGGAGTATAGATCCAATCTGCCTCCGTCGTCATGTGGCACCCTCCAATGTCTACTTGTAGCTCTTCTCCTGTCCTTATGAGGACACCAGTCATTGGGTTAGGGACCACGCTAATCCAGCAGGACCTCATCTGAACTAATTATATCTGCAAAGACTCTGTTTCCAAATAAGTTCATATTCTGAGGTTCTAGGTGGGTATAAATTTTGGGGAGGAGTACTATTCAACTCAGCTCATGGCCCTTAGGAGAAAATGTCCATATTACCCTGCTCTTTGCCTTCCGTTGGCCAAAACTAACTCACATGGCCACACCTAGCTTCATGAAAGAATGGAAAATACAGTCTTTTGGCTGGGTACATTCCACCTGGATTAAAATCAGAGTTGGAGCTTCCTTCCTTCCTTCCTTAAAAATTGAGTCTTAAAGTTATTAGATGGGTCCAAACAAGGGAAGCATCCATGACAGTGGGCAGGGTGGAAGCCCAGCAAAGGGTGTCAAAGTCTGAGATTTTGTAGCACCTAAATCTAAGCATGAGAAAACCTCAGACAAACCCAAAATGAGGGATCTCATGTAAAATAAATGGCGAGGACTCTTCAAAAGCATCGAGGTCCAGAAAATCATAGAGGAACCCTTCCAGAGTCAAACACGACAACTAAACTCTATGCCTGATCCTGGACTGAAACCTTTATAAGAGACATGATTGGGACAGTCATGACACACGAATGGAATTTCTGGATTAGAAGGAGTTGTGTATCAATATAAAGAGCCCTTGTGGCTCAGTGGTTAAGCACTCTGCTGCTAACCCAAAAGTCTGCAGTTCAAACCCACCAGCCACTCCATGGGAGAAAAACATGGCAGTCTACTCCCATGAAGATTACGGCCTTGGAAACCCTAGGGGGCCGTTCTACGTTGTCCTGTTGGGTTGCTGAGTCGGAATCGACTCAACGGCAACAGGTTTGGTTTTTGGTTTATGTATCGATATTAATCTCTTGATTTTGATCGCTGCATTGTGGTTATATAGGAGAAGATCCTTTGTTGTAAGAAATACACAAAGCATTGGCAGATAAAGGACATCACAAATGATTTGGGAAAAATAAAGTTCTTTGTACCACTCTTTCAACTTTTCTCTAAGTTTGACTTTTTTTTCCAAAAATAAAAAAGGAAAAGAAAACAAAAACAGGGTTTTTGTTTCCAAGAAAAGGGGATATGGATGTTCAGTTATGCAAAAAGCAGGTGCTTAAGTAATGAGCCAGAGGAGGTCTCTGTAAGACAGTAACGTTTAAAGCCAGATCATATGTGTACCGAAGAGCAAGAAGACAACATTTTCAGGCAGAGGGAACAGCATGTGCAAAAGAGCTGAACTTCTTTCTGAGTTAGAACCCTAGCCATAAGGTTAAAATATACAAACTGCTAGCCCTTTAGGAACAGTGGCGTAAGGGCCACTGTGTGTACAGGCTTGTACCAGTCATCTACCACCACCATAATGCTGTGAAACAAACGAACATAAATTCTCAGCCAGCATTTATTTTCACTCTCGCATGAGCGGGCAGACAGGGCCCGCTCTGCTCCACATGTCTCCCATTTTTCGAGGACAGATGACTAACAAGGGCATGTTGTCCTCATGGAGAAGGCAGGAGCACGGGAGGGCAAGCCTAATCCCACAAGAACGTTTCATGTCTCTGCTGGAGTTATGTTCTCTATCATCCCATTGGCCAAAGTCACATGGCAAGTCAGCGGTAAAAGGACGGAGAAGTGTACTCCACTCACCATCAGGGCAAAGCAAGTCCTATGGCCTAGCTGAACATCAACAAAGTAATGAGGGAGGGGTGAATATTTTCTGAACAATAATATAATCTACCACAGAGCTCAAACAAAAGTCCCACACTTAGGAATAGCTTCTATCTAATCTAACTAACCTGTCTGTCGGTTTGTCAAACTGTGGTGGCTTGTATGTTGCCGTGATGCAAGAAGCTATGCCACTGATATTTCAAATACCAGCAGGGTCACCCATGATGGACAGGTTTCAACAGAGCTTCCAGACTAAGACAGACTAGGCAGAAAGGCCCGGTGATCTATTTCTGAAAATTAGCCAATGAAATCCCTATGGGTCATAACAGAATACTGTCTGATATAGCGCTAGAAGATAAGTTCCCTAGGTTGGAAGGCACTGAAAATATTCAGTGGCTGCAACAGTGGACTCAAGCATACCAGTGATTACGAAGACGATGCAAATTTTGCTCTGTTGTGCATGGGGTGACCGTGAGTCAGAGCCGACTCGACAGCAGCTAAAACTAACAATAACAATCTGTCTCATGGGTAGATGGGGAGGGGGAACAACAGTGCCTTTGTAAGAATTTTGTGCACCCTAGACACATTTAATTTGGAGGCCTCAACAGACAGCATTTCAAACATATTACAAATTTGCTCGCATCCTACTTTAAATGGGTTTTCTGCTGTGAAAAAAATATTTGAGAAGATTTTTTATTTTTGCTTCTGAAATTATTTGGCAATGAGTGACTTAGTTAATTTCTGATTGAAAGTGATTTCTTGGCAATTGTGCATACTCAAAAGCCCTTGAAAGTGAGAAATTCTAATCTACCAACATGTGCAGATGTAATGAAATCCCAATGAACATGAAATTTAACAATCAGTGATATTGACAAAGTAGCACGGTTTGTAGGTAATTTCTTTAAATAGTCATTAATTTTAATTCTGCTGTTTTCTTTTTGCACTTTGGAGCCAATTTTTTTTTTCCCCCAAGTCTCAAACATTTGTGAAAGCCCTTGAAAATCTCCTGGATCCTAGACAAGCACTGTGCCTAATGGATTAAAAAGCTAATTGGCACTGGCCATGAAATGGCACACTCAAATTTCGGATTACTTGTCACAGAAAGATGAGCGCAGCTAACTCCAAGAGAACCCAATCCATCTGGGGGACTCCCTGCCCCGCGGAAGGGTGAATGGTGTGGGCTTGCAGATGAGCAGAAAACTTCATCTCATTCATGAAGCCACTCACACTCTATCCACGCTATTTGTAAGGCAAATAAAAATGTCATCTTCCAATCCTGGCTCATTTCATCTTCTGTAAAAAGCCTCCCCTCCCAATGCTTTGCCATCATTTCCCTGTTGTGATTAAAAACACAACAAGTAATAAAAGTTGGCCTACCAGTTGGTCTTCCAAGGACCAAGATGTGATTGAAGGAGCAATAACTTACCCCAATGCCCCAAGGAAAGTTTCCTCAATAATGTAACAGCTATGGCTAATAGTGGCATAGTAAGCTTCATTGAGACTGCACAATAAACTGCTTGCATCCAAGTGGTTTTACACGTACTAAAGGGAGTCAACATGTTCTTACAGCAATAATTTTTATGGACACATGGTGTCACAAAAAATTCAACTTTCTGCCCCTCTGGTGACTTGGCAATATGGGAATAATCGCCAACCACAGAAGAGATTCTGAAAAAGTAATTAATGCCAATCTCTTTGCTTGCCAGGCATTGAGCTCTTTACACGTGTAAATGGCATAGTGCAAGCTTCAAATCAGATCACATTTATGTTACTCACAACCCATGTCCCCTAGTTCAGCACCTGGCACATGTTAGCCACTTAAGAAAGGCTTATTGACTGAATACATGAAAGAGTCAGTGGCTCCAAGGTTCCACTTTCCAGATTATCGGCACTTTGACCCCACTTTTGAGGTCCCTATGCCTATCCCCCACCCCCCGTGAGGCAGTGGTGGTTCCGTGGTAGGATCCTGACTTTCCATGCGGGAGACCCGGGTTCTATTCCCACCAATGCACCTCATGTGCAGCCCCCACCCATCTGTCATTGGAGGCTTGTATGTTCTTATGAGGCTGAACAGGCTTCAGTGGAGCTTCCAAACTAAGATAGACTAGGAAGAAAGGCCTGGTGATCTACTTCCAAAAATCAGCCAGCAAAAACATTCTGGATTACAATGGTCTGATCCGCAAATGTTCATGGGGATGGCACTAGACCAGCAGCTTTCGTCCCATTGTACGTGGGATCACCATTAGTCAAGGGTTGACTCAGCAGCTATCGACAACAACATGCCCCACCCCAATATGCCCTGGTGAGTACCCAGGGGACGTCTCACATGAACTGCTCCCTCAGGTCATGTCTCTGTCTCTACCATCGCCTGTCTCCTTACCTCACCTTGCCATATTCCTTCCATCCAAAGGCCACTATTCACAACTTCATCAGATACTCAGCATTTCTGGGACTTTTGACCTCTTAGGACAATGCTAGTCCCATTATACCAAGCCTTGCAGGAGGGAGATACTTGCTTTCCTGTACATTTTCTATTCAAGATACATCTGTTCATTTTTTAAAAATCAGGTTATAATACAGCATAAACAAAAAAATACACATAGAAACACAAACATATGAAAAGATGAAGAAGATATGCCCCAAATGTTAATATGGTTTTCTCTGGGTGGTGGAATGCTAGTTAATTTTTATTCTCTTTTTCTATTTACTCATTGTTTTTTTAGGAGGGGAGAGATTTTCTAAATGTGTTTGTAAAGAACAGATGTGTATTTTGGGGGGATAATAAGTGTTTTGGCTTATTCAAGGAGTGCTCTTAAAAGCAGGTCAGGAACTCAGGAGGTGAAGACTGCTCTCCTTAAACCAAAAACCAAGCCCATCACGATTTAGTGGATTCTGACTTATAGTTACCCAGTAGGACAGAGTAGAACTGCCTCATAGGGTTTCCAAGGTAATCTTTGCGGAAGCACACTGCCTTATCTTTCTCCCCAGGAGTGGCTGGTGGGTTTGAACCATCTTTCAGTTAGCATTTGAGTGCTCAATCACTGTACCACCATGGCCCCTACTCTCCCTAAATCCTGTGAAAACCCTAAAGTGGACTAGGTCACCCACTCACCAACACCTATGTACAAGTGGACAAGATAGGATAAACCACACCACCAGCAGCAGCCTTATTTTCAACACTTAGTCTCCAAGTTAGAAGCCAACTTATCCAAGGAGAGAAGGAAGTTCATTGATTAAGACCAAAACTGACACTCTCTTCCCAAATCCTCCCCAGTGGTCCATTTCCCAGATGTCAGGAGCAACCAAACTCCAAAATGCTATGTTCTGTCTTCTCATGACTTGTCTTTTGGTCCTTCTTTCTTCAAGAGTAGAATTTTTTCATTCCAAGCAAACATCTTCACTGCACACATACTTAAAACAGAAGTCATTTATTCATCTATTCATTCAACAAATGATTTCATGAACACTCACTAGGGGTCAGCTGCTGTGTTAGGTGCTGGGGACACCACAGTGAACAACCCAAAGATTTGCTTCCTGTCCTCATAGACCCCAAGGTCCAATGAAAAAATCAGACATTAATCAAAAACACAGCAGTTGGTGTCAAGTCAATTCCGGTTCCTGGTGGCCCCATGTGTGCGAAAGTAGAACTGGGCTCTGTAGGGTTTTCAATGGCTGATTTTTCAGAAGTAGATTGCCAGGCCTTTCTTTTAAAGCAACTCTGAATGGACTCAAACCTTCAACCTTTCAGTTAGCAGCTCAGCGTGTAACTGTTTGCACCTGAAAGTGTTAACCATTTGCTCCAACCAGGGACTCCAAAAACCCAGTGCAAAAACCACCAAGACCAAGCCAGTTGCTGTTGAGTCAATTTCAACTCATAGCAACCCTATTAGCATCAGAGTAGAAATGTGCTCCAGAGGGCTTTCAATAGCTGTGCTCTTTTGGAAGTAGATCACCCAGGCTTTCTTCCAAAGCACCTCTAGGTGAATGTGAACTGGCAACCTTTCAGTTAGTAGCCAAGTGCTAAACCATTTGCACCACCCAAGGACTCCATAAACACAGTAAAAAAATAAAAACCAAACCAACTGCTGTCGAGTCGATTCTGACTCATAGCGACCCTACAGGACAGAGTAGAACTGCCCCATAGAGTTTCCAAGGAGCGCCTGGCGGATTTGAACTGCCGACCTCTTGGTTAGCAGCCGTAGCACTTAACCGCTACGCCACCAGGCTTTCCGTAAACACAGTACTGGATGTATAACCGGGCACCAGGCTAAGTGCTCTGTAGGAAAGAAATGTGGTTTGATGAAAGCGTGTCATGAAAGAATCTGACACCCACGGGGAGTTGGGGAAGGCCTCCAGCAGTAGTGTGTGGGCTCTGAAGGACAAACAGGAGTTTAATACACAGATAATGTGGGTTAGCGTGGTCAAAGGAATCCAGAAAAGGAAGCAGCATGTGCAGTGGCCCTGAGGCAGCATGCTGGAAGCCCAGGGAGCAAGGAGGAGAAAAATAGGAGATGAGGCTGGAGAGGTGAGAAGATGCCTGGTCATATAAGGCCTTGTAGGCCATATTGAAGCTTTTGGTCTTTGCCCTAAAACCACCATGAAGCCATTGGAGGACAGCAAGTCTCTGATTAACTAAAAACTTCAATTAGCTAAATCCTTTTCTGCACTTGCCTTTCAGGGAGAGGGATTTTAGTCGTCAAAACATAAAGGGATGTGAAGCCATTTTAGAAGGTTTCCAGGATCTGTCTTTGAATCAGCCCATCTTTGGACCCATCTCATACACTATATTAATTGTTCACATTAATCGCTCATTTTGTGCCAGACATTATGATAAGGTACATTCTGAATACATTATCACATTTAATCCTCACAACAAGATTTAAGTCCTATCACTATCCCCATCTTACAGACGAGGAAACTCAGGTCCCAGACGGCATAGGTAGTAAGTGGCAGAACGAGGGCTCAAACCCTTATGATTCTCTCTCCCAAGACCATCTTCCTTCCCCTACGCAATGCTGTTCCCTCTGTGGTCATGGGAACAAGGAGACCATTTTCAGAATTATAAGATTCAGGTCCTGCAAGCTCCTTACTCATCAAAGGATATCTGAAAAGAGAAGATATTTGCAGGAAGCTACAGCAGAAAAGAACGTGTTAGGCTAAGGAATAGCATGGAGGAGCGAGCCCTCATGAAACACTCCAAAAACAAAAACAAAACCCAGTGCCGTTGAGTTGACTCTTTGACTCATAGCGACTCTATAAGATAGGATGGAACTGCCCCATAGGGTTTACAAGGCTGTGGTCTTTATGGGAGCAGACAGCCACCCACATCTTTCTCCTGTGGAGTGGCTGGTTTGAGCCCACCAGGGCTCCTTCATGGACACTCCAGGAGCCACAAATACGGCAAGGAAAGGCAGCACAGAGGGGGATGGGACCCAGAGAGACACAGGCCAGATTACAGCAGGTTCTTGGGTCATTAAATAAAGCGACAGTGACACGCAAGTCAAGAGTGGTAAAGGGGGCCACAAACACACACCTCAGACCTCATTTGGACACGATTATATGAAAAAACCACGTTCTCAAGGCACGGCCCACTCACGGGTTACAGCAGTAGGCTGCCTCCAACCTCTGCCTGCTCTTTGAACTTGAAAATGGCACATTGCAATCAATCAACTCTAATTTGAGGAAGAGATGGGGCAAGGGAAGATGCAACTCACCCACTTTTTAATAAATGTGTCCTGGAGAGAGAGCTGGCCAACAATGTACAGCCCCCAAGTTCTAAGACGGCACATCTGCAGTGGCAGGGGGGACAATGAGACAAAGAGGACATCCTCTGGAATAACAAATAACACCTTGGACAAGCCAGAGGAGTCCATTTTCCCCTTCCTCATCAGGCATGGGTCCTGGAGAAATTCCACAGCAATTCATGGCAAGAACAGTTAAAGGTAGACACTGCCTGGATACTATTTCTACCAGATCATTTTAGTTCATTGAGTAAACCTCTTGCCTTTGCAAGCTGACATAGTTTAGTAACTGTCAGTGGCAATGATAAATGCACCCTGATTGCACAGATACCATTCAGGGCCTGCAGGCGTGGGTAGTGGGGCTGACTTCCTGGCCTTCTGTCCATTCAGTTGTTATCAATAACGATGATAATAATTCACATTTGTATAGTGTTTGTGATTTCACAGGGCTTTGGACATTCAAACAGTTCACACCTACTTTCCTTCATTTGACCCCTCCGCAATGCGCAGTCTCTACTTTGGCCCCCTCTGGGAGCCTGAATTTTGACAGGGTCAGAAAAGGCCACACCAACCAGGGGTCTGCATAAAACAGGAACCACAAACTAAAAGGCCTGCAGAATACGGGCAGACAACATAAATGAAGAGGGAGGGATGGAAAGCAATAGGAAATGGTGGGGTCTGTGGCAAACTGGAGTTCACGAACCACGGAAAGGTAGGGAGCAGGTACTTCTTGTACCTACCAACTGTCTCAGTGTGGGACCTGGGCCCAATACTGCCAGACCTTCCAATACTCTAAACCAACCCTGTTGCCATCAAGTCAATTTTGACTTATGGTGACCCCATATGTATCAGAGTAGAACTGTGCTCCCTACGGCTTTCGGTGGATGATACTTTGTAAGGAAACCACCACACCTTTCTTAAGAGAACCTAAAAAGCCAGATACTATATAGACCTGATTATTAAATGATGGCAGCTGCTTGTGTATTGTTTTGTTTTTTACCTCATGGCAATCAAAAAACACCCACACACTCATTCGAGGGCTTAAAATAGCCCTTGGGCCCCCAGCTTCTGACCTGTGGAGCCACACTTGGAGGGCTTGGTTAAGTTGGAACCTTATGGAGTTGACAAGAGGGCTGATTATGAGTGACTCAGCCACATTCAAAATGAACATGGACTGGGATTCATTTGGTCACCACTGACAGGACCCCAACTCAAACCGACTTTAACAAAATGGGGGATTTATTAAAATTATAGTTAAAGGGAGCATTTTTTTTATTATTATTAACTTTTATTGAGCTTCAAGTGAACGTTTACAAATCAAGTCAGACTGTCACATATAAGTTTATATACACCTTACTCCGTACTCCCACTTGCTCTCCCCCTAATGAGTCAGCCCTTCCAGTCTCTCCTTTCGTGACAATTTTGCCTGCTTCCAACTCTCTCTATCCTCCCATCCCCCCTCCAGACAGGAGATGCCCACACAATCTCAAGTGTCCACCTGATATAATTAGCTCACTCCTCATCAGCATCTCTCTCCTACCCACTGTCCAGTTCCTTTCATGTCTGATGAGTTGTCTTCGGGAATGGTTCCTGTTCTGGGCCAACAGAAGGTTTGGGGACCATGACCGCCGGGATTCCTCTAGTCTCAGTCAGACCATTAAGTAAGGCCTTTTTGTGTGAATTTGGGGTCTGCATCCCACTGATCTCCTGCTCCCTCAGGGGTTCTCTGTTGTGCTCCCTGTCAGGGCAATCATCGATTGTGGCCGGGCACCAACTAGTTCTTCTAGTCTCAGGATGATGTAGGTCTCTGGTTCATGTGGCCCTTTCTGTCTCTTGGGTTCTTAGTTATCGTGTGACCTTGGTGTTCTTCATTCTCCTTTGATCCAAGTGGGTTGAGACCAATTGATGCATCTTACATGGCCGCTTGATAGCATTTAAGACCCCAGACGCCACATTTCAAAGTGGGATGCAGAATGTTTTCATAATAGAATTATTTTGCCAATTGACTTAGAAGTCCCCTTAAACCATGGTTCCCAAACCCCCACCCTTGCTCCGCTGACCTTTGAAGCATTCAGTTTATCCCGGAAACTTCTTTGCTTTTGGTCCAGTCCACTTGAGCTGACCTTCCATGTATTGAGTATTGTCTTTCCCTTCACCTAAAGCAGTTCTTATCTACTAACTAATCAGTAAAAAAACCTCTCCCACCCTCCCTCCCTCCCCCCCTCGTAACCACAAAAGTATGTGTTCTTCTCAGTTTATACTATTTCTCAAGATCTTATAATAGTGGTCTTATACAATATTTGTCCTTTTGCCTCTGACTAATTTTGCTCAGCATAATGCCTTCCAGGTTCCTCCATGTTATGAAATGTTTCACAGATTCATCACTGTTCTTTATCGATGCGTAGTATTCCATTGTGTGAATATACCACAATTTACTTAACCATTCATCCATTGATGGACACCTTGGTTGCTTCCAGCTTTTTGCTATTGTAAACAGAGCTGCAATAAACATGGGTGTGCATATATCTGTTTGTGTGAAGGCTCTTATTTCTCTAGGGTATATTCCGAGGAGTGGGATTTCTGGATTGTATGGTAGTTCTATTTCTAACTGTTTAAGATAACGCCAGACAGATTTCCAAAGTGGTTGTACCATTTTACATTCCCCCCCGCAGTGTATAAGAGTTCCAATCTCTCCGCAGCCTCTCCAACATTTATTATTTTGTGTTTTTTGGATTAATGCCAGCCTTGTTGGAGTGAGATGGAATCTCATTGTAGTTTTAATTTGCATTTCTCTAATGGCTAATGATCGAGAGCATTTTCTCATGTATCTGTTAGCTGCCTGAATATCTTCTTTAGTGAAGTGTGTGTTCATACCCTTTGCCCACTTCTTGATTGGGTTATTTGCCTTTTTGTGGTTGAGTTTTGACAGAATCATATAGATTTTAGAGATCAGGCGCTGGTCGGAGATGTCATAGCTGAAAATTCTTTCCCAGTTTGTAGGTGGTCTTTTTACTCTTTTGGTGAAGTCTTTAGATGAGCATAGGTGTTTGATTTTTAGCAGCTCCCAGTTATCTGGTTTCTCTTCGTCATTTTTGGTAATGTTTTGTATTCTGTTTATGCCTTGTATTAGGGCTCCTAAGGTTGTCCCTATTTTTTCTTCCATGATCTTTATCGTTTTAGTCTTTATGTTTAGGTCTTTGATCCACTTGCAGTTAGTTTTTGTGCATGGTGTGAGGTATGGGTCCTGTTTCATTTTTTTGCAAATGGATACCCAGTTATGCCAGCACCATTTGTTAAAAAGACTATCTTTTCCCGAATTAACTGACACTGGGGCTTTGTCAAATATCAGCTGCTCATATGTGGATGGATTTATATCTGGGTTCTCAATTCTGTTTCACTGGTCTATGTGTCTGTTGTTGTACCAGTACCAGGCTGTTTTGACTCCTGTGGCTGTATAATAGGTTCTGAAATCAGGTAGAGTGAGGCCTCCCACTTCCTTCTTCTTTTTCAGTAATGCTTTGCTTATCCGAGGCTTCTTTCCCTTCCATATGAAGTTGGTGATTTGTTTCTCTATCACCTTAAAAAATGACATTGGAATTTGGATCGGAAGTGCATTGTATGTATAGATGGCTTTTGGTAGAATAGACATTTTTACTATGTTAAGTCTTCCTATCCATGAGCAAGGTATGTTTTTCCACTTAAGTATGTCCTTTTGAATTTCTTGTAGTAGTGCTTTGTAGTTTTCTTTGTATAGGTCTTTTACATCCTTGGTAAGATTTATTCCTAAGTATTTGATCTTCTTGGGGGCTACTGTGAATGGTATTGATTTGGTTATTTCCTCTTCGATGTTCTTTTTGTTGATGTAGAGGAATCCAAGTGATTTTTGTATGTTTATCTTATAACCTGAGACTCTGCCAAACTCTTCTGTTAGTTTCAGTAGATTTCTGGAGGATTCCTTAGGGTTTTCTATGTATAAGATCATGTCATCTGCAAATAGAGATAATTTTACTTCCTCCTTGCCAATCCGGATGCCCTTTATTTCTTTGTCTAGCCGAATTGCTCTGGCTAGGACCTCTAGCACAGCGTTGAATAAGAGTGGTGATACAGGGCATCCTTGTCTGGTTCCCGTTCTCAAGGGAAATGCTTTCAGGTTCTCTCCATTTAGAGTCATGTTGGCTGTTGGCTTTGTATAGATGCCCTTTATTGTGTTGAGGAATTTTCCTTCAGTTCCTATTTTGGTGAGAGTTTTTATCATAAGTGGGTGTTAGACTTTGTCAAATGCCTTTTCTGCATCGATTGATAAGATCATGTGGTTTTCGTCTTTTGTTTTATTTATACGGTGGATTACATTAATGGTTTTTCTAATATTAAACCAGCCTTGCATACCTGGTATAAATCCCACTTGGTCATGGTGGATTAATTTTTTGATATGTTGTTGAATTCTATTGGCTAGAATTTTGTTGAGGATTTTTGCATCTATGTTCATGAGGGATATAGGTCTGTAATTTTCTTTTTTTGTGATGTCTTTACCTGGTTTTGGTATCAGGGAGATGGTGGCTTCATAGAATGAGTTAGGTAGTATTCTGTCATTTGCTATGCTTTGAAATACCTTTAGTGGTAGTGGTGTTAACTCTTCTCTGAAAGTTTGGTAGAACTCTGCAGTATAGCCATCCGGGCCAGGGCTTTTTTTTGTTGGGAGTTTTTTGATTACCGTTTCAATCACTTTTTTTGTTATGGGTCTATTTAGTTGTTCTACTTCCGATTGTGTTAGTTTAGGTAGGTAGTGTTTTTCCAGGAATTCATCCATTTCTTCTAGGTTTGCAAATTTGTTAGAGTACAATTTTTCGTAATAATCTGATATGATTCTTTTAATTTCAGTTGGGTCTGTTGTGATGTGGCCCTTCTCGTTTCTTATTCGGGTTATTTGTTTCCTTTCCTGTATTTCTTTAGTCTGTCTAGCCAATGGTTTATCAATTTTGTTAATATTTTCAAGGAACCAGCTTTTAAAGGGAGTATTGAACAACCAAATTTGTGCTGTGGAATTTCTCCAGGACCCACGCCCAATGAGGAAGGGGAAGATGAACTCCTCTGGCTTGTTCACGGTGTTACCAATATCCAATTGACACAAAGGGTCCTTGTCTTCCCCCGAGTGAGATTACACGAGGGAGACAGACTTGGTCATAACTCTGGTAAGTTTATTTTACTTGTGACAAGTAAAAGGGGTCAGTGGGGGACTAAAACTCTCCAAAAGACTGACTTACCAGAGTTAGGCAGATCACAGCTCTTAGAGTTTAGGGTAGGATAATTGTGTCATCTTTATTCATAGGTTTTCTGGGAATAGGCATGGTCTTCTAGGAAGGGGCAGTAGTTTATTATAACGAAGTGCATGTGCATATTTCTTTCAAGATGGAGTTGTTCTTCTTCAGCATAGTGCCTGCCACATCACTTTTGCACATGCCCAGTTGAGGTCCTTTTGTTAAGCTCATAGTTCAATTCCCTGTGAAGGACTTTTTCTCACTCTTCTCTCTAGTTGAGGATCATATAGTTGTCATCTCTTTCTTCACAGCACACGCTTGGAGCTGGGTTGCTCGAGAAAAACAGCCTTGCGGGTTAAGTGAGCTAAGCAAGCCCTGATTAATACTGCTGATAATAGGTTCTTTTCCGGGGTGTGGCGTTCTGCTGTTTGCTCAAGGCTCACGATGTTCCCTCACAAAAATCCCTGCCATTCCACCCTGGTCTTAAAGGTGTTATTTGTTATTCCAGCAGATGTCCTTTTTGTCCCATTGTTCCCCCTGCCACTGCTGATAGCAAGGGCAGGCAAAGGGTGGGCTCCTGGAGCAGCTGGAACCAGGGTCCTGGAGGCCACCAGGACTCTTATGTGTCTTGTCTTTCATCTCTGCTTCCCTTTGCACATCAGAGTCATCTCTCACACTGAACATGGGCCCCCTCCACAGCCACCAAAGTTCCCAAGTCTCATGTCCTAGGCTTCCCAGTCTCAGAGAAGTGGCTGATTAGCATTCTCTGTTCCACGCAGAAATTCCCTGGCAAAAGTTCTGATTGCCCCAGTTTAGAGCAGGTGCTTATAACTGGGCCAATCAACACAGACCCTAAGACAGATATCATAATGGGCCCGGTCTCAAAGAGATTACAGCCAATCAATGTCGGGCTCCTCTGAGCTGATTAACTTTTGCCAGGGTATTAGCATTGAAGAACATAGCTGCCACCAGTATGGCCATAGTAGGAGAAGAGAGGGATACCGATCATATGTGGGCCCAAGACTCTCCGCTAGTCCATTCCGCATTTCCATAGATGGTTCTAGTCCATTCTGCATTTCCGTAGATGGAGCTAGTCTTTCTGCATTTCCGTAGATGGTGCTAGTCTTTCTGCATTTCCGTAGATGGTGCTAGTCCATTCTGCATTTCCGTAGACAGTGCAGAATGAATTCTGGCTCTTGTGACTGCCCTGGTGCACTGAGCAGATTTTTCCCAGCAGCCAAGAGTGTTGGTTCCTGATGACTCACAGCTGAGCCTCTCCCCCAGCACTTCCCCTGGCCAAAGGGAGCTGCCTCATCCAAGGTTACCTCCCGCCCCAATGCCAGGTTCAAAGGCCTGGTATGAGTGCTCAATTTACCAAAAAAGAAAAAAATAAAATAAAACCAAACCCATTGCCATCGGGTCCATTACGACTCATAGCGGCCCTATAAGACAGAGTAAAACTGCCCCTCAGAGTTTCCAAGGAGCCCCTGGTAGATTCGAACTGCCAACCTTTCAGTTAGCAGCCGTATCACTTAACCACTATGCCACCAGGGTTTCTGCTCAATTGTAAACAAGGCTGAATAACCTTCCCAGCTGTAGGCCTCCAAGTGAGATGAGCTGAGGCTTCTGTTGCAACCTAATCACAGTTCAACTTCTCCCTTTACTTAATCCTGCTCTCTTCACACCTTCATAGGTGCATCTCTCCAGAGCACTTTTCAGTAGACTTCCTACATGCAAATCTCCATCTAAAAGTCTGCGTCCAAAGAACTCAATCTTGTAGAATTGATATCAAGCATGGTCCCAGGAATCAAACTATAAAAAGTGCTATGGAGCTAGTTCACCCAATGTCTGGCTGGCAGTTACAGCCCCATCATTGGTGGAAAGTGAAATACTAATCTCTCATGGCACGCCGGAGCCCTGCAATTGTTAACTTTTCACTAGTGGTGACTGGGATAGGGTACTGTTGGAAATGTAGGTGTAATAGCTCAGGCAATAGAGAGGTTTGGAAGAAGTCATATCAGGGCCAGGACTAGGGTGAGGCAAGTGAGGCACAAAATTTAAGGAGGCACCCTACACTTGCACGAGCAGGCAAGTAAATGCCTCCTTAAATTTCGTGACTTCCAATGGCTGTTGTGGGGAGTTTTCAATGGCATATTGAGACTCCATCTCCTGCAACTAAAAAAAAAAACCAAACCCATTGCCATTGAGTCGAATCTGACTACTAGTGACCCTACAGGACAGAGTAGAACTGCCCCATAGAGTTTCCAAGGAGGACGGAGCACCTGGTAGATTCGACCTGCTGACCTTTGGTTAGCAGCTGTAGCCCTTAACCACTACGCCACCAGGGTTTCCTCCTGCAACTGGAGTGTAAAAAAGGCTGAGGATCAAGGACCTAATACTAAATGTAGTGGAACTCTGGAGAGGGTTGTATTCTTAACTCCAGTAAATCTGCAATGCCAATGTCGGGTTCCTTGTTGAGAAGGAGTGGAATCTTGAGACTTGGGATGGGGTTATCTGGATGGACTCACTCAAGAATCTCGAAACTTCAGATCCCTCCGAACCCTCTGGTCCTGCAAAAGTAGCCTACCCCTCCCTATTGAAAGCTAATGCCCACCCCCCCAGCCCCTTGCCTCAAGATGAGGCTGAGGATTCCACCTCGTAAGACAAAAGGTATCTCCTGCAGATCTAGCCCCACCTCACTTCCTGGCCACCGGACCAAAAAGTAGAGTCAAGTGGGGACTTCTGTGTCCTTCTATGTTGACCCCCTGGCCAAAGATGACCAGCTCAGAGGAACTAGATGTTGATTGGGTGAAATCTCATTGAAGGTAGGCCCATTATGATACCTGTCTTATGGTCCCAAGTGACTGGCCCAGTTATAAGCACCTGCTCTGAGCTGATACAATCAGAACTCTTGCCAGGGATTTTCTATGTGGAACAGGGAGTGCTAATTAGTCACTTTCCTGAGGATGGAAGGCCCAGGACATGAGACTTGGGTACTTTAGTGGCAGTGGAGGAGGCCTGTGTTCAGTGTGAGAGATGAACCTGATGTGCAAAAGAAAGACAGAGACATAAGAGTCCTGGTGACCTCTAGGACCCCAGTTCCAGCTGCTCCAGAAGCCCACCCTCTGCATGCCCTGCCCATCCACAGTGGCAGGGGGGACAATGGGACAAAGAGGATGTCTGCTGGAATAACATATAACAACTTGAACAGCCAGAGGGGTTCATTTTCCCCTTCCTCATTGGGTGTGGGTCCAAGAGAAACTCCACAGCACAGATTTGGTTGTTTAATACTCCCCTTAACTATCATTTTAATAAATCCCCCAATTTGTTGGCGTCGTTTGAGTTGAGTTCCTGTCAGTGGCAACCAAATGAATTTCAATCCATGTTCATCTTGAATGTGGCTCAGTCAATCATAATCAGTCCTCTTGTCGACTCCTTAAGGTTCCAACTTAACCAAACCCTCTAGGTGTGGCTTCACAGGTCACAAGCTGGGGGCCCAAGAGCTATTTCTGGCCCTCAAATGTGTGTTTTTGTATTTGTTTTTTATTGGTATGAGTAATAAAAGGAAATAAACAACCAATTGCCATCATTTAATAATCAGAAGATTTATATAGCATCAGGCTTTTTAGCTTCTCTTAAGAAAAGCATGGTGATCTACTTAAAAAAAAAAAAAAATCAGCCATTGTACTCCATAGCGTTTTCATGGCTGTCTTTTTCTTCCAATGTGCCTCTGGGTAGATTCAAACCACCAATCTTTCCTTTAACAGTCAAGCAATTAACTGTTTGCGCCACCTGGCGACTTCTAAGCAATGGAGGGACGGGACAAATCTGATTCAACTCTGAATGCCCAGCAGAAGACCTGCCTGGGAAAGTGGCTCAGTCATTTATGCTGAGAAAGATTTTCCTCTTCAGGCCTCAGTCTCTTTGCCTGCAAAATGGGGTCCCTTCCACTTCTGAGATTTAGTCAGCCTAAGGGTAGTTTTTAAGGGTAGTAGGTGGATGGACAGATGGATAGGATGCACAGACGGACAGACAGATGAAAAAGAAACGGATTGATAGGATGGACAGACAGACTTGATGGGCCAATGAAAAATGAGGGTCACTCTTCCATACAACTGGGGCAGCCTTGAGGAGTGGCAGGAACACTAAGGCCTCCTATGGGCCCTCGACAGAGAGGGTACAGTACCCACAAATAGCTGCCATCATGCCAGGACCAGCAGATACCCCTGGAGAGGAAGATAAGGCAGAGAGCCCCAAAGAAAAAACTTGGCCCAAGTCAGAAGTGAGGTGGGCTTTGCTCACTCTTGCTCAGGGCAGGGGAGTGGCAGAGGAGGACAGAGGCTTCAACCCTGAGCCCACCAGTCTGCTCTGTCCGCCCGCTACGTAAGCTCTCCTCTGTGGCCGCCAGAACTAGTACTGGGATCAGGCAGCAGAGGTTCAGACGATGTGGCCGAATGTCTTCATTGATTGGAAGGCATTTTCTCATCCGTCATCACTCAAGACCATCACAAGAATCATGTGAGGTGTAAAGGTCATGTTCCCCACTTCATGAATGAGGAACCTGAGGCACTCATAACTTAATGGCTTGCCCAGGTCACGTGCCTGGAAAAAGAGATAGAGGAAGGATTTGACCTGAGGCCTTACCTTTAAGTCCTCTGTTCTTGCCCATACCCAAGGCCACCAGGATAGAGAACAAGCGTGAGGACGTCAACCACACTTGCCAGAACGATGCACCAGGTGCAAGGGAGCATTCAAGCACCTGACCCTACCCCATGCGTCTCTATTTGACCCACTGTGTCTTCACCCAAACCAGCTTCTCCCACCCCTACTTACCCGTGCTGCTTCTCCCTATAATGCCTTTCCTCACAAATCCAATCCCATTCGGTCCTCAAAGTCCCATAGAAATCCCACCTCTTCCCTGATGGCCTCCCAGATTGCTGTCACCCATGCTGACCCGGCCCTCCTCTGATTTCTTACAGCCTGGGGTCTCAGGTTGAGCTCAGTCGTGGGCAGGGGACTGGCCACACTGTCTAGGTGTATATTTTAGACATCTCTCCTCATATTTCATCAAGGTATTAGTACTCCTGGCAGGACCAGCAGCTGCTTACACTCTGGGCTGAGTTTAAGGAGCTACTTTTTGTTCTTGAACAATGCTTAGCACAGTACTATGTACACAGTCGATCTAGAAGGAACCTACCTGCCTTCTTCAATACCACGTCCTATCTCTGACCCGTGGGGAGGTCTCAGGCAGGGAGGTGCAGTGTGGGGAGGGTGAGGGGGAGGAGAGACTAGCCAGGGTCTGTCTAGACACGGCCTCCTGGCAGTCATAGAGAGCCTTGGGGACAGTTGCCCACGCCTTCCCAGCTCATTTCGCCCCTGCTTCTGTCTCCACCAGCCCCACCCTGACCACGCCCAGCCCTCCACCAGATGTTCCCTCAGACACTACAAAGGTGGGGTCAGTCCCAGCAGCCCCTTCCCAGGGCATCCAGATGGCACCTGCTGGCAGCCCAGGCAGCCAGACCCCACCCACCTGGACCCCAAGGCCCCCATCTAATCTCAGCCTGCTCCACTAATCACCCCCTCCAGAGAACCAGAGAAATCTCAGCTTTCCCGCCAGCTGGCCCAGGACCACACAGAAAGCTCAGACATTCCAGAGCTATGAGAGAGGCTACCATCAGGGCTGCTCTCTCCCTTCTGTACATATTCCCCATCACCAAACCAGAGAAGGGCCCTCATGAGGTCAGTGGGAAGAGGCGGAGGGGAGAAGCTAATGAGAGGGAAGAGAAAAGAGGCCAATATGAAACGGATGTCAGGGACCCCCACCCACTCCCCACTCAGGCACCCTTAGGTGACACCACCCTGGTGGTACAGATTTGCTCACACTCACACATATGTGCCTCTGCTTGTCTCCAATCCCCTTAACCACTTCCCAGGCTTTAGAATCAGCCAACCCAAGGTTCAAATCCTGACTCTAACACTTCCTAGCTATGTGGTCCCATTTAAGAAGTTTACATCACCTCTGTGAGCCACTCAGGGTTTGGGGAGAAATAAACGAGACAGCAGATGTAAAACACCCAGCACTGTCCTCACACATAATACCCATGAAAACTCACTGCCATCGAGTCAATCCCGGCTCACACTGGACCCTATAGGACAGAGTAGAACTGCCCCATATAGTTTCCAAGGCTGAAATCTTTACTGAAGTAGACTGCTGCATCTTTCTCCTGAGAAACAGCTGGTAGGTTTGAACCATCAACCTTTCGATTAGCAGCCAAGTGCTTTAAACACTGTGCCACTGGGGCTGATTGTTCACACATAATAGGCACTCCATATAAGATCATTGTTTTTATCCTATTAGCTTTACTTTGTAGTAATAACAAACAATAAACAATATAGCCATTACTATGTAGTGGTTTCAAACCATGGCCCCCAAATTCTCTAATACTCCTCCCATCAAGAAGTAGAGCTATATCACTGCCCCTTGAATTTGGACTCTATGGTTGCACGGCCAATAGAATTTAGTGAGACATTATGTGACTTCTAAGGCTAGGTCATAAAAGGTGATAGGGCTTCCATCTGGCTCTCTTGAGACATTTACTCATAGAACCCAGCCACCATGTTTTGAGGAAGCCCAAGCAGCCTATGGGATGGAGAGGCTCACACAGAAAAACCAAGGTCAATAGCCAGCACCAATGTGCCAGCATGTGAGTGAGAAGTGGATTCTGTAGCCCCTGTTGAGCTGTTCCAGCTGATGCCACAAAGAGCAAAAATGAGCTGTTCCCTCTACACCCTGCCTACATTGCAGATTTGTGAGCCAAGCGAATGAGGACTATTTTAAGCTACAACATGGTTTGTTTCACAGCAATAGATAACTGGGCCTTCTAGAATATTGCTATTTTTCTCATAACCAAACATGATACAGAAACATCTGATGAAGAAGCTGGCAGGTATTGCAGTGTCAATTATAAAATAATTCTTAATCACTGCAAGAACTTGCTTGGATACCACTGGGCCTCTGAGCTAGGCTCCCTAGCCCAGGCCTTCTGCTTTGGCTGATGTTGGGGCTGTGTCTCCTGGGGAAAGCAGTTTGATACAAGAAAGAACTTTCATTATCTTTGCCCTGGAGCACCAGCAACCACCTACAAAGAACAGAGAAACAAATGAAGGACAGTGAGATATAAGTCCTTGAGTTTCCTTCTGTGTGTCTAGTCCATTTAGAGATGGGCAGATTCAGAGAAGGTTCTATTTGGTTCCTCATTTCCATGATCTCAAAGATGAATAGGTGACCAACTTCGATCACCATCCACCAGTCAGGTGCTTTTTGCAAGTGGGGGGCATAGGCTGTGTTGGACCAAATTCAACTTCAGGACCACATCTCCACCAGACCTCCTGCAACCAGGGGAAGCTGGGGGCTTGGATGAATCCATTGGAAGGGTTATTACTCTCCACTCTCCAAACCCTGAAGTTCTCCTTGTCTATTGACTATTTGACTCTGGAATTTGGTATAACACATTTGTTCAATCAATAATTACTGAGCACTTATAGTGGTGCTAGTACCAGGCTGAGCACAGAGGATTCAGAAGTGAATAGGACGACATGACCCCTGCCCTCAAAGAACTTGTTCTAATGTAGAGTTTCTCAAACTCAGCACTACTGACATTTTGAGCTAGATGATTCTTTGTTGAGGGGACTGTTCTGTGCATTGCAGGATGGTTAGCAGCAACCCTCACCTCTACCCACTAGATGACAAGAGCATCCCCCATTTGTAACAAGCAAAAATTTCTCCAGACATTACCAAAAGTCCTCTGGGGGGACCAGGTCACCCACCCTGGTGGCACAGCGGTTAAGAACTCCACTGTTAACCAAAACGTCGGCAGTTTGAATCCACCAGCCGCTCCTTGGAAATCCTATGGGGCAGTTCTACTCTGTCCTATAGGGTTGCTATGAGTCGGAATCGACTCAACAGCAATGGATTTGTTTTTTTGGTTTTAGCATGGCTATGATTAAAAAAAAAAGAACAATGACGGATGTGGGCCAGGATGTAGAGAAAGTGGAAATCTCACCCATTGCTGGTGGGAATGCGAACAGAAACTTGTACACAAAATGGTCATTGCAGCACTATTCACAATAGCCAAAAGGTAGAAACAACCCATGTGCCCATCAGTAGATGAACGGATAAACAAAATGTGGTATATACAGGCAATGGAATATTACTCAGCCATTAAAAGAAATGAAGTACTGACACATGACCCAACGTGGATGAACCCTGAAAACATTATGCTAAGTGAAATAAGTCAGACACAAAAAGACAAATAGTGCACGATCCCACTTAGATGAAATATCTAGAATAGGCAAATGCATAGAGACCAAAGCGGGGGGAGGAGGAATGCAGAGTATTATGTTGAGTTGAGTCCTCCCAAAATACATGCTGGAATCCTAACTCCTACCCGTGTAAATGCAATTCTGTTTAGAAATAGGGTTTTCTTTGTCATCTTAATGAGGCCGTATTAGCACATGTCCTAAACCTAATCTCTTCTGAGCTATAGAAAGAGCAGATTAGACAGAGATGCAGACACGCATGGGGAAAGAAGCCACTCTCTGATGGTCATGAAGACAGACGTAGCTACAAGCCCAAGAACTCCAAGGACTGTGGCTACTAGAAGCTGAAATGGACAAAGAAGGACCTCCCCCATACTGACTTCAGACTTCTAGCTTCCTAAACTGAGAAAATACATTTCTATTCTTTAAAGCCACCCACTTGTAGTATTTCTGTTACAGCAGCACCAGAAAGTAAAAAAAAAAAAAACAAAAATGTGTTCAGGCTCTCCATTGTAATGCTAGGGTTAAATGAGAGCAAGAATGTGTGCAAAGAGCCTGGGCACACATTAGGTTACGGGCTCAGTAAACATGATTGTGTCTAACACACAGTCTCATTCATCTCTCACCACCTAGAAAAGAGATGGAATATGACTCCACTTTCAAAAGCTATCCAGGGAAATAGTTAAAGAGAACTCAAGATGTGGATAGTGGAACCTTGGTCTGAGAGCCTGGTCAGGCTGTGGCGTGTAACTACGCGGGCCCAGGCCACTCAGCACCTCAGAGGCTGGCTCCTGGACTACAGCTCCTGCTTTACCTGCCAGTTTCCAGGCCTGGCTGAGCTTCCGTGCCACCCCTCTTGCTTCCAGGTGTCTAATCAGCCCAGCCGATTCCATCCTCAGAGGGCTCAGCTGTTTGCCTTGCCCCTCTGGAGGGCAGGCGGAGGCAGCGGAATGGGCAGCAATTCTGGAGCCGTCAGAACTCCTAGCTGAAACCAAACATGACAGATTTACCATTGGGCAGGCTGTTCCATTTATTATTTAACGCTCGCAATAAATATTTGCATGACCCAGCACTGGAGGGAACGCTCTGTGATAACTCACTGCTTTTCCCTGCCAAACACCACCGTGATCAAATTCCAAAGCTGAGGCAGAGAATATTTTATGCTGTTCTAAGGAGCCAGGCTATGGCCCTCTGGTAGAAAACATTCTCTTGCCCGTCTCCAAAGAGAGAAAATGGAGCGGGCAGAATGTAGTTCCAAGAAGCAACTAGATGAGGAAGAGGGAGGATGAAGATAGCTAACACTTACTTAGCATTGACTGTGTGCCAGGTCCCAGGCCCCACACTCATTCATTCAGCATGTATCTCTTGAGGGTAGGGTGGCCAGATTTAGCAAAAAAAAAAAAAAGTACAGGACATTCAGTCAAATCTGAATTTCAGATAAAGAACCAAAAAAAAAATTTTTTTTTGGTATAGTTATGTCCCATACAATAACATTTTATTTAAATTTAACTGAGCATCCACTTTCTATCCGAGAGCCCTAACTGAGCACCTACTATCCCCAGACACTGAATAACGAAGGGGATCTGTTCTCAACTTGGGATCCAGGGAGGCCCCTCTATGAAGGTGATACTTGGGCAGAGATGTCAAAGATGAGAGGGACCTATCCACGACCAAAGCAGGAGGATGGAGTTTCAGGCAGAGAAAGCAGCGCCCAGAAAGACCTCAAGGCTGGAAAGAGTTCAGGGCATATTTCAGGAGCAGAAGGAGGCCAGGTGAGTAGAGCTGAGTGAAGGAAGGTATCTTCGTTTCCTAGTGCTGTCATAACAAAATACCACAAAGTGGGTGGCTTTAAAGAATAGAAATTTATTGTCTCACAGTTCTGGAGGCTAGAAGTCCAAATCAGGGTATCAGCTCTGTTCATTCCTTCTGAGGGCTCAGAGAGAACTGTTCCATGCCTCTCCCCTAGCTTCTGGTGGCTGGGCAACCCTTGGCGTTCCTTGCCTTGTAGATGCATCTTTACATGACGTCCACCCCCTGTTGTCTCTCTGTGACTCTGTTCCACTTTTGTAAGACACCACTCAGAAGGAATTAAGATCCACCTGACTCTAGTATGACCTCAAGTAAGGCTAATTGATCACATTTTCAATGAAAGATCCTATTTCCAAATAGGGTCACATTCACAGGTACAGGAGTTAGGACTTCAACATATCTTTTGGGGGAAACGCAATTCAATCCATAAGAGAGCGGAAAGTGATAGAAAGAGATTGCGTAGAGCCTTACGGCTACAATAAAGAATGTGGATGTTATTCCCCGTTGAAGGGAAGCCATTGGAGGGCTTTTCAGCTGGAAGTAGCCAGAGTTAGGAATTTCAGACCATGGTTCAATGCCTTCCACGTTGATTGCTGAATCCAGATAGAACAACAGAGGACCTGACATCGGCAGGAAAAGAGAACAGGAGGACAAGGAAAGGAGAAAATGTTTTAGAAGAAAGTCGGTATAGTCTCTTAGGGAAGGTTCATGCAAGAACAAACCGGCCGCCCTCGACAGAAACCTCCACATTTTCCCAGAGCTGTCCCCAGCCAAGCAACAGGAGAGAGGGGACGCCAGCAGTGACAACGCTATCAATTTCCATTTTGCTTTTGCCAAATAAAGAAAAGGACACTTCAAAGACTTTTAAGAATAACTTCCAAACAACTCAAGGGTGGAAAAAGAGAGTGAGAAAATAAAATTATGGTCCGCCTACTCGGAAATTGTGATAATGACAATGAGTAATACAAATAAAAACAACTATGCTTTCGAGTATGTTATATAATTTGCTCCTAACCACTTGAAGAAGCAGGCAGGGTAGGTTGTGGCATTCCCATTTCATAGATCAGGAAACTGAGACTCAGAAAAGGAGGGTCCAACAGCCAAGAAATTGCCAGGCAGAATTTGAATCTGTATCTGGCCCCCAAATCTGGGCTCCCCAAAGTCCTCTGGGGACTGTTGTGAGCCCAACCACAGCCCAGCTGCCAGGAAGCTCATCCTGACAGCCCCTTGGAGGAGCAGGATCCCTTACCCTACCTCCCCTATCCCTCTTTCTACCAGTAGGACACACCCACCTTTGCACACATCAAATAAGTCACATCAGTGCAAGGACTTCTCCCCTGGAGGAGATCACTGTGCCAGAGTGGAAACAGCACAGCTTTGGGTTAGAAAGACCTGAGTTTGAATCCCACTCTACCACTATCTGGCCTTGAGCAAAGAGCTGAAATCTCAGTTTGCTCTCTCAAGGAATGGGGATAATACAACTCACCTCCATACAATCATTGTGGAAATTAAATGAGATATGTATATAAAACACCAACACAATGCCCAGCACATAGTAGGTTCCTAATAAGTAATAAAAATTATTAGTAATAATGAAACCAGTTGCTACTGAGTCGATGGCAACCCCACGTGTTTCAGAGTAGAACTATGCTCTGTGGAGTTTTTTTTTTTTTCTTGATGTTGTTGAGCATATACACAGCAGAACATATACCAATTCAACCATTTCTGCATGTACAATTCAGTGACATTGATTACATTCTTTGAACTGTGCAACCATTCAAACCCTCTTTTTCTGAGTTGCCCCCCATAAACATAAACTCACTGTCCCCTAAGTTTCTTATCTAATATTTTGAGTTGCTATGGGATTGTCAATTTGATCCCATGTAGATAATTCTTAAAAGGGCACAATGCTCAAGGCAGGCATTCTCTACTAGCTAAGCTTAAGTACTGTTTAGTTTTAAGAAGACTTCAGGGGGTATTTTTGGTTTTAGGTTTCAGGCTTAAAGAATATCTCCAGGCAACAGTTTCAGGGGTTCATCCAGCCTTCATGGCTCCAGAAAGTCTGAAATTTATGAAAATTTTAAATTCTCTTCTACATTTTCCCCCCTTTTGATCAGGATTCTTCTATAAATGCTTTGAGCAAAATGTTCAGTAGGACAGCCTCATTTGCACTGAGATCAGAAGAACTAGATAGTACCCAGCTGTCACTACCAACCATTCTAATCAGGGCAACAATAGTTGGATCCTGACAGAATGGGAAAAAAAGGTGGAACAGAACCTCAAATTTCTTAAAAAAAAAAAAAAGACTTACTGGACTAGTTGAGACTGGGGGGCTCCCCAAGTCTATTGCCCTGAGATGCTCTTCAGACCTTGAACAGAAACTAACCTCTCAGGTTGGCTCACAAAATAATGAATATCACCTATAAATACTGTGCTCCTTTAAAAAATCACCTATATGAGACCAAATGGTCACAATTACTTTAAAACAAAGATGAGAATGTAAGGGGACAGGGAAACTAGATTAATGGAAACAGAACAACCAGAATGGAAGTAATGAGAATGTTCGCACATTGCGAAAATGTAACCAATGTCACTGAACGATTTGTGTAGAATTTGTTGAATGGAAACCTAAACTGTTGTGTAAACCTTCACTGAAAACACAATACTTTTTTTTTTTTAAATGTTTAGTAGTTGCAGCCACGCACCATCCAGTTCTTCTGGTCTCATGGCAAAGGATGTCCACACGGTTTTTAATGGCCTATTTTTTGGAAACAGATCACTTGGCCCTTCTTCCAAGACACCTCTGGGTAGACTCAAACCTCCAACCTATCATTTAGCACCTGAAAGCATTAAAGTCACCATGAGTTGGGATTGACTTCATAGCAACTGATTTACTCAGTTTGGTTGGTAATGATAATTACAAGAATGGTAGCACTGAAATTGTGGGATTGGGTGTCCATTCATTCAACAAATATTTATTGACCACCGACTACGTGCTAGGCAGTAGGGGATACGACAGAAAACAAAACACCGAGGAGTCCACCTTCATGAGACTTATATAATGGAACAAACAGACTTATGGCATAATGGAAGAAACACATTTTTTTTTTTTAATTCAAGCAAAAATCTAATTAAAAGTGTTGAAGAGTGCTGAAAAGGAAGACAGGATATTTCTGTGAGAGAATCAGCTACTTTAGATGGAGACATCAGAGGAGGCCTCGAAGATTATTTTAGCTGAGTCCTGGGGGTAAGAAGGAGCCAGCTGCACAAAGACCAGGCAGGACCAAGCCTTCTAAGCACAGAGAACAGCATGTGCAAAGGCACAGAGGCTGGGGATAGCCAGATGTACGTGGAGGGGAAGGGCAGCCGGTAGGGCTGGAGGAAGCAAAGAAGAGGGAGGTGGAGAAAGCAGCCAGGATCCGAGCATGTAGGGTCCCAAATACATTTCTAAGTTATTCTGAAGTCAAAGAGAGCCAGGCAAAGAACATGGACATTGTCTGGGCTAGAATAAGAGCTCAACAATGCATGCTTCCTGTTTATTAAATAAAAAATGGTCCCTCTGTTTTGAACGTTGGTTGCAATATTGCCTCAAAACTGTTTCCTTAATAAAAATAATCACAGACTGGTGGGGTAGAGATATAAGGAAACATGTTCCAAATGCAAGCAAGCCAGAAACTCCTGGCTGGAAATGTTCCCCCTAGATCTCTGAGGAAATGGCCACATGGCATCAGTGGAACCACGAGAGGTAGAACAGAAGACAGCGGTGCCTAGAAGCCACCCACACCTTGCCTCCATCCCACAGCCTGTCTGCAGAATCGGCTAAACCCCTCTTGACACCAGACCCCTCATAGCCACTGTAGGCTAGAAGCCACGAGCCTGGGCCACATTGATGCTGGGAAGCAAAATCTATTGTTGGCAAAAAGCTAAACACCTCACAGCAATTGTTGAGGACAAAGCCACAGTCTGGGTCAGTGACAAGTCATCTGGCAAAGAGTTCCGTGTGACTTGTGCATTTGTTGGACTTTTAAAATTCATTACATTTCATTTATGTATTCATTTCCCACATAGAACTTACAGTAGGATCCAAGAAACACATATGACAAAATTATAAAATATACATTAGAAATCAAAACTAAAGAAAAATTATTTCAAATAAGAGGTAAGGCCTAGGGGATACAGCAGGATGGAAGGTAGAATAAAGACATGCAGGCCAGAAGCCAGTTACTGAAATGGAGCTAAGACCTTGGCTCTGAGGTCCCTAGGGGCCAAGGCAAAAATAGCAGTAGAAGTTGTTTAAATGGGCCATAGGAGAAAAACACTCAACTCTCTAGGAACACCACTGTCCTGCCATGTGACCCCAGGTAAGTCATTTAACCTCTGTTAGACTCAGTTTCCTCTTGTCCAAAAAGGATCTTCCAGCCTAGACTCCAAAATAGGAATCTCAAAATGCCTATAAAGACCAATCAGTAACAAAAATGAGAGGAGCAGCCTGGGCGTCACACAACAGAGAGTGGTGGAGATTGTGATGAACTGGAGAGTCCATGCCCTGTCTAAAGGGGATAGATGCTTCTCACCTCCAGCTGATTGTTGCCTGCAGGAATGCGAGATCACTTTTAAGAGGAGCTTGGAAACTGGATTTCTGTGTAAACTCTTTAAATTTTTAAGTGTTTGTTATTAATTCAAATTTACGTAGAACAATATGCAAGGTCAAACATAGTCCCATCTGACGGCCAATTCCAGAAAGAAATATCAAATCTCTTTAGGGCCTTACTGTTAGGTGCCATCAAGTTGGTTCTGACTCATAGCAATCCTATGTAATTAGAACAAAACACTGCCTGGTCCTGTGCCATCCTCACAATCATTGCTATGCTTGAACCCATCATTGCAGCCACTGTGTCAATTCTTCTCATTGAGGGTCTTCCTCTTTTTCACTGACCCTCTACTTTACCAAGCATGATGTCCTTCTCCAGGGAATGGTTCCTCCTGATAACATGTCCAAGGTATGTGAGACGAAGTCTCACCATCCTCACTTCTAAGGACCATTCTGGCATTAGGGTGTTACACCTGGATTTTTCTAACTTCAGGTTAAATGCAATTCCAGACTATAACTTCACTCAACTAAAACATTTCAAAGAAGCATTTCCCCAAAAAAGTGTGATTCCTTTTGA
Organism: Loxodonta africana; assembly: GCF_030014295.1. NCBI lineage: Eukaryota > Metazoa > Chordata > Mammalia > Proboscidea > Elephantidae > Loxodonta > Loxodonta africana. The sequence goes on along the minus strand of NC_087353.1, from coordinate 73,007,818 downwards.
ATACAGTTCCACACATTTGTTGAGTCTCTGCTGTATTTCAGGGACAGTCAAGGATACATCAGTGTGATAAACAGTGTGATACACTAAGTAGCCAGACAGGCATGCCCATGTACTCTCTCAGATGCTGGACAGCTCCCAGGAAGTTCTCAAGGTTTGGTGGTATCTGCAGAAATCAGCCGTTTCATCATCAACTTCAAGGCATATTGCTGGATTTATTTCTACTAGGAACCAGAGCACCCATTCCTCTCCAAGTCCTTTTTCATGGAGCCTGTCACCTGGCTCATTGCCAGCATGGTTCAGTAAGCACTTACCAAATGCCCCTTGGATATAGGTATTGTGCTAAAAGCTGGGAGTATCAAGACGAATAATACAGGACCACTGTCTTCAAAGGGAGTCCCTGCATAGAGCAAACAGTTAATGCATTTGCAAGGATAGAGGTTCAAGTCCACCTTGAGCAAGTCACTTAACTTCTTTTGGCTTGTTCTTTCATCTATTAAAAAACAGGAGGGGGAATACAACACCACCTAACGTACAGTTTATTCGGAATGAAACTGATGGATATGGCTGCAAAGGTTGTGTACTCTACAGTTTCAAGAGGTACTGTTCGCATAGTCTATGATACAAATGGCACCCACTGGAGTTATGCAGTACACAATATGAACAGCTGTACACAGCAGCCCTAGCTGGAAAGAATAAATGCCATGTATGAAAGAAATAAGAAGAGTGTCTAGCATGTAGTAGGCACTCAACAAATGAAGCTGCTGCTAGTACAGAAAAGAGCTGGAAAATAAAACCTGTTTTTTTCTCTCTTCTGCCATCTTTTCAACAAGAATCTCACTGCAAAAAGCCAAGCAATCCTAAACAACCAAGCTGAACCCTTTTCATCTATCAGTTGGACTGCACTGCATTTCCACCTCCAAGGAAAACACTCACCCCCAGTCCTCGAGCCCAGATTTATGTCTCCTCCATTCCTTACTGTCAGTTGGAGATACATGTCCCTACTTCCCCACCTGGGCCCCAGCCCCACCCCTGGATTCCAGTTGCTGACTGCTGCTTGGCAGTTGCTTGCTTTTCCTTGGTCCAGGGTAATTCTCCAGGGTGCCATGTTCTCAGAGCACACTTCCCTGGGATTCTCTTTTCCTTTTAAGCTTCAAATTAATTGTTTGAATTTTTAAATATAGCTGGCATCTGGCTCTTGTCTGCTTACTTTGGAGATGGTACTGGCCAGGACTCTTGCTGTTACAACGTGACAGAAAACCAACTGGAAGCAGCTTATGCAGTTCATTGTTTGTTTCATTTATCTGAAGAGTCCAGGGGTAGATCTGGCTGGCTTCAAGTACAGTTGGATTCAGGAGCTCAGACAATACTTTGGTATCAACTCCATTTCTTGATTCTGTTCCCGTCCTTGTTGGTGCCATGTGGTGGCCTCTGGTGACTCCAAGTGTTAAAAGATGAGTGGAAGCCTCCAGAGAATCTAAAGTAAAAGGGAGCAGTGTGAACAGAGACCCCAGGAATTCTGCATTCAGTCCTCCTCCATTTCACTTCCCTTGCCCAGCTCAGCCCTGCAGGGAGGCTGTTTCTTGTCCTCTAGTCCACTTTATGCCTGGGCTTCCAGGTCTACCTTCTGAACCCTTTGGAAGTCACCTCACCTCCCTCCCTCAGCTAAAAAAGAAGTCCCACCTCTTCCTGTTTCCAAGGCTCTATTACCACGTCTGCACTTCCTGTCCATAGGAAGCTGTAAGCCCTCAGGCTGATTTGACTGTCAGACCCTGTACCCAATGAATGACAAAGCTGGCTCTAGTCATCAGCTCTGTAAACTCTTCTGGATTTTCCTGAATGGCTCTTTCATCTCTCAAGAGCCTCTAAATGCTTTTTGTTTCAAGTGACGGAAGCCCAACTTGAACTAGGGAAATTTATTGGAAGGATACTGAAGAGTCTTTAATAATAATTATGATAAAGAGGAGGAGTAAAAGACAGCAGAAGAAACATTTATGAAGCATTTACTATTTGTCAGGCACTATTTTTCTTTTTTTTATTCCAAGCACTTTGCATGCTTATTCCAAGCACTTTGCATGCTTATTCCAAGCACTTTGCATGCATCCCATGTATTCTTACAACCACTCTATATGGTTGTTGTTGTTACGCTGTTGTTGTTAGGTGCCGTCGAGTCGGTTCTGACTCATAGCAACCTTATGCACAACAGAACGAAACACTGCCCTGTCCTGAGCCATCCTTACAATCCTTGTTATGCTTGAGCTCATTGTTTCACCCACTGTGTCAATCCACCTCATTGAGGTGTCTTCCTCTTTTCCGCTGACCCTGTACTCTGCCAAGCATGATGTCCTTCTCCAGGGACTCATCCCTCCTGACAACATATCCAAAGTATATAAGATGCAGTCTCCCCATCCTTGCTTTTAAGGAGCATTCTGGTTGTACTGCTTCTAAGACAGATTAGTTCGTTCTTTTGGCAGTCCGTGGTATATTCAATATTCTTCACCAACACCACAATTCAAAGGCGTCAGCTCTTCTTTGGTCTTCCTTATTCATTGTCCAGCTTTCACATGCATATGATGCGATTGAAAATACCACGGCTTGGGTCAGGCACACCTTAGTCTTCAGGGTGACATCTTTGCTCTTCAACACTTTGAAGAAGTCCTTTGCAGCAGATTTACCCAATGCAATGCGTCTTTTGATCTCTTGACTGCTGCTTCCGTGGCTGTTGATTGTGGATCCAAGTAAAATGTAATCCTTGACAACTTCAATCTTTTCTCCATTTATCATGATGTTGCTCATTGGTCCAGTTGTGAGGATTTTTGTTTTCTTCATGTTGAAGTAAAATCCATACTGAAGGCTGTGGTCTTTGATCTTCATTAGTAAGTGCTTCAAGTTCTCTTCACTTTCAGCAAGCAAGGTTGTGTCATCTGCATAACACAGGTTGTTAATGAGTCTTCCTCCAATCTTGATGCCCCGTTCTTCTTCATATAGTCCAGCTTCTTGTGTTATTTGTTCAGCATATAGATTAAATAGGTATGGTGAAAGAATACAACCCTGACGCACACCTTTCCTGACCTTAAACCAATCAGTATCCCCTTGTTCTGTCTGAACAACTGCCTCTTGATCTATGTAAAGGTTCCTTACGAACACAATTAAGTGTTCTGGAATTCCCATTCTTCACAATGTTATCCATAGTTTGTTATGATCCACACAGTCAAATGCCTTTGCATAATCAATAAAACACAGGTAAACATCCTTCTGGTATTCTCTGCTTTCAGCCAGGATCCATCTGACATCAGCAATGATATCCCTGGTTCCACGTCCTTTTCTGAAACCAGCCTGAATTTCTGGCAGTTCCCTGTCGATATACTGCTGCAGCCGTTTTTGAATGATCTTCAGCAGAATTTTGCTTGTGTGTGATATTAACGATACTGTTCTATAATTTCCACATTCGGTTGGATCACCTTTCTTGGGGATGGGCATAAACATGGATCTCTTCCAGTCAGTTGGCCAGGAAGCCGTCTTCCATATTTCTTGGCATAGATAAGTGAGCACCTCCAGCGCTGCATCTGTTTGTTGAAACATCTCAATTGATATTCCATCAATTCCTGGAGCCTTGTTTTTCGCCAATGCCTTCAGAGCAGCTTGGACTTCTTCCTTCAGTACCATCGGTTCCTGATCATATGCCACCTCTTGAAATGGTTGAATATCGACTAATTCTTTTTGGTATAATGACTCTGTGTATTTCTTCCATCTTCTTTTGATGCTTCCTGCATCATTTAATATTTTCCCCATGGAATCCTTCACTATTGCAACTCGAGTCTTGAATTTTTCCTTCAGTTCTTTCAGCTTGAGAAACGCCAAGCGTGTTCTTCCCTTTTGGTTTTCCATCTCCAGCTCTTTGCACGTGTCATTATAATACTTTATTTTGTCTTCTCGAGAGGCCCTTTGAAATCTTCTGTTCAGTTCTTTTACTTTATCAATTCTTCCTTTTGCTTTAGCTGCTCAACGTTCAAGGGCAAGTTTCAGAGTCTCCTCTGACATCCGCCTTGGTCTTTTCTTCCTTTCCTGTCTTTTCAATTACCTCTTGCTTTCTTCACATATGAAGTCCATGATGTCATTCCACAACTTGTCTGGTCTTTGGTTACTAGTGTTCAATGCATCAAATCTATTCTTCAGATGGTCTCTAAATTCAGCTGGGATATACTCAAGGTCATATTTTGGCTCTTGTGGACTTGCTCTGATTTTCTTCAGTTTCAGCTTGAACTTGCATATGAGCAATTGATGGCGTGTTCCACAGTCTGCCCCTGGCCTTGTTCTGACTGATGATATTGAGCTTTTCCATCATCTCTTTCCACAGATGTAGTCAATTTGATTTCCGTGTGTTCCATCTGGCGAGGTCCATATGTATAGTCGCTGTTTATGTTGGTGAAAGAAGGTATTTACAATGAAGAAGTCGTTGGTCTTGCAAAATTCTATCACTCGATCTCTGGCATTGTTTCTATCACCAAGGCCATATTTTCCGACTACTGATCCTTCTTCTTTGTTTCCAACTTTCACATTCCAATTGCCAGTAATTATCGATGCATCTTGATTGCATGTTCAATCAATTTCAGACTGTGGCAGCTGATAAAAATCTTCTATTTCTTCATCTTTGGCCCTAGTGGTTAGTGCGTAAATTTGAATAATAGTCGTATTAACTGTCTTCCTTGTAGGCATATGGATATTACCCTATCACTGACAGCATTGTACTTCAGGATAGATCGTGAAACATTCTTTTTGACGATGAAGGCAACATCATTCCTCTTCAAGTTGTCATTCCCAGCATAGTAGACTATATGATTGTCCAATTCAAAATGGCCAATACCAGTCCATTTCAGCTCACTAATGCCTAGGATATTGATGTTTATGCATTCCATTTCATTTTTTACAATTTCCAATTTTCCTATATTCATACTTTGTACATTCCCAGGTTCCAATTATTAATGGATGTTTGCAGCTGTTTCTTCTCATTTTGAGTCGTGCCACATCAGCAGATGAAGGTCCCGAAAGCTTTACTCCATCCACATCAAGGTCGACTCTACTTTGAGGAGGCAGCTCTTCCCCAGTCATCTTTTGAGTGCCTTCCAACCTGGGGGGCTCATCTTACAGCACTATATCAGACAATGTTCCGCTGCTATTCATAAGGTTTTCACTTGCTAATGCTTTTCAGAAGCAGCCTACCGGGTCCTTCTTCCTAGTCTGTCTTAGTCTGGAAGCTCAGCTGAAACCTGTCCTCCATGGGTGACCCTGCTGGTATCTGAATACTGGTGGCATAGCTTCCAGCATCACAGCAACACACAAGCCCCCACAGTACAACAAACTGACAGACACGTGGGGGACTCAATATGGTAGGTATTCTTATTTATTCCATTTTACAGAAGATGAAAACTGCTGTCACACAGGCAGCACGGGAGCCAGGATCCAGACCCAGAGGCTCTGGCTTCAGAGGCTGTACCCATCACCATTAGATTATAGTCAAAGAAAGAGCTATTGGAAGAGCAGAAGTGTACAGTGTAATTAAAAGCAAGCAGTTGAATTCTAGTAGGACTCACTCGTCATCTCTGCCTTTGTCAACTTTTCTCTTTCTCACAGTAGATAAGCTTCCCTCCTATTGGCAGAAGACATGGCTTTCAACAGCCCCCAGTCTTATTTCTCATAGTGTCCACCATAGAGAACATCTGATTTACACTCTCTCTGATTCCAAGTTCATAATCCCAGGAGGGGACTCTGATTGGCCCAGCTTGAGTCATGTGCCAACCCTGGGCCAATTAACTGTGGCCAAGGTCAGAATAATATGGTGCCAGGGCTTTGGTGTAAAAATCGATGAGTGGTAGGTGGAGACAGGGCCTACTATGGGTTCAAAGTGGCGGGGATGGGAAGAGGGTAAAAGAGTTTCCCTGAGAAGGGTGGTATGCTGGGCACACGAGCATGTATTTCCTTCTAAGAGCAGGGGAAATTTGCCAGGAAGCCCCATTGGGAAGGAGCAAGTTGGCCAAGGATCTTGGGCCCTCCTAGCTGTGGCCCTCCTGACATCTGGTCCAGATGCTGCACTTGATTCCTTCAGAAGTGTGCATGCAGTTTTAATGAGGGACTGCAGTCCTCCAGGATGACAAGGCAGCTAATACCCTCCTCCTGGGATGGGGCATTAGCAAGCATGTCCTCCTGCTGGACCTGCCTGGATGAAATACGGAGGAGGTCTTTGAAGACACATCCAGAGTGTTTAGCAAATGCCCAGAACAGCTCATCTGAAAATATCCCAAGCTAGCAGGACTGTTTGGGTAAGCTGTTACATTTCACAGCTGCAGTTTTGGCAGGAGGTGGGCTAAATTTATATTTGCTTTCACTTCACCCTATTTGTCAATTCTGCTGCCTTCTTCCTCCACTCCCTCAATACTGATTTACATAACAAGATCTCCATGGCGGTAGGGAAAGAAAGCAGGTTTTGCAGTGAAGCAGAACTGGGTTTGAACTTGGCATTTGCCGTTTAGTAGATGGGTGATCCTGGGAAAGTTATTCAACCTCTCTGAACCTCAGTTTTCTCATCAAATAAATGGAGATACTAATACCTATCTTTTAAGTTTGTTATGATGTTGGAAGCTATGCCACCAGTATTTCGAATACCAGCAGGGTCACCCATGGTAGACAGGTTTCAGTGGAGCTTCCAGACTAAGACAGGCTAGGAAGAAGGGCCTGGTGATCTACTTTTGAAAAACCCTCTGGATCACAGAATATTGTCTGACACTTATACTTTGGATGCATCATCAGTAAGGATCGATCGCTGGAGACAGATATCATGTTTGGTAAAGTGGAGGGCCAGCGAAGGAGACAGAAACCCTCAATGAGATCGGCACAATGGCCACAACAATAGACTCAAATATACCAACTATCGTGAAGGTGGTACAGGACAGGACAACGTTTTGTTCTGTTGTACGTGGGATCCTCCTTCCATCCCTTAACCCACTAAGTTCTACTTTGCTTACGTGTGAATGAGAAGATAAGAAACAGAGCCTCCCTGTAGGGCTGAGCTGGGCAAGTGGAGCGAAATGGGGGAGGGCTGAAGTTAGAACTCCTGGGGTCTCTGCTCATGCTGCTCCCTTTTGCTTTGTATTCTCTCTGGAGCTTCTACTCATCATTTAATACCTGGAGTCACCAGAGGCCACCATATGGTACCAACAGGGCAAAGAGATGAAGAAGTTGATCCCAAAGTGTTGTCTGGGCCCCTGAGTCCAACTGTACTGGAAGCCAGCCAAATCTACCCCCTGACACTTCAGATAAATGAAATAATTAATCAGTGTTTGCTTAAGCTGATTCTAGTTGGTTTTCTGTCAGTTTGCAATAGAAAGAGACCTGCCCAGGCACCAATTTGGATTAGCCATAGAAGATGTCATAGAACTTGCTGAATGCTTTCTGTATCACCCATGACCCATTGCTGTCAAGTGGATTTCAACTCATAACAACCCCATGTGACAGACTAGAACTGCCCCGTGAGGTTTCCAAGACCGTAATCTTTATGGAAGCAGACTGCCACATCTTTCTCCTGTGGAGCCACTGATGGGTTGGAATTGCCAACCTTTCAGGTAGTAGCCGAGTACTTAACCACCGAGGAACCAGAGCTCCTGCTTTCCATATGGTAGGCTCTATTGATGTTTTCTGAGGCCACTCCAGGCACTCTTCTAGGCCCTTCAAAATAGATCCAGTTCCAGCAAAGGAGAGGGAAGCCCTCAATGAGGCTGACTCAATGGCCCTAACAATGGATTCAAATATACCAACTACCATGAAGGTGGCACAGGACCGGACAGTGTTTCATTCTGTTGTACATGGGGCCGCCATGAATCAGGGAAATCACACCCCCACTTTGCTAAATTAACCTTCACACCTCTCTGTGAGTCAGCTATTTTACCCCATTTCTAAATCAGGAAACTGAGGCTCAGAGAGATTAAGTGATCTGCTGTCTTACTATGGGCTCCCTAGGAGGCAGACCAGAGACAAGGGTTCAAGGACAAGGATTCAAGGTGTTTTCTTGGGAGGTACAGAAAGCAGCTGTAGAGTAGGGAGGTCAGAGAGGGGAGGGAAGGCAGCCAGTAAGGGTGTGTAATCAACAGAGCTGGGACTCAGGCGACTGGAGTTCAGCCCTGAGGGGAAACACTGGGCCAACATGAAACATATACCTTGAAGTCATCCCAGCCCAGAAGCCAGGGAGCTGAGGTACTGATGTGCCTGTGAGCCATTGGTTAAAGATGCTCCTGAAAAACCAAACAAACAAACCCGTTGCTGCTGAGTTGAGCCCCTCGTACAGAACCTGTAGGACAGAGTAGAACTGCCCCACAGGGTTTCCAAGGAGTGGCTGGTAGATTTGAACTGCCGGCCTTTTGGTTAGCAGCTGAACTCTTAACCACTGAACCACCAGGGCCTGAAGAATTCTCTCAGGTGGTATGAATTCCCAGACACGTCCAGCCTGCCCTGGGCAGGGGCAGAGTAGCATTCTACAGCTTTAGAGAAAGCCCTCAGACAAGAAGAGGCAGATACTAGCAGCTAGAAGTTGGCCAACACTCACTGACATACAGCAAAACCTGTGAAAGCCAGAACCTGTGTAAGGAGGGAACCTGTCAGAGAAGGAAAATGAAAATATTTGCTACTAAAAGCAGCAACAGAAAAATGGTAAGACTGCACCATGTCAAAGGTGGAAAACTTGCAAGACGCGGAAAAACAAGGCAGCCCTGTTGAGTTCCGCTTCTCACAGGTTTCACTATAGTAAGGCCAGAGCAGTGGTATGTTGGGAAATGTTTAACAGCTGGCTCTCTAGATGGGAGGTGGGAAAAGAAGTGCCCAGATTTCTAACGTTTGCTAATTTCCGTGGTATATATATTCCCAAAACTCACCCACTGCCATCCAGTCAATTCTGACTCATAGCAGCCCTGTAAGACAGAGTAGAACTGCCCTATAGGGTTTCCGAGGCTGTAAATCTTTATGGAAACAGACTGCCACATCTTTCACCCACAGAGCAGCTGGTGTGTTCAAACCACTGATCTTCTGGTTAGCAGCTGAGTGCTTTAACCGTTGCGCCACAAGGGGTCCTTTATATATATATTTCCACCATGGTCAATTTCTAGCTACCAACATGATGTGAATTGACTTGTGAAATCCCTGAGAATTTAACAATTGGCTCTTGCCAGCTGGTACTTGCCACCTCCAGCACACCACCAGACTGGAGGGGTGTGGGCAGGGCACCAAGAATATCAACTGCACACGACTACTGGAGGACACCTGGGATACTTAAACACAATGGGGTGTGACTTCAAATCCAGTCTGTTCGTTCTACCAAGGTGAGCATCGTTCATCCTTAATCCATCTCGGTCTGGGGCTGTGCACAGACTGTGGTCATGAACAGGGGTCAGGGAAGAGAAAAGAGATAGATACTGTTAGTAAAAAAAAAAAAAAAAGGGAGCAGACACATTTGTGAATGTTGAAAGAGATCTTCAAAATCATTAGGTCTGATCTCACATTGAGCACTGATAGCATCTGTTATAGATTGAACTGTCTCTCCAAAATGTGTTGTAAATCCTAACTCTTATACTTGTAGTTATAATCCCATTCGGAAATGGTTTTCTTTGTTATGTTAATGAGATGGTATTAGTATAGGGTGTGTTTTAAGTCAATCTCTTTTGAGATAAAAAGATTAAACACACAATTGAGCAAGCAGAGATGGGGGAAGATAGATGCCATGCCACATGAAGATCACCAAGGAGCCCAGGAATAGAAGCTGAAGAGACATGGACATTCCCAGAGCCAAGAGAGAGAAAGCCTTCCCCTAGAGCTGGTGCCTTGAATTTGGACTTCTAGCCTCCTAAACTGTGAGAAATTAATTTCTGTTTGTGAAAGCCATGCACTTGCAATATTTCTGTTACAGTAGCACTACATAACTAAGACAGCATCCCTGCCAAGCAATCTTCCAGCCTCTACTTACACAGTTCCCATGACAGGGAGCTCACCACTCCTCCAACTGAGGATCAACCTCTGAGGATTCCCATGTAATCAGACCCAGATGGGATTCAAACAGTCAGCTGCCTGTTACAGAGAAGTCATTTCACTGCATCCAAGACAATGGGTGGACTTGGTGTTGGAGGAAGGCACTTGAAGGATGAGCCAGCAGCTGGATCTGACATGTGGAGCAGATGAAGTGCCTGGTACCAGACCAACTGAAGCAGTGGCTCCTTTTATCAAAGCCACATACCAAAAGAGAGACTATTACGTGATAAATGCTGGCCTGGGTCAGGCCAGGGAAGCATTACATGAAGGCTTCTGTCTGACAGGGCTCAGTGGCTTCCCCCAGGCTGAAAGATTAAGGCAGTGCTCAGACTTTCCTGTGAGGAACAATCAGCAGGAGAGCTTCCTGGGCCCCAATCCCAGGGCTTCGGATTCAGTATGTCCTAGGCAGGGCCTGAGAGTCTGCATTTCTCTAAGCTCCTAGGCGGTGCTGATGCTGCAGGCAGGGCTGGCCTCATGGGTATGTGACCTGGACAGTCACACAGGCCCTGCACTCAAAAGGACTCGAATCTACCGAGAGTCTGCGGAGTTCTGAATCTAGAACCCAGAGGCCTGGCTCTAGTGTTGTGAAGGGGAGAAGGGATATTGCCTCTCGGTTCTTTTCCTAGAGTCCACTGCAGCTATCAAAGACAAGAAAGACACCAACTTGTTTGTTAGTAACTCACCCTGTGTTGTTTTTTTATTTGATTTTTTAGTGCATGATGGGCAAGTTTGCTCTTAATTCCTGAGCTCCATTTGAACTCAGGCCCAGGACAAGCATCCCAGCTTGGAAAAGGCCTTCAGTCAGCTCCCTCAACCAAGGCCTGTCCCTGCTGTGCAACTGTCCCTGAGGAGGATAGCTGCCAAGCAGCAACTCTGGCTCCTGTGTGCAGGGTCCTTGTTTTGTGGACATGGTATTCCTCATTAGGAACTTCCATACAGGCCCCTGAGAAACACTAACAGCCCAAACCTTGAGCATCCTCCAGGATTTCTTATTCCCCTTATTTCCTTCTTTCATTCCATCAGGAAGTCCTGTCAATTCCACTTCCAATGCACATCCCAGATTCATCTGCTGCTTAGTATCTCCACTCTACCACCCTGGTCCAAGCCACCATCATGTCTCCTCTGGATTATTGCAGCAACCTCCCACTGGTCTCCCTGGTTTGGCTTTTGTATCGGCAGGGATCAGCAAACTCTGACCCATGAGTCAAATCTGGCCAGCCATGTATTTTTATAAATAAAGTTTTATTGGAATACAGCCACCTCCATTCATTTACATATTGTCTATGGCCGTTTCCCGCTACAACAGCAGAGCTGAGTAGTTACAACAGAGACTGTATGACCCACAACCCCTGAGATATTTACTCTCTGGATCTTTACCAAAAAAAAGTTTCCAACCTCTAACCTAGAGTCTTTTCTCCTCACAGCATCCACAGCCATCTTTCTGAAATAACTATCAGATCATTTCCCTCCCCTGTCTAAACCCTCCCGTGGCTTCCACTGGCCACTAGAAAACATCCCAATGCTTTATCCCACCCAAAGTCCTACCTGAGCTCACTTCTGTTTATTTCACTGGTCTCATCATTACAGCTCTCTCCCTCGCTTACTGAACTCCCTCCAAACTGCCCTCTTTGCTACTTCTGGAACCCATCAAGCTTCCTTCCTAGAGGCTCTGTGTTTGCTGTTCTCTCAGCCTGGGATGCCCTCCCCTTGGATCTTCAAGTTGCTGGCTCCTTTCTGTCGTGTGGAGTCTTAGGCTTAAATGTTACCTCTTCAGAAAGGCCTTCCCTGAGCCCTCAGTCTAGAATAGTCCTCCTGTTCCCACCACATCACCCGGTTCTGTTTTCCTCACGGCACTTATAACTAACTGAAATGATCCTAGTTAGTCATGTGTTTACTTGGTTGATATCTGTGTCCCCGGCTCGAATCTAAAGTTCCATGAGTGTGAGTGAGGACTCTTTTTTTATTATTATTCACTGTATGGCCAGGGTCTAGACACACTCCTTAAATAAGAGGCTAAATTTGCAGCAGGCATGACTTAGGGCAGACACACATATACACAACTTCCTACCCTAAAGGCTGAGCCCTGAAAAAAGCTACCTTGTGTTTTCACCAAAAAATTCTTTATGGTGAGTTAGGGTACCATTTTACAACAACTAAATAGGCAAAATGAGAGCACCCAATACCGGTGAAGCTGCAAATATCATTGTAGATGGTTATAAACCCTTTGAAAGCAGTAAGATAATAAACATCAAAAGCTGCAAAAATGTTCTCATTAGACATGGCATTCCCACTTTCCTGCTCCTTGTGGGGGAGGGGGATTTAACAGTAGCAAAGGTTTTTTGTTGTTTTTTTTTTTTGGCATAAGATGATTACTGTTTTATTATCTGAAAACAACTTAACTATCCAACAATTGGCGTGCACAGCCTTATAACTGATCATTATGAAAACTCAGTTGAGCCACACAGAAAAAAGGATTATGATAAATGAAAGAAGTCACATAAAAACTAGCATATATATTATGGTTCCAAGTAGAAAATGTACTTAGGAACAAGAGCTAGAAAAGAGCTAGCTATAATAAAAATACGTATTATGTGTGGCAGAGACAGATGGCTGCCCATCAAATTTGGTCTTTCCCTGCTTAATGGGCATACAACTAGACCACATTTTCCTGCAACTCTTGCATCTAGATGGGGCCACACAACTTCAAATCAATGAAATGGGAACTTCCTGGTCTGGCCCATAAAATCCTCCCTCACATGCTCCACCATGCTCAGTCTCCAGGGTGACTTTGGAAGCCACGTGTTGAAGATGACAGATATTCCATCAGCTTGGGCCTCAAATGATTGTGTAGGACACAGACAAACTCCTTCCCACTCACCTGGAACCGTCAGTCATGAACTGTAACATGAGTAAAAATGGAATTCCTATTGTGTATGCATCATTAGGTTTGCGTATATCTGTCACAGCAATTTAGCCAACCTTAACTAATACATTTATACAACAGAGGGAGTGACTGGCGTGACATGTTGCATGGATGTAAAGAGCACAGGCTTTAGAATCAGAACATCTTGAGTTCAGATTACTGTAAAACTCTTACCACGGTGCCTAAGGTGAAGAAGGTGCTCAGTCATGGTTCCAAGTGTTCCTGAAGCCTAGTCGTGTGCCTGCCCTTCTGGAAGTTTAGTTGTTCAACCCTTCTTTGGATTCAGAGAGACAAGAAACTTCTTCATTTGCCTAAGCTGGTTCACACCTGGTTTCTAACTCCTGTAAACAAAGAGTGTTGACTAATACCAATACTGCTCCAAACAGAATGCTTTTCTCCTAACCCATCACCCAGGCGGAGGTGGTCGAGCCTGGGCAAACCAAGGGAAAGGTAGGTCCCCAGGCTAGCTCTTCCCTAGGCAGCCTTGGGATGGAGATAGTGGGCAGTGACTGGTCCAATGTCCCCTGCTTCTTAGTGGCAGAGCCAGGACAAGAAACAGAGTTGATCCCAAGTCAGCCTTTTCCAAGACATGGTCCCATCCCCAGTGCCCACTCAGGTCAAGTAGGTTGTTCTCCTGGACAGAGAAGTCATAGAGCAGCAGCCAGTGGTCAGTAGGCCATGTCCAGGCTGAAAACATTTCCCAAACCAGATGGTGTCTCTGGCAGGCCCTCAAGCCAGCAAAGGCCAAGTCATGCTCAAGAGGCCCAGTATGGTGGGGCCAATTCACAGTCCCAGTGAACATCCCATTTGCCAGCTGGACACTGCCCTAGGGGCACAGAGCACCAGGGCAAGCCCAGGCAGGGGCAATGGACCAGAAGCCTGAGCTCACGCATATACAATACACCCACCCACTCACCCCCCCCCCCACTCACAGAGGACCCCATACACAACAGCACATACAGATAGTTACATTTACACATATCACACACGCATATACACTCCTTCCAAACTCAGCTCCCACAACAGACAACAAGCCCACAGTGTGGTATAGTGGAAACCCTAGCATCTGATCTCATCATTTTTTGCATATGCCAGGGAGCATAAAGATATTTGACAGAACTCAGAAGTCACATTGCACTGGGTCCCCACCAACCCAATTCCATGCAGATGGCCCCTCAAACCCTTACTGAGTCCCCAAGGACTGAACACTGTTCCGGCAATTACAGAGACATCTTGATGTGTAACAACTGGACATTGGTGGCCTTATGTCAGGTTCCCCAGCAGCAGAGTTGAGGATAAGAGGCTTAGGTAGACGTGGTTTTTTGAGGGTGTGCTTTCAGGACAAGAGAAGTAAGGGGGGCAGGATGGAGAAGCGGAAAGGGCTGAGCAAAGGTGCGGTCTCTAAAGTCTCTCCTTGGCCTGATCCCATGGTGAGCTCCGTAGCATAGACTGCAGTACTGGATTATTTCCGCCTTGAGACAAGAAGCCAGGAGGTCATACCCCTGTATCAGTCAGTCACTGGGCCATTACTGGGGCAGGGCATCCCCTCCCAGACAAGGTGGCTCCCATCTGAGAAGGTGACAGCTGGGAGCTCTTACCTGCCAGCCCTCACAGCAGCTGGAGGGAAGGTGCACCCGCCAGGTAAAGGGAATCTAGGTAGGTCTCTACCAGCGTCTATACTGGTCTTGTTAACTGCCATGGAGTTGGCTCCTGACTCCTGGCCACCCCATGCACAACGGAACTAAATGCTACCCAGCCCTATGCCACCCCCATGATTGGTTGAGGATCAGACCATTGTGGTCCACAGGGCTTTTCGTTGGCTGATTTTTGGAAGTAGATGGCCAGGCCTTGCTTCCGTCTTAGTCTGGAAGCTCTGTTGAGATCTGTTGAGCATCATAGCAACACACAAGGCTCCAATGATAGATCGGTGGTAGCTGCACATGAGGCGCATTGGCTGAGAATCAAACCAGGGTCTCCTATGTGGAGGCAAGAATTCTACCACTAAGCCACCACTGTAGACCAATATAATTGTTTAAAGTCCAAAGTTATGCAGCCCAGTAGGTAACGAAGGCAGAACCTGCACTCACATCTATCTGGCTTCAAAGGCAATAGAACCGTTCCACTCTATAGCACTGGTTTGAAAAAGATTAAAAAAGAAAACAAGCAAAAGAAATCCTGCTTCCAAGAGACCCAAGGGTCCCTTGGTGGTGCTAGGATCATGATTTTATCATGTTCAGATGGGAATGAAAGGGACAGAAAACAAGCGATGTGTGATCTCCTGTCATGTCAGGAAACACTCTTTTCAGAGAAATGTACATTTCGCAGAATCAATACGCTCTGAAGCCTCAGAAAGCCAGTGAAGACATACAGCCCTGACCCCTGCACGTGGGAGCCCCCTTACGAGAGATGGCAGAAATTAAATGGAATCATCTGGAGCAAGTAGGCTGTAAACATTCAATATTAATGATCCATTTCAGTCCCAAGGAAGCAAGCCTTGGGCTTTGCCCCAGCTGTGTGCTCTGTTGTTAAAGACCCAGCTTGTCCCTAAATGGGGATTCCTCTCGTTTCCTTCTAAGGGATGGAATGATGAGAGACTTTGTATAAATAATTCGAGGAGCCAGCAAACATTTTCTGTAAAGGGACAAATAGTAAATAGTTTGGGGGCCATACACTCTCCATTGCAACTACTCGACTCTGCTGCTGTCACACAAAAGGTGCCACAGACAATACATAAATGAATGGGTGTGGTTATGTCCCAATAAAACTTTATTTACAAAAACAGGTGGCCAGCCAGATTTGGCCAGGGCCATAGGCTCAGTGGTTAAGTGCTCAGTGGCTAACCAAAAGGTCAGTTGTTTGAACCCACCGGCCTCTCTATGGACGAAAGATGTGACCGTCTGCTTCTATAAAGATTTATAGTCTTGGAAACCCCAAGGGGCAGTTCTACTCTGTCCTATAGGGTCTCTGTGAGTCAGAATCAACTTGACGGCAATGGATTGGGTTTTTGCTTTGGTTTTTTTTTTTTTTTCTTTTTTAATAGTTTGCCGATCCTGCCTATTTTTCTGGCTTGGTATTTTCAGGTATACCAATGAGCGTCATCTGGATGCTGGGCCATTTCATGACCACCGGGCATATCCCTAACCTGGGCTGTCATTGGCTATGCTGAGGATGAGGGAACAGAGCTTCAATGGCTCAATACAAATTCACACCCACAAACTAAACCAGGTGAAATGCTTATTAGTTGAACTATATGTCTGCTGGCATTAATTATTTTTAAATAACCTTTTTTCTTTTAGAATAACTTTACAAAATTGCATAGATAGTACAGAGAGTTCCTATATGCTCCACACCCAGTTTCCCCTATTATTAACATCTCACACTAGATTGGTACATTTGTCACAATTAATGAACCAATATCAGTACATTATTATTAACTGAAGTCCATACATCAATCTTAGAAGAAATACAACAGAAGGCTCCTTAGAAGCGAGGATGGCAAGACTTTGGCTAGCTCACTTTGGACACATCACCAGGAAAAACCAATCGCTAGAAAAGAACATCATGATTGGTAAAGTAGAGGGTCAGCAAAAACGAGGGAAACTCTCAACGTGATGGATTAACACAACAGCCACAACAATGGACTCAAACACACCAATGATCACGGGCAATGTTTTCTTCTGTTATACACCCGGTTGCCATGAGTCCGAGCCAATCTGACAGCAACTAACAACAACAAAGTCTACACTTCATTCAGATTTCCTTAGTTTCTACTCAACGTTTTTTTTCTGTTCCAGGGTTCCATCCAGGCTACCAATTTATATTCAGTCATCGTGGCTCCTTAGGCTCCTCTTGGCTGTGCCAGTTTCTTAGACGTTCCTTGCTTTTGATGACCTTGGCAGTTTTGAGGAGTAATGGTCAGGTGTTTTGTAGAATGACCTTAAATTGGTGTTTGTCTGATGTTTTTCTCACGATTAGACTGGGGTTACAGATTTTGGAGAGGAAGACCACAGAGGTGAAGTACTGTTCTCATCATCACATCATATCAAAAGTAGATGCTCCCAAGATGACTTATCACTGCTGATGCTGACCTTCATCACCTGGCCGAGGAAGTGCTTGTCAGGTTTCTCCACCGTAGAGTTACTTTTTTTTCCCTCTTTCGAATGAAGTCAGTATATGAGGCTACATTTAAGCGGTGGGGAATTATCCTCCACCACCTTGAGAGTGTAGTATCTGCAGAAATTATTCGAAGTTCTCCACAGGAGATTTGTCTATTCTCCTCCACTTATTTATACAATCATGTGTTTATATTAGTATGAACTCTACAGTATTTAGTCTATACTTTGGGTTCTAAACCAATACTATCTTATTTATTTTGTTGCTCAAATTGTTCCAGCTTTGACCATTTGGGAGCTTTCAGTTGGCTCGTGTGTCGCTTTGACATATCCCCATCAATGTGGTGATTTTTGTTTGTATTTTTAGCAGTTCCTTACTTTCTGGGACTACAAAATGGTCAAGGCTTATATATTTTCTGACCCAGTCCTAGAATCAGACATTTGTCCAAGAAGCTTTGGTTCCTTTTTTTTGGAGAATAGTATTTACTGGAGCAAGATTTGTGCTTATTGCTACTAGGGTGTCATCGCACCTAGGCCCTCTCACCTCACATAGCAAGAAAATGTGTGTGTTACTGACCAGTGTATATACACACATCTATAAACATTTCTATGTGTAACCATCTTTACCTAAACTAAGCTAAATTTGTGTTCATACTAATGTCTCCAACTTTAATCCATTATCACATGGATCCTTCTAACCTTCTCTCCTTGCTTTCTATAACTGTCCACTCCAATAGTGAGAAACCTGGCTCCCACCATCTGCCATCCATTTACTTAATTTTCAGTTCCAGTATATACGTATTACTCAACCATCGTTTACTATAAAAATGAGTTTCATATGGTTCACCCTAAATAGACTAGTGTGAATTGGTGACATGGTCTCCAGATGAGTCATATGGATAGATTATGACCAACATTATTACTAATGAATATCCATTCACTCATTTATTCATTCATCAATGAATGGGTGGATCATCAACTATTCATCACCCCACTAACCTCTCCTGGATTTCCCTACCTCATTGGCCAATTCTCAGTCTTCTTCACAGGCCCCACCTCCTCTTCCCATACTCCAAAGGCTGGCATGTCCCAGGGTTTGGTCCCCAGCCCTCTTCTCTTCTCAGTCTTCACTAAGGGATACCGTTCAGACCCATGGCTTCATCTACCATCTAAACACTGACAGCTCCTAACTTGACATCTCAACCCTTGATTTCTCACCCATGCTGCCGACTTGCTGCCACTGGGTGTCTGATAGGTATCTTAAATTCACAATGGCCAAAACAGAACTCTTGATTTTCCCATCCATTTTTAGTGAATGGCAAAACCAGTTGTGCAGGTCAGAAACATAGGACTTAATCATTGATTCCTCTCTTCCTTCACCTCCCATAGCAAATAAATCGGAAAGACTTTTTTATTCTACCTCAAAATTATAGCCCCAATCTTATCAGTTCTCACTATCCTCACTCCTACCACCCTAATCCAAGGCACTGTCATCTCTTGCCTAAACCAACTCGATGTCCTCCTTTAGTGATCTCACCTGCATTCACTGTTGCTCCCCAACCATCCATCCAATCTCCCCCAAAATTTTAAAGCAACTGTTTAAAAAAGGTAATTCATAACACTCCCCTTTCCCCACTTAAACCCTCCAATGGCTTCCACTGTAATTACAATAAAATCCAAACTCCTTTCCACGGCCTCTCAGACTACGTGATCTGGTGCCTAATCACCTCTCTTGTCTTGTCCCCTTCTCCATCTTGATCACTCTGCTTCAGCTACGCTGGATTATTTTCTATTCCTCAATCTCACGAAGCTCATTTCCTCCTCAGAGCCTTGGCAATTGCTATGACCTCTACCTGGGCAGCTCTTCTTCCAGATCTAGCCATGACTGGCCCCTTTTCTTTTTCAGGCTTCGGCTCAAATGTCACCTCCTCAGAGAGGCCTTTCTTGACACCAGTCACCCTCTATCACATCGCCCTGTTCCATTTTATTTTGTGTAACACTTGTAATTATCTAAAAAACTCTAACTGACTGTTTACTGTCCCTCCCCTCCATTAGCATTTACACTTCATGAGAGTTGAGATCTGGTCTCTCTTTCTCACCCGTAAACAGTGCTGGGTAAGCACCCACTACTTGAGGTCAACATTTTTTCTCTGGAAATGGCCAGACAGTAAATATTTTAGGCTTTGGCAGCCATATGGTCTTTGTTACAACTACTCATCTCTGTCACTGTAGCCTGAAAGTAGCTGTGGACAATGAGTAAAAGTATGGGCATGGCTGCGTTCCGATAAAACTTGATTTACGAATAAACTGAGGACCAGAGTTTGCTATCCCTTGCGCTAGGCCAGCGTAAGTCTTGTGGTGTCATTGTCATATGTGGACAATTCTTTGCCACTGTAATTACTTATTCAACAAATGCACGCTGAATAGCAGTCATCACTTAGGTGAGGGATCCTTGAAACTGTTCAAGGAAGAAGCATTCTTAGTAGGCAGCAAAATTCTTTCTCCATATTCCTACCCACTCAAGCCCATGAAAATGAAGTGAGAGAGGCACATCCCAAGTTTGATCACTCAGTGGCTGTTAGCCACCTCCCCTCTCAGCTTGAAGAGCAGTAACAGGATGAAAATGCAGCAGCTGTCAGCTTCCTTCCTCTTGCCAACCACCTCCCCTGCAAGGGCTAGGCAGGGAGGGGCTGCTGTCAGTCTCCAGAGGCATGGATTCTGCACAGACTTAGGGACCACTTGTTCCAAGGCATTCATCATATTTTACAGAATCTCTCATTTCCAAAAAACAAATGCAAGAAGGGCCACTGTCTCATCCACACAGTGAAATATTCACTCATTCGAATGGATACGTACATCAGCGGCATCTTAGACAACCCCAGGTGTATGATGCAGCTTGAAAACGTGTAATTACAATGTTTGTGATCCAACCAAAACCCCACGGTTGTATCACGAAGCACAAGCACCAGCTTCCGCTGAAGAGGGAGAATGAAAGACGCACATCGTATCTTCCTACCGTACCCAGTTCCAGGGCTGGAAAGAAGGAATCTCCCGGCCCCAGCACACAGTAGGCCCACAGTAAATTACTTTCTCCCCTCCTCTGGGCATGTTATAAGGTCATGGTCATTTTGTAAATGAAAAGATAAAGTCAAAAATGGTGGCTGACTCTAACCAGACCTTGTCATCAAGTTTTTGAAGTAAGTGAGCTGACTTCAATTGGTTTTGTCCACCCAGGACCACTTGTTTCTCTGGGGACAACAGCACTCCTGTCACAGGAGCTGCCCCCACCCGCCTGGGCATGGGCATGGCTTATGTCTGGCTAGACCCCAGTGAGTCTGCAAAGTTTGCCCACCAGTCCTTCACCTTCCGCAGGTTGACACACCAGTGCTGTGAGACAGAAGTTCTCTTTCTGCTGAGCATCCAAATTGGAATAATGAAAGGCCCAGTGCTGCCAGGCGATCGTCTTCCACAGAAGCAGACCAAATCAGCAAAAGACAAAGCCAATCTTCCAAACCTCCACTCTGTGGGTAGATGCCTGGCACCCACACAACCCTGCCTCTGGCAGAACAGTGGCTGAGCTAAACAGTCCTGGCCTTCGTTTAAAGTTTCTGTTTCTAGCAAATTGATTTTTCAGAGACTGGTCACTCAGAGAACTTGCACAGAGCCTTCATGAAGTTAAGAACGAGACCAACACGCAGAGGGTAGCAGAGCCAGGAGATGGGGACAGAACACCTGATCCAACTAAAAAACCAACCAGTTGCTGTAGAGCCAATTCCGACTCATGGCAACTCTATGCATTACAGAGTAGAACTGTTCCACAGGGTTTTCTTGGCTGTAATCTTATGGAAGTAGATTGTCAGGGCTTTCTTCTGTGGTGCCACTGGGTGGGTTCAAACCACCAACCTTTAGCTTAGCAGTCAAGCACAAACCATTTGCACCACCCAAGGACCATATAAAGCCAGATACTCCAGGATTTCTCAATTTTATGATCAGTGAAATGTCTCTTTTTGCTTAAGCTGGTTAGAGTTTGGTTTCTGTTACTTGACACCAAAAGCCTTGCCTAATACAGAAACAGATGTGTGTCAATTTTCTGGGAGTCCTTCAGTCACTATCCATTCATGCAACAGATCTTTATTGAGCACTGTTTCAACTACCTAATGCTGAGTAACAAGCTACCCAAAAACTTACAGGTCTAATGCAATCACTGGCATGCTTCTCCATCTGTGAATCGGGAGTTTGGGATGAGCTCAGCTGTGCAGTACTCACTTGGCTCTTTCAGTGGTAACAGTAAGATGGCAGCTGGGGCTGCAATCATCCAAAGGCTCGACCGAGGGTGAAGAATCCACTTCCCAGGGAACTTGCTCACGTGGCTGGCAAGCTGGGCTGACTGCTGGCCAGGGGCCTCAATTCCTCTCCACAGGGCTGGCTTCCTCCACAGCAAAAGTGGAGAGTGCAATGCCTTTTGTGAACTACCCTCAGAAGCCACACATCAGCACTTCTGCCACAGTCTAGTGGTTGTACAGGGCCAGCCCTGCTTCAGCATGGGAGAGGACCACAAGATGGCAGTGTGGATCAGTGGAGGCCATCTTGAGACTGGCTACCTACCACAAGCACCCATCGTGTGCTTTGGACTAGGAAATCCAGATGCGTAAGACCCAGCCCTCACCCACAATGAGCACTCAGCCTGGACTCAACAGAATGCAACCAGGCAAACTGTCCCCCAAATCCCTCCTAAGTCTTGTTTTAGGGTGGCTCCAGCTTTTAAGGAAAGGGAAATCTTGCTATTAAGGAACTGGGTTTAAGTATTTAATTTATGTAACTCTCTGGTTCCAGAAACAATGCTGCCAGAAGAATTAAGAGGTCCTCCATCATCAGCATCCCTCCCATGACCCCAACCCTCTACTGCGCACATCACTACATGTCACCGTGCCTCTACTAACGTCATGACAGCTTATGCCTGCATCTCCTTTACATGACCCACTTTCTAAACCTCTGAATAGTCTCCAATCTGGCACATGACTACAGTCTCATTTTGTTAAGCAGAAGCCGCAGAGCATAGGGGTTAATAACTCTTAGACATACGTTCAAATCCCAGGTCTGCCACGATATAGCTGCAAGATCTTCAAGTCTCAATTTCCTCCTCTGTAAAATGAGAATGAAAGCATACCTATGTCATAAGACTATGAAGTTTCAACCGATCATGCATAGAAGGGCTTAACACAGTGCCTGGTACACACTTACTACTCAAGAAAGCCTAATGATTCCTATCAGCGTTCTCAATCCAGTAGGGCAATCATTACCTTCTGCCATGTTTCATGTATCTTCCTTCTTCACAATTAGACCATTAGATACTTAAGCACAAGGATTGCCTCTTCCCTCTACCCTTTTATTGGATCCACCAGAATCTACACACACACACACACACACACACACGTTCTTGTGCCCACCCCCAGTCCCTCCCATCCTCTCCCAATTCCATATTACAGTTCAACAATACTTGTTTAGTTCAAAAATTCAAAACAAAGAAAACCCAGAAAAGAAGTCTGAGGTGAAGTCAACCCCTTAGAATGCAAGTACCCTGAAGCTCTTTGGGGTGTCCTCATGGAGGTTTTATGGTCATTGTAATCTTCCAAGGATTATCCCAAACCTCAAAATACTCACTCTAATGGGCAAAATTGTGCAAGTAAGTGATGGGGTTCTTCTAGAACTCACCATTTTAGACGACTTTTTTAAAAAAATCCTTGGTGGGGGGGAACCTGTCACATATAACTTGCCCCAATCAGAATCCTTTAACTTACCTCCCTCCCACAGGAGGGTCAGAGGATTTCCCATGACATTGCCAGAAAATGATATGCTACAGAATAGGCTCAACTTTCGAATGGACTAAGACCACATCATCTTTTTTCTGGCAAAAGAGCCCTTGAGAAGTTCCACCAATGCCAAAGGTGACCTGTGGCCTGCGGTGGGGGAAGACTGCCACTTAATGGCAGCACGAGGAACTGGATGGAAGGTACTGACATTTTGTTGTATCTTTCACAAGCTCTTAACCTTTACACTGTGTCAATAAAAAGGCCCATTAACATTTAAAAGGGATGTTTCTGGCTGTCCACTTAGAATAAGAGTTAGAAAACGCTCCAAGAAACAGGTTATGTACTACATCTGTCCCAGATTTCCAACAGAGTTCAGGTCCTTCCACGATTTAAAAAAAAAAAAACAAACCACTGTCCATCAACAGATGAGTGGATAAACAAAATCTGGTATACACACACAATGGAATACTACTAAGCCATGAAGAAAAATGAAGTCCTGACGCATGCCGTAGCATGGATGAACCTTGGAAACACTATGCTGAGCAAAGTCAGTCAGCCCCAAAAGGAAAAATCCTGTAATGATCTCATTTATATGAAATAAGTAAAAATATAGAAACCAAAGATTATTAGAGATTACCAGGGGTAAGGAGGAGGAAATGAGAAGTTTTTGCTTAGGGGGCATTGAGATTATATTAATGGTGACAGAATAATTTGGAAAAGGACAGCAAAAACGGTTGCGCAACTTGAATGTAATAAATGTCACTGAATTGTACATGTAGAAATTGCCAAGTTGGAGTATGTTTTGTTATATGTATTTTCACCACAATTAGAAAAAAAAAGTAAAGTACTAAAAAAGAAAATCAATGATACGGTCAACACTGCAAGAGCTGCCGGCTGGGAACAGCGGCTCTTCCGGTGGCCACCGAGAGCCAGGAAATTCTTCAAGGTGACCATCTGCCCTGGCAGTAACACCCTTCTGCCTTATTTTTCTACTCTCCATCCTTTGTTCTTCCAGAATCTGCTCAAGCATCACGCCAGGAAGCATGACCAAGTCCTCAGGCTTGATTAGACCTCTGCTCTGTGCTCCCATGACCCCTTGGGCTTCCCGAAGCTCACTATACTCCAGCCTGCTTACTGATGTGTCTTCCATTTGACAATGGGTTGTGTACTCTGTGGTGCCCATCTATTCCCTGATGCATGCATTCACTCATTCCTATCTAATTGCCCACTGCAAGCCAAGCACTGGGGATACAACAAGGAACAAAGCAGATGTGGTCCCTGTCCTCTTTAAACTGTTTGTATTATCACCTGTTCTACTTGACTTCATATCCCCAGCGTCTGTCCTATGTGGTACTTGGTAAATGTTGAACAGATGGGTGTTTCCCCTGCTTCAATATAAGTAACTTAATTATTTCCTACAAGGATTAAGTTAATAGCTGTTAAAATGCTGTGAATTCCTGTGGATCCTTTTTGCAAACTGACATCCTTTAAGCCTCACCCATCCTACATACATGTTTTGTTTGGCCAAAAGTATGTTGTTTTTTAAAATATTTTTATTTGTTGCTAACATTTAAAACATGAAAGATTTCACACAAAATTTTCTGGTTTCTCTCAAAAAATAGATGCATATTCCTGAAAGGCAAGAGTGGGCTGGAGCTGAGGAACTGTGGGGCTCCTTTACATGGGGTCGGCACTCTTCAATTTGCCACAATCCCCACTCGCCCCTATTGTTCTATTACTGATGTCAAAGGACAGCTGCCATTTATCATCTCTCTTGTGCTGACGTTTTTCTTGCCCAGCCCACTTCACTCAGGACTTCTACCTGCCCCCACAGGCATCTCAATTTGTGGCCCCAGCATTATGCCAATGTCATAAGAAGTACATCTGTGATGAGCTAAAACACAAATACCAGGCAATTTTACTGATTTTTTTTTACTTACTGACATATCCTCCTAATCACGGATACAGGCTGCTGCAGTTTCCAGCTAGAATTCCAAATACAAAGGCAAGTGAAGGAAAAAGGTAAATCCAAAAGGTACTTTATTATGGAACGAGAAACCATGTTTACTGGAATTCTTGCAAATGAACGCTGAAAATTAAGAATTACATTCTCACATCACCAACAGGGCTCAAAATACTTCTTTGACAAAAAAAAATAATAATAATAAATTATCGTCAACTCAGAAAATAAATTGCATTCGGCAGAGAGACAGGAGAGTCCAATCATCGCATTGCCTCAGGGGCCACCTATATGGGAGAACAGGCACAGGCAGCTACAATAACAGAGGGAGCATGGGGCAAACAGCACAAGCCTGAAGTTACTCAAACGCATGCCTTCACACCCTTTGCTGTGGCCTGACCCAAGTGAAATTTCAGCTGGCCCCTTTCCTCCTCACGTCCGCCTTGTCTTCTGTTTCTTGGCTTGTCTTTTTGCATCTTCTGGGCCGCTGTTGTCAGAGGCTGTCTGACCAAGAGCACGGACTCCCTGTAGTCGACTTGTCAACTGCAACAGCAAAGGAATGAGCTAGAAAAAAAGACAGTGTGCGTGTAAGACAGATACCAGGAGAAGACTTCTGTCCAGATGGACGTTTCTGTGTCTCACATACTGGCACACCTCCCTTCTTCCGGCACTATCATGCCCACTGTGTGAATGGGTGCATTTCAGGTCAAAATAAAGCGTGCCTCTGTAGTAGAGACAGCTCACCAGAGACAGGCTGGGCTCTCTCAGTGAACAACACATCTCTGGAAGTATTCCAGGTGTAAAAATTAGGAGAGATGTTACAGTCTGGAGAGAAGGCCTAGGGATTGGATTTGATGCCTGGAATCACCTTACAAAAAGCAATTTGGCCTTTTGGTCCTGATTTCTGAGATCCCTGAGGGTTTGTTACCTTTCCCCAGGTTGGCTGGGGAGCTGCCCCCTGGTAATGCACAAGGACTGGCTTATATGAAGGGCTGAAACACAGAGGTTTTGGGGGACGCTTCTTGACTGAGAGATGAGAGGGATGACGCATCCATTAGGACACAGGCATCTCGCACCAGAAACCCTCCCAAACCTGGTTAAAAGAGGTTTAACAGGCTTAGAGCTGTATAAGGCGGCAGTGCTGTGATGACATCAGAAGCTGTGGACATGACGAACAGGCCTGGGCAGCAGCAGGAGAGTGAAAAGACTGAACCCAGTCTGAGTGTATTTCCGCTCCAAGGGCTGTCCTGCCAAGAGCAGGGGTCGCCTGGAATGGAGGGGCTGCCCAGAGAGCAGAGCTGGGGCGCCTTGAGCATAGGGTGTCCTGCGAGAGCAGTGGTGGTTCAAGAGCTAATGTGATGCCAGCCTAGAGCTGAAGCCAGCCTAAAGCAGCTAGGGCCATTCGAGATCTGTCCTGGATCTTTCCTGGCCTAAGAACCTCCTGGTGGACAAAGGTAGAGATGTGCTCTCTGCTCCAGGAATCTTTCCAGACCTCGCCTGTGTACCTCATCCTGAGTTATATCCTGATGAGCCTGCTATCAATCCTCAATTGCACCCTGTTAGCAGCTCTGTGTTGTTACCCTAATAAAGTTCCTGCAACCATTGCAGCAAATTATCAAACCCAGCAGTGAGAGAGTGCCACGGGGGGGAGTGGCTGATGTCAAAAATAGTGGCAAAGTGGGAAATCCATGATAAACTTGACCCCTGCGCCTCACAGGAACCAGCCTTATGCTATTTCTTTTTAGCAGTACTATCTTATGAGACATAACAGTGGCTATTTCTCAGATTATGGTTAGTTATTATCTTCAAGCAATGCCCTTATGGTCGTTTCCAACCTTAAAATTCTGTGCAATTTCTGGAAACAAGCCAAGTGTCCATCAACGGATGAATGGATAAACACAATGCGGTACACCCAAATATGGACTATCATTCAGCCATGGAAAGGAATGAAGTTCTAGCACATGCTACAACATGGATCAACCTGGGCAACATTACGCTCAGGGAAAGAAGCCAGACACAAAAGGACAAATACTGTACTGGATCCACTTACGGGAACTATCTAGAAAAAATGCACAGATATATAAATTAGATTAGATATTACCAGCCTGGGGTGGGGGGAGTGAAGTGGGTCAGAGTTTGTTTCAGGTAATGAAAACATCTGGAAATGGACAGTGGTGGTGATAGCACAACATTGTGAATATAATTAATGCCACTGAAACATACACACTTAAAAACCGGTTAAACTGGCAAATTTTATAGTTTATGTGTATTTGACCACAATAAATTTTCTTTTTAATTGTGTAATTTCCACAACACTGCCCATTCCTCAGCTGCCACTTCCACAACTATGAGGCATCACTCTCCCTGACCCGTCCTGCTTTCTCATGAAGTCTCTGGATTTCCTACCTTATCATGGTTGTAACCAGCCAACAGAACAAGCAACGTCAAAGGCAGGGCAATGTATGATCCTTGTGCAATGTCTTGTTCAGGTAGTTTCCTCTGCAAACACCAAGAGTACCATTACTCCTCAATCGCTTCTCACATTTTTCCAGCATCCATGATTATACAGCCATGATCCACCCAGCTTTCCAAACTGGCTACCCAAGGACATTCAGGTGTTCTGTGCAATCCAAAGTAAGGAACTGACAATTTGCAGAGACTTTCAGATGAATAATCTGCTATCCAAGTTCTCACTTTTTCCTATCTGACACTCAGGAACAAATACATTCCAATGACTAGGTGTGCCTCGCTCTGAATTTGTACTATTCCATCTGAGGAACTGAAGAGATCGGGATAGCAGGGAATCCCTGTGGCTGAAAATATGGGTCTCATTTTACTGAGTCCCCAGTATTCAGGGACATTTTCCTACAAGGACACCACTGTTCTAGGGCATATGGTGATGAATAAGACAGTCCCAGTGATTATACCTTTAAACAGCATCCTCCAACCAAGACCCGAAGGCCAGAGCCCAGGCTGCATGGCCTTCCCTGCTCTCACCATTTCCATCTATTTTTTAACTCCCTGTTATACTTACCGTGGGATTAAAAATCAAAGTGATATGTTTATGGTAGCCAACGGCAGTAAAAGAGACTTGAGGTAAGACGTAGTCGTACTGGGATCTGGGAAGTGTAGAGTCCAGAAGCACAACGTAATTCTGTGCATAAATTAAAAAAAAAAAAAAAGGATTTTTAGAAAGGACAGGATTGGCAAAACAAATGAAAACTAAAATCTAACATAATGGCTGTAATGTAAGGGACTTGATTTTTTTTTTTTTTTTAAAGAAATCCCCATGTGCACATAAGAGCAGTAACCTAGCGGGCTTATACTATCAGTGACAGCAGTGTCCCCCCACCACCGTTTCTGAGACTCTCTTCTGACGAGGTTTCCAGAACCTGCAGCACTTTTTTATGAGCACAGTCAACCATGACAATTACAGGCATTTGAGGATCTGATTTTACGAAACACAAAAAGTTAACATGAGCCAATTATGATGATTGAGGTAGATGTCTGAAGTGAGCAAGGCTGCTTTCAATTCAAAACATGGTTCGTTTTTAAGGGATAATATTTAAGTGGCTCGTGATCTGGCAAGTTCTGAAAACTCAGCATCTTGGGATGATACCAGTAACAGTCACCTCCCTGTGTGCTGTGCCCCCAGTGTGCCCGGACACCATGCAGACATCAGGCCCATGACTGCTCTGCTCTTCATCCTTACAAGATGGGTATGGTTACCTCCATTTTACAGATGGGGAGAGTGAAGCCTAAAGAAGGTTAAGGGTAACTGGCCCAGGGTCACTCAGCTAGTAAGGTGGCTAAGCAGGATCTGATCAGATGAAGTCTGACCCAAAAGCCCAAGGTGTTTCCACAGTACTCTGGTGCCTCTTTAGAGCAACTACTCTAAAGGGTGTAGAAAACTGCTTCGTAAAATGACTTTCAAAGGGCAACACACCCCGGAGAAATGAGGCCCCCAAAATTTCATCACAACTTGTTCCATTACTTTACAGTCATTTTGCGCAGAGAAAGGCCGTAGTACACCAGCCCCATGGCAGGTGGTGAAAGGCCAGGAGAGGGAACTTTGCAGTGTCAGTTCACCACGGACACCCTCGGGTAAGTCCACCAGTGGTAAGAAGCAAAAACTTTGCAGTCTGCTCCCACCACACCAACTCTGTCCAATTAAAATTGTAATAAGCATTTTATAATTAATAAATGATATTTTAGTTTTTTATCTAACATTAGGGCCCTAATTATGGTAATTCCTACATTATGGACTACTATACAACCATTAAAAATCATGTTATAAAAGATGTAATGACGGGGGAAAGATCTGCGATATATTCTTCATTGAAAAGCACAGACTACAAAACAATGTACAGAATGGTCCCAGTACTGATGGAATGGAATGAATGGATGGATGGATGGATGGATGGACAGACAGACGGACAGATGGCTCTTGCGGTAGGTGCTGTGGAGCAGATTCCCACTCACAGCAGCCCTGTGTGACAGAGTAGAACTGCCCCACAGGGTCCTCTAGGTTGTCATCTCTACAGAAGCAGATCGCTGGGTCTTTCTCCCACAGAGCCGCTGGGTCAATCCAAACTGCCAGCCTTTTCGTGAGCAGCCAAGTACCACCAGGGCTCCCTGACAGGTAGGTAGACTTGCTCATGTGTGTGTGTGTGTTCTCACTCTCTCTCACACACACACAAGGACGTACGCACACTCTTTGAGAAAAGACCACAAGGATTCCTATTAACAATGGTAACAGTGGTTACTTCTGGATGATGGGATTATGGGTGGTTTTAATTTTTTCCAAAACCTGCTGCTATGAACACATATTATTTTGTAAACAGAATAAAAGCTAATTAAGAAAAATGAATCCCTACAGAGTCCAACCACCTTTGATTCAGAGATCACAACATCAACCATTTCTGTAGAATGGTATCAGGAAGAAAAGCAAGAGAACTGTGTTTCCTTAAACTCAAAAGTGGACTTATTAAAACACAGACAGAAACCACCATGAAGCCACAGGCATTACTTCGCTGTCTCGGAGCAGTGGGGGGAAGTGGAAGAAGAGTGACTGGCCGAGAGACACCGTCTGGATTGGATTGTCAAGGTTTTCACTTTTGTAAAGCTTTACCTGGAGAGCAGAAACAAACAGCGCATGCTTGTGAACTGAAACATGATAAACATTTCATTTCAGACTTCCCAGGACAGCTTATCTCTTGGAGAGGAAGGGAAGAGATCTTTGGAAACACAGATATCTGAAACAGAAACCAGCCTCCACTGACAGCTATATATAATGCATTCCTCAATCATCTGAAACTCTGATAACATGTCATGCACAGAAATGCAAGGTTTTAAAATAGATTCTAACCTCTGTTATCACTCAAAAGAATAATAATAGTTATTATAAGGACAACATTAAAGAGAATAGCTGCTAACATTTGTGGAGCATCTATACTATGCTAGGCATGCAACAGGCAGTTTGCATACATTATCGCCAATCCTGAGTATAAAACAGGTATTATTATTATCCCTATGGAGACCCAGAAAGACACCTGAGGTCGTACAGCTTATACATGGCACAGCCTGGGACTGAACCCACATAGCTGAGGGTCTTGCCCATCTTGCATTGTCTCTCCATATGATATGGAACCCTAAGTCCGCAAAACGTGTTCCCATTTTGCATTTGGTTCTGTGGGCTGCTTCAAGAAGCAGTTTAGTGCTTTGATTCTGGACTTTACTTCTCTTAGGCCTGGGTTCATTGCCTGTTCTTACACCATGTGCAATGGGGCATAAGAAAGAGTAAGGTATAGTCCTGGCCAATGTAAAGACTGTGAGGCGACATCTTGCACCTGCCACAAGAGAATGCCAGAGACCCCTGCCCCCAAGGTCCAAGCTGACACTTTTCTATATTTTATGACACAGAAGAGGAGTTTTCCTAAAACAAAGTCATAGACTGGAGGCCTGTGGGTCAGTGTTCTTTTGCCCCAAAGAGTATTTTAAGTAAATTTTAATTCATTGCCTATATTTAAAAATCAGGGAATTTCAAATAATTCTAATTTCCAGCTTCTCTGGAAAACAGGGAAGTGGCAATAACCCTCAGCCAGAAATCTAATATGGCAGCAATCAGATGGTGCTGAGGAGTGGCTCTCTCTCCTTCTCTCCACTCCCCCCGACCCCGGAGATGGGGCACAGCTTCTCCAGTTTGCCCCAAAACTCATCCAGCCATCTTCACTCTCTGACATTACCTGCCTAGGACCCACAGGCACACAGGTTTGCAACAACTGGCCTAAAGGGTGGTTAGCAGGCTGAGTTCAAACCTAAGCACGTTCTCACTGAAGCCAGATACTTAACTCTATATAAACGGAATGTGCCTCTTCCTAACACACCCCCGTGGCAACGCTTTAACGTTTTCTAAGGGACTGCGGGGTATTTGACAAGTTATTTCTTCATTAACCACAGACACAGAGATTTTGTTACAGCTGGAAGAGACCTTAAGATGTCATTCAGGCCCACTCCCTGGTTTCACAGAGTAGGAAACTGAGGCATATGCACATGAAGTGATTCATCCAAAGCTACAAAGTAGGGAACTGCCAGTGACAGGGAGACAGCCCAGTCTGCCTGGCTTCCGGGGCTCACTACCTCAAGCCTGGACAGAGTTAAAAAATTATGAGACACTTTGTCTTAAAACTGTCTTTCCATGTTAGGCTCTAGATTGTACTGATTACTCATCGGGCCTCTGCTACAATCCCTCCAAAGATTAACTGCTGACAAGACAGTTATCTGAACTAGAATACATTTCTCTCCAATGATCAGCAATCACTCTCCCAAATACATGCTGTGATCAAAGTTTCTTAAATCTCAACCCGAACCCTCAGCAGGTGGCACTTTGGAGCACCTCCACCTTCAGTGCTTACAGCAAGAGCTAGGTGGGCACAAACAGCCTGTTCCCCCTTGTCTTAAAGCCAAAAAAAACGTAATATTTTAATCTTAAAAAGCTGGTCTCTAGCTTACCCACAATGTTGGGAGATACTCAGAGGAAGTGATCACATTTCCACTTAAATCAAATTGATTAATCTGCCGGAAAACTATGATGTTTACATCATCGATGTCATTATTCCCAACCTAGAAAAAGACAAAGAATGCTGGTATTAAGGAAGCTGGAGGAGGAGCTAGAAGCTGAGAGCTGCTTCATAGCAAACTCACTTCTTATATTAAGGTAGCAGAGTGTGCCATTGAAGTAGCCCAAGGTCAAGGTAAAACTGATAGCAGGTAGGCTATACCTGGCCCAAGGGCAGTTTGTTTGATGTGCACAGTATTTTTTTTCCGGCTTTTGGTTAAGTTTTAATTCCTTGTCAACTTCTTAAAAAGCAGGAAATTTCATGTTCAAAGTCAGATTTTCTGGCTTCTCTTGAAAAAGAAGAGGAAGACGATGCTCTTACAGGACAAAAATCAGTGGATTCTGAGTCCCAGCTGCCACCTTTGGGCAGAGCCTGTGCTCTCCATTTTGCGAAACCCAGACAGCCCACTTCTCTCCTTCACCCCTGCCTGGCTGAAGTCTGCACTACTGCTTATGATCCCGGCCTGAGTCACCTCGGCAGGGAAATATGTAAGTTGTAAGTCATTGTGGTATGAGACACAGCCATCGCAGCCCTTTAAAATGTCAGACGCCGTAAAGACATCAAGAAAATCCACTTCCTAGGCCAAAAACTCTTACCTGGCCCACCACTCTCCACCCTGTTGTTAGTTGCCATCCAGTCGTTTCCAACTCTTGGAGACCTCATGTGTGAAGAGTAGAACTTCCCCATAAGGTTTTCAAGGCTGTGGCCTTTTGGGCGCAGATCACCAGGCCTGTCTTCCGAGGCATCTCTGAGTGGGTCTGAACTGCCAACCCTTCAGCTAGTGGTTGAGGGCTTAACCATTTGCACCACCCAGGGAACCTACTTTCTACCCTAACCCCTCCCCATCTTCACGCTTATTGTTGCTGTATGCCATCAAGTCAATTCCAACTCATAGCGACCCCCCAGGACAGAGTAGAACTGCCCCATAGGGTTTCCAAGGCTGTAAATCTTTACGGAAGCAGACTGCCACATCTTGCTCCCGTGGAACAGCTACTGGGTTTGAACTGCCAACCTTTTGGTTAACAGTCAAGAGCTTAACCAATGCACCACCCAGGCTCCTTTCTTCAAGCTTAACGTTCACCTAATAAAGCCACCAAGAGTGAGTTTCTCTCTACGCACCCAAGCCCTTTAGACTAGCAAATCCGAGATATTTAGTAAGAGGAAAGTCTTACTTCAAATGGATCTGGCTACTTCCTGTGAACTGGAGGCTGCCTCCTTAGGGGTCAATTTAGCTAAGTCATGATCATGAATATCAAAGGACTCTGCCCACCAAACGGAATAAATAAAGGCATCTGAATATAGAAAGACTAGGTGGTCCTGCTACCAATTAAGCCCGCGTTCTCTTTATTTCCCTTCCTTGATTTGAGATGCTCCTTATGCCTCAAGACCCTAACTTGCAGAATAATGATCAGGGCTTGCAGGACAAGTGGGGGGGAGTTGGGAAACAAGAGTGCAACTTCTTTTCTGAATGCATGACAGCAATGCTGTTCATTAAAAACACCATCCACAAAAGATGTTGCTTATGAGTATGACACTATTCTACAAGGACCCTTAATTAGGATTTAAAGTTCTCCCTACAACAGCTGAAATGCAGACAGTCACAGGACCACTAAGGTATTTCTGATCAGGAAAGCAATCATACGAAGATTCAGCAGAAGAATTTAATGCCTTACCTCAATTACCCGATGGTGGGGGAGGGCCCGTTCAATGTGATCGTTGCCTTCTGCCTTGAGCTGAACATGGTACACACATCCCGGCTGCAAATAAACTCAGCAGTCAAGTCTCTCAAAAGGGGCTTATTACATAAAACCTGACCTGAGCCTGGTCTGACTGCATGTGGTCATCACAATGGGAGTATTTCTTTCCCACCTCATTGCCCAATCTGCAGCATGTTAACCTTCTTAAGGATCACTTTAAAAACCACCCAAGCACTGCATCATTATTCACAATAGTCAAAGGTGGAGTCAACCCAAGTGTTCATCAACAGATGAACGGATAAACAAAATGTGATGATACACTATTCAGTTATCAGTAGAAATAAAGTGTTGATACATCTATGACACAGATGAACCTTAAAAGCATGCTCAGTGACATAAATCGGACACAAAAGGACAAATACTGTATGATTCCACTTAGATAAAACATCTAGAATTGGTGAGTGCGTAGAAACAAAAGTTCCTTAGTGGTTCCAAAGGGCTGTAGAGGGCAGGGGAATGGGCAGTTATTGCTTAAGAGGCACTGAGTTTTTTTGGAGGGTGTTAAAAAAACTTTCAGAAATAGACTGCAGTGATGGTTATACAATATGATAAATGTCACTGAACTGTGCACTTAAAAATGGATAAAATGGCAATTTTTTTTGTTATTTTTTACCACAATAAGATTTTTAAAAGCACCCATGATGAAGAAATATTTATTTGAAGTTCTGCAACTGCTTCAGTCTCAATGCAGTTTCATTTTCCTCTACCCAAGGAAAATTCAATTTTGTTCTGTATTTCAAAATTGCAAACAAGATATTGTCCTTATTCTTATGAACTCAAGCCTTTCCTTGCTGCCCACCTATTCCCACTAAAAAAAAAACTACCTGTCAATAAACATGCACAGTGACATTTGAATGACACTCCCAAAGGCTAACAGTGGATATTATTTCTGGAACATAAGATTTGAAATTTTTCTTTCTTTTTTGTTTAAAAATACTTTCTTCTTTATACCTTTTATTTTCTTGTTTGAATGCCTAGACAAGTATCACATTTACCAAAAAGTCATTATTCTAAAAAGGCAAACACAAACAAACAAGAAACTTTAAAACAACTGACTTCTGACCACCCACCACGTAACTGATCTGATGACTCAATTAGGATCTAAAGCACTGGGCTGAGTTCAATGATGTCTATTTGCACCTTAGTGGGAAAAGCCCTATTTGTAACACAGTGTATTTTTGAACAAGCATGGATAATATGGTTCCAGTCTCCTGAAACTATGTATGCTTTGACCATCTCTGTATGCACACAGAGCAGCATCTAAAAGGCATTCACTGCATGGCAACCACGAGCCTTCCAGGTGGTAGCTTTGGGGTAATTTTTTTCACTTCCATCTTTTCTATACATTGCTTGAATCATTTCATAACAAGCACACAGTATTTTCAGAGATAATAAAGGCATTATTTAAAAAAAAAACTACAAGAACAACCAAATTTATAACCATCAACAGATGTATTAGCTCGCTGTACAGCTCAGTTAGGACTGGTAGCATTGTGCTTGGTTCACAAATAGCTATTTGCACTTGAGTGGGGGAGAACCCACTGCAACTGAGTAAATTCTGACTCGTGGTGGCCCCATGTGTCACAGAGTAGAACTGCTCCATAGGGTATTCTTGGCTGTGACCTTTAAGGAAACAGATCGCCAGGCCTTTTTCTCATGGTGCCACTGGGTAGGTTCAAACTGTCAACCTTAGTCAAGTGCAAACTGTTTGTGCAACCCAGGGACCTAAGATGTAAGTTATTTACTTGTGAAGAAAAAGAGAGACAGCACCACTGCAGCAGAAGAGCAGGCACAACCCGCTCACTCCAGTGCCTCGGCTGGGCAGCATCCGATCAGGGCAGCCGCTGTGGTCCTACCTTTTCCCAACTCCTACCTCATGGCAGCCTGCCTCAGGGACTCCCTGCGTCCTTTGGCAGCAGTATCTGGTAGTGCAGCTACTCTCCCAAGATGTCGTGACAAGCACACTGCCCGGAAAGGTCAAATGAACAAATGGGCCCAGCTGCTCATCCTAACTTGGGATCAATCATTAGTGAAACTTCAACACATCTCCAGCTTGCCATCCTCTGGGAGACTGGCAAACTCAAATCCAAAACAGTCAATGAAAAACTTCAAAGGATATTCCTCAGAATGTGTGCCTAGCACAAGCCTTATACATGGTAAGGTGCCAGGTGCCACAGGGGGGCAATTCTAAAACACTGTAAGTGAGCTCCAGTGGCTGAACGAACACCCATTAGGAGGAGGAGGCTGGCGGACAGCAAACATCATTCTCCGTGCCTCAGGACCGTAAGTCACCGTAGCAGCACGCTTCATGGGAGCAGAGAACAGCTAGGAGGAGTATCAACAGTAAAGCTCATCCAGACTCCTGTGTAAGGATGCCAAGATCACTCTCATATTAATGAATTTCACAAAAACATACCAAAAGGAGAGTGATACACAGAGCTGGGTACAGGGAGCCTGCCCTGACAGTGTGCTCCAGCTCTGTCTGCTGGCCCATAAGAACAGGTATATTTCAGTCCTTAGCATGGCCAGGTTAAGACACCCCCTAAATCCATCTAACTTCTTTTGCTTGAACTCTCTTTGCTCAGAGCAACGCTTCAACCTGACTTCCAGGTATAGGGATGCCCTGGACACAAACATAAGCATCCCTGACTTTGGGAGAGAACAATATTGCCTCAATGTATATAAACAAACTGATTTGCATCTCAGCGCATGTGATTTAGACAAATATTAGTCTGTCACCAAGACATGACTGTCTCTGGGATTAACCAACACCATCAGTTTGTGGATCTAAAAGGCTAGGGACCAAACCCCAGATCCTGGTGGTTCAGCACACTCAGTGCTGCCCAATCCCCCAAAAGATGCCCTACAGTAAACAGCCCCTTCTCAGTAACTTCTATGATAGACATTTAGAATCTATTGAATAAGCAAATAATGAATGAACAAACAAATGAAAATTGAGAGGAAAAAAGCACCAGAAATCCTAAGCCAAATGTTGTGATTTAGAAGCCCTAAGGACAAATAAGTTTTTTGTTTGGCCCACACAAAGAAATTACGTTTTTTTTTAAAAAGTTAGTTAACATTTTAAATCAGGAGTTTTCACATGGCAATCTGAATTTCTGAGTAGTCTCTTTAAAAATTCAAACTAACAGACAACACTGAGCTTGTCTCCCCATGTGGCTATCATGAACTAGAACTGAGTGGTAACTGCCCCTATACATAAGCCATGCTCTCTCTAGCCCACCACAGTCCCCACCACTCCCTACTGTCCAGCCAACTTCCTTCAACCATTCACACTTCTCTCCTGGACCCATAGGGTTTTGGTTTGATATCCCTAGCCTAAGCAATAACTACCTAATCCTAGGCAAAAGGTGCAGCAAATCCATGGTTTTCAAACTTTATTTTGGCCACAGAACCCTAACCGCATATGTCATCTGGATAAAAGGCAAGCTGTGTCAGTTGAAATAGGGATTGGGAGGTTCTACCCTTTTGCCTACCACACTCCCAGCAGTCCCGGAAGCACAATAAGACACCTCTGAACACAGTATGAAAAAAATCCACTAAGAAAACATGCTCAAAGTCTCACCAGCAATCCACGTAATCTGAACTTCCCCTCTTCATCTGTCACAGTGTCTTCTCCATAAATACTACAGTCATTCTGTCCCACAGCTTCCACGGCAACACCCTGCTCTGGTTCTCCATTTAAAGAAGAAACTGTGCCATAACAACTACAGTGGCAAGAGGAGAAACAAAGCATATTCTTATGGTTTTCTAAAGCACACAAAGGATCTCAGGTAAAGTGTCCTGCATTTACCAACAATTTACAGTGCAAAACGGTCCAGGGGAGAATCGCGACCCAGTGACCTAGGCAATTCAGTTCTAGCTATGCCACTTCCAGCCTCACTTTCCTACCAGAGGGACAGTTGTCATCAATTTCTTCTTTCATATATTCTGAAGGATGCTACAGAAAACTGTAATTTAAAAAGCCTATGTTTTATTTTAGTCTATTTTTTCAAAACTTTAAATAATGAAGCATTCAATAAAATAGAAATAAATCACTTCCCCTTTCATTTCACGTGTACTTTCTGATTAATCTCATCTAACATGCTTTTGCATACATGTGTAAAAATGTGTGTGTGTGTGTGTAGCTAGTATTTGCATAAACTCTTTCTGGAGATATTCGGAAAACTAAGAAATACCAGTTGCCTTCCGGAAGGGGAACTTGGGTGGCTGGGAGATAGGCAGAAAACCACATTACATACTCTTTGCAGTATTTTGAATTTTTACACAAGTGAATGCATTTCTTTCTTTCAAATTTTTAATTCAAGCTTAAAACTTTTAAAAAATAAAAATCTTAAGCAACTAGATAGGTTCTCTCAGGCCAGTATCAAAATAGATTAGTGACCAGACTGCTAGTGAGGTATTAGAAGGAAATGGCAGTAGTCAAAAATCTTCTGACCTCACATCATCTATGTCCCTTGTGTCCTAAATAAAATCAGCCTGAGGACTGGGATGAGTCTGTGGACAGGAGACGTCTGAGTGTGACTCCACAGCTCAGCTCTAAAGAAAAAAAAAAAGGAACTGCTCACCTGTAGGCCGTCCGGTACCCAGTGATGGTGATCTTCAGGTTCTGTCCCTCCTGCACCTCGATCATCTGTGAGGATGGCTCAAACCGGAATTCTTTCATCATGGGTTTGAAGTAATACTGCCCAGGGCTCTGCCGAGAGACAACCACAAACTAAGCCTCTGCTGCCCCTTCTAGGGATGGCTTTAGAGGGGCACCAACTCCAGGGGCACCAACTCCAACCAGTGTCACGAAACCATTTGTGTATAAATTTTTGAATGAGAAACTAATCTGTGCTATAAACTTCCACCTAAAACACAATAAAATTTAAAAAATTAAAATGACAAATGCAAAAAAAAGAGGGAGGGGGTGCATCAGAGTTACAAGCGATCAGAATTAAGCCACAATAACTCTAGGGCTTCCTAGACAGACTGAAATGGTCATCCTCCCTCTACAATAAATAACTGTACTAAAGCAATTACAATGATTTGACGACCACAGCTGTCACTGTCATGAGCCTTCAACAACCCTGTGAGGTAGAAATCGTATGTGAATTTTAAGGATGAAGAAACTGAGGCTCAGAGAGGTAAAGTAACTTGCCTGAGATGGCACAGCAATAGTAGCAGAAGGAAGATTTGGAGCTGGGGGTGTACAAAGGCTGTGATCTTTCTGAGATGGCCCACTGCCTCTCTGCGACCTCCCTGTAACAGTCATTTTACCCCGGGGACTGAAAAGATGGTCAGTTGGCATGGACCTCCTGGGTCCACACCAACCAGGGCCTCAGACTACATGGCAGATGAAACACTGGTGCTATCTTCCCGCAGTGTGGAGCCACAGCTCCCACGCGGGCCTGCATGACCCCAGAGCCCGCGCTCTCCCCACAGCCCCCCGCGGCCTCCCGAAGGCAGGCCCGGCGGGAACAGGTGACTTCGCGGGGTGACTCCGCAGTGTCGGCTGACAGGACTCCTCTCCCGCCTCTGGTCGCTTTCTTGATTTCTTTCGCGTCTGCGTGAGAAAGTGGGAGCAGAATGGAAAAGAGAAAGATGCCCCAGGAAACCACTAGGACAGAAGCCGGGGCGACTAAGTCAGCCGTCGCCCACCGTTGCCGCGCAACGCTCAGGGAGCTCAGAGAGCTCAGGAATCGGAACGCCAACCACGCGCTCCCGGAAATGACGCAGGCGACCCGGTTGCCGCCCCTTTACTTCCGGCTATGGGCCTAGGCTTGGGTATGCGTGCAAAGAGCTAGCTCCACGCTTCCATATGCGCCTCTGCAGAGGTTAGGGTGACATGGGGGCCTCTGCTTCAACCCCAACCTCAGCCTCGACTCCGTGCCTTCTGCTGCTTTGCAAAAAAAATAAATAACACACACAAGCTAACCACCAAATGCAACCTGACACTATAAACAATGTAATGCCGTGGTAAAACACAGGGATGCCTAAAAGGAGCCACTGTGGCCAGGGTAATTAATTACATTGTCTTAGTGACAAGCGGGTGACCAGGAAACAAGAAGTATGCGTGGAAGGGAACATAAATCAGCAGCATTAAGTCCTAGTATGAGCAAGACTCTAATTAGATTTGGTCCCCAAAGAAACGTAAAGCACTCCAAGTTAGTTTTCTGTTCTCACATCGTCAAGTAATACCTAAGTCCTGCACCGTGTCCCTGCTCTCTCTTGGGGATGATAGGCAGGCAGTAAATTGCATAAGGGCACCTTACCAGGTTTGAGAACGTCAGAATGCCATTATCCTGAGTCAAGAGGTTGGAACGAAACACACCACCACTGAGGGACAAGAGGACCCCAGGGAGGGGCTGGTCATCTTCAGCTTTTATCTGAGGGTGAGAAAGTAACATCCCAGCAAGGTTAACTCATATACCCATGAAGGTATTATTTCACAAATCAAGAGGTAATTCTTACTGGGTTTTTTTTTCCTCAGTTGTTATTCACTGGGGAAGAAGGGGCACGGGGGAGCCTATTCTTCATTCCCAGGAGTAACTAATGTTCATAGTGTGGTGTATAGCCTTCCAGAACTTTCTGTATCCACAGAAATTTGATAAACACTGCATATATTGTTGGCAGGCTGGCAAGTTTATTGCGGGGGGAGGGGTAAAGGACGTGAAACAAAAATGGCAACACTACACATATAGTTCTGCAGCTTGCTTGCTTCCTTCCCTCAAGAATTTATCCTGGCTTCTCTCCTGTCAGTCCACAGACAGCTACCTCACTGTTTCTTAACAGCTGCATAACATTCTAAAGCAGGGTCGGCAAACCACGACACACGGGCCAGCCACCTATTTTTGGGGTGGAAAAGGAGAAGCATCTAAATGTCCCCGAACATATTTATCTTTGTGCGTTTGTGTTTTTCTCTATTTCTGAATATTATTATTATTTAATCCCTAGGAGTAAAATTGATGGATTACATGCACTTTAAATTCAGAAAGATATTACCCAATTGCACTGCAAAGTGACTGTAACCATTTAGAGTCCCATAAACTACCTATGTGTAGGAAAACACACCTTCACCAAAACGTGGATATTGTTTTAACTGCTGTAAATTTAACCCCAAAAGCAGTATTTCGATGGTAACATCCTTTATATTTCCTCTGTGACTAAAGGGGTGGGACATTTCTTCTGTTTATTAGTCATTTCTTTTACTTCTCTGAATTGCCTTTTCATATCCTTTGTCCATTTTTTTCTCTATTGGGTTGTCTTTTTCTTATTATTTGCAGCTCTTTGAAAACTGGAATTATTATTTATGGTACAAATATTTCTTCTCAGCTTGGATGTCTTTTAATTTGGTTTAAAATGTACTCTGCACTATAGTGTTTTAAATTTTTAATGGGATATAATCTGTCATTCTTTTCCTTTAGCTTCTCTGTTGTAAATACTCAGTCAAGGATCCCCAGACTCACTTTGTACATTACATAGCATGCTTCCTTCCAAAAAGGACTGGGGGAAGAAGGAAAAACATCAGACACCATTACAGGAACATTCTGTGTCCTTCAACACAGAACAGAGCCAAGGATGAAAGCTTAAAACACTTCCTCAAAGGTATACACACATCCTCAAGTCAACAGATCTTCAAATTGCAGTGAGTGAAAGAAGCCAGACAAAGAAGAGTACATCCTGTATGACTGCATTTACATAAAGTGCTGAAAAATGCAAACCAATTTACAGTGACAGAAAGCAGATTAGTGGTTGCCTGGGGATGGTGGGTGGGAAGGTGCAGGGGAAGGATGACAAAGAGGCATGAAGAAACTCTGGGGAGCGATGGACATGTTCACCATTTTAATCCTGGTATTGTTTTCATAGGTATATTCCTATGTCAAAACTTATCAAATTGTACACTGTAAATACATGAAGTTTATTGTATGTCAATTAGACCTCAAGAAACCTGCTTTAATTAGATAGGACCCTTAGGGGGCAGTGACTTTATGTTAATGAGGGAGGAACAACTCAGAAAAGCAGGGTAAGAATGGCTGCCAACTCAAAGAATGTAATCAATGTCACCGAATTATCTATGTAGAAGTTGTTGAATTGATGTATGTTTTGCTGTGTATATTCTCAACAACAAGATAAATAAAACTTAAAATAGAAGGAAAGAAAGCTGCTTTTATAAAAACGCAGTGTTACCTCAAAGCTTACACCCGCTAAGGCATAAGCCTTAAAGTCTCCTATGGTTCCTTCCACAGCAGTCAAAACATAGCCCTCCTTCTGTGAGGCAACGGTATATTCCAGATCACTGTGCAGGGGTCCAACACTGAATAAAAGAAAGCGGAACGCTACAGACAGCTTTGTTTCAAATCTTGGAAGAAGCATCATCTGCCACAAGGAAATCTGGGTTCCTCTAAAGCAGAGCATCAAAAGGCAACTGATCCCAAATATTTCTTAATCATGGGCTTACCTATAGGCACCCTTGTCATCGGTAAAGACTGTGATCAG
Source organism: Loxodonta africana (assembly GCF_030014295.1). Taxonomy (NCBI): domain Eukaryota; kingdom Metazoa; phylum Chordata; class Mammalia; order Proboscidea; family Elephantidae; genus Loxodonta; species Loxodonta africana. Next base: position 72,965,577 of record NC_087353.1, on the reverse strand, counting down.
GGGTGAGCTTGCCCCCTTTTCACTAATGACAATCTCAACTCCTTCCAGCTCAGGGTGAATCTGGCCTTCTAAAAACAACCCTGCCTTCCCATGGATCTCGATCAGCTTCCCTGGACAGCTTTCTAAAAGGAGAAGAAATAGAGGAATGGGACTTAGTTGCAGAGGGAGAGAAGCCTTTTGTTTGGGGGCTCCCTATTAAAGAAGGGCCTAAAACTGAGATATCTGAAGCTAGCTCCAAATGAGTTTATTTAATATACCAAAAACTTCAATCATTGAAAGTAGCCCTATCCTCTCTCCATCCCTGAAAGGCCTTGCTCAACTGCCAAGGAATTCAGCAGGAAAAGCTAACAAAGACTGGGCTTACACTATTCCTATTCCTTGGTCCTCACAAGATAAGGACAGCTCCATTTTCAGCCAAGAAGCTGTGCTGCAGAACCCCCAGAGGATCCAGTACAGAGAGCTGCCCCACAGAGCCCACCCACTAGAAAGCTATGCTCTTCAACACATCTACTCCCAAACCCTAACCACATCAACACACAGAGTTTTCCACAAGCCACCACTTCTAATTTCCATTCCCCAAAAAATCTTCTGTCACCCTGTCAAGAAAATATAAAGATTGTAAACAACTCAAACATATGAAGACCAATACATTTTAGTCATTGATGGGTGGCTTTACACCTACGTTTGGTTTCAACCTGCTAATGTCAAAGAAAACCAAGTCCTTTTCCAAAAAAGATCACCTCAACTCTGAGGAAATGTTACTTTTATTGGTTTAGACCTTTCATTCATTCATTCACTCATCCATCAAGTAATAACATCTATATGCTAAAGAGGATGTAAGGTGGCTTACAAAGATGACTTCACTCTACTAACACAAAATAAAACTTTAAACTTTAAATGCAGGTAAAGGAACAATTGCAGAGATGCGTCATTTGCTCACTGAGTTGATATTTACCTCCATTGACGACGGCTTCCATTGAAGGCGGATAAAAGAGAAGCTCTTTAGACGAGGGTATAACAGTGATTTTCTCTCCAGACCTAAAATAATTAAGATGCTTCAATTTGGCCAATTCTGTCCCGCCCACTAGACAGAAAACATCAGAACGGAGGACCTGGTAGAGAAAAGCACAAGACAGCTTACCGTGCCCAATAAGAGAAATCATATGAGAAGGGGCCTTGTAATTCATCTACCATCTCTTGCACAGGAGGTATTGTCATCCCTTCTCCACCTTCTTCTTTGCCATTCTTCTCCCTCTCCTGCCTGCGGCTCTCAATCTCGGCCAGCTGCTGCTCCCTCCGGAGCTCCTGCACAGACTTCAGAGGGCCTAAGACTAAGGCGGGCTCACTGTCGATGGAAGACCTGGAGGAAATGGGCAGCCCATAAGGATGTGATCACTTATCCCTGTCACTAGTGGGACTCTGACATTTCTACAAGTAGGGACACGTGAGTAAAAAAACAGGATACCTTACAATGATATCAAAGTGGTACAGTCTCCTGTTTTGAATCAACTTATAGTTTAAAAAAACAAAAACTGAGCTTCTTAGCAATTATAGTAGTATCTTTTTTAATTTTTATTGTGCTTTCAGTGAAAGTTTATAAATCAAGTCAGTTTCTCATACAAAAATTTATATACACCTTGCTATATACTCCTAATTGCTCTCCCCTAATGAGACAGTCCACTCCTTCCCTCCACTCTCTCTTTTCATGTCCATTCAGCCAGCTTCTGACCCCCTCTGCCCTCTCATCTCCCCTCCAGGGAGGAGATGCCAACATAGTCTCAAGTGTCTACTTGATCCAAGAAGCTCATTCTTCACCAGCATCTTTTTCTATCCCATTGTCCAGTCTAATCCCTGTCTGAAGAGATGGTTTTGGGAATGGTTCCTATTTTGGGCTTATAGAAGGTCTGGGGGCCATGACCACCGGGGTCCTTCTAGCATCAGTCAGACCATTAAGTCTGGTCTTTATATGAGAATTTGGGGTCTGCGTGCCGCTGCTCTCCTGCTCCCTCAGGGGTTCTCTGTTGTGTTCCCTGTCAGAGCAGTCATCGGTTGTAACCGGGCACCATCTAGTTCTTCCGGTCTCAGGCTGATGGAGTCTCTGGTTTATGTGGCCCTTTCTGTCTCTTGGGCTCACAATTACCTTGTGTCCTTGGTGTTCTTCATTCTCCTTTGCTCCAGGTGGGTTGAGACCAAATGATGCATCTTAGATGGCCGCTTGCTAGCATTTAAGACCCCAGGCGCCACTCTCCAAAGTGAGATGCAAGATGTTTTCTTAATAGATTTTATTATGCCAACTGACTCAGATGTCCCCTGAAACCATGGTCCCCAAACCCTCGCCCCTGCTACACTGGCCTTCGAAGCATTCAGTTTATTCAGGAAACTTCTTCGCTTTTGGCTTAGTCCAGTTGTGCTGACCTCTCCTGTATTGTGTGTTGTCTTTCCCGTCACCTAAAATAGTTATCTACTATCTAATTAGTGAATACCTCTCTCTCTCCACCCCCCCTTCTTATAACCATCAAAGAATATTTTCTTCTCTGTTTAAACTATTTCTCAAATTGTTATAATATGGTCTTATACAATATTTGTCCTTTCGCAACTGATTAATTTCACTCAGCGTAATGCCTTCCGGATTCCTCCATGTTAGGAAATGTTTCACAGATTCATCCCTGTTCTTTATCGATGTGTAGTATTCCACTGTGTGAATATACCATAATTTATTTATCCATTCATCCACTGATAGGCACCTTGGTTGCTTCCATCTTTTTGCTATTCTAAACAGTGCTGCAATGAACATGGGTGTACACATACCTGTTTGCGTAAAGCCTCTTATTTCTCTAGGATCTATTCTGAGGAGTGGGATTGCTGGGTCGTATGGTAGTTCTATTTCTAGCTTTTCAAGGGAGGGCCAAATCCATTTCCAAGGTGGTTGTACCATTTTACATTCCCACCAGCAGTGTATAAGTGTTCCAGTCTCTCCATACCCTCTCCAACATTTATTACTTTGTGTGTTTTGGATTAATGCCAGCCTTGTTGGACTAAGAAGGAATCTCATTGTAGTTTTGATCTGCGTTTCTCTAATGGCTAATGATCGTGAACATCTCCTCATGTATCTGTTAGCTACCTAAATGTCTTCTTTAGTAAAGTGTCTGTTCATATCCTTTGCCCATTTTTTAACTGGGTTATTTGTCTTTTTGTAGTTGAGTTTTTGCAGCATCATGTAAATTTTAGAGATCAGGCACTGATCAGAAATGTCACAGCTAAAAACTTTTTCCCAGTCTGTAGGTAGTCTTTTTACTCTTTTGGTGAAGTCTCTGGATGAGCATAGCTGTTAGATTTTTATGAGCTCCCAGTTATCTAGTTTTTCTTCTGCATTGTTAATGTTTTGTATCCTATTTATGCCATGTATTAGGGCTTCTAACGTTGTCCCTATTTTTTCTTCCATGATCTTTATCATTTTAGATTTTATGTTTAGGTCTTTGATCCATTTTGAGCTAGTTTTTGTGCATGGAGTGAGGTGTGGTCTTGTTTCATTTTTTTGCAGATGGATATCCAGTTATGCCAGCACCATTTGTTAAAAAACACTGTCTTTTCCCCATTTAACTGTTTTGGGGCCTTTGTCAAATATCAACTGCTCATATGTGGACGGATTTATGTCTGGATTCTCAATTCTGTTCCATTGGTCTATGTATCTGTTGTTGTACCAGTACCAGGCTGTTTTAACTACTGTGGCGGTAAAACAGGTTCTAAAATCAGGTAGAACGAGGTCTCCCACCTTGTTATTCTTTTTCAATAATGCCTTACGCTTCTCTGGGGCCCCGTTCCCATCCGTATAGTGGTGTCTTGTAGATTATGAGTTGGAATAAAAGACAACTTGAGTTTATGCTGACTTGGTAAAAAAAACTTGTCAGTTTTCACACAGGACATGGAGTTCTCTCCATGGGCACCATCTTCTCTTCATTTGTTCATTTAGTCAGTAAATATTTATTGAGAATATACTATGGCGCGGACACTGAGGATACAGCAGTAAACAAAACTCCCTCATTTTATGGAATCTGCATTCTAGTAGGAAGAGGCATATAATAAGCATTAAAAAAAATAATATCAGATAAGTGCAATGAAGAAAAATAAAGCAAAGTGAGAGGATAGAGTGCTGGAGGTGAGGGGTCGCTATTTTGTATCGGGGGGGCGGGGTCAGCCCAGGTCTCCCTGATGAGGAGACATTTGAGCAAAGACCCTAAGGAAGGAAGGGAGAACACAAGCCACGCGGCTCTCTGGGTGAAGAGTGTCCCAGCTAAAAGGACAGCAAGTACAAGTCCCTGGAGAAGCTCACTCGGCATGTTTAAGAACAGCAAGGAGACCCATGTTGCCTGGAGCAGAGTGACCCATGGAAATCAGAGCAGTCAGAGAGAGGTCTGAGAGATGGCAGGTGTCAGGTGGGGGTTTTGCAGACCTTGGTACAGACCGTGGATTTCATTCTATCCTGAGTGGGATGAAAAGCCACTGGGGTTTTAAGTAGAGGAATGATACAATCTCTCCTATAAAAGCATCACTTTGGCCGCCATATGGAGAACACACTGTTGTGAAGCCACAGCCCAAATGCGGAGGCCAGTTCAGAAGCTGTTGCAATGATCCAGGCAAGAGACAATGGTGGCTGAGGCCAAAGTATAGTAGCAGAAGTATTAAAAAGACACTGGATTATGGATATATTTTGATTACAAAGCCAAAGATTTGTTGATGGATTGACTGGATATGGGGTGCAAGAGAAGGAAAAGTCCAGAAACAACTGGAAAGATGGAGCTGCCATTTCTGAAATAGGAACCATTACGGAGTAGGTTTGTAGAGGGAAATGGCCAAAAGTGTGATTTCGGGCATGTTAAGTACAAAATGGGGGAGCCCCATTCCACATCCAAGTGGCTGAGTCCAGCTGGAACGTGCATTTCTTACTACCCCCAGTGCAAGTAAGTACACCAAAAGACCCCGTGAAGTTACAAAAAGAAACTGAGTGAAGACCAAAAAGGAGGTAATACGGACTCAGTACTGGTAAGAATGTGGACTTCTAGTCACACCAGGAATTCATATTTTCCAAGCAGGAAACTAGCCCATGTAGATAGTCAACAGATCCTAACCCTTAAAAACTTGGCTCCCCATCTCGGTGAACAGCACTCTCACCAATCCAGTTTTTCAGCCAGAAAACTAGGGCTATTCCTGATACTTCCCTCTCCTTGACCCCTGACATCCTGTCAATTCAGTGCTCTCAACAACTCTCCAATCCATCCACTTCTCTCCACCTCCACTGCCCTCAGTCTAGCTAAAGCCCCCAACATATCTCACTTGGACTCTTGCAACAGCCTGCCTCCCTCTGCCTCAATCAACTTCTGCTCTTGGGCCTTTTCTAACTGTTCCCCACTCAGCAGCCAAAAGTCATCCCTCTATTTTAAACACATCAATAGCATAGCCTGGCCTCTACCAGCCTACTTCTCCATCATACCTCTTTTCCCCCACAAGGTCAAACTTAAAGCACATATCACAGTTGTACCATTACAGTTCTGTATGTGAGTCTTTGACTACTGTCTGCCTCCCCGGTGAGACTGTAAGGTCCAGAAGGATAGGGGCTGTATAGCCAAGGCCCGGTGCCTAGACACTGAAGATTCTCCACAAATATTTTCTTCACTGGTAGCTGGATGAACAGATGGTTGGAGAGAAAAATGGAAACAAACCGTTGAAAAAACCCATTGCCGTTGAGTCAATTCCGACTCACAGCGACCCTACAGGGGAAAGGAGAACTGCCCCCCAGGGTTTCCAAGTCTGTAATCTTTTCAGAAGCAGACTTTGCCACATCTTTCTTCCACAGAGTGGTTGGTGGGTTCCGACCGCTGACCTTTTTGGTCAGCAACCAAGCGCTTAACCGCTGCACCACCAGAGCTCCTTAAGATGGAAGCAGACCTGCAAAAGCAGCCCTTCAACTAAGGCAAGGCAAGAGAAAGTTACTCTGATTTCCACTCCATTTCACAATGACAGTCATGTTGCTGCAACCTTTCCTTTCATTTCTGGAGAAAATGAGGGTGTCTGATGAACACAACACCCTGCACATGACCCTCACCACACCGCAAAAATTCCTCTCAAAACCGGCATTCACATGAACCTGACTGTCAGCGAGGGACTGCCTTTCAAATCCTTTCACTCTCATGACCCTTCTTGTATCAGGTGCCATCTCTATTTTCCATGCTTTAAAGAAACAGCCTAAAAAAAAAATAGGCAATTTTTCTGAATTTGCTAAAACACTTGCAATACAATCAACAAACCCAGAGTGTCTTTTTTTTTTTTCTCTCCTTAGCAAAGACAGGAAATGTAGAGTTCAGACAAGAATTTAAGACACTGCAACAAGCTGTCAGAAGGCTCTATCTATCTCATCCACAGTTAATTTTTGAATCATAAAAGAAAAGGATCAAGGCTGTTGTGAATTTATGACTGTGTCGTAGAATTATAAGAGGGGAAGGCCATTTGTACATGCACCTAGAGATAAGAAATCAAAAATAATTTTCAGAGAGTCTATCAGAGAACACCCCGGGCCTTGTTCACCAGCCTCCATGCCTAGCCCACCACGGAACACACGTCTTACTTGATAGTCACAGTGACATCCATCATTTTGTCAGTGGTGATAGTTCCAAGGACATGGTGGCGAATGGCTGTCAACGTCAAGATACTGGGTGAAGACCTACAAATCAAAGAAGTGGAAAGACAAACACTGGCAACACTACCTTATCATTCTCAAAGGATGACAAACACATCCCTTGGGGTGACCCTCCTGACCCTGAACCATGCTACATGAAAGTGGTCTTGCTCAGAGTTACAATAACTCCCGAAATACACACAAATATTTTAAAAAGTAAACTGAATCTGTATTCAAAAACCTTACATTTCCAATTCCCAGAGAAGCCCACAAACATCTGTAAAAATATAAAAACGGCAAACTTGAGCTTGTGAAATTCCCATCAGTGAGGGTTGGAAGATTACATTTAAGCCACTTCAAAAACACAGCCTTTTATCCTTGGTTTGCAGAATTCTTAGGAAAGAAATCCTATCTCCATTTCCTTGGTCATTTATCCAAGTGTCTTAAAATCCTTATCTAGAAATTCTTTCTAATGCCTACCCTTACTTCTAGAAAAAACAGAAAAATTCCTTTTGCTCTCACAGAAAAAATGAAGCAGAGATGCACACTCATTCTCCTGGACATAATGTACACACACACCACCAAGTATTTAATAACCAAGGCAGGCTTACGTGTCGTAGGTGTAGAAAGCTTGTTCAAACCGGTGGCAGGAGCGAGGGGTCACTTTGTACACGCCTACAGACAGGAAATCAAAAGTAATTTTCAGAAAATGGCGTCTATCACACCAAGCAACTCCAACGTTTGAAATCCAAAGGCAGCTTCTCTATTTGCAGACTCACACCGTATCGCAGGTCTACGGTACCAGGATCGGAGATGCCAGGCAGGCAGCTTTTCCGCTGCCTACAATGGCCTCTTACCAATGATCCAATCCATTTTACAGCCCGCTCATAAGCACAGGTTTTCATTTTCCATAATTTGACAACCCACAGTAGTTCAATCTGCACAGACCAAGCATACAGATTCATGTACAAGACGGAACAGAAAGTACATTTCTACTGTAAATCAGACTGAGAACATTTTCTACTTAAAAGATTCTGTTGAAGAGTCAAAAGATAATCACAGCTTGAGCCTTTCCTATAAGTATCCCTAAGGAGAAGAAGGTACTAGGGAAGCCCTGTAAGATTCTGAAACGAGCACAGAAGGCACTTCTATGCCAGCAGTCTATGTAGGGGAACACTCAGGTTAGGGGCGTATTTCATCATGTGCCAGAGGAATACAGTCAATTTCAGGAGAAGCAGAGTGTATCAATTGATCCCCCCAAGTGATCGTTAACCTGTATTTTCACCAGACTTTCTATAAAAACCTGAAATTAGTTCAAACCATCCCTGCTATTTTCATCACGAGGAAACCTCAGTGCCATTATCATTAGAAAAAATGATCAGGCTTCTTCATTCATTCAACAAATATTGACAGAGCATCTACTGTCAGTCATCGTGAGGTGCCGTCGAGTCAGTTCCAACTCATGGTGACCCCATAAGACAGAGAAGAGCTGTACTACAGGGCTTCCAAGAAGTGACTAGCGGATTCGAACTGCAGACCTTTTGGTTGGCACCCGTAGCTCTTAACCACTGTGCCACCAGGGCTCTGAACACCTCCTAGAAGCCAAGTATCATGCTAGGTAATGCTTCACAGTGAGGAACAAACTAGGTATGGCCCCTGTCTTCATGAAGTTTACCATCTACGGAGAGAGACATTTAACAGATACGTGGATACCAACTTTGACGAGTACAGAAAAGGAAAAAAACTGAATGCTATGAAGAGACTGAAATGAGACTGGAGGGCCGTCTTGCCCTTGGGAAGTAAAATGTGAACTCAGCACTGAAGTTATGGTAAGAAGACAGAAGCTAGGTAAAAAGTGGGGCGTGGGGGGCAGAGAACAGCACTGACATCATAGACTTGTTAGTTGCTTCCTCAAAAGCTGCCCTCCCTCCCTTGATAACAGACTCTGGTTATGTTTACAATGGCAATGTGCTCAGCCTCAGGCAAGTTTACTGAAGAAAGGGGCACTAGAAAACTCTGGCCCTCCCCACCTCTTGTCTTCTTGCCTCGAATGTAACAAGGTTTCTGAGACAATGGTAGCCATCTTGCAGCCATAAGGTAAAAAATACAATTGAAAGGCTGGAAGATTCATAAAGACACCAACCCTAACATGTCTCAGGTACTGAGCCCATGCTGGTAGCCACAGACCTCCAGACTTCTTGTTATTGAGTCAAATAAACCCCCACTTGTTAATGCCACGGCACTGGGTTGTTGATGCCATTGTTGTTCAGGTTTTGTGACTTGCAGCAGAAGGCATCCTATTTGACAGACTGGTGAAAGCCCTGGTGGGGCAAGGGGGGAACATTGACAGAGGGGCTAGAAGGAAGAGGGAGGCAGGATAAGATGTTAGGGTATCAGGCAAAGGCTACAGGATCTCAAGGTCAGGTTAAGGATTTTGTATTTTATCTTGAGAGCCAAGAGAGGCCACTGAATTATTCATTAAGGAAATACAAAATAAAACCACAGTGAGATACCACTTCACGTCCACCAGGATGGCCATGATCAAAAGGACAGACAATAACAAGTGCTGGCGAGGATGTGGAGAAACAGAAGCCCTCATGCACTGCCAGTGAGAATGTAAAATGGTATCACCCCCTTGGAAAACAATTTGGCAGCTTCTTAGAAAGTTAAACATAAATTTACCATATGATCCAACAATTCTACTTGTAGATATCTACCAAAGAAATGAAAACATATGTCCACACAGACGTGTACACACATGTTCACAGCAGCACTGTTCGTAACAGTCAAAAACAGGATGTCCATTAACTGATGAACGGATAAATAAAACGTGGCATATCCATACAATGGATTATTTGGCAAAAAAAAGAATGAGGTACTGATACATGCCACAATACAGATGAACCTTGAAATCACTGTGGTAAGAGAAAGAAGCCAGACACAGAAGACCACAAACTGTAGGACTCCATTTACATGGAATGTCCAGAAAGGCAAAGCTTTAGAGACAGAAAGTAAATGAGTGGCTGCCCAGGGCTGGAAACAGGGATTAACTGCCATCAGGCTGGAGTAGTGAAAATGTTCTAAAACTGGACTATGGTGATGGTTGCACAACTTGGCAAATTTACTAAAAATCATCTTATGATACATGTAAAATGGGTGCATTTTATGGTACATAAATCGAACCGCAATACAGTTGTTGAAAGAGAGAGAGAGAGAAGCCACTGAAGGCTTTTAAGCAAGGTGGAAACATGATCCAATTTTTATTTTAAAAAGATGACTCATAGAAGAGAGGTCACCAGCCAGTGGTATGCTATCTTTAAGGTGAAGGGCCCAGCGGTCTCTACCCCACTCAAACTTAAGCGATCAAGAGCACTTTCCCATCTCCAGCTCTTAGTCTTTGAATAAGAACATTGCTTCCTCCAGAAGGAGGAGGTGGAAAAATCAAGAGTACTCTGAACACAGTCAGAAATTGATAGCTTGATGCAAATAGAACCATGGCAGAAAAAAAGTACCTTTAAAACCATCCTCTGGTGCCTTTCAATTTTTCTAACTAGTAGCACATCGATCCTTCCGAACTTACCAGGCTTGGACAGGCAGAATCTGTTGACTCCTTTGGAGAGGTTATAAATCCCCACATTCTCAGGTCCATTTCCATCCTGATAAAATTCCTAAGGGACCAAAGCCAAGATGATGACTTACTAGGGGAGATGGAGACACCAAGATGATTAATAATATTTCTGTTCCCAGACCAGTCATCTGTTCTGCCCATTAATCATCTGAGCACTGGGATGCCACAGGAAAATTACAAACCTTCAAAAACTCCCAACAAAAGCGTGCTCTTTTTCATTCAATCAACTGCTATTTATTGAGCACTTGCTAGGTGACAGACACAGGGCTGGGCCTTGGGAGAGACTGACATGGCTCCTCCTCTTACGGGGCTTCCATTCTAATAAGGGAAGACAGAAAAGCTAGGGGTCGGCAAACAAATAAGTAGCTTTCAGGTGGTCAGTAAGACAGCTATGAAGAGAATATCACAGGAAAGCAGGATAAAGAGGGATCACCAGGGAGGCTACTTGAGCTTGCTGGTCTCAGGCAGGCCTCTCCTGAGTAGGGGACATGGGGGCTGTGGCCTGAATGATGTGGAGCAGACGCAGCATGCCAGACAGAGGGAGGAATGTGCTAAGGCCAGAGGAAAGAACAGCTAGGTGCATTTGAGGACCTAGAGAAGACTGGTACGGCCAGGGCAGAATGAGCAAGGCGTAGAGTGTAAGGCTGGAGTTAGGTGAGGGCCTTGTAGGCCATGGTTGGGGAATATGGATCTAATTCTAAGGTAAAAAGAAATTCACTGGAGGGTTTAAAGGAAAGGCATGGCCTCCTAACTCTATCACTTATTGCCAGTGGGTATTAATTAAGCCATCTCCTATAAGACATGTCCTGACTGGACGTTACTGAGTCCATCCCCAGCCATCTTCTGTAAGACAAGTCCTGACTGGACGTTACTGAGCCCATCCCCAGCCATCTTCTGTAAGACAAGTCCTGCCTGGACGTTACTGAGCCCATCCCCAGCCATCTCCTGTAAGACAAGTCCTGACTGGACGTTACTGAGCCCTTCCCCAGCAATAACGCTGTGTGCTGAGCATCTGTGGTGCAGCAGTTAGAGCAGTACACAGGCATTAGCAACACTGGCTTTCAGTTCCTCCAGCATCTAACACAAGCAGCCCCTTAATTGCCATTTGTCTGTTTTTCCACTGGGGCCTGAAAATGCCATTTGCCACCACTTGATGTCAAGAAATCATGTAACACTCATGAAGGGGCCTACACAGGTGTTCCCTTCTAAAACGCACATGCTATGCTGCCTGTCAGGCTACAGAGGCTACACTCAACAAGAGAGTCAGACGCTGGTTAGCAGCTCTTTTCTCTGCACTGGAATAAATACAGGGAAGAAAATGACTCAGCCGCATCTGCTAATAAATAACAGCAGTTATAATGCACCCACTGTACACCAAGGGCAGAAGAAAGATGTGGCAGCCTGCTTCCGTAAAGATCTCAGCCTTAGAAACCCTGCGAGGCAGTTCTACTCTGTCCTATAGGGTTGCTATGAGTCAGAACTGATTCAACAGCAATGGGTTTTGAGTATGCCAAGGAACCTTTAAACCTAAGAGGCTTACTTAAACCTTACTACAAGCCTGAGAAGTGGGTATTATAATTCCAATTTTAAATGAGAAAACTGAAGCCAGAAACATTAAATGAACTTGCCCCAGGCTCCAAAGCCAGTGTACTTTGCCCTACACCAATGGCTGCCCCAAATCATCCTTCAGAGTTAGCATTCAGTGTGAGCCCAGGACAAGTAACTCTCTGAAATAAAGTTGTCATCTCACTAAGGGATTTTAAATGCTTCCGGATTATGCTTTCCATAATAGGTGGGCAAATTAAGGAGCAGAAGAGGAAATATGATTTGACTGTGGTTAAGCTACTCTTGGAATACTAGTCCATCTTGCTTTCAACAAGACAAGTGTTCTTCCAAGTAAGAGAATCTTCACAAGCCACACATACCAGAGTGATTGCATGAGAAAGGGAGCATCTGAGCATATAGCCCGTCTGCCTAAACTCAATCGCTGACACGTCCTCTTCTAGAACCTCCACCTCCAGACTCTTGTTCTTCCAGCACCAATCCTCATGCATGATGCTTACTGGAAAAGCACACAACACAGAGACACGTGAGCAGAGAGTGCACCACCTCCCCTCCATACCACCGGAAAAAATAATAATGAATTAACTAATTAAAAAAGAGAGAAAGAGCCAGCATTGTTAAGAAAAAAAAAAGTGACTGCTAAATGAAACCAATGGTCATTACAACCACCAAGAAAGAAATTCGATTGGGCCTAAAAGACCAGGCTGCAAACAAGATATTTAAGGTCCACACACTTTTTCTGTAAAGGGCCAGAGAGTAAATACTTTAGGCTTCGAGGGCTACGCAGTCTGGATCATTCAACTCTGCCGTTGTAGCATGCAAGCAGTTGGTCACAGACAACGCATTGACAAAAGGCTGTGGCTGTGTTCTAATAAAACTTTACTTATAAAAACAGGCAGTCAGCCCTGGGGCCACAGTTTGCCACTTCCTGATACAATAGAAAATACAATTTCTCAAAATAAGCAGCCTATAAATCATCCACTGCCAGTGGCTCTACGCTGATCTTTGAAAATGCAAAAAATACTGGCAGCAGGTGGTTTCTTAAGAAGGGTGGAGAAAAGGAAATTAACATTTCCAGCACCTACTACCTATCACGCCTTGTGCAAGGGTTTTACGATCTTTATTTAGTCTTACATTCTGCAGAAGTTTTTTACTTCTATACACATATGAGGAAACTGAGTCTCAGAGGGATCAAGATTACAGGGCTGCTAAGCGGTAGCACACATCAGTGGAATTCTCTCACACTCTCTTGACTGGCATTTAGAAATAAAATGGCATGAACCAGGGCATGTAGGCTATTCTGATAAGGTGGCAGTTGGCTCACCGTGCCTCAACTCCTGCATTATTGCCCAACGCTACTGGGCAAGGGGCAAAGGAGTTGAACAAGCAATTGTGACACAATCTGCAAGTTGGGTTTTAGAGACAGGAAGCGTGAGGGCCCTGAGCTGCTGCCTTCAGTTCTCACTCACTCTTGTATTTTCCGGGGAGCACGTTGTCAAATGTGAACGTCATTGAGTTGACCTTGCCAGAGAGCTGGAGGCTCCGCTTCTCGCCCTGGCGGCTCAGGGACTGCAGGGTCACCAGCAGGTCACCACAAGTGTCTGCAGAGAAAAGACAGGAGAGGGGGCTACAGAGCTGTGGCCCAGCCAAGGGTCTCATTTGACTGCTCTCACAGACCATAAGCATGTTCAAATCTTTAACCTCTGGGTGCAAAAGTGCTACCATTCAGCTCCAGGAAAGCAGAGCCAGGAGGCTTTCTTTAACCTATTACACATCTACTCGATTCTAAGACGTCTCCCTCCATGCAGTTCATAAGTACCAGACAGTGAAGGCCACCACGGTGAAGGTGGGCCCATCGTTCACTCAGCACCTCATGTGAGCCAGAGAAGAAAGGAAGAGCAACATGTATGAGGCACCTACTAAGTGAGACATGAAAGGGAACGGAGAAAGTAACAATCGTGGAGCACAACAGGAGTCAGAAGACAGAAAAGGTAATGAAACATTTATTGAATGCCTACTGCATACCAAGCACAGGACTAGGCCCTTAATAATAATAACAACAACAACAAAGACTTATATGGTTCTTGCTGTGGTCCAGGTACTGTTCTAAAGGCTACCCCAACCCTTGCCGTCGAGTCGATTCCGACTCACAGCGACCCTACAGGACAGGGTAGAACTGCCTCATAGAGTTTCCAAGGAGCGCCTGGAGGATTTGAACTGCCAACCTTTAAGTTAGCAGCCACAGCACTTAACCACTACGCCACCAGGGTTTCCTCTAAAGGCTACATGTGAACTAATTCATTTAATCTCCATAACAACCCTGTAAGGTAGGTACTATTAATAGTACGTACCTTAGGTACTAAGAAGTAACTTGCCCCAGGTCACATAAGCTAGATTCAAGTCCACGTAGTCTGGTTCCAGAGTCTATGCTCTTAACCACTGTGCTCCACTGCCTCTTGATAGTATCACATTTAAGCTTATTAAAACTCTCTGAGGGGAACAGCATTCCCATTTCACAAAAGAAAAACTGAGGCTAGGCAAGTAAAATGCTTAAGGTTTCACAGCAGGTAAGTGACAGCTGGGACTGAAACCTGGGCCTAATCCTGTCTTCCTTTGAGAGTCAACCAGAGGGGAAGTCAAAGTAGAAATACCAGGAGAAACATTTCCAGTGATCACTGTGGCAATTATTCAAGAAGAACTATACGTAATCTGGACTCTCAAAAATGACTCCGCAGGAACAGTTTCTGCATTCCCCTTTAATGCTCGCAATGAGGAAAGCTGACCAAAACCCCACCCCTACCCATCTATTTCTTTAAAACAATCTAATCTGGCCTTCAGCTGACATCTTACCCAAACAAGAGACTTTCCCAGAAACGGATGCCAAAAACTGCACAAAAGCCACATCCATTACAGGCCTGTCAGTCACCACGAGAGGAAATGTATGGGGTTTCAGAGTCAACCCCGCTCGGGTCTCCACCTCAGGAACAATCACCTGCAGAAACACACAGAACAACGTTAGAGGCTGCTGCTCCTCTGGTCTACAGAGCGCTAGAACATTCATCTGGGCCCAAGGCTGAATATATTTTGAAGGACAAAGGTTTGTTTCTATGCCTACTTTTGTATTATAATCACAATAAATCAACAAATAGCCTCTGGGAAGAAAACACATTTCTAATCAAACATAAAAAATAGTAGCCTTCAACATCCTACAGGTGCATACAGCATATCTGGCATAATTCTCCACAAGGCACACAAAGCTGTCACTGACCACCAGTATGCTGACTGAAAACACACATGAAATCCCAGTCCCTTTTCCTGGTTTTAAGCCACACATAATACAAGCTATGAACTTGCCAACACCATGTGATTAACTTCTTCACAGAATTAAGACATTTTTTTCTTCCTTTTCCTGTGTGTGCCTTTCCCATGGGTAAGAACAGGGGTTCAGAAAGGGGGCAACAGTCACATATTTTATCTCTAGTGAAGAAAAGATTAAGGAGCCCTGGTGGCCTAGTGGTTAAGCACTTGACTGCTAATGAAAAGGTCATTGGTTCGAACTCACCAGCGGCTCTGAGGGAGAAAGATGTGACAGTCTTCTACCGTAAAGATTACAACCTTGGAAACCCTATGGGGCAGTTCTACTCTGTCCTGTAGCATCACTATGAGTTAGAATCAACTCAGTGGTAACAGGTTTAAAGAAAAGATTACATACAGAATTGTCCTTTCTTGCAACAGTGCCTTATCATGCTTCTGAAAGGGTGTCCAAAGGCTTGTCAATGTAGCCAACTTTAATTCTAATGTCTAATATTTAACACCTAATAAAGGCACCTGTCAAGTCACACACCTCACTGTTTGGTGCAAGCGGGCAGAACACTGTTCTCCCTGCTGTGTCCCTATAGAGGAAAGGATCCCCCTCTGGCTTACAGGGGACAGCAGTATTAGGGTGAACCTTTTCGGCCCTCTCCCCTCCCTTCATCTGTTCTTCCACAAAGGAGGAGGAGGAGCAGCTAATTTGATGGGTAAGAGTCTGAGCTCCAGGGAAACATGGTCTTTCCCGTGGGTGGGGCCACTGCATTGAAAAGGCAAAGTGGGCAGACCTCTGGTTCTAGCTTGTCTCTTGCCCTCTTGGCCCCATCTGTGCTCAGGCATTCAACTTTATGGGCAGACCTCAGGCCAGGGTCTCCCTGCTCTTCTGCCTGCCTGGATGGATAAAGCGGATTGTGTGCCCAGCTGTCTTCAATTCAGGGTGCAGGACGAAATGGGTAGCTCCATTTTGGCCTTGGGTCCCAGAAGCCAAGGACTGTGGAAGTTATTGAGCTGCCATTGATCGTTTATTCTGATCTCCTTTTGGATTCATGAATATTTTACAGCAGCAAGGAGGAGGCATGATTGGCAGCCTGATACTAATCCCAAAACCCACTGCCGTCGAGTCAATTCCAACACATAGTGTCCCTACAGGACAGAGTAGAACTGCCCTGTAGGGTTTTCGGGGCTGTAACCTTTACAGAAGCAGACTGC
This sequence comes from Loxodonta africana, assembly GCF_030014295.1. Classification (NCBI taxonomy): domain Eukaryota; kingdom Metazoa; phylum Chordata; class Mammalia; order Proboscidea; family Elephantidae; genus Loxodonta; species Loxodonta africana. The sequence goes on along the minus strand of NC_087353.1, from coordinate 72,949,198 downwards.
TACATCTTTCTCCCATGGAACAGCTGGTAGGTTCAAACCAACGACCTTTTGGTTAACACCCAAGTACTTAACCACTGCGCCACCAGGGCTCCTTAGCCTGGGACTAAGCCCTAATAAACATCATGACTGAAAAACTAGAGGCCTGTCACATCATTTTTGAACTGGTGGCCTGTCTGCTCTATTAACTATGGCATGCAGGAATGGAAAGACTTCAAAAGGAGCAGCTGTCAATGAAATGCCCCTTCTCTAACCCCATTTTAGCTAACAATAGCCCTTTAAAAGGCATTGCTTTTCTCAAATACTAAATATAACAAAACTCTCATCATACCTGGACATTGTAGATCCCCGGTTTTGCTTTAAAACAAAATGATCCATGAGCATCCGTCTCCACGGTGACCAAAGACTTGTCCCTGTCTTGAGACGACAGGACAACTCTGTATTTACTCATCTGTTTGACTGTGTCAGGGAAGCGCATGATTGATATCTGACCACAGACACTGAACCTGCCGGAAAAAAGGTCATTCAGCCCTGTGTAAGAACTTGGTTATATTAGGTATATTATCAACCAAAAATACGCATCCCTCTTCCCACCCTCATTCCGGAACCCAGTTTAATCTTAAGGAAGAGACAGAAATGCACCCCAAATAACTGTGGTTTTCAAAAGCAACCTTCAGAAGGAAGATTGGGCCTCTTTCTGCACAGGGAAGAGGCAGGGCGGGGGTCCAAGGCTGTGCTGCTTGTGTCCTGAGGCATATGTGGCAATCCCCCATTGCAGAACCAATTTTCAGAAAATTTGTACATAATAAAAACGTTTCCAGTAATTGGATCATTGGCAGTAGAGTTGCCTGGGACTCAGAATGTAAGCTAGTCCTTAAATGTAAAGGCTGCAAGCTGCCTAAGAAACTGTGGCATTACCCAGGCCTTAAAACATGGCAGAGTTATAAAAAAACGCCTTCCTCACTTTTGATTATATATAATGCAGAGATAAAAGCAATCGGAGAGATCTGAACAGAAAATGTAATTAAGCTAAAAAATGCAAAGCTAAAATTGAACTCCTTAAGAGCTAGGCGCTACAAAAGCAACTTAAAATTGAAAAGCCCTATTAAGGGAAAGACTCAAATTTGAGACTAAATAAGCAACATGTGAGGAACTACAAAGCACGCCTCAGAAGCACGCGAAAGCCCATCCACTTACTGGTAGAGACCAACAAACAGCAACATCCCCACAGTGATGCTCTTCAGTTTTTAATCAGTTGACATCTCTAACAGAAATAATGGACTACAGCTGGAGGCAGGGCAGGATCAAGGTAAGCAAGGGCTTCAGACAGGGTGAAACCCATGTGAAATTGTTCACTACAGATTAGGACATAAGCACAAGGAAGCCTGTGCTTACCTTGCTCACTGGGTAATCCATCCCTGTCAGGGAGTATAAATTTGAAAAGAGGCTTTGATTCTGTAGGAAAGTGCTGTGGAGTTAGGAGAGAGACAGATGCCAGTCATACCTCAGAAGCAGAACCTCTGATGTGGTGAAAAAAATGTGAAAGTGTTCAATACAGGTGATCTGGTAAGCGAGGTAAGCCTTGTGCTTACTTTGCCTACTGGATAATCTGCCCCTGGCTGGAGGCCACATTGTTTCTTCAAGTGGCTAAAATTTGTATTTCCTAATCTTAAGTAGTTTTAAGATTAGGAAATAATCTTTAAATAAATTTAAATTTAAATAAAATTTATTTATTTTAGAAAAGTAAAATAATTTTAAATAAAAACCAGCTGTTATTTTTGACCGAAAGATAATAATGTTGGATTCTGACAATTATGGGGTATACTAAATGTCAGAACTCCATTGTGCATCAAATAAGAACGGTGCAAGAACAACAAAGTAGCAGAATAAGCACAGTCATTTCTTTAGAATGAAGTTAACTAGCCCAGCCACGTGGCTCACAGCCTACAGAAGGGGTTGGCAAACTATGGCCTGCAGGCCAAACTGGGCCCACTGCCTGTTTTTGTATGGACTGCAAAGTAAGAAAATGGGTTTTTACATTTTTAAACAGTTCAAAGGAAAAATTCAAAGGAAGAATATTTCTTGGCACATAAAAATGATACAAAACTCAAATTTCAATGTTGATAAAGTTTTACTGGGACATAGCCACACCGCTTCATTTATGTATTGTCTATGAAGGCTTTCACGCTACTATGGCAGAGCTGAGCTGTGACCACAGAGACTATATGGCCCTTAAAGACTAAAATATTTACTCTTTGGCCCTTTACAGAAAAAGGTAACGACCCCTGATCTAGAGTAAAGGTATGCGTTTTGGTTCTCACGCCCTCATAGTATGCACTTTAGGATAAACAGACAGGAAGGAGAAATGATCTGTGTACCTGTCAGGGGGACAGCACCTTACTTTTACCCAGTTGCCCCTGGCTGCATTCCAAAATTTTAAGTATTTTAACCATAAGATCTATTTTAGCTCATATCCTCAATTGGAGAGAAATGTCTATTTTTTACATACAGTTACCCCAAACCTGAAGTATATTGTTGTTGTTACGTGCCGTCGAGTCAGTTCCAACTCATAGCGACCCTATGCACAACAGAACGAAACATTGCCCTGTCCTGAGCCATCCTTAACAATCGTTGTTATGCTTGAGCTCAAACTTCAACTATATATTGGATTAGTTTGGAAAAGTAAACTAAAAAGCCAGTGGGAGAGGGTTCTGTATATATAACCCAGTGCTATCAAGTCAACTCCCTCAAAAATTGGTATGTCAATAAATTCTTTGATCAGGGCTTAATACACGTATGGATAGAAACTGATCAATTTGGTGTACACTGAGGTAGCTATATTCTCATAGTCACTTGGTCAGGTATCAAAGAACTTCTTTTAAAATAAATTGCGAAATATTAAAAAAAAAAGAAAACATAAGAAATATCAATGAGTTAAAAGGCAAAGATGCTATGTTGGCCCCAAAGGAAAATGGCGACGTTTTCTAAAGATGCTCAACAAATGTTACTTTTCTTTCTTTGATCCAGATAATCTATAAAGATATCACCAAGGCCTGTTGATTCTCTGCCAAATCCAACTCCTTCTCACTTCCTCCACTGCCAGCACTCCGGTCCCAGCCACCACCATATCTTTCTCCAGACGACAAGCCACAGCCTTCTATCTGGTCCTTCCACTCACACTCTGGCTCCCCTCCAATCCATTCTCCACACAGCAGTCAGAGAAAAAATTTTGAAAATGGCAGGATCCACATCATTCCCTGGCTGAAAAGTTTTTGACATTTTTCTGCTGCATTTAGGGGGGACATCCTAGCTCCTCAACATGCTCCAACCTCACCAGCTGTCTCCAGCCATGGCGGCTGTCTTGAAAGTCTCTCTCTCCCCGCCAGGCCTCTGAATCATGCGGCACCCTCTGCCTGGGAAGTTCTTTATTTAGCTAACTTTTAGTCCTCCCTAAGGTCTCAGCAGCCCAGAGAGGGTCTCAGCAGCCCAGAGAGGTCTTCCATAGCTCCCGACCTAAATTAGGTCTTCTCATAGCACCCTGGTCTCTTCCCTGCACAGCACTTACCATCACTGAAAATAAATGTATTTCCTTGATTTCTGCCTCCCCAGTAAAAGAAAAGCTTCACAAACGTGTGAGTTTGGTTCATTGTTACAAACCCAGCATTTATTACGGTGCCGGTCTGAGTAAAAGCAAAGCAGCTGCCATCAAGTCAATTTCAACTCATAGCAACTACAGGGCAGACAGAAAAGAACAGCCCCATAGGGTTTCCAAGGAGCAACTGGTGGATTCGAACTGCTGATCTTTTGGTTAGCAGCAGAGCTCTTTACCACTGCACCACCAGGGTTCCCTGCCCCAGAGTTGTGGCTCAAAAAGGTCTATGGAAGTAAAGGGATCTTCGATCTAAGAAATACTTGGAGGGTCCACCATGACAGAGATACAGCACAGGTTCCAAATCATCTGCTTCCTCTTCTTCCATTCCCCACTGAACCCTCTTACCTCAAATGGCCACCATGGCTTCCTCAGTGACCAAGCCAATGGGCTGTTTTTCAGTGCTCAGCTCCTTGCACCCTCCTGGCATACAGACCCTGATACAAATTGTTGTTGTTGTTACGTGCCGTCAAGTCGGTTCTGGCTCATAGCGACCCTACGCACAACAGAATGAAACACTGCCCGGTCCTGTGCCATCCTTACAATCGCTATTATGCTTGAGCTCCTTGTTGCAGCCACTGTGTTAGTCCACTTCATTGAGGGTCTTCCTCTTTTTTGCTGACCCTGTACTCTGCCCAGCATGATGTCCTTCTCCAGGGACTGATCCGTCCTGACAACACATGTCCAAAGTATGTAAGATGCAGTCTCGCCATCCTTGCCTCTAAGGAACATTCTGGCTGTACTTTTTCTAAGACAGATTTGTTCGTTCTTTTGGCAGTCCATGGTATATTCGATATTCTTCGCCGACACCACAATTCAAAGGCGTCAATTCTTCTTTGGTCTTCGTTACTCACTGTCCAGCTTTCACATGCATATGATGCAATTGAAAATACCATGGCTTGGGTCAGGCGCACCTTAGTCTTCAAGGTGACATCTTTGCTCTTCAACACTTTAAAGAGGTCCTTTGCAGCAGATTTACCCAATGCAACGGGTCTTTTGATTTCTTGACTGCTGCTTCCACAGGCGTTGATTATGGATCCAAGTAAAATGAAATCCTTGACAACTTCAGTCTTTTCTCCATTTATCATGATGTTGCTCATTGGTCCCGTTGTGAGAATTTTTGTTTTCTTTATGTTGAGGTGCAATCTATACTGAGGCTGTGGTCTTTGGTCTTCATTAGCAAGTGCTTCAAGTCCTCTTCACTTTCAACAAGCAAGGTTGTGTCATCTGTGTAATACAGGTTGTTAATGAGGAAGAAGGACTGGGCATGCCGTCTACTTCTGAAAAGCATCAGCTGGTGAAAACCTTATGAATAGCAGCGGAACATTGTCTGACAGGCATTACCTCAAGCTTAAAACTTACTTCCTTAGTTCCTGTGACTCTACATACCCTTGGTTCACAGGAGGCCACCCCTTAAATACCGGCAGTCCATTTTTTGCTTACTCTTCTTCTAATTCTACCTGCTCCTACATACTCATGGTTCTGGCTGCCACCTGTGGTCAAATCTTCAGGATTTATAGTCTATCCAAGCATCTACTGAAGGGCTTCACTTGGTGGTCCTACAGACACCTCAGTCGCCAAATATCCAAAACTGAACTCTCGGCCCCCAACAGGCTCTTCTTCTTACCCACAGGTGGTGGCAAACAACACCCATCCTGCCTCTCAAGCCGGCAACACCGAAACCACTTCGACTTCCTCCTTCCTCTTACCTCCCCAAATCAAATTCTGCTGATTTCAACTCCTAAATATGTCTCCAATCTGTTCTTGCCTCCACTACGGGGCAAGCGCTCATCAACACTGTTTTCAGGCCTCCTGTGCTCTACTCTTGTCCCCTTCAAAGCCATCATCCACCACGCCACTAGAACACCCGACTCAGAACAAAAATCTAACCATGTTACCTCAATGCTCAAAACTATTCACTGGCCCCTGGACCCCTGGGCAGGAGAAAGCCCCTGTCTTCCAACAGGGTGTGAAGAGGCCCTCTCAGGTCTGTGCCTTCTAGCCTTTCCAGCCCACGTCACTCTCCTTTTCCTGCCCAGCACTTTCCACTCCAGCAATATCAGGCTTTAGGCTCCCAACTGCATACCTCCGCTCATGCTGTCCCTCTGCCAAATGGACCCTCCACCTGTCCTTTTAAGTTGCTATTTAGTGAGTGTGATAGGTTAAACTGTGGCTCCCCAAAAGGAATATGTTCAAGTCTTAACCCCTGGTACTTGTAAATATGACCTTATTTGGAAATACACTTTTTGCAGATGTAAGTAGTTAACATGAGTCATACTATAGTAGAGTGAGACCTAATCTAATATGGCCAGAAGAGCAAGGAGAAAAGACACACAGACAGAAACACAGATGGAAGATGGCCATGTGAAGATGGACGAAGAGACTGGAGTTCTGCTGCCATAAGCTAAAGAACACCTGAGGTTAACAAAAGCCAGAAGAGGTAAGACATTTCATAGAGTGCATGGCCCAGCTGACTTCCAGCCTCCAAACTATGACAGAATAATTTCTGTTATTTTAAGCCACCCATTTTACGGTAGTTTCTTACGGCAGGCTTATAAAATCAAAACCGTGAGTGCCTACTGCTGTCCAAAAGAAAGATGGCAGCATCCTCATTTTATAGTTTACAAGGCAGGTAAGAGAAAGCTCCAAGATCTGACCCTGAGGCCTGGGTCTCTGCACTACACAAACCTGCTTCACATGCCACAACTGTACAAACTCAACCACAGGATGTCCCTTCACGTACTTACAATGAGTAATTACAAAGTAGGAAGAAGTATGACAATGATCTGAACCATTTGACAACATTCTCAATCAACTATCTTCAAAAGTCCTGAAGATTTCGCCAAGAAAGTTCCCAAAGATGCAAGGCCAGACACACGGAAGATCTTTTTTCTAACTTAACAAACCCATTTTCAATATGAAGCAAGGCAACCTTTTTTTTTTAAGCACCCAGCACAGAACTACCTTCATTTCGTTAAGATTGAGCAATATCGTTTCTGAAGATGGCAGCCTGAATTTCTCGATGGCTGTCTCAGACAGGATGTCGATCCTTGGCAGAAACACACATTCAGATGGATTGAGGGTAATTTTGCTCTCCGCTGTCTGCCGACATAAGCACTGGGTTTCCAAATCCAAACACAACAGCCTTACCCTGTTGCGATGATGTCAGCCAGCTGAGGTGTGTTGGGTGCGATTTTGATTGTAATTGTTTCAAAGTAGAGGTGCTCTTTCTGAGCGTGGATGGTATATGTCCCCGTCGTTATGTTCTCCAGGCGGAACGAGCCATCGGCTTTTGTTTTGACTGGAATACAGAAACAGACAAATAATGAGCCCCAAAAAATTGCATATCTCTACCTATATACAAGAAAACTTGAGACAAAAAGGTGGCATATTTTCATACAGTCATTAAGATTTTATTTCCTTTCCATTTCTCCATGATCAAAAAACAGCACTGACCAACAGTCCCAGGAGTCACGTGTCTGCCCACCTTTGATTTGATTATTCAGAGTGACTACGGCCTCCGGAACACCTTCTCCCTCAGGTCCATTCAAGACCCTGCCGGTGACGGAGAACCCCATGACGTGAAACACTGGCTGGAAAGTGAAGAAGAGAAGAAGGTCCTCATTTGTCTGATCCACAAAAGCCCTCCTACACACTCGTGCCATTGCTCACCACGTCCTCCCATGCTGTCCCTCTCCCGGTCCCAGATACCAGCCAGGCTCGCTCTCTGAACTCTCCCACATGCGCTGCTCCCTACCTCCCCTCCTCCCCTCTGAGCACTTCCCCTCATCTCAGAGGCTGGCCAACTCCTACTCATCCTTCAGGTCTCTGTGGAAATGTCCCGGGCCCAGGAAGGCCTCTCCTAAGCCCCTGATGGCACCCGTCCCACATCACCTGCTCTGTTAGCAGTTTACCTCTCCTGCATGGCCTTCTCACAAGACCAGTTAGAATATTTGTGGGATAATTTAACGTCTATCTGCCCATTTTTTATCTGCCCACTAGACTGGAAGTTAGTGAGATGAGGGGCCATGTGTGTCTTCTTTGTTACAGTCCCAGTGCACTGGTATTTGTTAAATGATCGAAGAAAAAAGATCTATAGACTTAATTCTGAGTCAGTGATATTGGACTTATGAAAACTTCCCTACCGTCGCTCCCTTCCTGGTTCCTCTTCTCTAGTCTCCCAAGCTTAAATCCCAGGATTACCATAGGCACCCCTCCTCCACCTACAGCATCCACAGTCCTGTGGATCCTACCCCTTTAAGGCCTCACTACCCTTCTCCTCCATCCTTTTCCCACCACAACCTGAATTCAAGTCCTCACTACTTCCACCTAGGCCACCTTACTCAACCCTCAGCCACTGACACTCGGCACCTTACTTGTTGCACTTACACACAGCTCTCGACTGTTAGCTGGTGCCTATGCCTGTGAGTACTGCTGTCTCTGGTTTCTCCACACTCACCCTGACTTCTGGTTCTGCAAATCCACCAGACACCCCTCACGTCAGCTTTTACACAAGCTGGTCACTCGGCTAAGATCGTTCTGCTCCCACATGCGGAGAAGTCTGGGAGGAAGCCAGCTCCTTCTCATCACTCAGGTCTCAGCTCAAACTGTCACCACCTCCAAGATGCTTTCCCTGACTATCCCACCTCAAGTAGCCCCGTCCCCTGCCCCAACAAGTCACTGTCTATCACACTAACCTATTTTATGATCTTCACCAAACTTACCAATATCTGAAATGTCCCTGTTTGATTTCTTACAGTTTGTCTCTCTCCCATTAGAACATAAGCTCCACGAAGATAGGGACCTTTTCTGTCTTAGTCACTTGGTACACAGTGAGCACTCAATAAATAACTCTCGAATGAATGAACGTAATAGCATTTGAGATAGAGCTTTAAGAAAATAAAACGGATTCCTTCTAATTCAGGAAGCCCTTCTTGATCCTTCCAAAAAGATGGGGCCCATCCGATCCATTCATTCACTTATTAAATCATATACACTCAACAAATATTTTTATTAGGCACCTACTATGTGCCAGGCATTAAATCACATTAGGAATACAGTACAGAGTAAGACTCGAACAGTTCCTGACCTGACAGAGCTTATAGGCCTTCTCTCCCCTGAAATTCCCATCCTCTCTCTCTTTAAAGACATGTATTTGGCCTTAAGGTAGGAACGTCTTTTCTCACTCACCCACCGCCATCCTTCCCTGCCAGCCCCTGAAGCAAGCAGGACTTCGTCTGTTCACCTTTCTATTCCTCTCTCCAGCACACAGCAGAACAGTCAAATGCTTTATTGAGCCTTAAAAAGCAGAGTCAGCGCCCCACTGTGCATGGGACCAAAAAGCTAGCTCCCAACAGTTTAAGCCACTTTCACACAGTACTTTTAAATTCAGTATTAAAAGAAAACGATTAAAATATAATTTTTTCAATAATTCTGACACTGTGGGTGGTCCGTTCATGAAAGAGTTTCATTTTCTTTTGGGATTTGCTCTATCTAGCAAATTTTCCACAGGAACAGCTTTGTACTTCTGTATTTAAAGAAAATATATATGTTATGAAAAAAGCATTTAACATCTATTTGAGGGTCTAGGAAGCTTTTAGGCATGTATTTCCCCGTCTGTTCCTAGCACCACAGTCTAAGCTCTGTCACCTCTCACCTGGCCGAACTGGTCCCTTGCTTCCCTCCTGCTCCCTGTAAACTCTTCTCAACCCAGCAGCCAGAGGGATACGTTTGCAACATGAGTCAGATCACACCGTTCCTCTGCTCAGGACCCTCCAGTGGTGCCAGTTCTCCCTTATAGTAACAGGCAAAGTGGCCACTAGGCCCTACACATCTGGCCCCATCACCTCTCTAACCTCCTCTCTCCCTTCCCCCCTCGCTGACCCCACTCCAGCCATCCTGGCCTCCCAGGGACCCCCAAACACTCCAGGCACACTCCTGCCTCAGGGCCTTTGCACATGCCATTCCCTCTGTCTTAAATACTCTTCCCATAGGTGTTAGCATAATTTACTCCCTCTCCCTTTTAGGTCATTGTTCAAATGGCACCTTCCCAGTGAGGACTTCCCTGGAACACCTACATAAGTAAGACTGCAACCCCTGTCTCTACCCTGAAATTATGTAATCTCTTGCCTTATTTTTCTAGAGAACACTTAACACCTTCTAATAAGCTTTATGGGATTGCCATGAGTCAGAATCAACTAGGTGGCAGCTAACAACAAGAACAATCTGCTTTAGAACTCACTTCCCCATAACTCACTACAACAAGAGTTCCACAAGGACAGGAATTTCTGCCTCTTTTGGTTACTGCTGTACACCTAGCCCTAGAATAGCACCTGACAGGTATATCACTAGCCTTTAGTAAGTATATTTCCCTGAATGAAACAGCTATAACTAGGGACCCAATTTTCCTAAAATGAACAAACTACACAAGAGATCTGGTGTATCCAAGGCTAAACTAGGTTACGGTGCAAGATTTTATTCTTTCCAAGAGTCCTTCTAGATGAAATAATGTTTTGTTTCGTTTTGGTTTTAACATGTTTGCACTGCCAGTGCCCGTGGATGGGAACTTGAACACCTGTCCCTCAGAAGACTGGGTGGTCTTACCTCAATTTTCAGGCTGTCATGTTCCACTGTAAAGTCAAGTCTGGAAGGAGCGACATCAAAAGTAATCCTCTCCCCTCTATAGAATGGAACCTGGAAGGAAGAGCTGGTAAACTACTGACAGCCAAAAGCGTGATTCCACCATCAATATTAACAGTCCATCTAGCGGCCGACAAATGACAAGGGGTTCAAGGCAGGCCAAGAGAAATTATTAATCGCAGCTCCTGCCAATTTTAAAAGCAGAAGCCTGGTGCTGTCTGCAGTTATTACTGAGGGGTCAGTCTCATCATAAGCCACTGCTGTCGTGTTGATTCCAACTCATAGAGACCCCGTAGGACAGAGCAGAACTTCCCCATAGGGTTTCCAAGGCTGTAAATCTTCACAGAAGCAGACTATCACAACTTTCTCCTGTGGAGCGGCCGGTGGGTTCGAACTGCCAGCCTTTTGGTTAGCAGCCAAGCGCTTTAACCGCTGCACCACATTAACTGTGAAAAAGAATGTTCACAGAACTGCAGCTCAATCACTTGTTCCTGTAACACCCAAATGGCATGGGCTGGTGCCGTGTCATAAGAGCCCCAAACGTAAGCAGAACAGAAACCCGCTTCACTCACCACAGTATAGCCCCCGCTCGGCAAGGAGTAGAAGGAGAACGAGCCATCTTCTTTGGAGACCACATAGCACAAATATACCAGATTCTCGTCTTGGGGCTGGAACCCAGGCACTGGTGAGACATTGCAGCCCAGGACATCCTATGCCAAGGCAAAAAAAGACTTCTTTTTCCACTTATATGTTCTGGTCATCATCCAACAGCCACAACAAAGGAAAACTTTTACAAGTTTTGCATTACAAAATATACTTTTCTGAAAAGTAAGACATATTAGTACACATAAAAGGAACACAAATCTTTACATTCAAGTTGAAAAGTAAAAATTGGCAGTCTTCCCTACAACGGGTCACCATCCTGCAGATAAGGAAACAGGTAACAAAGTGACTTGTTCAGGGTCACAGCTAGTAAGAGGCAGATCTGGATTTCACGGAACCTGCATCTGTTTGATTTCAAAGCCCACGTACATTCTACTGAACTTCACTCCCTCCCAGTGTAAATTATTACATTTCTTGTGACTCAAAAGAAACACCAAAACCAAACCAGTTGCCTTTGAGTCAATTCCAACTCAGGGCGACCCCATGTGTTGCAGAATAAAACTGCGCTCCATAAGGTTTTCAATGGCTGTGATCTTTTAGAAGTAGATCACCAGGCCTTTCTTCTAAGGTGCCTCTGGGTGAATTCAAACCATCAACCTTTCGGGTAGTACCTGAGTGCATAACCATTTGCGCCACCTAGGGACTCCTTGTAATATTACTTTGCTGCTGCTGTTTGCCATCAAGTCAATTATGACTCATGATGACCGCATGTGTACAGAGTAGAACTGTGCTCCATAGGGTTTTCAATGGCTGATTTTTTGGAAGTAGATTGCCAGGTCTTTCTTCTGACATGGCTCTAAGCAGACCCTAACCTCCTCCAACCTTTCAGTTAAGCAGTCAAGCACATTAAGCGTTCGCACCACCCAAGGACTCCTAACCGAGATACACAAGTTTGTAAACGCAAGACTATAAATTGACTCTAACCTGCATTTAAAATAGTCTGTGCCCCACCCCTACACACACGCACAATCTCTTTTGTTGTTTACTTGTCTTTGCTTACCTCTTTGCTTACTACAGAAGAAAAGAGAAGAAACTTCACTCCTTTCATAGGCTCCCCATCACTTCTAACAGAGCCAGACACATTGTAGCCGGCAACTATGAGGGGGTTGGCTACGTTGGCATTAGAGTTGGTGACACGCACAGTGGTGCTAGCCTACAAAGGAACAAAAGCTTTTCTTTAAAAAAAAAAAAAAATTTGCAAAGTAAGCGTAAAGATATGCTTACACTAAAATATGAAGTAGGGAAAAAGTAACGTAAAATGCTATACACCGTATGCTGTCAACCGTTTTTTTAAATGCACAACATGAAGTGGAAGAAAACGGAGGCAAAACAAAAACTAGCCCCCATCTCCTCCACATGGTGAGCCTTTGCTCTTTCCACACCTTTCCTGACTTTGTTTCCACTCCTTTATACTCTTCCAAATGTTTCAAGTTTTTAGAATGAGCATGCTTGACCTTTTTTTCCATGTTTAATGGTATATATGCGTATATTTCTAAACTTCTTGTTAAAAAAGTACAAATGACATGCAGAAAAGTTCATATATCTTAAGTGTAGAATATAGTCATTTTAACAAACTGGACACACAGGTAACCGGCCATCCAGGAGCCCTCCTCACACTAGTTTCTAGTCACCGCCAGAGGTAACTATCAGCCTGACTTCTAACGGCATAATTTACTTTCAGAATAATACAACTTTGTATTAATAAACTCAAGTTCCTTTATGAGTACAATTAACATACCCTGTAAATCTTACAACTTATTCTATCTATAATGTGTAAGCGATTAAGTTTAAAATAAAACATTTTAAAATGCTGTCCCATAGGAGAAAAATCCTGAAAACCAAAAAAGTTATAAACATTATATAAATACAACCAAAAGTGAAATCCCACTGTCAATCATAAATACAAAAAACCTAGAGAGTAAAACGGAAATGCTGATTCAGATTCTCCTTTAACAAGGATGGGACGGAGTCTCAAAACTGATATTAAAAGCTAAAGTGTTGAAATTGTCCCTTAAGTCTTCCTTCAACTGCCAAGAATTTTGCTTTTTTAATGATTACGAAACTTTATCTAGTATGTTTCTTCCTTGCTCAATTATTTATTACAAACTATTTTGGGGAAACGAAAAGATATCTAAAATACTACAGTGAATACCTGTACACCCTCCAGCCAGTTAAAGAAATAAAAGAGCAGAAACATACCTCATGACCCTCATGGACCTCTGCACACCCCCTTACTTTCTCTTTCTGCTACAGATGTCACTATTACCATGAACGTGGCGTTTGCCATCCCCATGCATGTCTTTATAATGTTTCTACGTGTGAATGTATCCATAAGTGGTATTATCATGGATATTTTTAATCACTTTATAAGCAGTATCGCATTTCCTTATCCTTCAGCAACTTGCCTTTTTCTTTCAGCTTAAGGTTTTTAAAGGTAGCCATACTGATGTATGTGTAGTTCTGGTTCATTTATTATTGCTGACACATAGAATTTGATTTTGTGACAAAACCACAATTCCTTTCTCTTCTTAATGGACACTTAGGTTGTTTACAATTCTTTGCTGTTACAAACAAAGCTAACATAAACATTCTTAGACATTCTCCTGGGCACATGCACAAGAGTTTCTAGAACAATCAGTACATTTACAGAAGTCTGTTTCAGACCAAAAAAAGAACGAAAACAAATTTCACCAGGTCCTTTTGGTGATGATTCAGCTAAAAATAGCTATAGTTAAAAACAGACCTAGTTCACAGCAGGAAGACAGCAATGTCACGTAAAACTGAAACCAACATAAGCAACATCTGCTACCGTGAGGGAGTTTACCTTACAAATACCACCAAATTAAACTGGTGGCACCAGAGATACTGAAATTGTTTCTCCATCTACTTCCAGAAAAACCATAAACTCATTTCATATCCTAAATTGAAAGAAGACCCCCCCATACTTCTCCCCAAACTAGCATATTAGCACAGCTACAGATGTAACAGAAACACTCACCTCTTTCAATGCCCAGGTTGGGTGAGTTGCAAGGATTTCATAATCTCCAGGGAGAACTTTAAAAAATGCAAACCTGAGAAAGACAAAATACCACTTAACTTTCTTCTAACAACCCAAGCACTTCTGAATTGTATGACTAGTATTGGCAGCACGAGAAAATTTCTGAATTATCACAAACTTGCCATTAGCTGGTTAATTCTGAATGAATGACATTCAACCTTCACTAGGCAAATCTGCATCACACTTACTGAGCACTACTGTGTGCACGAATACATGGTACTCCTTGTGCTAACAGAAAAAAAAAAAAAAAGGAGGGTTTATTTCTCCCTTCATCCTAAGGATTTCTGGCATAAAACCAGTCATTGTAACTTAGCAGAGATCAGTGACAGAACATCCCAGTGGGTTTTGACAGAGGTGATAGACATGAATAGGCAAGGAGAAGAGAAGTGACGTGTCCAAAGAAGCAAGTGGGAAAGGAGGAGTCACGTGTAAGGAACAGAGAGCAGATGAAATTGGCTAAGGCCCTCATGGGGGTAGGGCAAATAACAAGCTCTGAATTCTGGGAAAAGAGTTTAGATTTGTTATCAGAAGCAAACATAAGCCTTTCTGGGTTCTTATGCAAACCACCTGTGATGAAACCAGTAGGTAACGAAGATTACTCCGGTAGCTATAGGCAAAATAAGACCAGAGTGTGATGAGCTGAAGGCTGGAAATGCTACTGCAAGGATTCTGACATTTAACCCTTCAAATGTGCAAACCAAACCCTGAAAAAACAAACCCACTGCCGTCGAGTCCATTTCAACTCATAGTGACCCTATAGGACAGAGGAGAACTGCCCCTACAGGGTTTCCAAGGCTGTAATCTTTACCAGAGCAAACTGCCACATCTTTCTCCCGCTGAGCAGCTGGTTAGTTCAAACTGCTAACCTTTCAGTCAGCAGCCAAGGCTTAACCACTTCACCACCAGGGCACCTTTCAAATTTGCAAAGGTTCTGACATTTAGAGAGCTAATTCCAATAAAATGAATTGCAAAGATTATTCCATATTTTCTCCTATGGCGGTACTTTATTTTATCAAGGACTGCCTGCAGTAACTGGATAGGATTTAGAAGTCATTTTGCTACAATAAAATTGAAATCCCCATCGGATTTGGTCTTAGTAAGATGTACCCTGATCTTCATTTCCACAGTATCCCAGCTCTGCAAGTCACTATTAGAGTTTTAGTTAGTGCCAATGAAGAGATTCAGAAAGTTCAAGCCACTTGAACAAGGTCAATAGCAAACTACTAGCCTTGGGAAACTTAAAGCACCACCTTCCTTTACAGATCAAGAATACAAAGGTCTTTTAGGAAAAAAAAAACCCACTGCCGATGAGTTGATTCTGACTCATAGCAACCCTACAGGACAGGGTAGAACTGCCCCATAGAGTTTCCAAGGAGCGCCTGGTGGATTCGAACTGCCGACCTTTTTGATTAGCAGCTCTAGCACTTAACCACTATGCCACCAGGGTTTCCAAAGGTAACCTAGCGTTAATCTAGCACAGGTAGTCCCCGACTTATTAAGGGGTTCCATTCCGAAGACTCTGTCATCATTTCTGACATAAATCAAATACCTAATTTTTTTTTTTTTTTAGTTTTCATTATTATTGCTATTTATTATCAGTATCTTTATGAATCATAACATTGGACATCTGCTAGTGAACATCTGAGAATAACATTGGCAAATTATGCACTGCAACACTATGTCGTACGTATTACTAATGATGAGGTATACCAAAAAAAAAAAACACAACAGACGGTCGTAAGTGCAGTTCATAGTAACTCTAGTACGTTGTAAGTTGGGGGACTACCTGTACAAGAAAATGTTATTTCAAAATGAAAAATAATTTCAATAATAAGAATTGATGGCTTACTGACAAACTCATTATAAACTTCTATTTTGCAGTCTGATCAGTTTTATAAGTTAAAGTAGTCAGTAATGATTTGTTTTCAAAATTACCAGTCCAAACTATTCTGATAAAATCTTGACACGTATGTTAACATTTACGATTACATGAATCCATTAAATAAATGTTTTAAATTTGACTCTACAAGATTAAATAACTATAATAGTTCTAATCTGAAAATGTTTTTGATGTAACAGTGATAAAATGATTTTTAAAAATCACAATTGAGATAATCTATATTGAGCTTACATTTATTAAGCACTTACTCCACGCCATGAGCCCTGGTGGTGCAGTGGCTAAGAACTCCGCTGCTAACCAAAGGGCCGGCAGTTCAACTCCACCAGCCACTCCTTGGAAACCCTATGGGGCAGTTCTACCCTGTTCTGTAGAGTTGGGATCAACTTGACAGCAAAAGGTTTGGGTTTTTGGTTTACTCCATGCCAGGTAGCTCTAAACAATGATATTAAAATATTAATTCATTTAATCTTCCCAGTAACCTTATGAAGTAAGTTCCATGATTATCTTTCACTTATAAATGAAGAAACTGGGGACAGAGGTCAAACAGCTAGCAAATGGGGCAGCCAGGATTCAAACCCAGGGTGGTGAGCTCCAGAGTCAGTCCCGCCACTGAGCAAAGGCTGGCCTCATGCCGGACCCTGCAGGAGGTGCTCAACGGGCATTACCTTGTATTTAATCATCCCATCAATGCTAGGTACCGTGGGTCAAATGATCCCATTTTTACAGATGAGGAACGTGAGGCTCTGAGGGGCATGAACTTGCCCAAAGTTAAGAGGCCAAATCAGGATTTGAATTCAGGTCTTCCTAAATCCAAAGCTTCTACCCTCACCACCCCACTCCAGGTACACGGCAGGGGGACACAGCACCACTCACTTGCCACCAGGCTGTGTAACTGTTGACTGGATCTTCGCTTCAGTCCCTGTGTTTCTGAGAGAAACCTGAACTCCTGCAGGCCCCAGGGGCTGCCCTTTGCTGAGAACCTGCAGTGGAGAAGAAGGTTAGAGCCAGACCTAGCAGCATAGCTCTCCTTTCAACTGCGCTGCCAACATTACTCATGCTCCCAAGAGCATGGGGTCCCTTTAAAAATGATGTAAACCACAGATACCTTTCCGACGGGGAGAAATAGTAAAATAATACTCGGTTTCATTAACTCTAGGCCATCATCAGTTAAAGATGCACCACTGTCCTACAAACTACTAAGAAAGAAAAAATCCCAGGATGAGGACTCTAATAAGAAACCCACACATGAAGCTGGGCCGCCTCAGGGCCACAGGCTCGACGTAAAGGTAGAGAAATAAACCCACCAAAATGAAAAGGACAGCAAGGAAACTGGCATATCTCAACCCTGGTACTAGGTGGAGGGGAAAAAAACCCTACCCTGAGAACTGAAATAAGAGCTGCTACTCAAACAGGTTTGCAGTCTAAATTCACACTACTAAAGTGGTCCAAAATAACTCAGAGAATTTAAATACTTGACGAGTGTCCTGGGTGAAGTAAATAGAGTCCTCTCTGGAAGAAACCAACTTCAGTTCACCCACAGTGACTGCAAGATGCCATTAATCATAAAAGGCACCCTCATTTCAGAGCTGGTAAATGTGAAAAAATCTCTCTTAAAACCAAAAAAAATATGGTATGCCATAGTGCTAATGTCAACAGCTGCTGCTGTATGAGTGCTTCCTATGAACATAGTGCTAAGCACTCTGCACACATTATTCCATTTAATTCTTGCAAAAGTTCTACGAGAAGGGTACTGTTCTTATTCCTGTTTTACACGTGAGGACACTGAGGCGTGGACAGGTGAAGAGACTTGGCAAGGCCAAACAGCTAGCAAGAGACAGAGCAGGGTTCCAATCTGGCTCGCTGGTTCCGAGCAGGTGCCTTACAATACATATATTACACTCCCATATAGCCAAGAGGGAAGCCTTTTCCTGCTCTACCCATGTCCCAGCCTTTGCCCACAGGGGAAGGGCAGCCCACCCCAAATGCTGGGGAGTGTGTTTCTCCAGGTCCACATCGCCCTCAAAGTCCATTCCTTGCATTTACATTCTAACAGCCTATTCCAAGGCGTGGAAGTGGGGTGGAATGAATGACCAGTAGCCTATACCTCACCCCTTAAACACCCACTACATTCTACACACAATTTCATACAGCTCACAGACCCTCTTATAGCTTATCTGTGGGCCCTTCGTAGGATCAAAGTCCCCAGGTGAAAAAGCCCTTTTCTAAAGGTAAGAGAACACACAGCATATATTACAGAGCCAAGTGTCAAAAATAACAAAGTTATAATGCCAAACCTTGCCATTCACAGAGAACCCCGTGAACACAAAGTTGATGTCCCCTCCCTTTGTGCAGATATCATTGACGCCATCCACATAGAGTTCCACGTTTGTTGGCTCTGAAGAATAAAGTGGGGGAGGGAACAGGGTACAAGACACAAGAGCAACTTTAGGTCTAGGATACAGAGAAGCCACGTAAGCAAAACATGTTTCACCGTTAAGCTTTCATTTTACTTTTTGAACACTTAATACACTCATATGGTTCAACACCCAAAGGTACAAAAAGGTATGGAGGAAGTCTCCCTCCCACCTCTAGGCCCCAGGCACCCAGTTCCCCACCCAGAGGGAACCAGTGTTAACAAGCATAAGATACTTTTTAGTCTTTCAGCTGAGTTGTATGCCACAGTACCAATGAAAATTTAGTGAGCACCAAATAGTTCTATTTATGGAATGCTCACCATGAACCTGACACTGTGCTAAGTGCATTTAATCTGAAGAAGTAGGTAGCAGTATCTACAATTTAAAGAGGGATAAACTGAGGCACAGAAAGGTTAAAGGATCTCCCAAGGTCAGAGAGATTGTGAGTAACAGAGTCCCAGTTCGACCCCAGAAAAGTCTGGCTCCAAACCTACACCCTGACCAAGGATGTGAGCTCACAGTGCTAAACTAGGGCAATAAACGACAAAGCCCATAGGAACCAAGTGGGAATGGCCAGGCAGTGCAGACCACGGCGGGGTCAGAGCAAACTGAAAGAAGCAGCCTCTGCTCAGCTCCTACAAACTGTTGCCATGTGGCCCAGCGTTGCCAGAGCTTTTCCAACTTCTCAAGAAAAGCTGGAAGTCTGCATTTTTAAATTCAATTTTCCAACATTAACAACTAACTCAATTTTTTAAAACACTGAGGAGGTCATCATAACAGGGGTTAGTTTTTTTTTTTTTTTTTTTAAGGTTAGGAAAAATATAGAATAATAAGTAGGGGAGGAAAAAAAAGGAAAAATCATGAGAATTTCAGGTAAATTGAACAAAGACGCACACAGGAAGAATGGAATGAAAACGGGCCAAAAGACTTGCAAAGGCACCTCATAAGAGGCTATCCAAATGTCCAATAAACATATGAAAAAGTGCTCAGTCTCACTGGCCATCAGAAAAATTACAAATCAAAACCACAATGAGATATACCACCAAACCAAAAAAAAAAACCAAACCTGATGCTGTCCAGTCGATTTTAACTCATAGCAACCCTATAGGACAGAGTAGAAAACCGCCCCATAGAGTCTCCAAGGAGCACCTGGTGGATTCGAACTGCCAACCTTTTGGTTAGCAGCCATAGCATTTAACCACTACACCACCAGAGTTTCCAAACCTCCACCTGGATGGCTAAAATTAAAAAGACAGACCATACCAAGTGGTAGTGAGGATGGCAAGCAAGTAGAACTCTAGTACATTGTTGGTAGAGCATAAAGTGATACACTGGCAGTATCCACTAAAGCTGGGCATGTACTAACTCTATCACCAGCAATTTTCCTCCTAGTATATGCCCAATGGCACCCTTGAGTGGTACAAATGGTTAATTTGCTCTGCTGCTAAACAAAACATTGGAAGTTCAAGTTTACCCAGAGGTACCTGGAAAGAACGGCCTGGCAATCTACTTTTGAAAACTCGGCCATTGAAAATCCTATGGAGCACCGTTTTACTCTAACACACATGGGGTCTCCACGGGTTGGAGTCAACTCAATGGCAACTGGTTACATGGCCAACAGAAACGCAAACACATGTGTGCATTTGGTGCAAACAGACCAAGACATCTACGAGAATGTTCACAGGACAAAAACAGGACACGATACACATGTCCATCAACAGTAGGATAGCTACATCATTTTATATTCATACCTCAGAATTCTGTACAGCAAAGAGAATGAGCAAACGTTAGCCACACAAAACATAGATGACTCTCACAAATGTAATGTTGAGAGAAAGAAAACTGATACAAAAAAGTATACTGTATACTTCCATTTATATAAAGTTCAAAACAGAGAAACTAATGTACAATTTTAGAAGTCAGGGTGGCAGTTGCCCGTGGGGTGGGGCAGGGTGGGTAGTGAGGGACTGGGATGGGGTCCTCCTCAAGTGCTGGCAAAGTTCTATTTCATTACTTGGGTGAGAGTTACATGGGTGTGTTCATTTTGTGAAAATTCACCACGTTTTATATACGATCGGCCCACTGTTCTGTATGCATGCTGCAATTCAGTAGAACGGCTCACTAAAAGAAAAAGCATTGGTGAGGGGAGGGGCATCAAAATTCTCACAGGCCGCTAATCTGTGACTTCTGCTTTAACTGTGGTTGTTGTTGTTGTGTCCCTTCAAGTTGATTTTCAACTCATAGTGACCCCATGTGACAGAGTAGAACTGCCCCATAGGGTCTCCTAGGGCATAATCTTTACAGGAGCAGATCGCCCAGTCTTTTCTCCTGCAGAGCCACTGGTGGGTTCAAACTGCAGACCTTTCGGTTAGCAGCCGAGTGCTTAGCCATTGCGCCACCAGGGCTCCCGCTTTAATCGTTGTTGTTGTAGTACACCGCTGAGTAGATTCTGACCTATAGCAACCCTATAGGACAGGGTAGAACTGCCCTAGGCTGAAATATTTATGGGAGCAGATTACACATCTTTTCTCCCACAGAACAGCTGGTGAGTTCAGAACGCCAAGCTTTTGGTTCGCAGCTGAGTGATTAACCACTGTGCAACATTAACCAAAAAAAAAAAAAAACAAACCCAGTGCTGTCAACTTGTTTCTGACTCATAGTGCCACATTAGTTGGGTTTAATTCCCCTCAACCTTCTTTGAGTACACCAGTGCGGTGGATTAATTACTTTTGTGTGTGGCCTTTCTAGCCATGGACTTGTAACTCCCACCCAGGTGATTGTGTGATAGGGTAATTCTGGCCTACCAAAGGGATTGGTCAATTTTGCCTTAAAAGAGAGCCAATTCCAGAGCAGGGAGGAGGAGCCCACCGCCACCATCAAGGAAGGAGAGACTCAGAAGCAGGAGAAGGTGCTGTGGGCCTTCCGGCCCACAGAGATAGATGAGTGCCTTTGGGTAGAGACGAGGGCCAGGGAGAGGCATGCCTGTGAGCATGGCTGGGAAGAAGCTATCCTGATGGAAGAACTGCATCTTGAGTGTCCCTGAGCCTGAACTATAACTGTTCTTCCCTAATAAACCCCATAATCGTGAGTATGGTCTCTGACTTCTGTGTGGCCACTACAATGAATTATCGAACCCAGTAAAGTGCTATGTGAGGGGTGGTTGGTGTCAGTAAAGACAGCGGAGAGAGGAGGCTTGCCTGGCCTCCACCTTATGGGAGTCAGCCTTGTGCTGTTGATCTTGGCTTGCCTTCTCTCTTGTGGGGTTGGAGGAGGTCAGATGCCGCCTCCAAGCTGTTTTTACAACCAGTGAGGCACCCTTCTGTCTAAGAACTGAGAAAGAGCCTCTCACAGGGCCAAATTAGCTCTCGGCTGCCTGGGCTTCACTTAACCCTTCATGACAGCTGGGACTAAATTCTTCCTTCTCTAACTCATGAGCAGGCCAACTCTGGCTCCCCCTGCCCCCTGCTCTCCTCAAGCTTAAAACTGGGATCACACACCTGCTCTACTACAACATCAAGGAGAAAGGAGTCTCTCCTCTTCAAACACTTCAGCCGTGTCAAGGGAACCGTCTCTTCTGATCTCAACCCCATTCCCACCTCTCCAACTATTCTACTCAGTGTTAACTGAGTGGTTACTAATTATGTGCCAGCCATTCTGAACACTTTAGCTTCCAAGTACCCTGTGAGGTGGGTACTGTAACTAGCCTGACTCCACAGGGAAGGAAACAGAGGCTGACACGGGGGAAGTAATTTGTCCAAGGTTGTCATCCAGCTGGTAAGGCCCAGGGCTGCCAGATCTTCTGGTCTCTTAAAAGAAAGACTTCACATCAAATCTCATCATTTTTAAATGTCACAATCCATTTTTTTAAAAAAAGAAAACCGAGGAGGCTAAAAAACGCAGCAGTCCTGGGACAGGAACAAAGTTCCCCTTCCTACCTTTATACTGTTCTACTGTCCCTTAATGAAACTTCAGAAGCAGAAGGTCCTGAGAGATGTATAAGTGAAAAAGCCTATTTCAAGAAAGATGACAGGAAGGCTTAAAGCAGACTTAAAGGAAATCCAAACTAATCTAGAATGACAAAAAAAAAAAAAAAAAAAAAAACAGCTTTTCCACACTAGAAGTGACTCCTTAATGTTTTAACAGCCTATGTATGCTGCCAATTTAAATTAATATTCAGCACAAAATCTAATCTCTTACACTAAGAGTATGTCTGATTGTTCAGTTAAACTTACCAAAACTCCACCCCAGGGGAGGCTCAATCTTCAGAATGAAATCTCCCTAAGAGGAGGGGAAAAAAAAAATTTAAAGGAATGAAAATTGGTGACCCTTTTAGAATGTTTTCAAGCAGGCATAACAGGTAGAAAAGCGGTTTCATGAAAATCTGCTGGGAGAGGTATAAAGATAGATTCTGCAGTGGGTGCAGGTGAAGCATTAGACTTGGGGAAGAAGCCATCTAGAAGCCAGGGTAGTCACCCAGATGTGTGGTGACAAGGACTTGAACAAGGGTGGAAGCAAGAGGAATGGTAAGAAAGGAATGAATCTGTAAGAC
Source organism: Loxodonta africana (assembly GCF_030014295.1). Classification (NCBI taxonomy): domain Eukaryota; kingdom Metazoa; phylum Chordata; class Mammalia; order Proboscidea; family Elephantidae; genus Loxodonta; species Loxodonta africana. The sequence goes on along the minus strand of NC_087353.1, from coordinate 72,926,329 downwards.
CAGGCAAAAAATAAATAATAACTGGTAACTGTTCCATTTTTGTATCCTTAAAGTTCACTCCAGAGAAAAGCTCAAAGAAAGAAACCCCTAAGGAGTGTCCTTGACCTGCACAGAAACTTATCTGGAAGAGTCTAGTCTGAGACTCATTCTGACCCCTTTCACCCTGACCTACCCAAATCTGTAACACTCCAAGGTCCATGCTCTACTGGGTAGTGGAAGAAGTACCATCCTTGGAATAGAATGGATCTGGGTGGAGATGTGAATCCTAGATAGCCATTCTCAATATTGGAAGCCATTTAACATTTCTATTGAGGTTGAGGAGCCCTGGTGGCCCAGTGGTTAAGAGCTAGGGCTGCTAACCAAAAGGTCAGCAGTTCAAATCCACCAGCCGCTCCTTGGAAACCCTATGAGGCAGTTCTACTCTGTCCTACAGGGTAGCTATGAGTTGGGATCGACTCAATGGCAATGAGTTTGGTTTGGTTTACTGAGGATGGCCTGCCAAGGCCAGTGAGATTCTTCAGGTTTGTCGCTACCCCTGGGCCTGGAGAATAAGAAGGGCAATGCTGGACTCATGGCATCAACCCCTTCCATGGGCCCTCTTCAGCTTTTGCAGTAGGCCAGATCATAAGGCATTCTGACCAGGGCTCAGAGCACTGGTACACTGGCCTGGAATGATGAGGGAAGTTTGACCATCTGGAGAGGTGCTAAGGTCCACCAACTGGTTCAATGTGGCAGGCAAGGTAAGGAGACCAGAAGCTCCCTCCCCACAAGACAAAGGCTGTAGCTGGGACAGGAAGTGATGTCACATAAACCCTACACTAAGGTCATAGAAGCTTGCCTCTCCTCCCCTTTCTGTCTCCCTTGTGCCAGCTCCCCCAGCCAGCTGACTCCCACATACCTGCACACACACATAAAAGGCTGGGGAGGGTCAGACATCATCAGGGCTCTCTTAGGTACATAAAAGTGGTGGGGGAGAGGGGAAGGTAGTGAGGAATTTCCAGTGTGTAGGTTCCATGATAGCATCCCTGGTGCTGGGAAGGGGACAACTGATGCTGTAGCTGGGATAGGTGGGATGGACAGTGAGGGAGAGTAGGGGTAGGGAGAACAGGCAGGAGGAGGGCTGTTCCCTGGGCTGATTCTGATTTTATCTTAACCCTCACTTTCATTCCTCCTCAGTCCTCTCTTCCCTCCTCCCTCACCCCCCAGCCTGCCCCCCTACTGTCCTCCCCTGCCTCCAGCTGACCATGGCATCAGAAGCAGAGAAAACATTCCAGCGGTTTGCCGTCTTTGGAGACTCATCAAGCAGTGGTACTGAAATGAACAACAAGAACTTCTCCAAGCTATGCAAAGACTGTGGCATCATGGATGGCAAGATGGTCACCTCTACTGATGTGGACATTGTGTTTAGTAAAGTCAAGGCCAAGAATGCCCGAACCATCACATTTGCCCAGTTCCAGGAGGCAATGAAGGAGCTAGGCCAGAAACGGTTCAAGGGGAAGAGCCCAGACGAAGCCCTGGAGAACATTTATAAGCTCATGGAGGGCAAGGATCCAGCTACCACTGGTGTCACCAAAGCAACAACGGTGGGCGGCGTGGACCGGCTAACAGACACCAGCAAGTATACTGGCTCCCACAAGGAACGTTTTGACGAGAGTGGCAAAGGCAAAGGCCTCGCAGGACGCGAAGAGGTGAATGACAACTCAGGCTATGTGAGTGGCTACAAGGGTGCTGGCACCTACGATAAGGGGAACAAGTAGAAAGGAGCCTCGTCTTAGCCTGCCAGCCCCTGACCCTACCCTTCCAGCCCAACCCTACATCTTCAACACAAGGTTGTGTGGGAAACAATAAACATCTGTGTGTGCAGCCAAAAAAAAAAAAAAAAAGGTGACACTTCAACTGCTTTCGTTTGATGTGATCATTACATGTAGAATTTTTACACATGAAATTCCAAGAGTAGCTCTGTTCTTGTAAATGGTAGTGAGCACCTTGATTCCTTTCGGTTGCTGCAAGCTGAAGCTGAACACCAGTTCCCATCGAACCAACCAGCAGATACTACACTGAAGCCCGTGTGTGAGTAGACATTTGACTCAACCAATCGTTTTTTGATAACAAACATTATTAATCGTGTCTCCCACTTACTCCTCACACGCCTAAGGTTCCAAGAATTAGCACGTATCTTTAGGAATTAGAGTCATTTGTTAAAAATAGGTATTTTAACTCCATCATCCCCTCATCAACCTGGGTATCTTGAGACTGATACTTGTAATCTTTTTTTTTTGAAATACAACTATAAAACCTAGCAAGCCCACCTCTAGAAATCAATCCTATGCATTGTGCGTAAAGATGTAAGTTCAAGAATATTTATTGCTGTGTGGTTAGTAATACTTTTTTTAATCTGAAAAAGCCCGTTATGTCCATCACTAGAGAAGTGTTTAAATAGATTGCAGTTTTGACCTGACTCTGAAATGCTATACAGCCATTAGAAAGAAGGCAGCTGATCTCCACGTGCTGATGTTGAAAGCATGCCAAGATATTATCATGGGGGGGGAATCAAATTACAGGATAATTCCTAGTGTACGATTCCATTTATAACAAAATCAAAATGATGTAGGTTGTTGCAACTTCCTGTGAATCTCTATTTCAAAATAAGTGTTTTAAAAAGCTGTGTATTTAGAAATGTGAGGTGGATGGAGGTGTGTAAGTGGGGGTATGCATGGACACACATCTTTGTGCACAAGCGTCTGTGTTACATGCATGTGTATGCGTGTATATTTGTGGATGTCTCTGTAAACACAGAGAAAGCAGTCAGGATGCATACTAAAACTCTTATCAGGAGGTGGAATTGGGGAGGAAGGGGCTAAGTGTACAAATTCACTTCATATACTTCTAAAGCACTTGATTTTTTTTTGTCACAAAGCTCATGAATTCACACATTAGTTGTATAATTCTTATATTTTTAGGCTGCTTGATAGTAAATGGTTCTATTAAACCAGGGTTTTGCATCCTTCACATTGTTGACAGCGGGGCTGTCCTGTGGCTGGAGGTGTCTAGCAGTATCCCTGGCCTCTACCCACTAGATGCCAGTGGCACTCTTCTCCCAGTTATGACAACCAAAAATGTCTCTAGACATTGCCAAATGTCCCTGGAGATACTGGGAACCACTGTATTAAATCAGTTTTTAAGTTGTCTCCCTGAGACTATGCCCAGCATATTCTAAAGAATATTCCTACTTGAGAAACAGATGACCCATTTGCTCATGCAGGAAAGGCCACTCTCCTAGTGAGCCCAGCCCTATAGAGCACACTACTTCTTATCATAAAATACGAGTGATAAAGACTGACATGCCCTGTCCTCTTACCTTATCATACAAGGGGATCATGAAGTAACCGTTGTTTGGGGCACAGTCTGTCTGGTATTTCAAAGTCCCATGCTTGGTGTACAATTTTATCTGGAAAGGAAGGAAAGAATAAAAGTTATCCTATCACCATTCAAAGTTAACTTCATACATTAAGGCGGAATACATTCTGTCAACACGTCTTTGCTGAGGACATACTATATGCCAGCTATTAAAGATAGGCATTAGGGACAGATAGAAAGAAGAGAAAGAGGACCTAAAATAATGTGATCCAATGTATTTCAGATTAGAAACCATTTAAAGCCTACTCCAAAAGTCTTTATTTGTCAACACATTTCAATTTAGTTTAATGGCTATCTCTATGTTGTTCATATAAGCTTCTGGGTCTAAAACAGAAAATTTTACCTTTGTTGTTAGTAAGGTGTTTGTTAAAATGCAGATTCCTGGGCCCCACCACAGTTCTCAACTAGCAAGTCAGGAGGTAGGGCCAGGAATCTGCATTCTGAACCCCAGACGATTCCACACACTTGCAGTAACACTCATCTAGAAACTTTTAATTTTCTATTTTACTTTCATTCTCAGGACAAAAACATCAAAAAGATACTTATTGTATGTCCTTTCCTCAAGGAGTCCCTAAGACTCTCACATCCTGAGCCATTTCTAGATATGAATTGTTAACCCAAGAAGACACTCCAGCAATATCTGGGTCTTCCGCGTACTAATTGTGTGACCTTGGGTGAATCATTTAACCTCCTCGGGTTCCACTTCTTCATCTGTACAAACGCAGCCACCTCCCCTTCACGGTGGCTGTGCAGATTCACAGCAATGCATGTTAAGCACCTGGCACTGAGTGTGGGCTCAATAAAGAGGAGCCTGAATTACCAGTTAACATCTCTCTGGGAGAAAAAAAAAGGTAACACGGTGCAACTGGCAACACACAGAACGAATTCAAGGAAAGTTTCCTAAACCTACCTACAAGGCTTAACCACTCTGAGCCTCAGTTTCTTTCGACTAAAAGGAAGCAGTTGGGTCTAATGACCTCTAAGGCCCTCACCTCTAAAATGGGAATACTCTGTGACCACAAAACAGAAATGATAGTCAAGTGTTCTCAGAGACCCAGCCTTACCAGCTAAGCAACAAACTCAACACGTACGCACCTGGGAAAGGAAAAGCATGAACTCCTGCAGACTGGAAGCCCCCTGTGGGCAGTGGCCATGGTTTACTCTCCTGTGTATGCTCCACAGTGCCTGTGACAGCATCTTGTTTACTACAGGTATTTTTTTTTTTTACAACAGGTACTTTTTTTTTAATTATTTGAAGAATTTGTTTAAAGACCATAAAGAAATCCAGATGCATGCATTTCAAGCAGGGATTGAAAATGCACCTGCCTAGAGTGGAGTCCGAGTGATGAAAATGGTTAATATGCTCGGCTGCGAACCTAAAGAAAGGCTAGAAGTTCGAATCCACCCAAAGGTGCCTTAAAAGAAAGGCTTGGTGATTTACCGCCAAAAAATCAGCCATTGAAAACCCTATGGAGCACAGTTCTACTCTGATACACATAGGGTCACCACAAGTCGGAATTGACTGGGCGGCAGCTGGTAGAGGGGCCAGGTAAGTAATGTCAGCTGGCATTCATGTGAAGGGAAGACAGGTCACTACTTTATCCTAGCCAAGTTTTACAGCCCAGAGAGCCTGAGTTTTCGAGAGAAGCCAAAAGTCCTTTTTTTTTTTTTAACATGAAATCTCCTGATTGTTAAAGTATTGGCAACCGATGTAATTTTTCTTTTTAACAATACAGACCATTGTTAAAGGACAGAATGTGAGTGCCAGGAGGGCAGGGATTTCTGTCCATTCTGTTCACTGCACTGTTATATCTCCGCCTAGAACAAGGCAAAGCAAATGCAAGGGCCCAATCCTTGCTGCTGACTGAAAATAACATGAAATCACCCTGCAGGGAAGAGGGCTCGAGAAGAGTCAAGGTGTATTCGGATACAAAAAACAGTCAAAAATGATTGTGAAATATCTTGATTATTTACATTTCTTTCATAAAGTACAGATCCGGACAGAGGACGATATAAATCTACATGAAGATATAAAGTATCTGATTTCATAATCAGAAATTATGAAAGAATGAGTGTACCAGCTGGACAGACAGCTGGAGGGCTCAAGGAACACACTTTATGCTGCGTCTCAAAACTGCTCTCTGTTCTTGGGGTTATTATTAGTACTTGGGGGTGAGAGCGTTCCTCCTGCCTTCAACTTTTCTTCAGGAATCCCAGCAAGCAACAAATTGCAAAAGGCAGCTTCTGAAATGCCCAGCACTCACACACCAGGAGGCAAACCCAGGAGGTGACATGGGCACCCGGCAACACGTGCCCAGCAGATCCTAGGACCCCACCACGGCCACTGGGTAGATTCACTGAACAGCCGACCCCTTAAGAGCAAAAAGGACAGAGGAGCAGCAGACAGGCCTTGAAGACGATAATCGGTTTTCTTCTTTAGGAAATATACAGTGCTGGGTTCTGCTGCTTCTCTCCCAACATGGCCCTGACCATTCTACAGGTATGAAAACTGGGGCAAGGCCAGGTCAAAGAGATAGTGGGGTGCAGGACCTACTTTCTAACCTTCCTCCAATGCTCAGCAACCTGCTTTGCAGAACACTCTGGTTCCAACCCTCACCACTGCAGCTGCTCAAATGTGCTTTCAGACAACCTTTGGGGGTCTCATTCCCCAGTCCCTTCTCTTCAGCAGCTCCCAGCCTCTTCGTTTTCTCTCAAAACACCTCCCAAGCACTTGTTCTTTGCCTCTTCCACTTCTCTCAGCCTCTCCTCCTCCTCATCAGGGCCTCAGAAGAGGCCCACCCCCCTCAGGTCCCATCCTGTCTACCCTGACAATCGATCTTCTACCCCTACTCCATCAATCCCCCTTCCTCCTCACAAAAGCTTTCTAACTGAAGAGGGCTTTACAACATAATAAAGACATCTACACACAGCTCTACAGTGTCTGTCCAACCACCACCCAGTAAGGCAGTCAGGACAGCTGACAACTCTCCATTTTCAGAGGAAAAGGAGGCCCAAGATGAAAGGGGTTGGGGGCATGCTGAAAACACGGATTCCAGCCCTAGAGATTCCAATGCAAGTTTAATAGGTCAGGATCTCTACAAAGTGAATAAATGCCTTTTCAAAGTATCCCGGGGGTTGGATGTCCAGTGCCTAGAACTTTGGAGGTCTCTGGAATGGGACCAGCATAAACCACTGTTGAAGAATAAAGTTGTCATTTCTAGGCTCTGGAATATGGGTTTCGGGCAATCTGACTTTCAGAGGAACTGAGGGGTCTGCGTCCTGCGGAGACCTAGTTTTAAGAGATCTGGGACCTGGATCCTGAGAATGGTCTTGGGTCGAGATTCTGTGGATTTGGAGTTCGGCTTTTGAAGACTCTAGGGTCTAGATTTTGGGGGAATCTCCATTTTGAGGGGTCTGGTGAAAGTTATGAGTCACCACCACCGTCATCCAAAAATGTCCTTCACACCCTGTGCACATACGTTCAGCCCCCACCACCATCCGGTGGCTGACCCCCACGATAACAACCTCCACTCCAGCGCGCCTGCGGAACGGGTGGTGAAGAGCCCGCAGAAAGCAGAGCCTTGAAAGAGAAAAGGAACGTGGAGCTGGCGGAAACCGCCTGGTGTTGGGGCAAAGGCCACAGCGGCTCAGAGAGGCTGAGCGACTGGCTCGGGGTTACACAGCGCGCCGGCCGGGCCGTGGAGCGGGCGCTCACCTCGATGAGCGAGTAGTTGATCTCCACGTCCGACTTGACGAAGCCCCCGCAGCCCACCACGATATCCTCGGAGCCGCGCGCCAGCCCCACGCAGCTCAGCAGCAGCACCGCGGCGACCACTACGGGCCGCGGCGGCCCCACCATCCAGCCAGCCCGCATGGCCCAGCCTCTGCCGCTTGACCCTCAGCAGGCCGCCTGGCCCCGCCCCTCACGGCGCACGCTACGGGCTCCTTCCTTCTCTTCGGGCCCCTGACAGTACAGGGCCCGCCCCCGCCGCTGCGCAGGCGCATTCGTGTCCCGCGCCCGCGCCCCCAGGAGAAAGAATCACAGCGCATGCTCAACAACAAAAAGCGACCATTTTTGCCGTCTGCAGGCCTGGAGGACTCCGCACAACGTCTGGCAGGTGCAGCGCAAGGTGTTTGTGGGCAGGCGCAAAATCCAAAGGTGAACCCTAATTTGGAATTCACTATCACGGCTGGAAAGGAGAGACGCGGTTGACTGAACCACCCAACAACTTTCCCAAATCTTTTTCACCCATGCATTTCACAGATGATATATAATCTTTTTTTTTATGTATAATCTTAAACCCATTTAGGTGTTCATATAAATTGGTGCGTTCTCCTTTGGTAAATGATCAACAAGTGATGTAAACCAAAATATCTAATTTTATTTAAAATTTATTTTAACCTCAGCTCTAATAACGTTTGAATAGAAACAAATTTAGGTTGTTTTTTTCTCCCATCAGCAAGATGGTGCATACAGTTGAATTTAATTTGCCTGCAAATAAGTTTAAATATCAGCACATTGTATTTTGCCCCAAGGATGAATGTATACTAAAATGTAGACTTAACTACAAGTCATTACATCGAAATAGACAAATTAGCTTTTCTGACCTGACATTTGGAATTCTTCCACTTTGCCCCAAAAGAAAAAAAAAATGCTTTATTTTGATAGTTTTTACGCTTTGTTTCTAAATGGTGAGGTAAGAAGATTCCCCACCGCAATTTGCCATTTGGGATAAAACTTTAACAATATATAACTAGGAATAACTATGACTTTAAACTACACAATCATCAAAAATTTCATGGTGGTTTTATGTAATCGAACAATACATTGCCTGGAGGGTTTCAACCATATGCAGATTTGATTTCAGTCTCTCTGTATTCTCACTGGAAAAAACAAGACTGTCAACTGATCAGTTATAAAGAGAAACTATTTAAAGTTTTGTTTATTGGTAGCGCATTGGTTAAGTGCTTGGCTGCTAACCAAAAGGTCGGCAGTTTGAACCCACCAGTCACTGCACAGGAGAAAGATGTGAAAGCCTGCTTCCATAAAGATTTACAGCCTTGGAAGCCCTATGGGGCAGTTCTACTCTGTCCTGTAGGGTCATTATGAGTTGGAATCCACTGGACAGCAATGGGTTTTTTTTTTATATAACCGACATGGAAACAGTTGCCTTTTTTTACTCTCCTGAGCAGAAATCCCTCCTTTGTCTTAGTCAATAACTAGGACATTGAATAAGTAAAGGCTGGTCTGTGGAGCCTGCTCTTCTTTCAGAATGGAAAACCAGGCCCAGAGAGGAAGGCACTTGTCAGGGGCTCTCTACATCCAGCCAACTGCTGTTCAGAGAGTTGAAACTAGGAATTGGGATCTCTACGCCCAGTTCTTGGCTCATCCCAACTGATTTCCTGTGTTCTCCCTGACTTCTTTTTTATCATTATTTTTTATTGTGCGTTAGGTGAAAGTTTACAGAACAAATCAGTTTCCCATTCCATAGTTTGTACATAAAGTGCTCTATGACTTTGGTTTCATCCCCACAATGTGTCAGCACTCCCCCCATTTCTGTCCCAGTTACCCCGTTTCCTTTCATCCTGATTTTCTAGCACTTTCTGCCTTCTTATCTTTGCTTTTGGGCAAATGTTGCCCTTTCGATCTTGCATAATTATTCTAAGGAGCATATTCCTGTCGGGTGTTACTGTTTATTTTATGGGCCTGTCTATGGTTTTGGTTGGAAGGTGGTCACAAGGAATGGCTCCAGTTCTAATTCAGAAGGGTGTCTTAAGGCCATAGTCTTGGGGGTTCCTCTAGTATCTGTCAGACCAGTAAGTCTGGCCTTTTTTGTGAATTTGATTTTTCGTTCTACAATTATCCAGTACTCTCTGTTGTGACCCAGTCAGAGTGGTCGGTAGTGGTAGCCAGGCACCATCATTCTTGTCTTGGGGTAGTGTAGGCTGTAGTCATGTGGTCCATTAGTCCTTTGGACTAACTGTTCCCTTGAGCCTTTGGTTTTCTTCACTCTCCTTTGCTCCAAATGGTGAGAGACCAATAGTTGTATCTTAGATGGCTGCTCATAAGCTTTTAAGACCTCAGACACTACTCACCAAAGTAGGATGTAGAACTTTGTCTTTATGAACTATATTGTGCCAATTGACGTAGATGACCCCTGAGGTCTTCTGACTTGATGACCAAAAAACCTGTTGCTGTCAATTCTGACTCATAGTGACCCTATAGGACAGACTAGAACTGCCCCATAAGGTCTCCAAGGCTGTAAATCTTTACAGAAGCAGACTGCCACATCTTTCTCCCTCAGAGTGGCCAGTGGGTTCGAACTGCAGACCTTTAGGTTAGCAGCCGAGTGCTTAACAACTACACCACCAAGGCTCCTTGTGCAGAGTGCAGAGGGTTTTAATTCTTTGCCAGAGCTGAGCACTTGGGCTTGTCTGTCTGAAAAAGCGGAAGTTTTCACTGCTATCTTGAAAAGATTGCACACTTGTTGCAGAAAGACAGAAAATAGAAAAGTAAAAAGAAAATTAGGATACCCCATGATCACAGCTTCAGTGCATTTCCTTCTTTTTATCCCTACAAATATATTTCATAGGGCCATTTCCAAAAAGAACTGGTGTCTAGGGATGCTGACTCAGTGCACAAACTTTGTTTTAAGACCCAGGGAGGAAAGGTAAGTTATTTGACTTCCTTCTCTACTTTCCCTAATTCAGGCATGTACTGTTTGTATATTTACAAAAAGGATATAATAACTTTCTTAGTCCTAGTGCTGCTGTAACAGAAATACCACAAGTGGATGGCTTTCACAGTCTAGTAGGCTAGAAGTCCAAATTCAGGGCACCAGCTCCAGTGGAAAGCTTTCTCTGTCAGCTCCGGAGGAAGGTCTTTGTCATTGAGCTTCCCTTAGTCTAGGCGCTTCTCAGTGCAGGAACCCTGGGTCCAAAGGATACACACTGCTCCTGGCACTACTTTCTTGGTGGTATGAGGTCCCCCTGTCTCTCTACTCGCTTCTTTCTATTATATCTCAAAAGAGATTGACTCAAGATACAACCTAATCCTGCAGATTGAGTCCTGCCTCATTAACATAACTGCCTCTATTCTTGCCTCATTAACATCATAGGATTTGCAGCACATAGGGAAATCACTTCAGATGAGAAAACGGTGGACAATCACAATACTGGGAATCATGGACTAGCCAAGTTGACACACATTTTTGGCAGACACAGCTCAATTCCTTACAATAGCCTATTCAGTATTATAAACTTTTTTCCGCTTAGCATTTAGCAGCCATCTTTCCGTAATAATATATTTCTGCAATGGCATCATAAACCACTGCTGAGTAATCTATGGGCGAAATAGAAGTTCTAGTAATACAAACTGAAAAATAATAATAATAAACCTGTGGCTATGGAGTCGATTCTGACTCATAGTGACCCTATAGGACAAAGTGAAACTGCCCCATGGGGTTTCCTTGGCGATAGTGTTTACGGAAGCAGATCTTTTCCCCCTGGATGGGTCCGAACTTCACATCTTTCGATTAGCAGCCAAGCTCTTAACCACTGTGCCAACAGCGCTCCTCTAATTCTAATAAAGTGGTTGTAGTCCAGTCGGACTCATAAGGACCTAGAGGGCAGAGTAGTAGTGCCCATAGGGTTTTCTAGGCTGTAATGTTTACCATGAGGAGCCCTGGTAGCACAGTGGTTAAGCATTCAGCTGCTAAACAAAAGGTTGGCTGTTCAAATCCACCTGCCAGTCCTTGGAAATCCTATGGGGCAGTTCTACTCCGCCCTGTTGGGTCACTATGAGTCGGAACCCACTCGACCGCAAAGGGTAATCTTTAACCAAATGAAGATTGCCACATCTCTCTCTGTAGAGCGGCTGGTGGGTTCTAACAGCTAACCGAGTGCTAAATCACTGCGCCATCAGGGCCCTAATTCCAATAACAGCTAACTTTGATTGCGTGTCTGGCACATTGATAAACGCCTATTAATAATCTTAAACGCTTTCTCCACCCCAGAGACTATGTCCTTCCCACGGGTGAGGAGACTGCCCCTCTAACCACAGTCTCCCCCCTTCCCCCTTACCCAGGCCGTCCCCTGCTGTTGGATACTTAGGTTATTGCCATGTGTTCTCGTTATAAACATCTGTACGTCTGTTAGGTTCATTCATCAGGACACGTTTTTAAAAGTGGAATTGCTGGGTTCGAAGTGTTTCAAAAGTTTGGGATACTTGTTGTGAGGGAGGCGGTAAATGGAGTGCCACTGGACTTTATGGGGTTCCGGAGTTCCTCCCTCCGCCCCCTGCGCCTGCTTGGGCCTCCCTGAGAGCCCCCTTCGCCTCGCCCCGCTTCACGCCTTCTCGCCCCACCCACGCCGCGCGGCCGGACCTTGCCCGGGGCCTGCAGATTCCAGAGCTCGAATCCCGACCAGGCCGACCCGGCCCCGCCCCTTGCCGGGCCGGGAACGCGGCCCTGGAGGCTCCTCAGGGGCGGGCAGATACACCGACAGACGGACAGACCAGATGGCCGCGCCTGGCGACCCCTGCGCGGGTCCTGGGGTGAGTGCCCCCACTCCGCCCACTCTCCTTTTCTCCACCGAGATTGAGGAGGGGAGAGAACCCAGGCCCCAGCCTGTGAAGAGAGAAGACCTTCTCTGCCCCTTCCCCACACCCCACCCCCAACAGGACCCGGGAGGGCGGCCCCTTTGGTCAAACATATTAAAGGATTCTCCAGACCTCCCAGCTTCTAAGAACAGTGACTCCTCATTTACATAAGGCTAGTGCCCCCTCTCCAGTCCCCAACCACAAACCCCCAAAGAGCCCTTTCCGGTCCCATGGACCCCCTACCTCTCTAGCTTCCTTACTCATGCCAGGCACTTAGCAAAGAGCTCTAAGGAGTGAAGGTGGAAAACCAAAACCCGTTTCTGTCCAGTCGATTCCAACTTATAGCCGACCCTATAGGACAGAATAGAACTGCCCCATAGGGTTTCCAAGGAGCGGCTAGTGGATTCCAACAGCCGACCTTTTGGTTAACAGCAGTAGCCCCACCAGTGGAGGTGGGGGGTGGGGGGGTAAGAAAATCTACTTCACAGGACTTTTGGGGCCAGGTGGATAAATAAATAATAGTAAATCAAAAACCAAATCCATTGCTGTCCAGTCGACTCGGACTCCTGGTGACCCCATATGTGTTAGAGTGGAACAGCGTTCCATAGGGTTTTCAAAACTGTGACTTTCTGAAGCAGATCTCTGGACCTTTCTTCTGAGGTGCATCTGGGTGGGTTCAAATCCACCTTGAGGTTAGTCGTCAAGCGCTTAACTGTTAATCGCTTAACTGTTAATCGAGGGCTTCCTGGTTCCCAGCATGTGTTCTGAGTTTTTCAGCCCATTTAATACAACCTTATCCCCCTTTTGTAAAGAATGAGGTTGAAGGTCACACAGCTGGTGAGTGGCAAAGCTGAGAGGAGAGAGTGCAGGGGGTGGTGTAAGACAGTGGAGAGAGAATTAAAGGGCCCATGTCCTCTAAACTTCATAGTCGAATTTGTTCTAGGGTAGAGAGGGCAGCAGAAGGGGTGAGGTAAAATTCACAGATCAGGACCCCATAGAACAAACTTTGGGGTCAGAGGGGCTACCAGGGAGTCACCTCTGCCATTTCCTATTTGCGTGGACCGGAGGTGGGGAAACCCTGGTGGTGTAGTGGTTAAGAGCTATGGCCACTAACCAAGAAGTCGGCATTTTGAATCCACCAGGTGCTCCTTGGAAACCTTATGGGACAGTTCTGTTCTGTCCTATAGGGTCACTATGAGTTGGAATTGACTCAATTGCAACAGGTTTGGTTTTTTGGTTTCAAAGGAGGTAGTTCCCGTTTCTGTGCCTCAGTTTCCTCATCTGTGAAATGAAGACAGCAGCTCCTACCTTCTAGAATTGATGTAAGGATTAAGTGACTATGTATGCCTAGCCCTCATCAGGACTCAACCACCTGGGTTCGAATCCTAGCACCACCACTTTCCAGCAGAGTGAAGTTGGGCAAGTTACTCAGCCTCTCTGGGTCCTGGGTTGCTCATCTGCAAAATTAGGATGAAAAATGCATCTACTTCAGAGCTTGGCACATTTTTACATAAATGTTCAGTGTCCAAAAGTTCCAGGTGAGATTATGATCCCTGTTTCCTAAGGGTCCCCTGTATTCCCGCAGGCCTGGAACCAGACTGAGCCCGAGCCTGCCACTGCCCGCCTGCTGAACCTATGCTTCCTGAGAACGGCGGGGCTCTGGGTGCCCCCCATGTACCTCTGGATCCTTGGCCCCATCTACCTCCTCTACATCCACCACCATGGCAGAGGCTACCTCCGGATGTCCCCTCTCTTCAAAGCCAAAATGGTAGCTGTCACCGCTAGGACCCTGGAACCAGATAGTGGGAAGGAGGGGACAGGTGGAAACCCCAAAGTAGACACTCCTGTCAAGGAACAGACAGGGTGGGGAAAAGGAAGGAACCAGTTAACCAACCAGAGAGCAACACCGAAGGGGCCACAGAGAAAACTCTGAAGAACAAACACACATGGTGACACTCGTATGGTTCTGGACAGTTTACAGCTGCCATCACTGACATCTCCCAAAGTGTGGAATGTGTACCCCTGGGGTACACAAGATGGTTAGGGCTGCACTGGGATGAACCTTTTTTAAAAATTTTAACAATTACGCATTTATTTTAATGTTTCCCTTTTGGAAATACTGCAAAACAGTCATTTAAATTGTTATATGTTTATTTTAAAGGAGCCCTGGTAGCATAACGGTTAAGTGCTTGGCTGCTAACCAAAAAGGTCAGTGGTTCAAACCTACCCAAACCAAACCAACTTGTCATCAAGTTGACTGTGACTCATATGACCCTATGGGACAGAGTAGAACTACCCAATAGGGTTTCCAAGAAACAGCGGGTGGATTCAAACTGCCAGCCTTTTGGTTAGCAGCTGAGGTCTTAACCAGTATGCCACGAGGGCTCCCTGTAAAGATTATAGCCTAGGAAACCCTATGGAGCAGTTCTACTCTGTCACATGGGGTCACTATGAGTCAGAATTGACGTGCCAGCAATGGGTTTGGTTGGTTTGGGTATCCAGGAATCTGCAAACTTTTTCTAAAAGGGCAAAAACTGGTAGCCATCAAGTGGATTCCAATTCATAGCAACCCTATAGTCTTTACTGAAGCAGACTGCCACATCTTTCTCCCGCAAAGCAGCTGGTGGAGTTCAAACCACTGACCTTTCAGTTAGCAACCTTTTGGTTAGCAGCTGAGTGCTTAACCACTGTGCCACCAGGGCTCCTTGATATTTTAGTTGCTGTCATGTGCCTTGTTCTGGCCTTCTTTCCCCTATATGCACGCTCTCATCTTTTCTCCCTCTCTTGTTTGAAAAAGAGATCAGCATGGTCCCAACCAAGGCTTTCTAGGGATTGAAAGAGACTTGAAAATGGTATAACTTTTTACCCCGTGAGTAAATTTCATTTCAGGCTCTTTCTCATACCTAAAGTCATCTTGCTTAGGCACTGTTGAGGCACTTCCTACATTTAGGAAAACACTGAGTTGACTCAGATCCTTGTGTCAAAAATTACCTGCAACCTCCTCTGTGCATCTTCTGATGTGTTCTTTATGCTGGCACTGTGAAATTATGGGATTGTTCTGTTACAGGGCCCCATCCCAGAAGCTGCAGAGCCCACTGCCCAGTTGTACGTGGGTCACCGTCCAGATGCCGCCATCTCTCTTTTACCCACCAGCCTTACCTGAGCCTGTCTTCCCAGGTGCTCGGGTCCATCCTGGTAGTCCTGTACACCTCCAACGTGGCTGTATCACTTTGGGAAATTCAGCAGAGAACACCCCAGGCCCTGGAATTCCTAATTCACCCCACCGTATGGCTCACTACAATGGTAAAGCTGTCCCCAGTCTGGAGCCTGGCTTTCCCAGGCTGCTGCTGGAGGGTGACAGGGAGGATGGAGCCAAGTGCCCTCCCTGCCCCCTGTCTTAAGGGGCCCTTCCTAACTCTCTTGTCCAGAGCTTCGCCCTATTTATTATCCACATGGACAGGAAGAAGGGCATCCAGGCTTCTGGGGTGCTGTTTGGGTACTGGCTGCTCTCCTGCGTCTTGCCGGCCACCAACGCTGCCCAGCAGGCCTCGCAAGGGGTAAGTGGGGACCTGGGCCACCTGGGGAAACCAAAATGGTGGTTTCAGGCCTTGAGTCCTATCTTCCTTCATTTTCTTTCCACAAAGAACTTATTCGCCACACAAACACACACACTGCAGTCACTATACTCTAAACCCAAACAACCCAAATCCATTGCCGTCAAGTCGATTCCAACTCATAGCGACCCTGTAGTGTTGGATTCAAACTCCTGACCTTTTGGTTAACAGTCTAAGCTCTTAACCACTGAGCCACCTGGGCTCCCTGGAGACATACAAATGTACTCTCTCCGTACTGTATTAATCAGGCTTCTCCAGAGAAACAGAACTAACAGGAGCTGTATATAAAACCAAAAGCCAAACCAGTTGCCAACACATGGATTCCAACTCGTGGTGACCCCATGCGTTCCAGAGTAGAACTGTACTCCATAGGGTTTTCAGTGGCTGTGACCTTTTGGAAGTAGATACACCAGGCCTTTCATCCAGGGTTAGTAGCCAAGCACTTAACTGTTTACACCACACAGGGCCTCGAGGGATATGTTTGTGCGTATATATAGAGAGAGAGAGAGAAAGAGAGAGATTTTAAGGAATTCTTATGCATTCTTGGGGGCTGACAAGCCCAAAATCTGTAGGCCAGGTGGCAGGCTGGAACCTCCAGCAGGATGTCTATGTTACAGTTTTGAGGCAGAATCCTTCTCCCTTGGAGAAACTGGAGTTTTTGCTCTTAAGGCCTTCAGCTGATTGGATGAGACCCACACACATGTGGAAGGTAATACATTTTACTTAAAGTCAACTGATTTTAAATGTTAATCCTATCTAAATATCTCCATAGCAACATCTAGACAAGTATTCGACCAAACAACTAGGCACCAGAGCCTATCCAAGCTGACACATAAAATTAATCATCACAAGTACCCATCATCCCACACGTTTTTTACCTACACGAGTAACCATCGTCTTACACATTCATATTACACGCATCACTTGCACACCATTTATGCACTTACATGCCTTTATTCATTCATCATGCAACCATGGACTCACACGCAATTGCTTCAAGCAACAAAAACATAGCTCACATTAGCTTAAGCACTGAGAAAAATAAGAGGGAATTTATTTGCTTATGCATGTGGGATCTCCAGGGGGAATTCAGGCATAGCTGGATTCAGGTGTTCAAATGGCACCATTATATTGCTATTTCTCTCTGTCAGCTCTGCTTTTCTCTATCCTACCTACATTTTCCCGGGTAGCAAGAAGGGCCACCAGTAGCTCCAGATTTGTGTTCTACCAATGTAGCAAACTTAGTAGAAGGATCTTATTGGCCAAGCTAATGTCTTATGTCCATGCCTAAAGCAATCACAGTTGCCAGGGATCTAGAATATACTCATGGGCCAAGCCTGGGTCACTTGCCGCCCCTTAGAGTGGAATCAGTTCCCCATGAGCCACATACCCAAGCATGGGGAAAGCAAATTAGGTGCCGTCACCAGACAATGGGTCAGCAATGCCAGGCAGCTGTGGCATTGCAACAGCTCATGATTTGGCTCAAATAATCTGCATGCCCTTGAGCAAGGTGCTACTGCTTCTCTGAGCCTTGGTTGCCCCATTAGTAAAATGGAGCAGCAAACCCCAGCTGGGGTCGGAGGAGGGTGTGGGGAGGGACTTGATGGGACGGTGCACGTAAAGGCCCTTGGATGTGCTCAAGGCAGAGTCATTGCCCAATCAGACCAGCCTCTTCTCCATAAACCAGAGAACACTGGCCAAGCGGACGGTGGGATGGGAGACTGGGGTTGGGGCTGAAAGGGAATAAGGATTCCCTTACTGGCATAAGGAGAAAGGTGAAGTATCCCTTCAACGCATGTCCAATTGGCTGTGGGCAAATCCCAGACATGGCTTTGGCTCACTTGTATGGACAGAATGTGTAAGTCAGGTTGTTTGTGAATCTGGACACCCAGGAATGCCGGGAGACTGGTTTTTGAAGCCCATGACCCTGCCTTGTTAGCATTCCAGCTGCAGAAATCCTCTTCAGCCTCCACCTTTTCTCCCTTTATGGGCACCCTCTCTAACTGCTACTACCCATGAGCCCTACGGGCTGACTTCTACCCGCCCAGACTCAGTGGGGCTTCTAATTTCTCTCCCACAGGACTTCCAGAGTGACCCTTTCCGCCACCTGTCGACCTACCTGTCTTTGACTCTAGTCGTGGCACAGTTTGTGCTGTCCTGCCTGGCGGATCAACCCCCCTTCTTTCCTAAAGACCCCCAGCAGTCTGTAAGTCACCAGGTCTCCAACCCAGTGGCTCCCTTGTCCCTGCCCCAATTCAGATCTCTTGTCTCTCCGTGTGACCTAAGGGACTTGAACTAGAACATTGGTTTTGAATTTTTAATTCATTCAGTCATTCAGCAAAAAAGGGTATTGAATATCTACTTTATGCCAGGGGTGAGCCAACTTTTTCTGTAGAGGGCTAGAGAGTAAATATTTTAGTCCATGTGGACCAGATGGTCTCTGTTTCGACTACTCAACTCTGCTGTTGTAGCATAAAAGTAGAATAGGCAATATGTAAATAAATGAGCTTGGCCCTGTTTCAGTAAAACTTTATTTGCAGAAACAGGCATTGGGCTGGATTTGGCCCTCGAGCTGTAGTTTGCCAACCCCTGCTCCGTGCCGCAGCTAGGTGCTGAGGGTTCTATGGTGACCAAGCAGATATGGCCCCTGCTCTTATGCAGCTGACAGTCAAGTAGGGGAGCTAGGCATTAATCACAGAATTTCACAGCTGCGTGGAAAATTAACGACTGGGGTAAGAGCTCTGAAGGAGGAGTTCGTGATCCATGAGAGTGAACAAAGGTTAACCCTGAGAAGTTAGGAAAGGTTTTCTGGGGAAGACGCAGTTAATCATATAAAAAGATGCTCAACTGCTCAAGCAATCGAATTAACACTATAATGAGACGTTATTTTTGTTTTTATTATTAGTTTGCATACCGGAACGGCAAATAATTTTAAAAAGTGGTAACAGGCTGTGGTGGTGAAGATGTGGTGAAATGGTTGTCCTCGTGCCCAATTGGCGAAGAGTATAAATCGGTGTAGCCTTTCTGGAATAGCTGGCACAATCGCAGGACAGATCCCTCTTTACCACATTCACTGTGGGGTATTGTTGAGGATGTTGTCTATATTGTGTGGTCCTTGCTTGGAGAACATCTTGGTCTCCATATTAGCAATGGTTCTTCTTGGTACTTGGTAGTTCTGGCCTGTGGACACTGTCAGCCTTGTGGCCCAATCCCTTTTTGCCCCGCCTGGCAGGAAACATCAGAGCCATTGTATCTACTTCAGAACCCCTCCATGTGCATTTTTGATACTAAACTCATGACCAGTGCATCTTGTTTTCCTCCACTTGGTTCCCCTTGCCACACACTCACCATGGAATGTGAGACCCAGGCCTCCCCCTCTTTGTCTTTTCCAGAATCCATGTCCCGAGGCTGGGGCCTCCTTCCCCTCCAAGGTCATGTTCTGGTGGGTTTCTGAGTAAGTAAATTGGCAGGGCGGGGGCTGGGATGGTGTTCCCACCCACCTGCACCAGCAGCTCTCCTTCACCACAGCTCTCCCCACCCCCACCCTGAGGTTTCCCCCGAGCTGACCAAGGCTGGCCAGGCTTTCACCCACCCAGCCTCATTTAATCTCTGAGCCTGTTTATTCCTCATCTGCAAAATGGATCAAGAATCATCTGGGCTCACATGAGAATTAAATGAGATAATTTTGGTAAACTGAGACCAAAACCAAATCTGTTGCCATTGAGTCAATTCGAACTCATAGCAACCCGATAGAACAGAGTGGAACTGCCCCCATAGAGTTCCCAAGTCTGTGATCTTTACAGAAGCAGACTGCCACTCTCTCCTGCAGAGTGGCTGGTGGGTTCAAACCACCAACCTTTTGGTTAGCTGCTCAGTGCTTAACCACTGCACCACCAGGGATTCTTGTAAACTGAGAAAACCCACCAAACCCCTTGCCAACAAGTCGATCCTGACTCATAGCCACCCTACAGGACAGAGTAGAGCTGCCCCATATGGTTTCCAAGGAGCGCCTGGTAGATTCGAACTGCTCACCTCTTGGTTAGTTAGCAGCTGTAGCTCTTAACCACTGTGCCACCAGGGTTTCAATTTCAGGTGCAGTCAATAGCCTTCATTTTACCAAGGAGCCAGTAAAGGTGCAGAGAGGAAAAGTGACCAGCCCAGGGTCACACAGCTACCCAGCAGGACTCTGCAGGGAGCAGATGGCAGGAGGAGCTTCCCCTGGTGATCCTCTTTTACAGACTGGTCTGGAGGGGCTACAGGAGGCCACTGGGACCAAAAGACCTCTGGTCACTTGGGAAAGAAAACTCCTCTGAAGAACTTGTTTCCCAGCTTGAAAGGGAATGGACAAGGAACCTGGCAAGGTGAGTGCATGGAGGTCAAGGGCTTAGCCGGGTGCTGAAGCTTATCATTTGGCCCCAAATGCAACCCACACCCCTACTCTGGGCTCCACCTCCACAGTCCCCGGATTTCCAGCTGATCCCACTGATCATTAACTGATCGGGCTCAAGATACAGTTCCTCCAGAGTGCTTTGTGGCTTTCAAAAGGCTTCGAGGCCCCCGAAGGAAGCAATAATGGTGGAATAGCAGGCAGGAGACAGAAGGGGTATTTTAAGACTGGGAGTGGAGAATTGGGTAGCAGCCTATAAAATGCAGACAACCAACTAACTTATCATTTAACCTTAGTAATTAGCTTTTTAGACCTCAGTTTTCTCATCTGTTCAGTGAGGTTACCATTAGCCCCTAGCCCATAGCTTGTGGGGGGTGAAAAAAAGATGACTCGTAGAAAAGGACTTAGCGAATTCCTGGAAAGTAGTAAGAGCTCAAGCAATATTAGTTATCTAGAAGGTTTCAAGCTCTTTCTAGTACTGTCTACTCCACCTCACTTCTTTTTGTTTTGTTTTTCTACCATCTTTTATCAATTGTGTATAATTTCTTTTCCTTTTTTTAAATAAACCCTGGTGGCTACTGCTTAAGTGCTATGGCTGCTAACCAACAGGTTGGCAGTTCGAATCCACGAGGCGCTCCTTGGAAACTCTATAGGGCAGCTCTACTCTGTCCTGTAGGGTCGCTATAAGTTGGAATCGACTCGACAGCCATGGGTTTGTTTTTTTTTTTTTTTTTGGTTTTTAAAAATATTTTATTTATTTTTGTTGGCAATATGCACAACCAAGCATACATCCATTCACAATCTCTACATGAACCGTTCAATAACATTGGTTACCTACTTCACATCGTGTCACCATTTTCACTGTCTCTACCCATATTGTTTCATCACCATTCATTTAGGCTTTCTCTCCCTTAAAGTTCTCACCTGTGCTTTGGATAAACTGTTGTCGGTTCACACTCATATAGACAATTTTTTTATGAGTGCTAGGCTTGAGGCAAAACTCTTTATTCACTGGGCTAAACTATTGCTTAGTTTGACACTGGCTTCATGGAATAGTTTTGGTTCAAGATTTAAAGATGATTTCCAAGCATTAGATTCAGGGGTTCCCCCAGTCTCAGTGGATCCAGTAAGTCTGGTTTCTACATGAGTTTAAACTTCTGTTCCACGCATTTCCTTCTTTTGATCAGGAGCCATCTGTTGGGTCCTTGATCAAAATGTTCAGTAACAGTAGCCAGGCACCACCCATTTCTTCTGGTCTGGAGCTAATAGTTTATGGAGGCAATTATACCTGCGGTCCATTTTTTTTTCCAATTCCTGGGTCTCCTTCTTTCTCTGCTGTTCCAGGTGAATAGGGACCAATCGTTTTATCTCAGGTGGCTGCTTGTAAGCTTTTAAGACCTCAGGCACTGCTCACTGAAGTAGGAGGTAGAACAGAATTGTCTCACTCTTGACCTCTGTGGAGCCCTTGGAGTCTGAGGAACCCAGTTTGAGAACCACCTTTCTAGAGAAAAGAGACTTTAACATAGATTAGATAAACGTGGGTTGAACACTGCCCTGCCATTGAATAGAGAATGACCTTGGACAAGTCACTTGACCTCACTGGAACTCAGTGTTCTAGGGGCAAAACAAACATCACTTAGCTCTGTGGGAAGAGCCACAAGGTTCCACTGCACATACTAGAATTTTGTTGTGCTTGTTGCAGATGGCTGAATCCCACAAATTAGATGAAGCAAGAGAGAGAGAGAGAGAGAGTTAGTCTGTTAGCTTACATAACTGCCAATGTGGGTCTAGCCTGAGGCATGGCTGGATCCAGGATTCTCTCCCTACATCTCTCAGCTCAGCTGTTATGTGTGTATTGGCCTCTCCAGAAGGGTTGTCTCATGTCATGCTAGTTCTGCCACCCCAGCGGAAAGAGAGAGGCTTTCTCTCCTAGAATCTGTATAGAATATCCCAAGAAAGGTCTCTGATTGGCCTGGCTTGAGTCATATCCACCTCAGGAGCCAATCTCATGGCTAGAGGCAGGAGAGGGAGTCCCATGATTGGCGGCCCCTTCAGAACCACATGAGATAGGAGAGGTGCTCCTCCCCCAAAAGGAGGGGGTGCTGTTTTTTCCAAAGCGGGGAAGTGATGTCAGAAAACTAAAGGGCAGCTTTCCTCTCACCACAGGCACATCCTGCCATATTGTCCCTCCAGTCTTAAACTATTTACAAGAGTGGCAGAATTAATTCCAAAGAGCCCAGAAGGTCTAGCCCACTGTCTCCCAGCTCCTGGCTTCTGTAGCCAGCGTGAGAGTTATAATCACCCAACAGTGGAGCAAACAGAAACATTCTCCGGGACAGTTGGAGAACCCTCCCATAAACAATGGGCAGACAGGAAGGAGAAAGTCAAAATTAGGCAAAGACTCAACTCAGCCATTTTCTGAGCTGACTGATGACACACCAAGAGGACTTTGGTTTTGTTTCTGAAATATTTTGCAACCACTGAGGGAAGGGAGAGGACGCTGTTGAGAGAGGTCATGAACCCACCTCCTGTTGGCCAAATCAGGCTCACAAGGTATGTTTGGTCCATATGGTGTTTCGTTGTTGCTTTGTGTTTTAATAAGTTGCCAACATTTAAAACTGAAGATTTCACATTAAAAAAAAAAAATTAAGATTTTTTTGGCTTTAAATAGATCTTGCAGCACTGGCCCACATCCCTGCATGGCAGCAGGAGGTGGGATCTGGGTAGAGGATGCCCCATTGGACAGGACATATGCCCTTCGTTTGCCACAGTCCCCACCCCTCTCTTTTGTATCCTCCAACTTATACCTGGCCTAAGCCACTCAGTCATACCCCCGCCTCACTCTGTAGTCATTTGAATTTGGCCTGCACTAAGTGACCTTCACTCGAGAGATCAAAGGGATCAAAGGCCAGACACCAGTCCAGAGATGTTCCTTTATCTCAAATCCCTGCTCTGCCCCTCACTGCTTGAGCTTGGCAGCTGTCAACACCTCTCAGACATTCAGTCTCTTCTTCAGTAAAATGGGGAGTCAAATAAATACCCACCTGGCAAGCAGGTCAAGAGGAGTCGAAAAGCTTGTGCATAAAGGCGAGACCTGCTGAAAAGGGGGCCCACTCTTCATGAGGGGGCCGGCAGGCTAAACACACTGACTCGGAATTCTGGGGCAAGAAGCTAAAACAGAACCAAGCAAATGTCAGGGCAGACATAACCTTCAGTTGTCTCTTCCCCCACTGTTGTACTGAGGCTCAGAGGGGAGAGGAAAGCAGGCATTTGAACCCAGGTCTCCTGGTTCTCAGGCCAGGTTCTGTCCTCTAAACCAAGCTGCCCACTTTCTTCCTTCCGTTTACAAATGTTTCTCCCACTATTCACTGGGCTCTTCACTCAGTCTTTGTTCCCAGTCACTTGATAAGTATTGAGCACCTACTGTGCTCAAGTGCTGGGGACACCCCGGTGGAAAATACAGATAAGGAGTCCGCCCACGTGGAGTTCTATCAGGACAAGTGAATAAACGAGAGAGTTGGGGAGAGTGAACATGGCTGTGAAGACAATGAATTAAATGGCAGGACAAGCCAGGGATGGGTAGTCAAGGATGGCCTCTGAGCTGAGCCCCAATTGCCAAAATGTTTGTGAAGGCAGGCCACACGCAGCTCAGTGATGGAGGCCGAGCTACCACCCTCCATAAATGCCAGCTAGGCACTAAGGCAGGCCAGGGGCCCCTGTTAACAAGGGTGTGGCCACTGAGCTTACTGTGGGTTTTTGCATTTTCTTCTTTTTGGTGAGGGATTGAGGGTCTCTGGTGCACAAAGAGGCACCACTTGAACCATGGCTTGAGACCTGGACTCCAGTCCCTGCTCTGCCCCTCACTGCATGACCGTGAGCAGCTGTCACTACCTCTCAGACCCTCAGTCTCTTCTTCAGTAAAATGGAGAGTCTAATAAATACCCACCTACAAGGAGGTCAAGAGGAGATGAAAAGCTCGTGCATAAAGAGCTGACTTCTGTGCCTGTCCACTGTCAGAATTACTGATAGCACCATAGGTTGTCAGAGCTGGAAGGGACCCAGAGAGTGGGAGCAGCCTTGTCCTTTGACACACCGGGGCACCGTGGCACAGAGGGGGCACCAGTTTGTTCAAGGCCATACAGCAACTGGAGCTATAAGTGACAGCATCACCCCCACTTCTCCTTTATAGCCAAGGACTGGCCTCAGGAAGGCGCCCCTGGTTCCTTCCACCCCCTCTTCCCCCCTCTCCTTAACTCTGCTTTGTAGTCCCTGGTATGACCAAGGGCTGGGGTCCTATTGTTTCTGGGCTGCCTAAGCTTCCATCAGCCTGTCGTTCAGCCTAGAATCAGCGTTGCCTTACGTGCCAGCACCTACGGGCGGCCAGTTCAGGAGAGCTGTCTCTTAGTTTCCTGTTGTTGTTGTTGTTAGGTGCCGTTGAGTCGGTTCCAACTCATAGCGACCCTATGCACGACAGAACGAAACACTGCCTGGTTCTGAGCCATCCTTACAATCATTGTTACACTTGAGCTTATTGTTGCAGCCACTATGTCAATCCACCTTGTTGAGGGTCTTCCTCTTTTCCGCTGACCCTGTACTCTGCCCAGCATGATGTCCTTCTCCAGGGACTGATCCGTCCTGACAACACGTCCAAGGTATGTAAGACGCAGTCTCGCCATCCTTGCTTCTAAGGACCATTCTGGTTGTACTTCTTCTAAGACAGATTTGTTTGTTCTTTTGGCAGTCCATGGTATATTCAGTATTCTTTGCCAACACCACAATTCAAAGGCGTCAATTCTTCTTTGGTCTTCCTTATTCATTGTCCAGCTTTCACATGCATATGATGCGATTGAAAATACCATGGCTTGGGTCAGGCGCACCTTAGTCTTCAAGGTGACACCTTTGCTCTTCAACACTTTAAAGAGGTCCTTTGCAGCAGATTCGCCCAATGCAATGCGTCTTTTGATTTCTTGACTGCTGCTTCCATGGCTGTTGATTGTGGATCCAAGTAAAATAAAATCCTTGACAACTTCAGTCTTTTCTCCGTTTATCGTGATTTTGCTCATTGGTCCAATTGTGAGGATTTTTGTTTTATGTTGAGGTGTAATCCATACTGAAGGCTGTGGTCTTTGATCTTCATTAGTAAGTGCTTCAAATCCTCTTCACTTTCAGCAAGCAAAATTGTGTCGTCTGCATAACACAGGTTGTTAATGAGTCTTCCTCCAATCCTGATGCCCTGTTCTTCCTCATATAGTTCAGCTCAGCATACAGATTGAATAGGTATGGTGAAAGAATACAACCCTGACGCACACCTTTCCTGACTTTAAACCAATCGGTATCCCCTTGTTTTGTCTGAGCAACTGCCTCTTGATAATATGTAAAGGTTTCTCATGAGCACAATTAAGTGTTCTGGAATTCCCATTCTTCCCAATGTTATCCATAATTTGTTATCATCCACACAGTTGAATGCTTTTGCACAGTCAATAAAACACAGGTAAACATCCTTCTGGTATTCTCTGCTTTCAGCCAGGATCCATCTAACATCAGCAATGATATCCCTGTTTCCACATCCTCTTCTGAAACCGGCCTGAATTTCTGGCAGTTCCATGTCGATACGCTGCTGCAGCCATTTTTGAATGATCTTCAGCAAAATTTTGCTTGCGTGTGATATTAATGGTGTCGTTCTGTAATTTCCGCATTCGGTTGGATCACCTTTCTTGGGGATAGGCATAAATATGGATCTCTTCCAGTCAGTTGGCCAGGTAGCTGTCTTTCAAATTTCTTGGCATAGACAAGTGAGCACCTCCAGCACTGCATCTGTTTGTTGAAACATCTCAATTGATATTCCATCAATTCCCGGAGCCTTGTTTTTCGCCAGTGCCTTCAGAGCAGCTTGGACTTCTTCCTTCAGTACCATTGGTTCTTGATCATATGCTGCCTCTTGAAATGGTTGAACATCAACTAATTCTTTTTGGTATAATGACTCTGTGTATTCTTTCCATCTTCTTCTGATGCTTCCTGCGTCGTTTAATATTTTCCCCATAGAATCCTTCACTATTGCAACTCGAGGCTTGAATTTTTCCTTCAGTTCTTCCAGCTTGAGAAACGCCGAGCATGTTCTTCCTTTTTGGTTTTCCATCTCCAGTTCTTTGTACATGTCATTATAATGCTTTACTTTGTCTTCTCGAATGTCTTTGAAATCTTCTGTTCAGTTCTTTTACTTCATCAATTCTTCCTTTTGCTTTGGCTGCTCAATGTTCAAGAGCAAGTTTCAGAGTCTCCTTTGACATCCATCTTGGTCTTTTCTTCCTTTCCTGTCTTTTTAATGACCTCTTGCTTTCTTCATGTATGATGTCCTTAATGTCATTCCACAACTCGTCTGGTCTTCAGTCACTAGTGTTCAATGCGTCAAATCCATTCTTTGGATGGTCTCTAAACTCAGGTGGGATATACTCAAACTCAATGGGGCAGTTCTACTCTGTCCTATAGGGCTGCTATGAGTTGGAATTGACTCGACGGCACTGGGTTATACTCAAGGTCACATTTTGGCTGTCATGGACTTGCTCTGATTTTCTTCAGTTTCAGCTTGAACGTGCATACGAGCAGTTGATGGTCAGTTCCACTGTTGGCTCCTAGCCTTGTTCTGACTGATGATATTGAGCTTTTCCGTCGTCTCTTTGCACAGATGTAGTCAATTTGATTCCTGTGTGTTCCATCTGGTGAGGTCCGTGTGTATAGTCACCGTTTATGTTCGTGAAAGAAGGTGTTTGCAATGAAGTCATTGGTCTTGCAAAATTCTGTCATTCGATCTCCAGCATCGTTTCTATCACCAAGGCCATATTTTCCAACTACTGACCCTTCTTCTTTGTTTCCAGCTTTCACATTCCAGCCACCAGCAATTATCAATGCATCTTGATTGAATGTTCAATCAATTTCAGACTGCAGCAGCTGATAAAAATCTTCTGTTTCTTCATCTTTGGCCCTAGTGGTTGGTGCATAAATTTGTAAGGATACCACAAGTGAGTGGCTTTAAAGAACAGAAATTCATTTCCTCACAGTTTAGAGGCTAGAAATCTGAATTCAGGGCACCAGCCCTAGGGGAAGGCTCTCTCTCTGCTCTGCCGGCTCTGGGGGAAGGTCCTTGTCTCTTTCAGCTACTGTTCTTCTGTTCCTTGGTGATCTTCTTGTGGCATTTGCCTTCCCCCTTTTGTGCTCTCTTGTCTCTGTGTCTAGGCTGTTCCTTATAACTCAGAAGTGATTAGGTTTAGGACACACCCTACATGGATACAGCTCATTAACATAACAAAGAACACCCTGTTCCCAAACAGGATCACATCCACAGGTATAGGGGTTAGGATTCCAACACATACTTAGTGGGGACACAATCCATAATAGACAGTATGTTGGATCAAAAAGTATACAGGCTCTGGAGGCAGAGAGTGGGGATTAAATCCCTGTTCTGCTGCTCCTTAGCTGTGTGCCCTTGGACAAGTTCACCCCTCTGACCCACAGTCTCCTCATCTGTGCAATGGGGATAATACCTGGCTTGCTATGTTCTTAGGAGTGACTGGAGCATAAAAAAAAAAAAGTCCCGTTGCCTTGGAGTCGATTTTGACTCATAGCAACCCTATAGGACAGAGTAGAACCTCCCCATAGGGTTTCCAAGGAGCAGCTGGTGGATTCCAACTGCTGACCTCTTTTTGGTTAGCAGCCAAGCTCTTAACCACTGCGCCACTATAGTGGGTGCTCAATATTTGTTCATCCCTACCCTTGTCTGTGAGATATTAGGGCTTCCCTCCTGCCCTGAGCCCACTCTGATTGTCCCACAGGGGGGTTCACCTTGAAAACATCGGGCGGAGCGAAGTAAATCAGTCACAAAAGGACAAGTACTGTATGATCTCACTTATATAAAATAAGCCAGTGTATAGAAACGAAAGATTATTAGTGGTTACCAGGGGTGGTGGCGCAGTGGTTAAAGCATTCAGCTGCTATGTGCTAAAAGAGCTGCTAACCAAAAGGCTGGTGGTTCAAAGATGTGGTAGTCTGCTCCGGTAACGATTCAAACCCAAGCCAAACCCATTGCCATGGAGTCGATTCTGACTCATAGCACCCCACATCTTTCTCCCCACAGAGCGGCTGCAGGGTTTGAACCACCGACCTTTCGGTTAGCAGCTCTTTTGGTATATAGCAGCCGAACGCTTTAACCACTGTGCCATCACCCCTGGTACCCACTAATAACCTTTGGTACAGCCTTGGAAACCCTATGGGGCAGTTTTACTCTGTCCTATAGGGTTGCTATGAGTCGGAATGGACTCGACGGTTTGGTTCTCGGGCCAGGAGCAGGAGGGGGGCAGAGGGAGAGCTTTTGCTTCAGGAGCATTTGAGTTTAATGTTAATGGCAGTGGAATAGTCTGGAAAAAGATAATAGTGGTACAACATGAAAAATGTAATCACTGCCTTTGCATTGTCAACATGGAGGTGGGCGTGCTGGTGAGTGTTTTGGTGTGTGTATTTCTACCATAGTGAAAAAAAAAGGTAAAAAGTGGGTTTTCTGGTTGATAGGAAGGAGATGGGGCGTGAGGCTGGTTCCAGGCACACCCACCCCCCTCCTTGCTGGGAAAATAACCCTTGAACATCTGGTTCCGCTGCCCTCAGGCCGGCTGCCACCTCTAAGGACACATAAAAGGACCAGACCAATTTCTCTTCTTCCCTAAGGCACACCAAGGCCACAGCATTTGGAAGGAAAGCAGGCAGTGGTGTGGAGGCCCAGGAGACCGAGGCCTTCCTACCGGAAGAAGGGAGCAAGAGGGGCCTGCTGCTGGGTGCCATCTGGCAGGTGTCCCGCTCTGCCTTCCTTCTGGGGACCCTCAGCCTTGTCATCAGTGATGTCTTCAGGTTCATTGTGCCCAAGCTTCTCGGGTGGGTCCAAACCTTGGATGTCTTGCTAAAGCCAGTTGTCACTCAACAGCATCCCTCCAGGACCAGTGGGGCTTCAGCTTTGCTTCTTCTCTCTGCCCACACTCTGTCTTTCACAGCCTCCAGGCACAGGGCACCAGAGGGTGGGGGAAGAGGATACAGAGGAAGGGAAAAAATAAATGAGAAAGCAACCGACCTTAGGGAGGGAAAACGAGTTAACTCTAACCTGACTGTATCAATTAGCTTTCATCAAAAGCTAGTGGCTTAAAACGGCAGACGTTTATTTATCTTATGATAACGTGGGACAGCAGTTTGAACTGGGTTTGGCTGGGCTCAGTTGGGCAGTTCTTCTGGCCTTGGCTGGGCTCACTCCTGCGTCTGTGCAGTCAGCTGCTGGGTTAGCTGGAGACTGGCTGGTCTGAGGTGGTCTCAGCTGGGACGGCTTGTGTCTGCTCCACGTGGTCTCCCATACTCCAGACGGCTAGCTCAGGCGTGTTCATATGGCAGCTTGGCAGGGTTCCAAGAGATCATGCAAAAGCTACGTGCTTTCTTGGGCCTAGGTTGCACATTTCACTTCCATTGTATTCTTTTGGCCTAAACTCATCACATGGCCAGCCCAGATTCAAGGGGTGGGGGCAGAAACTCTACCTCTTGGCGGAAGGAGCTGCGAAGTCACGAAGTCACATTGAAAGGGAGTGTGGACGTGGAGGGGGGGGGAATCATTGCCGCCATTTTTGCAAACAATCTACCACACTAACCCTCCACACCTGGCCAGGCTTGGGCAAAGGCAACATCACAGGCGCTTCCTCTCACTAGCTGTACCTTCTTTCCCTTCTCCCAAGCCTTTTTCTGGAATTTATTGGCGATCCCAAGGCCCCCACCTGGAAGGGCTACCTCCTTGTGGTGCTGATGTTCCTCTGCGCCTGCCTGCAAACGCTGTTTGAGCAGCAGCACATGTACAGGCTGAAGCTGTTGCAAATGAGGCTGCGCACGGCCATCACCGGCCTGGTGACCAGAAAGGTGAGCCCTTGGAGGGGAGGCCCCCACCTTCCCTTCTCCCCCCCGCCCCCCGCCCCATCCCAATTGGCAGGCAAAAGTTCCCGCAAGGAAGGGTGAGGCCACTTAGCTGTTAACAATATCAGTGTTTGAAACCACTCCTATTATGCTGTCACTACTCAGACTGCTCTCACCTTCTTGGCTGTCTCCGTAAGACCTTGCATGATCTGACCCCTGGGGACCTGTCTGACCTCCTCACATCCCATTACACACATGTCACGTGACCACTCCTCCCTTGCACATCCCCTTCCAATCACATAAGTCTCCTTTGGTTCCTCAAACACACCAGGCGCCCTCCCACCTCAGGGCCTTTGCACCTGCTGTTCCTGCTGCCAGGGCACTCTTCCCACCCCGCTTTGTCTAACTGATTGTCACTCAACCCTCACGAGGATAAAGAGTTAACTTTCCGGTTGTGTAGAACCTGGATAAAGGCAACACGTTGGTCAAAATGACCCAACTGTTTGGAGCCCTGGCGGTACAGTGGTTAAGAGATCGGCTGCTAACCAAGAGGTCAGCAGTTCTAATTCACCTTGGAAACCCTATGGGGCAGTTCTCCTCTGTCCTGTAGGGTCGCTGAGTCAGAATCAACTCAGCAGCAACAGGTTTGGTTCTTTGGTTTCTGACTGGTAAATTGCATCTGGGCTAGAAGTCCCGTCAGTGAGCACAGCTTTGGGCTTCAGGGCCCCCCGAAGCTAAGCCCACCAGACTGCTTCAGGAAATATTGACTGCAGTGGAGTCTGCGGCTTCTGAGTCAGGGCAGAGCCCACACCGTGCCATGTGAGTCTCATGCAGTTACCCTCGAGCTGTCACCTGGAAGGAAGGAAAGAGAACAGCTCCTCGATGGCCGTGTGAGCAGTGGCTGTTTCCTGACCCACGTCCTCCCAAGCGCGGCGCTAGGTGTGGCCTGTCCACTCTGTGTGTGTAACTGAGCCTTGGAAGAAGACCCCCCGGGGGCACTGCACTTCCCAGTCCTCCCTGTACTGATGGGGTCAGAGCCTGTGCTCCACAGCTGCTTCGTGGTGTTTATCACACTTGCCGTGATGGGCAGTGATTTTTTTTCCCTTAGTGATACAAAAATAGGAAATGTTTTATTGATGGAGTTTTAGATAGAATGAAATAATGGTAATGCCGGCTACATATGGTTGTTGTGAGCGTCACAAGAAAGAATGAAGCTATTCATTTAGCACAGTGCCCGAGACGTAGATAAACGAAAACAAAACTAGTTGCCATCGAGTTGACCCCAACCCGTAGCAACTCCATGGGGTTTTCAAGGCTGATTTTTCAGAAATAGATCACCAGGCCTTTCTTCCGAGGGTAGATTTGAATCGCCAACCTTTTGGTTAGTAACCAAGTGCTTAACTGTTTTTGCCACCAGGGACTCTTGGGATATAGTTAGCACTCAGCAAATGATCGCCAGTGTCACCGTCATTAACCCAGCATGCTTATTTGTGATCTTATTTATTATCATTACTTATTACTACTTTAGTCGTTATTGTTGCTCCAGCACTTTAGGGCACATTTTTACTCCTTTTGTATACCTCAGCTCTCACAAAGAGCCTGCGACGTTGGCTGAGGAGGTTTTACCAGCCCATTTTGCAGATAAGGAAACTGAGGCTCAGAGGGAGAAGAGACCTGCCCGTGGCCACTCAGTGGAGCCTGGAATCCAGACCTGCCAGGCCGCTGAGCTCTCGTCCTGTCCTCACCGAGGGCTGCCCTCCTTCCCTGCCGCCCTCCTTGTCCCTCCTCTCCTCCGACTTCCGGTATGGTCCTCCTGCCCTACCCAGGTCCTGGCTCTGTCCAGCGGCTCCAGAAAGGCCAGCGCGGTAGGGGACGTGGTCAACCTGGTGTCTGTGGACGTGCAGCGGCTGACTGAGAGTGTCCTCTTCCTCAATGGGCTGTGGCTGCCGCTCATCTGGATGGTCGTCTGCTTCATCCTCCTGTGGCAGGTACAGGCGGGGCAGAGAGGAATTTGCACCGAGTTCCCCTCCTTCTCCTTCCTCTGTCCGTCTCTGTGGGCAGGTAAAATGGGAAAAGGGTTAGAGTAGGATGGCCTGAGCTTGGTGTCACCCTCTCTGGGCTTCCCTTTCCTTGTCTGTATACTGAGGATAAAGGTGCTGATAAGGTTGATACCCCTTGGGTATGATGTTGTGTATCCAGTAGGTAGATTAAGCATGTCCTGAAGGTACCAGTAAAGCTGGGGCACCACCAGCCACAAGGAGAAAAGACAGAGAATATCTTAGGGGAAAAAATACCCTACCCAGTTTTCAAAAAGCATAAAATCATCATCAGGCTAACAATCAGAATTTTGACTCCCTTATGTTTATTTTGTGGTTTAAATTTTTTATTGATTAAGAGCACAGACTATAGCTGGACATTCTGGATTCGAATCCTGCTTTTACTCCTTACTAGGTATAAAACCACGGGCAAGTTACTGAACCCCTCTTTACCTCAGTTTCCTCATCTGTAAAATGGGGATAATAATTAACAATAGTACCCCTGCCTTAGATTTATTGAGGGATTCAAAGAGTAAATACATGTAAAGCACTTAAACCTGTACCTGGCATACAGTTGTACTCTGTAGGCATTTGCTAGTGTTACTATTCATTATGCCTGAGAACTGTCTGAAGATATTACTCCAGAAAGTTCCAGGGGTAAGTACAGGGCTCGGCAAACCTTTTCTGTAAAGGGCCAGATAATAAATACTTTGTGGGCCAGACAGTCTTTGTCACAAGTGCTCAACTCTGTGGCTGTGATACAAAAAGCAACCATGTTGTTCTGTGCTGTCAAGTCGATTCTGAATCACAGTGACCCTACAGGACAGAGTAGAACTGCCGTATGGGGTTCCTAGGCTGTAATCTTTACGGGAGCAGATCTCTGAGTCTTTTCTCTTGTGGAGCTGCTAGTGGGTTCAAACCCCTGACCTTTCAGTTAGCAGCCAAATGCCTAACCATCGTGCCACCAGGGCTCCTTAAAAGTAACCATAGACAATACATAAATGAATGGGCATGGCTGAACTTTGAATTTCATAGAAACTTTCACGTGTCATGAATATTATCCTTCTGATTTTTTTCAACCATTAACAAATGTAAAAACCATTCTTAGTCATGGGCTAGCTGTACAAGCACCATAACTCATTGCCGTCAAGTCAATCCCAACTCTTAGCGATCCTACAGGACAGCGGAGAACTGCCCCATAGGGCTTCCAAGGCTGTAATTTTTGTGGAAGCAGACTGCCACATCTTTCTCTCATGGAGTGGCTGGTGGGTTCGAACTGCTGACCTTTTGGTTAGAAGCCGAGCGCTTAACCAGTGTGCCACTAGGGCTCCTGTGTACAAACACAGGCAACAAGATTTAGCCCTTGGGTTGTAGTTCACTGACATACGGGGCAGGGGTATCAGTGAGATAATGACCGTGAACGTTACAGTGCATGCTGTCATTATTAGGGTACCCTACTACTGCTTCCACCCACCCTGTGGGACATGGCCCAGGACTTCTCTGACTCACTTACTCCGAATTCCAGGGCCAGGTAGACAGCTGGTGCTCAGCATAGTACACACAGGGTACTTTGGACAGTGCCTGACATACAATAAATAAAATGTTAGCGGTTATTAGGAAGAAAACGCAGGAGGGAGGAGGGGGCAAGCACTTGGGAAAATGCAGGGTAACAGAGCAAGCAAACCATGGACCAAGGTGATAAAATTCAGCTGCAGCCAACAAGAAACCAAATAGCACTTCTTTGCGCGTTCCCTGGCTCTTGGTAGAGCATTCTTTGCTCAGAGGGTCACCATGAGATCCTGGTTAAGGAGGGGTGGACCTTGGGGTTGTACAGTTAGATGCTGTCATTTTTGCCAGAGAGGAAGAGTTTAACCTTTCGTTCACATTTTTGTGAATATTTTTCCAATCCTGCTGGTGGGTTGGTATTTGCCTTGTAAACACTTCTCTCTTTAGCCACTGGGTGGAACCATTGCTGCACAAATAAAATTGGACAAAAATTTGCTCGTTCAGTGCCCGAGAAGATTAGAAAACAGATTGCTGCACAAATAAAATTGGACAAAAATATGCTCGTTCAATGCCCGAGAAGATTAGAAAACAGATTGTTCTTGAAGGCTGAGAGGGGAAAACGAGGCCCAGAGACTGGGCAGGGCAGGGCTCATCTGGAGAATGGGCCTGATGGACCTCCAGAAGAATCTCAAGAAGTCACAGCTTGAAGTGAACTTCAAAATTATTGATCCTACCCCCCACCTTCTCAATATTCAGGTCAGAAACCAAAGCTGAGAAAGTATGACTGTATGACTATCCCAAAGTCACAAAGCTGGCCAGGGGTAGAGTTGTCGGACAAAATACAGACGCCCAGTTATATTTCAATTTGAGGTAAACAGCAGATAATTTCCTAGTATAAGTATGTCCCAAATAATGCATGGGATATACTTATACTAAAAACTTATTTGCTGTTTATTTGAAATTAAAATTTAACTGGGTGTCCTGTATATTTGCTAAATCTGGCAATTGTGATCAGGGGTGAATAAAAACTAGGATAACGGTTGCATGACATGAGCACTTAGCTTGTGCCACATCCTGTCTCTAGCACTTGACCTTCAGTCTAAACTCAGCAACCGTGTTGGTGCTCTTACCAACTCACGGTGACCTCGCGTACAATGGAACAAAACGCTGCCCAGTCCTGCACCATCCCCATGATCGTTTGAGAATTGGACCGTTGGCTGATTTTCAGAAGCAGGTCACCAGGCCTTGCTTCCTAGTCTGTCTTAGTCTAGGAGCTCTGCTGAAACCTATTCAGCGTTATAGCCACACACAAGCCTCCACTGACAGACGGGTGGTGGCCGTTCATGAGGTGCATTGGCTGGGAACTGAACATGGGTCTCCTGCATGCAAGACGAGAATTCTGCCCCTGACCCACCACTGCCCCATGCAACAACCACAGGAGATGGAATCAGTTCTGTTTCCATTTTACAGATGAGGAAACTGCAGCTTAGGGAGGGTAAGGGACTTGCCTGAGGCCATACCAGTAAGTGACAGGGCCAAGTTTTGAACCTACATCCTGATTCCAGAAGTTTCAACTTCACTCCCTTGCCCTGCATGCATGTCTTAAATACCACCCGCCCCCACGTGAGTTGGCTCACTCCCCATCCCTAGTGTAGAAGGACCCCAGTTTCAACAGGCCTCTCCTTCCATGGATCCCCATGGGCTCAGGTTTATGACCTGGTGGCTGCTGCCCTCCACCTCCCTGGCTCTCCCCACCTCAGGACCTAAGTCTGAGCCCTGTGCTGACCAAGTCCCTCAGGGGTGACAGCTTGGGCTCATGCCCCTTCTGTCTCCAGCTCCTCGGACCCTCTGCCCTCACTGCCATTGCTGTCTTCCTGAGCCTCCTCCCTCTGAACTTCTTCATCACCAAGAAGAGGAATCACCATCAGGTTTGCCTTGGGAGAAGAAGTGGGCTAGGTAGGCACCCTCAGGAAGTGGGGGTCGGGCATCTCCAGTCCTAGACCTGGTATTGGTGCTGCAGATGGGGGGAGGCGGGATGTCCCTTCCAGGTGTGCCCCTCACTCTGACCTGCCCCCCCTACATTGCCCTGTCTTGGTGGGGGGTGGCTCATCCCCCCAGTGCTTGGTCCCCAAACCAGGGGTCCCCTTTGACACCTCCTTCTCTCACACCCAGTTCATCAACAAATTCGGTCGACCTCACCTTCTAAATGCATCCAGGACGTTGCCCCCTCACACCTGCAGCCCTCCTAGCCCCATACCTCTCTCAGCTGAGTCCCTGCAGCCTCCTTCTGACTCTGCTCTGCCCTCACCACCCCCCTTCCCCCCCCCACCCCCACAGCCTCTTCTCCTCGTGTCACATCCTCTACCTACAACCTGCAGTGGCCCCACCTCCCTCAGAGTGAAAGCCAGAGTCCCCACAGTGGTCTGTATCCCGATCAGCCAGCCTAGCCTCCCACCTTACCCCCTGCTCCACCCCCTCCTCGCTTTACTCCCCCTTGGGTTCTTCTGGATCCCAGACCTGCCTTTGCTCCTGCTGCACCCTCTGGCTGGAGCCTCCTGCCCCAGATCACCTGTGTCTCATCCCTCCCCACCATAGTTACACACAACTCACCCACCCGTACCAGCTCCTTTACCTGCTTGGCTTTTCCCCACAGCACCTGCCTCTCTAGCCCACCCTGTGACCTACCCAGCCCAGCTCTGATATTGTCTCTCTCTCATCAGACTCTCAGCTTCCCAAGGCAGGGGCTGCTCATTTTGTTCATCGATGTGAACTCTGCATTTAAAATATAGCACGTGTGTGTGACTTAAGGGGAGAAGGGAGGTGAGGAGATGAGGAAAAGAGGAGAGGGGAGGAGGGGAGAGGAAGGGAGAGGGGAGATGAGGAGATGGGGAAAAGAGAGGAGAGGGGAGGAGGGGAGAGGAAGGGAGAGGGGAGGCGAGGAGATGAGGAAAAGTGAGGGGAGGAGGGGAGAGGTAGGAAGGAGATGAGGGGAGGAGAAGAGAGGAGAGGGGAGGAGGGAAGAGGAGAAGCGAAAGGAAGAGGGAAGGGGAAAGGCAGGGAGGGAGGAGAGGAACAGGAAGGAGAGAAGAGAGGTGGGGAGGAGAGGAGAAAGCAGAAAGGAGGGAAAGAGGGAAGGAAGAAGGGAGAGAGGAAGGGAAGAACAACGTATCCCCTCCTTTTGCCGCCCAGCTGTATCCACCCTGTCCATCTCTCACATGGACCATTTCCTGCCTCCTGCCCAGATCCCTCTAAGACATTCTCCTGCCCCTCTGACCGTTGCTCTCCCTGGGGAGGCAGTAGAGCCCAGACTCCTTTGTCTGACCTTCAAGCCCCTCTGTGATCCAGCCCACCCATCCCAGCGGACCCCGCACTCCTACCGTGACCCCATGTGTGGAGTGGAGTTGTGCTGCCCCCCTCAGGGCCTGGGTCTGTGCTGTTTCCTCATCCCTTCCCTCCCACCTACTGTCCTCCCTCCCTTCCGTCTGTCTTCCCACCCTCGCAGCTACCCTTCCCTGTGCACTCAGCACCACCTCATGTTTTAGCCAGAACCCAGGTGTCTCCTCCTCCAGGAAGCCTTCCTGGTGGCATCATGCCCAGGTCTACTGGGGGAGGGGAGCCCTGTTCCCTGGCACTGGGTGCCCCCTCTGTTGTGGTGGTACTGCCCCTCAGGATAAGAGCCAGTGCTGGAGGCTAGGAGGAGGTACCGGTCCAGGCACCAGAGAACATGGCTCAGGCCAGGGCATGTGGCAGAGGCCTGAGAGATTGGGGATGTGGTCTGGAGGCAGAACTGCAGGATTTGCTGAAGGGGGGCTGTGGGCATGGGCGGTGGGGAGAGGAGAGTGCTAGGCTTGTCCCCTCCTCTCCTCCCTTCCCCCGCCTGGCCCTAGGAAGAGCAGATGCGTCAGAAGGACTCCCGGGCGCGGCTCTCCAGCTCTGTCCTCAGGAGTGTGAGGGTCATCAAGTTCCATGGCTGGGAGGAGGCTTTTCTGGAGCGCGTCCTACGCATTCGGGGCCAGGAGCTGGGCGCCCTGCGGACCTCCGGCCTCCTCTTCTGTGTGTCCCTGGTGTCCTTCCAGGTGTCCACGTTTCTGGTGACGTCACTGTTCTCACTGCAGAGCATGGGGGTGCTGGGGGCAGTGAGGTGGGGAGCCCCAGATCCCGGTGACAGACCCTGCCCCTCAGAGCCTGTCCATGCAGCCCACCCCATACACCAAAACCTACCTGTCCTGGCTCCTTTTGTCCCTGTCCCTGCTTTCTGCTGAGTTCACTAACCAGTCACATCATTCCTGTGAAGGTGGGAATAGCTGCTGATACTTAGGCCTCTGTTCCTTCTCCTCCTGAAAGAAGCTCTGATGGCGCAGTGGTTAAGCGCTTGGCTGTTAACCGAAAGGTCGGTGGTTCTAATCCACCAGCTGCTCAGCAGGAGAAAGATGTGGCAGTCTGCTCCGGTAAAGACTACAGACTTGGAAACCCTGGGGACAGTTCTGCTCTGTCCTGTAGGGTCTCTGTGACTTGGAATCGACTCCATGGCAACGGGATTGGGTTTCTCCTTCTGGAGTACTAGGCATCTGGAACAGCTGTTTGCACTGGAATGGAGCAAAGGTTACAGGTGCAGGAGGCTGCTCAGGTAGAATCTTCACAAGCCCACCTGGCCTCCCTGATGCTGCCACAAAGCACCAGAGCAGCCCCTCTTGGAGCTCAGAGCCTGAGCTTTCTCCTTTCCTTCATTTCACAAACTGCTGCCAGCTCGACCTTCCTAAAGCACAGCTTAGACTTCACTCACGCCCCTGCTCACAAACCGCCAGTGACTTACCACTGCTTCCAGAGTAATCCACTCTTCGTGAAACGTGCGAGGCCAGTGACAAGTGGGCCTTAAACACAGTTAACACAGTTTGCGTCAGGGTCTAGAAACACAGGGGCCATCTGCTAGAACACCAGGCAACAGCACAACGCAGTAACACAACCACCAGGACCAACACTTGGAACCATGAGGGCTCCCCAGATAGCATCACTGAGTCACCATCACACCAAGTGACCATCATACCAAGTGACCATCACAGCAAATGCCCATCACTAATGACCATCTCACCAAGTGACCATCATATCATGTGCCCATCACTAAATGGACATCACAAGTGATCACCATACCAAATGGCCATCACAAGTGACCATCACACCCAGTGGCCATCACTAGTGGTTGTTACACCGAGTAACCATCATACCATGTGATGATCACCAAATGGCCATCACAATTGACCATCACACCAAATGGCTGTCACACCAAGTGACCATCACAAAAAGAGGTCATCACACCAAATGACCATCACACCAAGTTGTCACATCAAGTGACCGTCACAAAAACTGACCACCACACCATCCCGTCAAGTCACCATCATATCATCAAGTGACACCTAGAAACAAAACACCAACACCCAGCACTAAAGCATCCCCTAGCAACATCTAGAACCACAATTGCCACCGCTACCTACAGGGCTGCCAGTAGCTACAACTTCCAAGGGACTCTGGAAATACCAAGTCCCACTTGTGTCTAGAACTACAAAAATGCTATTAAGATCTAAAATTACAATGTCCCCCAATGCCTGGAACTAAGAGTTTCTGATACTTAAAATGGTGGAAGTACACATTCATTCTCTTCATCACTGCACTCACGTATTTTAAGAGAATTGCATCGCTTTATGACCTAGAAGCCCTGTAAGCACATGGTTAAAGTGCTCGGCTGCTAATGGAAAGGTCAGTGGTTGGAACCCACCAGTGGCTTCATGAGAGAAAAGACCTGGAGATCTGCTCCTGTCAAGATTACAGCATAGGAAACTCTATGGGGCGGTTCTACTCTGTCCTATAGGGTTGCTATGCGTCGGAATTGATGACACAACGGGGACCTGGAAATGAGGACGGGGGGTGGTATAAAAGAATTTGGGGTGAGATCTATCTGCTGAAGGTCTGTTCCAGCAGTGTGTGCTTGGCCACGTGGGCCACGGGAGAGCCACAGCTCCCCCAGGCATTCCTGGCCAGGAAGGCAGCCTCGTAGTCACCCACACCTGTGTCTTACCCAGGTTGCACTGGTTGTGTTTGCCGTCCACACGCTGGTGGCCGAGGAGAATGCCATGAACGCAGAGAAAGCCTTTGTGACCCTCACAGTTCTCCACATCCTCAACAAGGCCCAGGCCTTCCTGCCGTTCTCCATTCACACCATTGTCCAGGTGAGACAAAGGCTGGAAGCTATCTCAGAAGAACCTTAGAGGAGTCAGCTGTGCCTGGACCCTATCCACCCTTGGCCCACTGACAGCAGGGGGGGAGGAAGAAGAGCAGGAGTGAGAAAGGAGCAGGAAAAGAGGTGAGGAGGGGCAGATGGTTTAGCAGAAAGACATCAGAAAGGGAAGTAACCTTTGTCCAGAAGGCAATACGATGACCTCAGTGAACATCCTCAAAATAGGCAGGCTCTTCAATCCATTAACCACGTTGTTTCCCTTTTACACAGGGCCATTTGACTTCTGTCTTTACTATCTCTGTTGCTTACAAATTGTACCTCTTGGGTGTGGTGAGGGTAAGAAAATGGTTGTAACTGAGCAGCCCATATTTTAATGGCTGCATCTTTAGTTACCAAAGTTGGGTGGTATGGAGGGAAGCAAGCAGGAACCCTCAGGTGGACAAAGTTTGAAATTATTTCTTATAATGGCGTGATGATGGTATTAGAAACGTCACCGGGCTCTTCCCCAGTTTTGTCTGCAGAATGGCAGGTTGATTGTTCCAGTTACACTAACTAGGAGTGAGGAGGTGGAGGGGACCACCACCGTTATTGTCACCAGCTCAGTGTGCACCATTTCCATTTCCATAACTTAGGAAGCCCCAGACTAAAAAACCAAAAAGAGACCTGTTGCCGTTAAGTCGATTCCAGTTCTTAGTGACCCTATAGGACAGA
The DNA here is from genome assembly GCF_030014295.1 of Loxodonta africana. Classification (NCBI taxonomy): domain Eukaryota; kingdom Metazoa; phylum Chordata; class Mammalia; order Proboscidea; family Elephantidae; genus Loxodonta; species Loxodonta africana. The sequence continues at coordinate 72,885,903 of NC_087353.1, read as the reverse complement.
GTAGAACTGCCCCATAGAGTTTCCAAGGAGGACCTGGTGGATTTGAACTGCAGACCTTTTGGTTAGCAGACATAGCACTTAACCACTACACCACCAGGCTTTCCAGCCCCAGACTAGGGCCTTGCAAATGTGTAGGGCTCCATAAATGGGAGGGTTTTCCCACATATCTTCCGGTGCCCAGCACCCAAAGCCTGAGTTCTTTGGTCTCTGGCATTGGTGACCTGGGGCTTTGGTTTCCCCAGGCCCGGGTGTCCCTGGACCGCCTGGTCGCCTTCCTCTGCCTGGAAGAAGTTGACCCTGGTGCTGTGGACTCAAGTCCCTCCAGATGCTGTGAGTTTTGAGTTTGATGTGAGGGTGGGTGGGTGGGAGGACTGTGGGGCTCCCCCAGCCCACCAACAAAAGCCAGCGTTCTAGCTAGGGGGAGATGGTGGGGCTCCTGGGAGTGGGGTGACATGTCACCCCGCAAAGGTATACACCAGTAAGAGTAACACAAAAACCGGTAGCTAAAAGGACGCTGCAGATGATGGAACACACATCTGTCATCTAATACCCCAAATGCAGGACAGTCTCTGGTTCTTGCTTTTTCAGGCTATAATGGTTATAAATTTGAAGAAAAATGGATTTATATCAATAAAGGGAAAAAAATATAGCTAATATTTCCTAAGTGCTTACCATGTGGTGACATAGTTGAGAGTGCTCTATGTGCTAATTTACTAAGCTAACCCTCACAGCAACCCCATGAGGTAGATGCTTCTGTGACCCATTGTACAGATGGGGAAATGAAGGGGAAGGAAGAGCAGGATCCCAAGACCTTAGACCATTTAGAAAGGAAGATCCTCTAGAACTGGGTGACAGATTTACAAATAAAAATACAGGATGCCCAGTTATATTTGAATTTGAGATAAACAACAAATAATTTTTTGTTATAAGTATGTCCCATGGCATATGTGGGGCATACTTATACTAAAAATTTATTTGTTTGTTGTTTACCTGAAATTCAAATTTACTGAGACTGGAGGAACCCCAGAAGACATGGCCTCTGGACCCTCTGTTCACCCACAACTAAAACCATTCCCAAAGCCAACTCTTCAGACAAAGATTAGACTGGACTATAAGACATAAAATGATACTTGTGAAGAGTGTGCTTCTTAGCTCAAGTAGATACATGAGCCTAAATGGGCAGCTCCTGTCTGGAGGTGAGATGAGAAGGCAGAAAGGGATAAAAGCTGACTGAATGGACACGGGAAACCCCGGGTGGAATGGGGGAGTGTGCTTTCACATTATAGGGATAGCAACTAGGGTCACACAACAATGTGTGCATAAATTTTTCTATGAGAAGCTAACCTGAACTGTAAACTTTCAGTTAAAGCACAATAAAAAACAAAGTGGCCAAAATGCTGATCAAAAAAAAGAAAAAATTCAAATTTAACTGGGCGTCCTGTATTTGATCTGGCAACCCTACAGGAGAGACCACCAAGCTGAGTGAGTATCAAATTGTGGCTGCTTGTTAAAAGCACCTGGGGAGCATTTTAAAGATACCAATGTCAGCCCCCTCCCCTCCCACCCACTCTGACTTAATTGTTTGGGCTGGCTCATGGGCGGCTTTGTTTTTAAAAATCTTCCCAGATAACTCTAAATGTGCATTCAGGATCAAGAACCACTAATCTAGTTCCTCCTCTCATTGTACAGATTAAATATCTGAGACCTAGAGTTGGAGGGGGGACCATAACATCCCAGAGCAACGTCACTATATTGACAAGTTCTTAGCGAAGGACTGTTTGGAGCAGAGCACAGACCAGACACTTATCAACAGGCGTTAATTACTCACAGAATAAACAGGACAGGGATGAGTAGAACAGCATATACTATCAGCCTGGGTTCCCCAAATTCAAGATCCTGTCCACAGGGTTAGATCGCATCCAAGCACACCCCAGTTCGCGTCTCAGGAGAAGAATGTTTAAGTTCCTCTCTTCTGGGATTAAATACGCAGCCATGTCTATGTGCCAAGTAACATGTACAAAGAGCAGGTAGGGAAAGGGGTAATAAAAGAGAGTAATAAAGGCGGAAGCTCCCCTGTAGGCTACAAAAAAAACGGACATTATTTTTTGCCCCTGTTCAGGCTAGTCTAGATTTACTGGTGCCAGAGAACATCCCTTTCTCCTTTATCTCACTAAGATGGAGTTCCAGGTTTCTTCAGAGGGCAGTCATCTCCCCCTAAAGCACATACTTTACTTTATGTCCATTAGTAGACATGAGGGGGCAATTATAATATAGCATACCTGTGTACCCCATACCCCGTTAACAACTGTTGTCCTGCTGAAATCAATAACACACCATTTCACTCTCCGGAAGTGTCCCAGATTGGGTGATAAATTTTATTAGTAGTCTACACGCTTTTTCTGTAAAGGGTCAAGTAGTAAATATTTCAGCCTCATGGACTGTCTCTGTCTCAACTACTCAACTCCATCATTACAGTAAGAAAGCAGCCATAGACAATGTATAAACAAATGGATGTGGCTGTGTGCCAATAAAACTTTATTTACAAAACTAGGCAGTGAGCCAGATTTGGCCCTTGGGCCATCGTTTGTTGACTCCTGAATGACATAGCCATTTGATAGAGAGTGTGACCTTCTGTCCTCCCCAGGGTCACACAGCAAGCCAGTCAGTAGCAGGGCAGTTTGTCCAAGGTGAGATTTTCCATTGTACCTGCTGCCTCTCCAGGGCAGGACCAGGGGGTCTCCCTGCAAGGAGCATCCTCACAACTGGCTTTTCATGCCCTGCAGCTGCTGGGGAAGACTGCATCACTGTACAGCACGGCACCTTCGCCTGGTCCCAGAAAAGCCCTGCCTGCCTCCAGAGGTACAGAACGGCTTCCCTGCCCACGACCTTTGCATTTACAGGGAGAAGATGTGCGGCCACCTGCCGCTTCCTATGTGAGAGGTGGCATAGGCTTCCATCTGGGGCTGGAGGGGTGGGCCACGCTGGTCTGGGCTCTGCCGGGAAGATTCCTGGGACCCTAGCCCTGGCACAGAGAGTCTTGGGAAAGGAAAAAACTCGTGGTGCGGAGTGTGGAGCAGGGCATGTGAGCTCCCCCGACCAGGAGGAGACACCTCTCTGCTCCCCAGGCTGGCCAACATGGCACCACAGAGGCCTGGCCAAGAGGACCCCCAAAGCTCAGCAACATATGTCCCTTCTGCCTCAGTCCCCAGGTCATTGCCACCTCCAGCCCCCAACTCTGGCTGAGTCTTTATGGCAGAAAACCCTACCCAGCTCCAAAACTCACTAAGAAGGGAAAGAAAGTACTGTGAGCAGTAAAAAAAAAAAAAAACAGTTGCCATGGAGTTGATTCCCACTTAAACCAAAACCAAACGTGTTGCTGTCCAGTCCATTCTGACTCATAGTGACCCTATAGGACAGGGTAGAACCTCTCCATAGGGTTTCCAAGGCTGTAATCTTTACAGAAGCAGACTGCCACATCTTTCTCCCATGGAGCGGCTGGTGGGTTTGAACCACCGACCTTTTGGTCAGCAGCTGAGCACTTAACCACTGCACCACCAGGGCTCCTACCTATGCCTGACTTTTTGGAAGTAGATCACCAGGCCTTTCTTCCAGTGCTCCTTAAACCACCAGCCTCTCAGTTAGCATTTGCACTAACCAGGGACTCCATCCTTGGCAGTATTTGTGCCTGTTATCATTCATGCATTCCACAGTATTTACTGAGCACTTCCTGTGTGCTGGGCGCCGTTCTAGGCACTGGGGATGCAGCTGTGAACAAGACAGATCTCTTGGGGCTGACATTCTAATGGGGGACGACACAAACAGGAAATCAGGGTCAGGGGACAGAGTGTGATGCTGGGGGAAGGATGTGTGGAGGGCTACTTTAGAACAGGAGGTGGGGGAAGTCCTGGCACTCAAGCTGAGATCGTAATGAAGGGAAAGGGTGAGTCTGGCAGGTGTCTGGGGGAAGAGCTTTCTGGGCAGTGAGAACGGCAGGTGCAAAGGCCCTGAGGCTGGAGTATGCCCGGACCAAGGTTTCTCAGCCTCTGCACTGTTGACATTCGGACCAACAATTCTTTGTTGTGGTGGCTCTCCCATGCATTGTAGGAAGTTTAGCAGTGTCCCTGGCCTCTTAACTACTAGCTACCAGCAGCCAGGAGTACCGCCTCCCAGTTGTGACAACCAAAAATGTCTCCAAACATTGCCAAAAGCTCTCTGGGGGCCAAAACCATGCTCAGTTGAGAACTACTGGCTTACTGTGTTCTAGAACAGCGAGGAGGTCAGTTGGCTGAGCAGAGTGGCTGAGGCAGAGTGGTAGGAGATGGGGTCAAGAGGTGATGGGGTCCCGATGTGCAGGACATGGTCAGTGATTGTTAGAACTCAGCCTTGAACCCGAACAGGAAGGGAGCCACTGAGGGATTCTTAGTCGGAGGTGTCACGATCTCCACCCTGGCTGCTGGGTGGGGAATGGATTGCGGAAAGCAACGGGGCAAGGACAGAGCAACCAGTGAGAGCAGCCAGGAGCCTCCTGCAACAACCTAGATGAGAGATGGTGCTAGTGAAACCCCCTGCCACCAGGAAGTCTGTGTGTGTGTGCGCGCGTGTGTGCGTGCGCGTGTGTGCGTGTGCATGCATATGAGTGCGTGTGTATGCACTGGGTGCACCCTTGTGTGTATGCACATGCACATGTGTGTGTCCTTGAATGTGTGCATGTGTGCATGTGTGTGTACACGTGTGCATGTGTAGGAGGGCGTGCATGCACGCATGTGTGAGCGCATCTGCATGAGTGCACGAGTGCATGTATGTGCTCTGTGTACTAATAGAGCATATGTGCGCATGGATGAGTACATTGTGTGCATACATGTGAATGCCTTGCATGCATGATTGTACGCAGGAGTGCATGTGTGTGCACTTTTGAATATGCATGTGTGTGTGCATGTGTGTACTTGAATGTGTGCGTGTGAGTGCATGTGCATTCAAGTGTGTACACGTTCATGAGCGTGTACGCATATGAGTGTGTGTGTGCATGCATGTACATGCACAAGTGTAGGGGAATGGCTGCTCGGCTGGCCAGATGAGGGCTGGGTGAGAAAGAACTGCCCCCCAGTGTCCTCTTGGTGACTTCTGGGATCAGTCACCAGCAGGTGGGCTCGGTTTGGGGCTCCGAGTTCTGCACAGACGGCCTGGCCCCTAACCAGGGCCACAGCTCCCCTCCTGTGTTGCCAGGATAAACCTCACGGTGCCCCAGGGCTGTTTGCTGGCTGTTGTCGGTCCAGTGGGAGCTGGGAAGTCCTCCCTGCTGTCTGCCCTCCTCGGGGAGCTGTCAAAGGTGGAGGGGTCCATGAGCGTCAAGGTGAGGCCACATGTTCCCTGCGTGTGTGCTGGAACTGTCTCCATCCTACAGGCCCTCCTGCTCCCTCCCTGGACCCCTTCCAGTCCCCCAGATTGCACCCTTACCCCTCTCCTGCTACCCCTCCAAAAGTGCCCCTGTTTCTGTCCACTCCACCTCCTAGTGGCCAAGACAAGCTGTGTTTTAGGGTCCCGTGGCCTACGTGCCCCAGGAGGCCTGGGTCCAGAATGCCTCCGTGGTGGAGAATGTGTGCTTCCAGCGGGAGCTGGACCCACTGTGGCTGGAGAGAGTCCTGGAGGCCTGTGCCCTGGGGCCGGACATGGACCGCTTCCCCGCAGGAGTCCACACCCAAGTTGGGGAGCAGGTGGGGTCTCGGGTCTTCCTGGGAGGCATTGTGGTGGGGCTTTTTGTTTGCTGGTCCCTGAGTGGTATGGAGGGAGGGACAGAGGGGAGGACAGGGGAGAGCAGGGACACAGGAGAGCAGATGGCCCCAGCTCAGGGCCAAGCACATAGGTGCTCAATAAACAGTAATGAATGGACGGATGATTGAAAATGGAGACACAGGGAGAGGCAGAGAAACAGGGCAGAGGGTGGTGACAGGCTTTCCAACCCTGGAGGAAAATGAGAAGATAACTGAGCATTCTGAGTAGAGGGACGTGACCCAACTACGTTTTAACAGAATCCCATGGCTGCTGGGTTGGGATTCGACTAGGCATGAGGATGGAAACAGGGAGGCCAGTAGGGTGTTACTGAAGCAACACAGGGGAGTTCATAGTGGATGGGACCAGAACATTCCGGTTATGCTTTGAAGGTGGATGGACTGGATGCGAGCATAAGAGAAGGAACCTGGCTTCTGCCCGCCCTTACTTGCTTCATTAGGTGACATGGGCAAGTTACTACCCCACTCTGGGCCTCAGCAAAGGTTCTGGGTGGCGATGTCCAATAAACAGGGTATGTGAAGCTATGGGTCGGCAAACTATTAGCCATAGGCCAAATCTGGCCCACAGCCTGTATTTGTAAATAAAGTTTTATTGGTGCACACCCACGCTCATTCACTTACTACTGTCTGACTGCGTTTGTGCTATGACACAAACAGAGCAGTTACAACTGGTTCACAAAGCCTAAAATAGTGACTACCTGGCCCTTTATGGAAAAAGTTTGCCAGCCCCTCAATGAGGGAATTGTCAGTGGTAAAGCAGGAGTTAACATGAAGGGAGTGGGTGAGGTTTCCTGGGGAGAAGAGTGGAGGGCCTGAGAAGGGTCTGGAGGTAGGCTGAGGGCAGGGGTGAGCCAGGAAGAGGCTGAAAGGTATGTGCAGGAAGGTAGGAGGAAAGCCAGAGGTGGAGGTTGTCATAGAGGCTAAGGGGAGAGTATTTTAAGAAGGCAGGAGGCGCACCTTGGTGCCGTCTCAAATTAGTCCAGCTATGACCTGTGCTAAACCAAACATCTGATCTCCCAGGATCTCCTCCTCCCACTGCTCACCCACCTTCAATGATGAAAGCTCCATCTTCCCAGAAACTCAGGTCCCAAACCTTGCTGTCATCCTTGAATCTTCCTCTTTTCTTACACTCACATCCAGTCCGTCCACCTTTGAAGCATACTGGGAATGTTCCGATTCTGTCCACTCTCAGCTCTCGTACATTGCTTCAGTAACCTCCTGCTGGCCTCCCTGTTTCCATCCTCACCCCACTAGTTGAATCCCAACCCAGCAGCCATGGGATTCTGTTAAAACATAGTCAGGTCATGTTCCTTTGCTCAGAACACTCAGGTATCTTCCCATCTTCCTCAGAGTAAAAACTGAAGTCCTGACAATTGCCAACAAGCCCCCCTGCAATCTGATCCCAGTTATCTCTGACCCCATCTCCTGCCAGGTTCCCCCTTCCTACTTCACTCCAGCCACATGGGTCCCTGCAATGTTCCTTGAATACCCAAAGCACCTCCCACCTCAGGGTCTTTGCACCTGCTGTTCCCTCTGCTTGGAAGCCTCTTCCCAGGGAGTCCCTGTGGTTCATCCCTCACTTCTGCCAGGTCTCAAGTGAAATGTCACCCTAATGGAGAGGCCTTCCCTGACCACATTCCCCAACACAGCAACGCCGCCCACAATAGTACACCCTACACCGATTTATTATTCCTCATAGCACTTGATACCATATGATCTATTTAATTTACTTGTTTGTTTATAATCTGTCTCCTGCCCTCCCCCCACCCCATTAGAATAAAAGATCCATGAGAGCAGGGACTTTGTTTTGTTCATTGCTGTGTCCCCAGAGCCCAGAATATGCTTAGATATATAGTAGACCAGGTGCTGTCAAGATGACTGGCTCATGGTGACCCCAGGTGTGTCAGAGTAGAACTGTGCCTCCATAGGGTTCTCAATGGCTGATTTTTTGGAAGTAGATCCCCAAGTCTTTCTTCCAGGCACCTCTAAGTGGACTTGAACCTTCAGCCTTTTGGTTAGCAGCCAAATGCACTAACCATTTGCATCACCCAAGAACCACCCCTCAGGGACTCCGAGTATATAGTGGACATGCGGTAAATATTAGATGAATGAGTACATGAAGATAAGGACTAGAAAGCTACCACTGGGTTAGGTGACAAGGGAGTGATTGGTGTCCTTGGCGAAAGTGGTATCAGGTAGAGTTGGGAATGGAAGCCGGAGTGAAGGAGAAGTGAGTGGGAAGAGAGAAAGCAGAGATGGAGAACGCAGACAACTCCTCCAGGAAGCTTGACTGTCAGAGAGAGAAGAGCAGCTGGGTGGAGGCGGGAGGGGATGCAGGCGTGAGAGCAAGTGGTTAAAGCTGGGAGGTGACCCTTTTGGATGGGCATAGTGAGAGACACGCTGCTTTGAGACCCCGATATGCCCTGATCCACACAGGCCCTGCTCGTGGCACCCACTCCACCCTGCAGATGGAGACTCAGGCCCCTGCCCCTCTCTTGTGGCCACAGGGCATGAATCTCTCAGGGGGCCAGAAGCAGCGGCTGAGCTTGGCCCGGGCCGTTTATAGGAAGGCTGCAGTGTACCTGCTGGATGACCCCCTGGCGTCCCTGGATGCCTGTGTCGGCCAGCGTGTCTTCAACCAGGTCATCGGGCCTGGCGGGCTGCTCCAGGGAACGGTAACGTTGGGGAGGATGTGTCAGAGGAAGCCTAACCCACGTCTATTTCACCTCCCCCTCCCTGAGTCCAACTCTCTTCTTTGTATGAGTCAGCTGTTGCTGTGACAATGCTGCGTCACTAACAGCCCCCAAAGCTCAGTGGCTTACACCAGCAAAAAGTTATTTCTTGCTTATATGTCTGCGGTCCAGCTACTAACTACATCTTTGCCCTGGGATATGGGCCAGGTGCAGGTGAGCTCCATGTGTTGCCTTGTTTTGAGACACAGGTGGAAGGAGCCCCCTCTTTTGGGACATGCTGTTTCCAAGGATGCGGACAGGAGCACAACAGGGGGAGCCTTCCAGGCACTGGCTGTCCCCACTGTTAGCTCAGGGCCCGCCCCCCACCCCCTCGAGTCCTGGAAGGCTGGGCAAGCAAAACGAGTGTAACATCCACCCCTTCCCTCCTCAGACACGTATCCTCGTGACCCACGCACTCCACGTCCTACCCCAGGCTGATCAGATCGTGGTGCTGGAGGACGGGGCCATTGCAGAGATGGGCTCCTACCAGGAGCTTCTGCACAGGAATGGGGCCCTGGTAGACCTTCTGGGTCGGGCCAGGCAGCCAGGAAATGGAGGAGAAGGAGGTACTGGCAGCGCTTTGCCGATTCTCTGTACCTGGCTCCTGCCACCCTTGAGGAGAAGGTGCTAAGGGTCCCACTGGCATGAGTGTGGTGCTCTGGCCACACCCTCCTTTAGGGCTGGACCTGGAGGCAGATGGCTCCCCCAAGAGGCCACCCCTCCCCTCAGTAAGAGTCTACAGCTCCTCCTATGAGCCCAGAGCTGTGCTAAGTGCTTCTAGAAATACACGTTTCTTCTTCTCTTCACAACACCCCTATGAGGCACAGGCAATTATTGCTGCCATTTTACAGATGAGCACACTGGAGCAAAAAGAGTTCAATAACTTGTCCAAAGTCACAGTGATGGAGCCAAGATTTGAACTTGGGTGTGTCCAGCTCCAGAATCTGTAATCTTAAAAGCTCCAGAGACTGAGCAGGAAGATCTTTGGTGCCTAAAGAACAGAAGTCCTGTGACATGCTAGCAAGGGCCCCTAATAATCCAGAGAACACAGTGGCTGCTGGTAAACAATGATGTTCTGGAAGGAAGGTGACCGATCTGAGCTCACACACCAAACCCCTTGCCTCTCCAACTCATAGCGACCCTAGAGGACAGAGGAGAACTGTCCCACAATGTTTCCAAGGCTGTAAATCTTTACAGAAGCAGCTAGCCACATCTTTCTCCAGCAGCTCACACACACAGTAAGTGGAAAATAACAGCTGATGGCCCTTCGTAGGCATTAGTCATTTAACCATCACAAGGGGCAGTACTATAACTATCTCCATTTAACAGATGAGGAAACTGAGGCCCAGAAGTTATGGAACTTGCCCAAGGTCACAGGTCTTGTAGGTGGTGCTGCTGGGATTTGAACCCAGGCAGCTTGACTCCCAAGAATGTGCCTTTAATCATGAAGCTGTATACTGCCGCTCCATGACAAAGCCACAGGGCTTTGAACCAGTTCATTCTGGTTCGAACCCCTGTTGAAAATTTGCATGTCTAACAAGTTCCCAGGCGATGCTAATGGCTGCTGGTCAGGGGCCAGTTCTGAGAACCACTAGTACAGCAGTGGTACTCCAGATTTATTATACGTAAGAATCACCTGGGGATCTTGTTAAAATGTTGATTCTGATTCAGTATATCAGCTGAAAATGGAAATTCTCAGCAGGGGCTCAAACTAGAACAAACCAGTTCGAAGCCCTGCACAGGCAGGACTCACACTCTGGTCTCCCCCAGTCCCAGGCTCTGCCCCTCCTGAAAACATCTGCCGAGTGCTGGCCACTCTGGCAAAAGTCTGTAGAGTCACAAAGTCACCATCCTGGAGCCTGAAGATCAAATCCAGTCTGGGGAGGTGGGGGGAAGGGGCTTGCTGGGGAAGGCGACACCTGAAGTCTGATAGGAGTTCCCCAAGGAAGAACATTCCAGGCACAAGAAACCCCTTGAACAGGAAGCTGGGAGCAGTCTGACTTTGTACAGCGTCCACGTGTGTTTTTACAACCCCAAGTTTACAGGAAGTGCTCAGTGGTATTTGTTGAATGAATGAATGAGTGAATAGGGTATCTGGAAGACCTTAGAGAGGGCTGAGAGAGAAACTGCGGAGGTGACAGGAGCAAGATCAGAAGAAACAGATGGTCAAAGAGGTTAAGGCCACTCAGGCAGTGGGTGTCAAAGCCAGAATAGGGACCTGTGGCGCTGAACCTGCTCTCCTAACCACTGCGTGACAAGACTTCCTTGATCTTGCAGAAACAGACCCTCTGACCAGCACTGAGGACCCCAGAGACTCCCCTGGAGGCGGGAGGCCCGTGGGCAGGCCTGAGAGGTCAGTTCAGTGTGGTGTTCAGAGTTGGGAGGGCACAGCTGATGCTGAAAGGTGGTCACCTGAATCTCAGGTAGGTAGGGGGCGGCCAAAACCATTATGGATTAAGCACCTGCTGAATACCCACTGTAGTGTGGTGCTCAGTTGAGGGATGATTCGCCAAAAGCTAACTGACAATCAATTTGCCAAAATGATCAAGTCCCCAAATGGCCAGTTCACCAAATAACCAGTTTGCTTCAGGTGTGGGATGAATACCTGAAAGTAGACTGAAGATGGCTTGTCAGGATTGTCTCATTGCCCGGGTGGGGGCAGGGCTGGTTCCAAAGAAGAGCTCTTAGTGTAGTTGTTAAAGATCACTCTGGGCCCTGTTGTACGAGCTTTGGCATGTGTACTAAGGTCTTGGATCTACACCTGTGGTATCTCTTGGTGCTGGCCAGATGCATGGGCAGAGGGGTCCCAAGAAGGAGGTGCACTGTCCACTTTCCTCCCAGCTCCCTTTAGAGAGAGTTGCATGGGCTGGGCACAGCTGGAATCACTGTGGAGCCATCTGCTGCAGAGGGACGCGCCACCAAAGTGGCCTTATAAAACAGAACAACAGATGGCATGAGCTTAAATGCCAGCCATTGAGGGAAGTGTGGGGAGAACTTGGGGGACCCTGATCCCTATGGAAAGTTGAATTTGGGCATAGCCCCTCCCCCATCCCAGCTAGCCACACTGAGAGCACCCCTGGGTCATACACTGGGCATTCCTGCTTGTCTTCACAGTGTGCAGTAATCCTAAGAAAGATGAGATGGATGGATGGATATGGATGGGTGGAAGGGTGGATGGGTGGTGGATGGATGGGCGGACAGGTGGACGGGTGGTTAGATAGACAAAGATATAGATGATAGAGATGATGGATGTGCAGGTGGGTGGATGAATGGGTGGATGGATGGATAGACAGAGATACACACAGTAGATAGAAATGATGAATGTGTGAGTGGGTGGCGGGATGGATGGATGGATAGGTAGACAGAGATATAGACTGCAGATAGAGATGATGGATGTGTGAGTGGGTGGGTGGATGGGTGGATGGATGGATGGATGGGTAGATGGATAGACAGGTAGACAGATAGGGTGGATAGATGGATAATGCTCACCAACAGATGAACGTTAAAAAAAATCTTCAGCATCTGAATTGTGCAAAATCGACATTGTGCCAAGCTGGGTTGACAAATCTGAGGGAAACAGCAGGGCAAACTGCAGCAAAGCTTAGGCCAAAATGAAAACTCTGAAAACCAAGTTCCTAAGTTGAACAGACAGGTTCATCCAGTGAAATGGGGCTGAGAGAACAGGCTCACTGGGCTCTGGAATAATAGATGGAATTTAGTGGGCACCACACAGGGCGGGAGCATGGCACAGAGTTGGTGCTCAACATGTTAACTGAGTGAATGCATGGATGGATGAATGAGTGAGTAGAGTGTACCCCAAAGCTCAAGGGCCACCAGTGGGCATGAAAGTGGAACATACCTCTCAAATGGGGAGAGATACTGAATTGTTCTCGTTTCCTCTAAATGTCAGGTCTATCAAGTTAGTCCCTGAGAAGGACAGCACCACCTCAGAGGCCCAGACAGGGGTCACCCTAGATGACCTTGAGGGAGCAGGACGGCCGACAGGAGACCGTGTGCCATATGGCAGGGTAACTACCAGCTGTTCCCTCCCCTGCTGCTGCTGCTACCCTCAGGGATCCCAGACCTGCCACCAGGCAGCACAGGGGGCAACTCACCTTTATTAAGTGCCTACTATGTGCCAAGGTAGATTCCAGGCACTTCATATTTCTAAATCCTCACAAGCACCTAAAAAGGTAGATGGTGATAGCTCCATTTTAGAGATGAAGAAACTGAGGTCTTAAAGAGTTACAAGATTTGTCTGTATTCTCATAGCTAGCAAGTTGCCAAGCTGAGACTCAAACATAGATCAGTCTGAATCTGAAACTTGTATATTTCTCCTCTTTTCTCAATCCACCCACCCACCTACTTACCCATTCATTTAGCCATCCATCTACCCATTCACTTTCCACCCACCCATCTCTGCATCCCAACTATCCATGCACTTATCCATCCATCCACCAACTACCTGTCTACTCATGTATCTACCCATCCGCCCATCTATCCATCCACCCATCCATTCCTCCCAACCGTCTATCCACACGCTCATTCTTCTACCCATCCACCCACCAATTCACCATCCACACATTTACCCACCCATGCATCCACCCACCCAGCCATCTGTCCACCTGTCCACCTACCTACCCACTCATTTATCTGTCTATCCATCCACCCACCTACTCATTCACTCTCTCACCTACCCACCCATCCACCCACTCATTCATCTACCCATCCATCCAACCACTTACCCATCCACTCATCCACCCAGCAAACATTTACAGAGCACCCACTAGGGGCCAGGCCAAGTCTCTGCCCTGGAGGAGATTGCGTCTAGTTGGAAGAAGACAGACCACAAATGATTAGGCTAATAAGCCAGGTTATATCAGATAATAAGTGCTAAAAAGAAAATAAAGCAGGGTGAGGAAATGGAGAGCAACTGGGGGTTGGAGTGTGCGTTGGCTCAGATGCTCGGAGAGGTGACATTTGAGCCAAGCCCTGAAGGATGGCAAGGAACAAGCCATGAAAAGAGGAGGGAAGTGTGTTGCAGGCAGAAGAAACAGCAAGTGCAAAGGCTCTGAGGTGGAAAAGAGCTTGGAATGCCAGAGAAGAGAGAGGGGCCCCAAGAGGCTGGCAAATAGTGAATAGGGGTGAGGCGGAGAGGTGGACCAGAAGTCTGGACTTTCTTCTAAGAGCAAGGAAAAGCCATGGCAGGTCAGCAACAGCAAGATAGGATCAGATGGAGGTGTTTCAAAGGTCGGTCTGGCTGCAGCAGGATCTTAAAGCAAGATGGTTAACCTCTTTGTGCCTCAGTTTCCTTATCTGTAAAATGGGAGTGATCATGAGGTTCGAGAACATGTGACAGGCCTGCCCCATAGTAGGTCTTCACTAAATCCCTCCAAAACCAGAAAGTGCCCCAGCCTGTCACCTTTAGGTCTCCCCTGGCCCACTAGGGCTTCACACAGGAAGGGGGTCCTGACACTAAATGGGGCCTGTAGGGGAGATGGTGCTCCTGGTGGGAGGTCCGCATAGTAGCGCCTTTTGCCCCCGGCATGTGTTTGGGAGGCTCCCTGGGCATTGCCCCCTCCCCTCCCCACGGGTTTCTGACTGCCACCGCCTCCCCTATGTTGCCACAGGTGAAGGCCGCAATGTACCTGACTTACCTGCAGGCTGTGGGTGGCCCTCTCTGTCTCTACACACTCTTCCTCTTCCTCTGCCAGCAAGTGGCCTCCTTCTGCCGCAGCTACTGGCTGAGCCTGTGGGCGGACGACCCCACCGTGGATGGGCGGCAGGCACACGCGGCCCTGCGTGGCTGGATCTTCGGGCTCCTTGGCTGTCTCCAAGGTGCTCCTCTCCCTCCCTCCTTGTCCCCCATCCTCCCAGCTCCACCCAGGGGTACTCAGGGCTCCCTTGCTCACCCATCCCTGCTCATCCTGTTCTCCCTGCACAACTGTGCAAAACGTCCGTCGCGCAGGCACAGACCTGCGTCCTTGAGATGGGGCTTGGGACATGGGGGACAGGGCTCATCCCTCCTTTTCAGGAACCTTCAGTCTCTCTCAGCCTCACCTGCAGATGCAGAGGCTGAGGGGTTCTCAAACGCAGGATCTTGGCCCCAGATGTTGAGGCAGCTGAGCACTTGTGGGGGGTCAGCAGATCTATGCCTGCATCCCAATCAGAGGGCAGCTCCAAGGCCTGACTGCTGGCTTTCAGCACCCTCACCCCAGTCACATGCTGCTGTTGCTCCCAGCCCCAAACCTCCAGACACCATGCCACCCTCACCTCTCATCTTTTTTTTTTTTTTTTAAATTGCAGTGGTTATTGAGATAATTGTAGCCTCACATGCAGTTGTAAGAAGCAGTGCGGAGATTCCATGTATGCGTTGCCCAGTTCCCCCTAGCTAGGTACCATTTTGCAAAATGATGGTACAGTATCACAGCCAGGATAATCAGGATGCTGACGTTGGTACAACCCACCAGTCTTATTCAGATTTCCCCAGTTTTACTTGCGCGCGCGTGTGCGCGCGCGTGTGTGTATTAAGTTCTACACAGTCTTATCCCCTGTGTATGTCTGTGTGTCCACCACTGCAGTCAAGATACTGAACAGTTCCAGCACCATCTGATCCCTCACATTGCCCTTTTCTAACCACACCTACCTCCTCCAGCCCCTCCGCCATCCCTAACCCATCTCATCTTCTCCTTTGAAAACTGGGCCTGGCTGAGGAGAAGGATGGGGGTGAACTGTGAATTTAACCTCATCTTTAAAGGGTGGCTTCGCAGTTTTCAAATTGCCTGTAGTCTGCCTGAGTCACTGGGTGACCTTGGCCATGTCACTAAAAGGCTGGGGGCATGTGTTGTCTTCTGTAAATGGAGGCATCAGGCCCAAACTCTGAGGATCTTTCTACTCCCAGGACTTGGGGTGGAAAGGGAAGGTGATAGTTAAACACAGAAGAATTAGAAAGCAAATTGGCAGTCAGCCAAGCCCTTGTTGCATAAACTCAAACGACCATTAGGGGGAGCATTACCCTCTCAAAATCCTTCCACATCCATCCCTCATTTGACTGGCCAGGGCAGGTTTTAGATCCCCATTCTAAAGTTGGGGAGACTGGGGCCCAGAGAGGGTGATTAGTTATGACTCTTCTGATTATAAGGAACAGAAAATTCCACTCCAATTCAAACTGGTTTAAGCAATGAGAGAATTTGCTGGCTCATGTGACTGGAATCTGTAAGCAATAGCTTCAGGTATTGCTGGATCCAGGGGTTGCAACAAGGCTGTCGGAAATTGCTTAATTTTCTTCCTCTGTGATAGCTGCCTGTCCAGGCAGGCTCTTCCCCCAGCTGGTGGCAAGGTGGTATTCCACAGCCTCAGCTTAGCCACCCTAAGAAAGAGAGTACATCTTTCACGAAAGTCCTAGCAAAGTTGCAGGTCTCACGCTCATTGGCTTAGCTTGGGCCATTTGTTCACCTTGAACGAATTGCACTTGTTTGGATTGGCCAGGAATGGAATCTGTGCTACCCAAGAGGCTAGGGGTAGAGTTAGCCCCACCCCAAGAACGTAGATGGTCATTGGAAGATGGAGTGGTGCCACCAAGGGATAATCAGGGTGGCCATATCATAAATGGCCACCATCAGGTCGGGGGCTTGCCCACAGGACTCCGTCCTCATGCTCTGACCCCTTCTCCTCACCAGCCGTTGGGCTGTTCGTCTCCATGGCCATGGTGCTCATAGGTGGGGCCCGGGCGTCCAGCGTGCTCTTCCGGAGGCTCCTGTGGGATGTGGTGCGGTCGCCCATTGGCTTCTTTGAGAGGACGCCCGTTGGGAACCTGCTGAACCGCTTCTCAAAGGAGACAGACACAGTAGATGTGGACATCCCGGACAAACTCCGGTCCTTGCTGACCTATACATTTGGACTCCTGGAGGTCAGCCTGGTGGTGATGGTGGCCACTCCACTGGCCATCGTGGCCATCCTACCACTGCTGCTCCTGTATGCTGGGTTTCAGGTAGGGAGAAGTCAAGGGCCCTCCTGGGGCCAGCTGAGGTGACCTCAACCAGTCCCAGTCCTTGGGCAGGACTCTGTGTGAGAGATTCTGCCCATTGGGCCATCTGCCTCTAACACCTGTTCCAGTCTTTGTCTCCCAAATGTTCATGTCAGAGTTCTTCCTAATATCTAACCTGTTGCCCTGCTGCTGCTGACATCAGCTTTCCCTTCACCAGTTATCTGGAAACCTGGAAGGCCTTGCAAGGCCTCACAGACTGTTGTATTGGGCCAGACTCTCAGTTGCCAGGGTCAAAGACCAGCTCAAATTAGCCCAAACAAAGGAATGGAATTTAACTTCTAATATTTATGGGGTGCAGTGGGCCTAGCTGGTACCAGGATGTGTGTCTTTCCCTCCATATTTTAGTTCAGTGGTTCTCAAAGTATGATCCCAAGACCAGCAGCACCTGAAAGCTTGTTAGAAATGCACATTCTTGGGCCCCACCCCAGACCTACTGACCCAGACACTCTGGAAGTAGGGCCCAGCAATCTGTGTTTTAACAAACTCTCCAAACAAATGACCACCATTCTGATGCATTTGACAACCACCGGCTTGGCTGTGCTTGGCCAAATTTTGGAAACATTCTTTTTCCGGGAGCAGGTCTGATTGCTGCTGGCAGCCTCATACTCACGTCATCCTACCTTAGCAACGTCAGCACAAAAAAAACTTCATACATCAGTTCCAGGGAAGATTCTGATTGGCCCTTTATAGATCATGTGTCCATCCCTGAACTAATCACAGTGGCCAAAGGGATAATACACCCTGATTGACAAGGGTGGGTCATGTGACCACCTCTGTAATCAGATCCCATGATTGACAGCTCCCCTAGGAAATCAAAAGGAGAACAGAAAAAACATGGTAGTCAGACAAAAACCATGGCCACCAGTGTCCTCTGCAACTATCCAGCTCTTCTCTAAGTTCTCTTGACTTGGAGAAGGGGCTGCTTCTCTGTTGTAAGTTTTGGAGTCAGACAGAGGTGGATTTAAATCCAAGCCTTGCTACATAGCCCCACATACCTGGACTGGCTGCTTACCCCTTTGAGCCTCAAGTGCTCTCATCTGTAAAATGGGAACGGCACTAATGCTCGCTGCACAATTAATGAGGTACTTGGAGGTCTGCTGGTGCAGTGGTTACTGGTGCATAGCCCAGCTGCTCTGTAAATACGAGTTCTCCCCACCTGCCTGCCAGCTGCACACAACTTGCAAACCTAGAGCCAGATAATGACAGTTGTATTATTTGCGTGTCATTATGACCCAGCACCTGCCGTGTAACCCTCGGGTTAAATAAGTGAATTAAACTTGACTAATTGCCTCTGTTGTACCATACTGTTTTATTTTTTCTATGACTTGCCGTAAGTGAAGCTGTTGGCATTAGTGTTGTGAAATGAGATGTTTAAACTAGATTGGTGGTTCTCAACCACATTAAAATCACCTGGAAGGCTTTTTAAAAAAAATACGAAAGCCAAGGTGTCAGCCCCAGAGATCTTAATTCACATATTCTGCAGGTGGGGCGTCAGTTCTTAAAGTTCCCATGTGGTTTTTAAAAGGACCACAGAACTCGACTCTGCAAGGAAACTGGGGCCCAGAAAGGGAAAGCAACTGGCCCAAGGTCACACAGCATGAAAAAGCCTGTTCTGGTACCCTGTGCTTGGGGCTCCTTGTGCTTCTGAAAGCTGCCTCCCTGTGTCTGCAGCCTCTTCCCTTTCCGCCCACTCCAGAGCCTCTATGTGGCCAGCTCATGCCAGCTGCGACGCCTGGAGTCAGCCAGCCACTCGCTCGTGTGCTCCCATGTGGCAGAGACGTTCCAGGGCAGCACGGTGGTCAGGGCCTTCCGGGCCCAGGGCCCCTTTGTGGCTCAGAGTGATGCACGTGTGGACGAAAGCCAGAGGGTCAATTTCCCAAGGCTGGTGGCCGACAGGTAAGAAGAGCCTGGGGGCAGAAGACCCCAGAGAGTGAGACCAGAGGTCAAAGAAAACTGTGTGACCAGAGAGGTCAGGTGGGCTGCCTGAGGTCACACAGTGAGTCAGGACAAAGCTGAGGCTAGGTCCCACAGGCAGCCTCTCAGCCTGCACTTCGAGCAGATAGAACTTGGCCTAAGGGGTCCCCAGTGGCAGCTGAGCAGGAGGTACAGGGATCAGCGAAGAGAAGATGCCCCTGTTGCCAGGCAACTGGACCAGCCTCTTTTGCCTTGGTGACAAAGCAGCTACATAAGCATCAGCAGCCTCCCTTCAGTACTAAGCAAGAGCAAGAACACAAGCTTGAGCACAGACAGATGGAGGTTCAAATCCCAGCTCTGCCATTTACTAGCTGGGTGATCTCAGGCAAGTTATATAACCTCTCTGAGCCTCAGTTTCCTCATCTGTCAAATGGGAATAGCCATATCACCTTGTGGGGTTTTTGGGAAGACAAAATGTCATGTATAGTTAAGCCCAGGGCAAGAGTTTTTATCTGTTGACACCTGTGTCCCTAGCACCTCGAATGTGCCTAGCACACAGTAGGTGCTCAATAAATATTTGTCAAATGATGGAATGAATGAAAAAATGGTAGAGTAGGAATTGAATAACAAGGTCGCATATTTATTCACCAATCAGGCCTTGTGCTAGGTACTGAGGATGGAGCTAGGAACAAGACAGACAGGTCACTACCCTCGTGAAACTCATGTTCTACTGGTGGAGACCATAGGCCACGCTGCTTAAACAGTTTAGTCACTGTCTTAGTTATCCAGTCCTGCTATAACAGAAATACCCCAAGTGGATAGCCTCAACCAAGGGAAATTTATTCCCTTACAGTCTAGTAGGCTAGAAGTCCAAATTCAGTGTGTCACCTTCAGGGGAGGGCTTTCTCTGTTGGCTCTGGAGAAAGGTCCTTGTTATCAATCTTCCCCTGGACTAGGAGCTTCTCCACACAGGAATCCCAGGTCCAAAGGACACACCCTGCTCTTGGCGCTGCTTTCTTGGTGGTATGAGGTCCCCCTCTCTGCTTGATTTCCTTTCCTTTTATCTCTTGTAAGATAAAAGGTGGTGCAGGCCACACCCCAGGGAAACTTCCTTTATGTGGGTTCAGGGATGAGACCTTAGTAAGAGTGTTAAAATCTCAACCTAATCTTCTTTAACATAAAATTACAATCATAAAATGGAGGACAACCACACAAGACTGGGAATCATGGCCTAAGCAAGTTGACACATATTATTGGGGGGCACAATTCAATCCATGACAGTTATGAAGAGTGATAACTGTTACGAAGGAAGTAATCAGTGATGGGCTAGAAAAGGGAGGAGCAGTCAGGGAAGGCTCTCGGAGGAGGTGACGTTCAGCTGACTTGTGTGGGAAGATGAAGGTTGAAGTTTAGGCAGGCGAGCAGTCAGGTCAGAGATGGGACATGACTTGGCCTGTTCCAGGAGCAGAGCAGTGGCCGGCATAGTAACACTCTACCAAGCACCTAGTGTGTGCCAGGCCTTGAGCTGGCACAGGCAAGACAGAGCAGTGTCACCTTTTCCCACTCAGCGAGCTTGGGTGGGGCCTGGGGAGTGGGAAGACCACCTCTGGAATTGCCATAGTACATGAACTGGCCGATGACCAGGACTCGTACCCAGAGAAGCAGGTCCCGGCAGATCAGGGCACAGCTGACTCCATGCTACCTGTGTCTCCCACAGGTGGCTTGCTGCCAACCTGGAGCTCTTGGGGAACAGCCTGGTGTTTGCGGCTGCCATGTGTGCTGTGTTGAGCAAGGCCTACCTGAGAGCTGGCCTCGTGGGATTCTCTGTCTCTGCTGCCCTCCAGGTACTCCCACCATCCCCCAGCCTGGGCCTGGGGTTGAGGGCAGATCCAGAGACAGAGCCACCCGCCAGTAGGACCTTCAAGGACTCTGAGTCCAAACTACCAATGGATGTAAGGGCTGGATTTAACTGAGGTGACCTTGTTGGACCTGGGCCAAGGGTCTTCCTGCTCAGAGCCTCAGTGCACGTGTCTGAAAAATGGGGCAGTAATCCCATCACTTCAGATGTGGTAAAGACTAGTGGAGATGAGATAGAGTGTATAGAGTGTGTTCCCCGTGCATCGTGGTGCTTAATTTTGTTAATGATTGTACACTAACAGCATATAATGTCAGGTCACAATAAATGGTATGAAGTATAAGAATATATAAGCATATAAATATGTATGTAGTCCTTGCTATGACCTGGGCATTGTTCTATGAGCCTGATAAATATTAACTCCTTTAATGTTTCCCACAACCCCACAAAAGAAAAAAAAACCAAACCCATTGCCATGAGTCTGACTCATGGTGACCCTATAGGAAAGAGTAGAACTGCCCCATTGGGTTTCCAAAGAGCAGCTGGTGAATTTGAACTGCCAAACTTTTGGCTAGCAACCATAGCTCTTAACCACTGTGCCACCAGGGCTCCCCTTGGAAGGTACTACTCTTATCCTTGTCTCTAGGTGGGCGCAGACAATTAACTGCGTAAGTAGTAACTGAAGGGTTGCTGGTTCAAATCCACACAGAGTTGCCTTGGAAGAAGGGCGTGATGATCCTGCTAGAAAGAGGTCAAACCAAAAAACCAAACCCGTTGCCGTTGGGTCGATTCCAGTCACAGCCTTGAAAACCCCATGGAGCACAGTTCTACTCTGCACACGTGGGTTTGCCATGAGTCGGAATCTACTCGACAGCAACGGGTTTGGTCTCGGTTTGGACTCTTGTATTCATTTTAGAGTGGAGGCAGCTAAGGTACAGAGAGCATAAGGCAGAGTAAAAGGACAGTGAATGATGGGGGTTGTTTTTCTATTGCATGGCCAGGCAGGGACTCTCTAAGGAGGTGACTTGTGAGCGTGGCCTCAAGGAAGTGAGGGCAGAGGGAGAGCACCTCAGGGAGGAGGCTCCAGGCAGAAAGAACAGCAGGAGCAAAGGCCCTGAGGCAGTAGTGTGTTGGGAACAGCGAGAAGGCCAGCGTGGCAGGAGAGGGTGAGCAAGAGCAAGAGTGGAGGGAACGAGGTTGGGGAGAGGCAGTTGAGGGCCAGAGCATTCAGGACATATAGGCCCTGGTGAGGAGCTTGGGACAGGAAATCACTGGAGGCCCAGCCACCCCCCAGGAAAGCTCTCGGAACTGGAAGTCAGTGGGCCTGGGTTCTGCTGGCTGTCCTTGGAAGGGTTACACACCTTCTCTGGTCCTGTTTCCCAGCTGTATCAAGATGGGTTGGGGAGCTGGAATCTGAGGGCCCCTTTCTGTTCTGCATATTTTGGTTCTACAGAAGGAAGGGAGGGAGGGAGAGAGGGAAAAAAGGAAGGATGGAGGGAGGGGAAAAGTAAAAAAGAAAGAAGGAAGGGATGGAAGGAAAGGAAGGAGGAAGAGAGAGAAGGAAAGAAAGGAAGGGAGAGAAGGAAGGAAGGCAGGGAGGGAAAGAAGGAGTGAGATAGGAAGGAAGGGTCCTGTTTGCCACAGCCAAATCCCATCCCCTTGGGCCCAGGTCCTGGAACTGCCCTGTCCCCGAGGCCTCCTCCCAGCCCCTGCCTCAGGGGCTGGCACGAGCCTGCGGTGGTCTTGCTGAGGCACAGCCTGAGGGGTCTTCTTGCACCAGGTGACCCAGACGCTGCAGTGGGCTGTCCGCAGCTGGACAGACCTGGAGAGCAGCATCGTGTCGGTGGAGAGGATGAAGGACTATGCCCGGACGCCCAAGGAGGTGACGGTGGGGCGGGGGCGGGTGCCCCAGCCAGGACCTAGTCGCGAGGGCAGTGGACCCAGGTCCACATCTGCCACGGGCTTTGGAGTTTGCACCCTCTTCCCGCCGCCCCCCGCCAGCCCCCACCAACCTAGGCTGGAGTCACAGTAGGGCGGGCACCAGTGATGGTTAAGAGTGTGGGGCCTGGAGCCAGAGTGAAATCCTGGTTCCTTTGCTTCCGAGGTTGAGTGGAGCAGGTCACCCATCTCAGCCTCGGGATCATGAGAGTAGCAGCAACATGACAACAAAACAGCAACATGACAGGAACATCACAGTCACGTAACAAAACAAAAACAAAAAACGAAACCTGTTGCCGTCCAGTTGATTCCTCCTCATGGCGACCCCATGTGTTACAGAGTGGAACTGCTCCATGGTGTTCTTGGCTGCAATCTTTATGGAGCAGATTGCCAGGCCTTTCTTCCACTGAGCCACTGGGTGGGTTCAAACTGCCAACCTGTAGGTTAATAGCTGATTGCAAACTGCTGGCATCACTCAGGCTTCTGTAACCTATCAGTATCGGGTTTACTGGGAGGATCAAATGAGATCCTGCAATAAAGGATCGAGTACCATGTCTGGCACACCGTAAGCACTTGATACATTCCTCTGCTCTTACAAGCCCCATTTCACAGATGGGGAAATCAAGGCTCAAGGATGTTGACTGATCCGCTAAAGGTCACAGGGATTGCAAGCAGCAGTATTCTCACCACACTCTGTGCTCTTCACAAAGTCTACTCCCACTAGAGGGAAAGAGAACACTGTTATTTGACAACAAACCATACAGTACCCACTGCCGCTGATTCTGACGCATAGTGACCCTGTAGGACAGAGTGGAACTACCCCATAGGGTTTCCAAGGAGGGGCTGGTGGATTCAGACTCCTGACCTTTTGGTTAGCAGCTGGGCACTTAACCACTGTGCCACCAGGGCTCCACTGACAAGAAACAGTGGCTTATTGTTAATAATAAAAGAGAGAAAAGCTAGCTGTCACCATAATTACTTTTATGATATCAGATATCTCTTTTCAGCCTATGTTCTAGCCCCCTCATTTAATTCCCATAACAACTCTGTGAAATAGCAGTAAATATGCCCATTTTACAGAAGAGGAAACTGAGGCGCAGAGATGTGGGTCATTTAGTAGAAGCCTTGGAGAAAGGCTCTTCTGACTCCGTGTCCCCTCCTGCCCTAGGCCCCCTGGAGGCTGCCCACCTGTGCAGCCGAGCCCCCCTGGCCTCACGCAGGGCAGATTGAGTTCCAGGACTTCGGGCTGCGGTACCGGCCCGAGCTCCCACTGGCTGTGCGAGGCGTGTCCATAAAGATCCACGCAGGAGAGAAGGTGAGTAGTTTTCCCACAACGTTCTCCTCAGAGGCCTCAGAGTCGTGGCCAGGCGGGGTGTCACCTCAGGGTTCAGGCCCTGAGCACCAGCTGCCACCTCAGTGTCCCCACCTTGGGTCCCCTGTCTGCAGCTCTACCACACCCTAACTGGGTGCCTCATTTTTGCCAAACCTGCTCCCTTCTTCATGATGCGCCCCCTACCCCCACGCTTAGGTCCCAGATAAGGCATCACGCAAACCCCTCTTCTCCTAATGTTGGTAAACGCCCCACCTACATTATCCAGCTTGCATGGGCTTGGTCCTGGGTTTACTGTGGGTGACCTTGGACAAGTCACTTTAAGGCTCTGGGCCCCAGTTTCCCCATCTGTAAAATGGGACTAACAGCATTGACCTCATGGAGTTGTGAAGTTTAACTGAGTTATTACATATAAAGTGGTTGGACAAATTGACAACAGCACCTCTAAAGATTAGACAGGCACCTTAGGGGGTAGTGGGTTTATGCTAATGGGGGAGGAACAACTCAGCAAAGGAGGGTGAGAGTGGTTCCACAACTTGAAAAATGTAATCAGTGTCACTGAATTGTACATGTAGAAACTGTTGACTTGGTGTATGTTTTGCTGTGTATATTCTCAACAACAATAACAACAAAATAAAAAAAAAATGGTGCTTGGAACAGTGCCTGGCACATAGCAAGCACTAAGAAATGTTTACTAGTGCTTCTGTGCATTAGTATTTGCATTTCTACTCTCACAACAACCTTATGAAGGAAGGAGCTGGTATTTTCCCATCTTACAGACCGTGGTTGGGTCCCCATGTTCCCCCTTCCTCCCTGCAGCCCTCCTTGCCCCCACCCTGGGAGGGCTGCTCTAGGCTCCCAGTTGAGCCTCCAGCCCCCATCTCAGCATCCCCAGTCTTCTCTCCAGGGATTTTTATTCCAGCATGTGACTCCCCCACTCCAGACTGTCCACCAGCTCCCAGCTTCACCTAGGGTAGAGCCCAAACTTCTGAGCTTGGCATTCAAGGCCCTGCCCAGCCTGGGCCCTGTCCACCTCTCTACAGCTCTCTGCCTGTCGTCACCTCATTCATTGCTCTGCCAGGGCTTTGTCAACATCTGTGGAGCAGCTGCCTTGGGCCAAGAGGGCAGGCATGGTACTGCCTTCAGCGGGCTTGCATTCTAGCACTCGGTTTGAACTCCCACTCATCCTTCAGGATTCCACTCAATTATCCCCTGTCCCAGGAAACATTCTCTGGAGTAGCCTTCTACTCCAGCCAGGCAGCATGAACAGGGTCTCCCTGCTGACCTCCATTGCTACAGGTCTGGAGCTTGATCATAGAGAGCACTTATTTATCACACTGAGGAGCCCTGGTGGCACAGTGGTTAAGGGCTCGGCTGCTAAAGTGGAAGGTTGGCAGTTCGAACCCACCAGCTACTCCACGGGAGAAAGATGTGGCAGTCTGCTTCCGTAAAGATGTACGGCGTTGGAAACCCTATGGGGCAGCTCTACTCAGTCCTAGTGAGTTGCTGAGTCAGAATCAACTGGATGGCAAAGCGTATTTATCACACTGTGTTAAATTTAAGTTTACTCAGTTGCACTATTTCCAAGACCAGATGGTGAGCCCTGTGGTGCAAGGACTCCTTTAATTCCTGTATTTTAGTGCCTAAAAGACTGCCTGGCATACAGTGGGGGTGACGCACATATTTCATTTCTTTATTAAAAAATAGTTTGGACCGTCATCATATGTCAGATACTGTGGATGCAACAGTAACCACGAGAAGAGTGGAGATGGATAAAATGATGGGCAGAGGGATGGAAGGATAGGGGTGTGGATAGAAGGATGGTGGATGGAAGGAGGGATTAGGGATAGGTGAAATGATACAGTACAGGTAAAAGGGGGTATAGAAGAAGGGTGGAGGATGGACAGAAGGATGGAGGATATATGGATGGGATGGAAGGAAGAATGGGAGATGGATGGATGGATGAACGAATGAATGAAAAGAGGGGGGAAGAAGGATAATGGGATGGATAAAAGGGCAGAGGATGGATGAAGGATGGGGGATGGATGGATGCATTAATGAAAGGGGGATAGAAGGATGATGGAGTGGTTTGGAGGATGGAGGATGGAGGAAGGGTGATGGAAGGATGGGGAATGGATGGATGCATTATTGAAAGGGGGGATAGAAGAATGATGGGGTGGTTTGGAGGATGGAGGAAGGATGATGGAAGGATGGGGGATGGATGGATTAAAGGAGGGGGGATAGAGAGATGATGGAATGGTTAGAAGAATGGAGAATGAAGGATAGGTAAAAGGAGGGAGGATGGATAGAAGGATGGAGGATAGATGGGTGGGATGGGGGATGGACGGAAGGATAATGGGTAATGCAAGAAATGATAGGGGATGGATGGATGGAGGAAAGGAGGGAGGATAGAGGGATGATGGGATGGTTAGAAGAATGGAGGAAAAAGGATAAAAGCATTTAGTATAGGTAAAAGGAGGGAGGATGGACAGAAGGATGGAAGATAGATGGGTAGGATGGGGATGGAAGGAAGGATGACAGGTGATGAAAGAAATGATAGAAGATGGATGGCTTAAAGGAGGGGGGATAGAGGAATGATGGGATGGTTAGAAGAATGCAGGATGAAGGAAGGATGAGGGGTGATGGAGGGATAGGGCTGTGGATGAAAGGATAGTGAAGGAGAGGAGGAAGGATGGGGAAGGTTGGAAAGAAGGGCAGAAATATAGAAGGAAGGTTGGGGAATAGATGGAAAGATGGAGATGTCAGAATGAAGGGAAGATAGAAAATGCACAGATGGAAGGGTGGACGGATGGATAATTAGGCAGATGCAAGGAGAGATGGAAGAATGGATGCTCAAAGGATGACGGATGGTTGGACGATCTGGGTACAGGGAAAACCTCTCTGGGCTCTGGCGTGCCTCCATCTGGCCAGGCCTGGTCAGAGCAGGCCTTGCCCTCTGTCCCTTGGCAGGTGGGCATCGTGGGCAGGACAGGGGCTGGGAAGTCCTCCCTGGCCCGGGGCCTGCTGCGGCTCCTGGAGGCAGCTGAGGGCAGTATCTGGATTGATGGGGTCCCCATTGCCCACGTGGGGCTGCACACACTGCGGTCCAGGATCACCATCATCCCCCAGGTGAGGCTGGAGGAAGCCCGGGGAGGGGGGCGTGGGGGCAGAGGTGCAAAGCATGGCTGGGCCTTGCTGTGACCTGCTGCCTTCTTGCCAGGACCCCATCCTGTTCCCCGGCTCTCTGCGGATGAACCTCGACCTGCTACATGAGCACACAGACGAGGCCATCTGGGCAGCCTTGGAGACCGTGCAGCTGAAAGCCGTGGTGGCCAGCCTGCCTGGGCAGCTGCAGTACGAGTGTGCCGACCAAGGGGACGACCTGAGGTATGGTTGTCCTGCTGTGGCCAGGCCCTACTGGGAGTTGGGGGAGGGGGGCGGGTGAACGTGGCCTGGGTGCCTGCACCATGGGCACTTGAGAAATCCCAGAAAATCTGCCTCTCCCAGGGGATTATCAATCCCGAGGTCCCTGTGGGGAGCAAATGGTTTGCACTCAACTGGAAACCTAAAGGTTGGCCATTCAAAACCACCCAGCAGAAATGCAGAAGAAAGGCCTGGCAACCTGCTTCTGTTAACATTACAGCCAAGAAAACCGTATGGAGCAGTTGTACTCTGTAACATGTGGGTCACCATGAGTTGGGCAATGGTTGCTTTTTGTTGTTCTATTAATAGTCATAATATAAATCCAATCCCTTATCAGCAATGCCAAAATCTAACAAAATCTCTAAATACCAGGCTTCTTTTTCCTAAATATGGATTCTGAATTTATTTGATGGAAAACCCAATCTCAACTGACAGGAAGCTATTTTACAGTCTTTATTTAGCCTTCTCAATATACATACATACATATGTATGTATGTATATATATTTTTCCCCTATATGAATGTTGTGTTTGTTACTGGTTGTTAATCTCAGACCCACAGTGAGTATTAAGTAACGTATTGCATATGCCTTTTTAAAAACTGCAACCTTCTGGGCTCCAAAAGGCTCTGACCTGGAAGGTGTTAGGATGAGACTGGATGGGAGTGGTTCCCACGCAGTAGACAGGCAGTGTAGCTGGGTAGCTAAGAGCACAAACTGGCATGAGTCTGGGTTCAAATTTAAGGTCCCCCGCTTACTCGTTATAGGATCTGTTGTGCCTCAGTTTCCTCATCTATAAAATGGGGATGGTAATAGCGTGAGGATTGAGTAATATGCATAAAGTTGTTGCAATAGTGCCTGGCATGTAGGAAACAAGAAATGTTTATCCTCAGAGCCACACTCTCACTAGAGTTAGAATTTGAAGCTTGAGACTTGGCCAGGGCCGCCCACCTCCTAAGGGTGAGACTGGAGCAAGGCCCAGGCACCAGGATGCCCTGCAGGGCAGTCTCAGCCCCAATTGGCATGTGAACGACCCTCCGGCCCCCGCTTGCCAGTAGTAGGTTCTGGTTCTCTAGAGATGCTGCTTCACAGAAGGGTATACGGTGAGGAAGCTGAGCATGGCAGGTAACAACCCAAGCCACACCTGGTCCCAGAGGCCCGCCCCATCCGGTCAGGGTCTGTTAGTTATTGGCTGTGTGACCTGAGCCTCAACTTCCCCATCTGTAATTAGAGTAAGAGACGCTACTCTGTGCCAAGCATGCCCAAGCCCTTTTATCTGACTTCTCCTGTCCTCACAGTTCAGTGTCCTGAGTTCATATTCCAGCTCTGCCACTGACTAACATTGTGACTCTTTTCAAGTTACCTAACCTTTCTGTGCTCATTTCCTCCACTGTAAAAAGGGAGAATAACGATACCGGCCTTAGTGGTCATTATGAGACTTGGGCCGAGATATACACAAGCACTAAGAGTGTGTCTGGCAAATGAAGACCATAGGATAGAAATAGAAATACCTATTTCACTGGTGAGGAAACTGAGGTGCAAAGGGCTTGAATGACTTGCTTGAAGTCACCCTGCATGAAAATGCCCTTTCCAATCAGGCCTTTCTGACTGCACGCACCGCACACGCACCGCACACGCACGCACACACCCTCGCTTCCGTGCCTGTTGTAGGGACCCAGGGGTGGTGTACCCTAGAAATCCTGATAGGCACGCCAGCATTTGTCCAGCCTGACTGCCTCACTGATTCCCAGCGTGGGCCAGAAGCAGCTCCTGTGTCTGGCACGCACTCTGCTCCGGAAAACCCAGATCCTCATCCTGGACGAGGCCACAGCAGCTGTGGACCCTGGGACGGAGCGCCAGATCCAGGCAGCCCTCAGGAGCTGTTTTGCCCAGTGCACTGTGCTGCTTATCGCCCACCGTCTGTGCTCAGTGATGGACTGCGCCAGGTAAAGCACCCCATGGACAGCCCCCCAGGGGTCTAGAGGGGCCCTGAACAGGTAGAGGAGGGGCAGGGTACAGTTCTCGCCCTCGGGGGGGAGGGCTTAGAATCCCTGGAATGGATTCTCAAGTGCCCATTGTACAGATGGCAAGACTGATGCCCACAGGGGAAGGGATGAGCCCAAGGACCCATGCCCATCAGATGCTTCTGACCTGGGAAAACACATGGAAGGCCGGGCATTCCCTCTGAGCTCTCAGAGGTGCCCAGGGCCTGGCTGGGCTGGTGTTGAAAGAGCTGCCTCTCCTCATCTCCCCGCCATCCAGGGTGCTGGTCATGGACAAGGGACAGGTGGCAGAGAGCGGCAGTCCGGCTGAGTTGCTGGCCCAGGAAGGCCTGTTTTACAGACTGGCACAGGGGTCAGGCCTGGTCTGAGTCAGCTCTTTCCCTTACCCCCGGGATGGAAATGGCAGAGAAGGTGGCAGATCATCACGGAGCATCAGACCTGGAAGCACCGAGCAACCCCAGCTCTGGGCTCATCCAGACCAAAAGTCCGCAGCGGCTCTCACCCCTGGCTGCCCACTGGGCTCATGTGGGGAGCTCACAATGTGCCTGTGCCCAGGCTCCACACAGACCAACTACATCAGAATTCCAGGCTGGGGCCTAGGCAATGGTATATAAAAAAAAAAAAAAAAGAAGTTTTATATAGACTCTTATTATTAACCTTTCTATTTTGACATAACTGAAGATTCACATGCAATGGTAAGAAATAATGTAGAGGTCCTATGTACCCCTTATCCAGCCTCCCCCAGTGGGAACATCTTGCAAAATGATAGTTCAGTATCACCACCAGGATATTGGCATGGATACAAATCCACCAAACTTACTCAGATTTCCCCAGTGTTATCATTTGTGTGTATGTGTGTTCTGTGCAATCTTATCACAGGTGTAGGCTGCTGTTAGGCCCACACCATGACTCCTTGGAGACCAGCCCACCAGTCTGTTCCTGCTACTAAGCCCCCTGCTGCAGGCTCCTGCCACAAGGCCAGGAACACAAGTTACCAAAAAAAAAAAACAAACCTATTGCCATCAGGTTGATTCTGACCCATAGTGACCCTATAGAACATAGTAGAGCTGCCCCATAGGGTTTCCAAGGCTGTTACCTTTACAGAGCAAACTGCCACATCTTTCTCCTGTGGTGTGGCTGGCGGGTTGAAACCACCACCATTTCAGTTAGCAACTCTGTGCCACCAGGGTTCCTTGGAACTCAAGTTACATCCAAGAAAAGCCGTAATTCAGACCCTCCTTGATCAGGGCCTTGGGCTGTGTTGCAGTCTTGTCTTAATGGGTAACCTTAGTGTCCACCTCGTCACTGCAAACATTTAACTGTGAGCCAGAAGCTGTTCTAACTACCTTGCCCAAGTGATTCATTTAACTGGCATGACTGGATGAAGGGATTGTCACTAGGTCCCTTATTAGCGCCCTTTGATGAGCAAGGGAGGATTACTGAGGCGCTCTTACAGATGGGAAAACCTAGAGGGATGTGAGCCCAAGAGGTCTGGCTTCAGTATCCATGCCCCCTAACCACTACACCACACTGCCCTGTGCACATGTCTTTAGATCTTGACCATCTGCCCACCGGTACCAGCTGGAATTGCACTCTAGGATCCCACCAAAAGGGAAGGAAAGGGCTTCCTTTGCTTCTTGAGCAGAGGGATTTTGTTTGCTCGTTGTTTTCCCCCAGCACAGCGCACCTAGGACCAAAAACCAAATCAAACCCATTGCCACTGAATCAATTCCAACTCATAGCGACCCTACAGAGGGATCAATAAATGCTGATTGCCTTGACTAAATGGCTGAAGAACAAATGGATGGATGGTGTCACCATGTCTGCAGGCGCCCTTAGGGTCAGGCATGGTGCTGAGGGCTTTACTCCATCATCTGTTTTCATCCTCACAAGTGCCCGGCCAGGTAGATATGATGACCCCACTGTAAAGCAGAGAAAACTGAGGCTTCATAAAGGCAGGTTCTAGAAGCCCTGTTCACCCTCAGCCCGGGGCTGGGTGCATGCCATGCAGGCCCCAAAGAATCCAGTCATTGAGGGGGTACTCCCCGCCCATGCTATAGCGGCTGGGAACACAGCAATGAACAGATGAGCCCCCTGCTCTCAGGAGCTGACATTCTAGAGCAGACAGGGAAGGCAGCAGGCAGTGCTGACATTAGGGGAGAGGAAGGACCCTGTAACAGGACGCCTGGAGAACAGCAAGGAGGCTGGAAGCCCCATGTGCAGGGCTTGAGGCCAGGGCTGGCTGTGACCCTGAATGAAATGGAGAGCCATGGGAATGACTCGGTCTGTTACGGATTGAATTGTATTCCCCAAAGTATGTGTTGTAAATGCTAACGCTTATACCTGTGGTTATAGTCCCGTTTGGGGATGGGTTTTGTCATGTTAGGCAGGATTAGCGTGGGGTGTGTGTGTCTTAAGCAATCTTCTTTGAGATACAGAAGCAGACTGAGGAAGCAGACAGGCACAAATGGAGGGGGAGATGCATGCCACACGGTGGCTGAGGAACCCAGGAACAGAAGCTGAAAGAGACAAGGATGTTCCCCCAGAGCAGACACAGAGCCTTTCCCTAGAGTTGATGCCCTGAGTTTGGACTTCTAGACTCCTAAACTGTGAGAGAATAAATTTGTTAAAGCCCCCAGCTGTGGTTATTTGTTACAGCGGCGTTTGATAACTAAGGCATAATCTGGCATAGGTTTTTGCAGGGGCTGTGGCTGCAGAGTTGAGCCCATACAGAGTCTGTGGGGCAGGGGTGGCTGGGGGCAGATGCAGGGAGACCCCCGCACCCACCCCACCCCGAAGAGACTGCTGTCCGAGGGAGAGCTGATGGTGGTGGGGCAGGTGGCTGCAGCAGGACTGGATATGGAGTGCGATAATGAGGAATGGATAAGCTCAACACTGGGAAGCAACAGGCCTGGGCCTAGGGGATCCCTTCCAATGAGAAGAGCTGTGCACAGCAAACCTCACCCCGCCCTTCCTCACACAGCACTGAAGTGCTTACCTGGATGAGCAGGTCCGAGGCTTCCCTCCTAACCTTGCGCTCCTGGTTCCACATGCTTCCAGGTCACTGCTGCTTCTTGCTGCCCCTTCATAGAGATTCAAGCCAGCCCTGGGGTTTCTCCTGATCCCCCAGCTGCCCTCGACCCGGGTACATACCCACAGACCCATACCAGGTCGAGCTGAGACCTGCTTCGGATCTGACCTGAGATTTTAATACTTAGTGTCAGCTCTTGAGACAAAAATGTATCTCTTATCTAGAATTACGACTGCCCACCTGGCATGTACAAATACTACAGCTAACTCTAATGGCAATAACTTTGTTGCTGTTAGCTGCCCCTAACTCACGGTGAACCCCATGCACAATGGGATTGGATGGTTGGGATCCACAGTTTTTCATTGGCTGATTTTCAGTAGATTGCCAGGCCTTTCTTCTTCGTCTGGAAGCATCACAGCAACATGCAAGCCTCCACTGACAGATGTGTGGTAGCTGTGCTTGAGGCGCGTTGGCAGGAATCAAACCTGGGTCTTCCACGTGGAAGGTGAGACTTCTACCACTGAACCACCACGACTCTTGGTAATAACCCTACCAGCTACATTTCACTCAACACCTTCATACTTCCCAGCCATAATGCAAGCCAACTGTTTCAGTCGGGGGAGAGCAGTGCTGGAGGGAAGACAGGCAGTGCTGGAACGTTCCATCGGCACACTGCACTTGGTGCATGGCTTCAGAATGTGGCAGAAATGGTACTGTGTGTGTCCCCAAATTCAGGGATTCCTCGCTACCCAGACTCACCCAATGTGAACTCAGAAACCAAAGAGATTCAGAACATTTTTTAAATACCCTAGTCTCAGTGCTTGTCAAAACTCAGGAATCAAATAAATTAGGATAGGGAGAAATACTTGTCTTCGTATGCACCTTCACATTTCCCAGCATCCTTTGTGATTTGGTTGGGACCAGGTGACTAATTTTGACCAATGGACTGTGAGTGGAATTAACTATGTCACTTCTGGTTTAAAAGACTTACAATGTGAGTCACCCACATTCTCTCTTCCCCTGCTGTAGTGACCAGGAGGCCAGCCCTTAAGAGCTGACATCTTAAGATGTCATAAGACCAAAACAGTTTGGATCTCTTAGCCACTGCATGGAAGGCAGCTTCCCCAAAGACCCTCATCAACGATCGTATGAGTGAGCACTCAATCCTGGTGTTAATTTATCAAGATTTCATAGTTAATTTGTTACTGCAGCACGGCCTAGCCTATCCTAATACAAAGGGATTTTTAAGAGTAACTTTGACCACGTGTCATTTTTGCCTCACCTTTTGTGTCTTAGAACCTGACCACGTGTTCCACAGACTGCTAAACTGTACAACAATCCTATGCAGTAGGTACGATTAGCCTCGTTTTTCAGACCAAGAAACTGAGGCACAGAGCCCAAGTGACTTGTCCAAGGTCACAGAGCCAGCAAGTGACAAGGGCTGTCCACCTGCCATGCTGACTCCTCACTAAACCTCACCCTGATTCTTGAACTCCAGACTCCTTGTTTCTAACAGCAGCTCCCGCCACAGGCGTGCCACGTTGGCCAAAGGGGAGGAGGAGCATAAGCAGCCGAGAGGATGCCCCATCCCGACTCTACCAGAGTGATGGCTGAAAGCCTTTGCTAACGCCCCAAAGAAAGTGGAACAGTTGTTTAGAAAGAAATAAAATAATTTTTACTGCAAATTTCTTTTTGCAAACGTTCACGTTTCCAGTGTAAGTCATTACAAAAAGATACCCAAGAAAAACTTGGCTTATCTACTGTGAAAGAATGGTATAATTTACCAAAAAAATAAATATATATTTCCACCTAAAAGAAGAAAGATGCTTCTCTAGGTTTTGAAGTCAGCAACATAATTCACAAGTATGAATCTTGGGGCAGCTGCGTGACCTTTCTCTGCTTTTTGGGTCTCACTTTGGTCGCCGACCAGGAGACCCGAGGCACAGGCCTTGAAGGACTCTGCTTCTCCGTTTTCTTCCAGGAACACACGGACCCACTGTCAAACGCAGGGCCAGCTTGGCCATTTCCTGGGAATGCTGCTCTGTCCAACATATCCTCCCACGAAAGTAAAAGTCTTGAGACTGTTTTATTCCCTGCAGTAGTACTTAAAAAAAAAAAAAAAATCATCACTGATATTCATGAGTGGGATCTTTTCTTGACCTGGAAGAAGATCAGTAACTAAATGTTGAGTTCTCCATACTGCCATACTTAGCAGCTAACCAGATTTCAATAGAAATTAAAATCTAAAACTAAGGAGGAGTACCTATTACCTTGAGTCCAGATCTAGACGGTGCCTGGCTATCACTACCGACCGTTCAGACCAGGGACACAACAGATAGTCGCAGACAGAATGGGAGAAAAATGTAGAACAAAACACAAATTCCTAAAAAAGGCCAAAGTTACTGGACCATTAGAGATTAGAGGAACCCCTGAGACCACTGCCTTGGGATACCCTTTAAACTCAGAACTCAAACCACTCCCGGTGGTCACCTATCAGCCCAAAGACAGAGTGGCTCATAAAACAATATCATCCGTTAGTACCGTGCCCCTCTAAATAATCACGTCAATGAGTCAACGTTTACCCTCGACCAAAGGTGAGGAGGTAAGGGGGGACGAGGAAGCTAGATTAATGGAAACAGAACAACCAGAATGGAAATGAGGATGCTGACACATTGTGAAAAGTGTAGCCAATGTCACCAAATAATATGTATAGAAATTGTTAAATGAGAACCTAATTTGCTATGTAAATTTTCTCCAAAATCACAATAAAATATTTAAAAAATGAGGGGAAGACTCAACGGAACTCTTTTTGGTACAATGGCTAATACTTGGGTGGCATCTAGTGCTCTTCACTTTGAACACTTCACAACCATCGGCAGACCATCTTTGGAAACCAGTAAAGCCATTCTAGCAACAAGTAAACAGAGGCAGGAAGAACACAGGGGAAAGACTGGAGGGGGCTGGGTGTAAGTTGGGAAGTCAGCAGCAGTGAGATGACCTGGCCCTGGCATTCCATCATCTCTAAGTTCAGCTGAGTCCCTCTGTGAGGAGAAGGTGTGTGGGTGAGGAAGGCTGTCTCTGGCCTCTGCAGGAAGCCCTCATGGCAGCAGCTTGGAGACATTGGCCCCCAGTGTCTAAGTGCCTGGAAGACCAGATGGTGAGTAAGAGGAGTGTCCATGGCCACCGGGACCGTCCAAGGGTGAGAAAGATTTTCACCAGTCCCCCTGCCTCAACACTGCAGCCCTGAGGAAATGAAACATTCTGGGTGGAGCCGGTGATGAGGGGAGTGAACTGGGGCCAGGAGCTTCCCGAAGACTCAGAATCCATAGACTTCAGCTGGAGAGATCTGAGGCAGTTGGCTGGATTTGGTCACTAGCGTATTTTATGCAACCAACTTCTCCAGAAGTCTGGCTGCTGAAAACACCCTTGTGGGAAGCACCAACAGGCACAGGCTTGCTTTCCAAGGGTAAGGGAACAGGAGTGTATCTTATGGGTAGAACAGAAGCAGGAGTGTGTGTGTTGGAGGGGAGGTCCCTGCATCTCTCCTGCTCAGCATGGCCAATCCCAGGCAGGGGCCAGAGGTGGTGCTTTGTTGGTGTTTTGGTTTTGAGGGGTTTTCTTTCTTTTTGGTTTCTATACTGGAGGCTTGGGTTCCAGAGGATTCTGGC
This sequence comes from Loxodonta africana, assembly GCF_030014295.1. Lineage (NCBI taxonomy): Eukaryota > Metazoa > Chordata > Mammalia > Proboscidea > Elephantidae > Loxodonta > Loxodonta africana. Next base: position 72,850,179 of record NC_087353.1, on the reverse strand, counting down.
TTGTCCTGGATGCTGGCAGGTGGGCCCTGCAGTTCTGACCAGATGTAACAGCTCCGGGGCTCACACCAAGCCGGCATCTTTGGCCATGCTGTAGAACAGGCCTCTCTGCTGCAGGAGGTCGGAGGGGGGGCCACACTCTCGGATCTCCCCTTTGTCCAGGACGATCACCCTGAAGGAGGAGAGGACAGAGGCATGAGGGGTAGTAAAAGGGATGGCATCTCGATCACAAAAGCCCACCAGGGAAAGTCACTGCTTTGGGTCAGGCCCCCAGCGTCTTCTGTTAGGACTGGTGCAGTAGCCTTCTAGCTGGTGGCCCGGCCTCAATCCCTATTCCTAGTCAGTGTCAGAGTCCTGTGGCTCTAACCCTTAGTATCTACCCCCACACCCATAATGGTAGGTGTAGTAATGATGATAATGGCAACAATGTCAACTGCTCATGTTTGTCCCATCACACTCAGAATAAAATCAAAAAACCTTACACAGTCTACAACCAAGAAAACCTGTTGTCACCGAGGCGATTCTGACTCGTGGCGACCCCATGCATGTCAGAGCAGAATTGTGCGCCATCTGGTTTTCAAGGCTGTGTCCTTTCCGAAGACCACCAGGCCTTTCTTCTGAGGCACCTCTGGGTGTGTCTGAACCACCAACCTTCAGTTAGCAGTATAACCAAAATGGTTAGTGGTTGCACTTAAGCATTTGCACCACCCAGGGACTCCACAGTCTACAAGAGGGGCTGGCAAACTCTTTCTGCAAAGGGCCAGATAGTGAACATTTTAGGCTTTGCAGGCCACATGTCTCTGTTACAAATACAGGTAGTCCCCAACTTATGGCAGGGTTCCGTTCCATTCTGACGTAAGTCAAATACTTTTTTTAAACTTTCATTATTATTGCCTTTATAAATCCAATCTTTGTCAGTCTTTGGGGCTTGGAAACATTACATACATACTTACAGACTCTACTGTATTTATAGGGTGAAAGCAGTCATAGATAATATATAAATGAATAGGCAGGGCTGTATACTAGTGACTTTACATAAACAGGTGGGGACTGGGTGTGGCCCATGGGCCAGAGTTTGCTGACCCCTGGTGTACCTACTTCTACAGGATCCAGCCCCACCCATTTCTGACCTCATTTCCAGCTACTCTCCTGAGTCTCAAACATGCCAGGAGTGCCTGGCACATCGGAGGTGCTGAGAACCAGGCTCCATCAAACATCCTTAAAACCAAAAACCAAACCCACTGCCCACTGATTCAGCTCCAACTCATAGCGACCCCACAGGGCAGTGCCGAACTGCCCCACAGGGTTTCCAAGGCTGTAATCTTTATGGAAGTCGACTGCCACATCTTCGTCCCATGGAGTGGCTAGTGGGTTCAAACTGCTGACCTTTTGTTAGCAGATGAGCACTTAACCGCTGCACCACCAGGGCTCCTACAGACAGCCTTAGCAATCTTTAAAAAGTGCCATGTCACTTCCCTGCTTAAAACCCTCCAATGGCTTAGGGGTTCTCTTAGAATAAGCTCCAAACTTGTTACCGTGACTACACGGTCCTGCGAGATCCAGCCCCTACCTACCTTTCTGGCCTCCTCTAGTACCTCGGGCACAGTGGCCTCTTGCTAGCCTTCAAGTTCAGCAAGCCCGTTCCCATTCCAGGGCCTTTACACTAGGCTGTGCCCTCTGTCTACAATGTTCTTTCTTCCTCTAGATCAGTGGCTGGCAAACTATGGCTGCCTGTTTTTGCAAATAAAGTTTTATTGGAACTCAACCACGTCCACTTGTTTATCTACAGCTCCTTTGTGCTATAACAACATAGTTGAGTAGCTGTGACAGAGACCATGTGGCCTATAAAGGTGAAAAATTCACTCTCTGCTCCTTTATAGAAAAAGTGTGTGATCATCGCCTACATCACCCTATGCCGACTCCTCGTTATTTAGGTCTTGGCTCAAATGTCACCTCCTGGGAGAGGCCTTCCCTGACCTGCCAGGCTGAACTCAATCTCCCCAACTCCTTGGTACTCTTTTCCCATTGCCATTGATTCCAACTCACATCAACCCTAAAGGACAGAGCAGAACTGCCCTGTAGGGTTTACAAAGCTGTTGAACTTTTCATTAGCAGCCTGCCACATCTTTCTCCTGCGGAGCAGATGGTGGGTTCAAACCACCAACCTTCTAGTTAACAGCTGAGCACTTAACCACTCTGCCACCAGGACCCCTTTCCTTGATACTAGGGCCGCATCATGGTTTTTGTAGGCCTTGGGCACTTTTGCCTTTGTGAGCAATAAAGCCTTTATATGATATCAATTCATGTAATCCATATATTCAGTTTTTTCTTCTGATTTTACAATAAATTAAAACATTTCTGTGGACTCCTAAAGGTAGTGGGGGCCCAAGGCCCAGTGCCTTCCGTGCTGGCCCTGCTTGGTCCTCACTTTCTGGTCACCTTGTTCTGTTGCCTTTCCAGCACTTACCACTCTCTGAAGCCACGTTTTAACTTGCTGCTGTGTTTACTCTCTGTCTCCCCCCAGCTAAGCTACACAGTCCCTTAGACAGGCACCCTGAGTCCCAGGGCCTGCACAGTGCCTGGAACGCACCACACATACGTGCTGATTGATGTCAGAAAGACATGGTCCCACCTGGGTTAAGGAGAGGTTCCATCAATGGGGCCATCACTAGGTGTTAAGGACGGTGTTGAATGAATAAGTGAGAGTGAGTGAGTGAACTGATGAATGGGGCAAACCCCTGAGGCCCCACGACCTGCATGCAAGGCGTATCACCTTGTGTAGTCCATGATGGTGTTGAGCCGGTGAGCAATGGTGAGGACAGTGCAGTCGTCAAACTGGGTCCGGATGGTGGACTGAATGAGGTCATCTGTCTCTAGGTCCACAGCCGCTGTGGCCTCATCCAACACTAGGACCTTCGTCTTCCTCAGCAGGGCCCGGGCCAGGCATACAAGCTGGCGCTGCCCAACGCTTGACCACAAGAAAAGATAGGAGACAGAGTGTCAAACCACCCCAGCCAGGGCCCATGCCTGAGCTGGGGGGAGTGAGAAGAGACACTGTATCATAAGCCAGGACAGCCTTCCACTCCCCATATCCGTGCCCACGGGAGACATCGCTAATCAACGGAGGCTCTTTCCCGTGGAGCTGGAGGCGGGCTCAGAATCATTCTCAAAACAGGGCTCAGAGGTGATACTCAGAATATTTAACCAGTTCAGCATAGGTTGTATGACAGGTGCAAAAATGGCCCCTGTCCCCATAACTCTGGACTCAGCTACTGCCTTGCTTTGGCCAGTAAGACGTTGGCAGAATGTAAGGCCGGCGCCTACCTGAGATGGGACTGCACACAGGGCCCTGCTCACTGTTGCACCTCTGCCACTGCCACGACAATAGGTCTGACTGGACTGCTGGAGGATGAGGGACCCATGGAGCAGACCCAAACTGTCCCAGCAGAGGCCAACTAGATCAGCCGGCAGCCAGCCGACCCCCAGACACGCGAGTGTGCCTGGGCAGGGCCAGCAGAGCCACTCGGCTCACTGTAGCAATGGGTGAGCAATTGCTGGTACTGCTGAATGCCGCTGGGGTTTGTGGTTGGTTGTTACGCAGCAGCATCGCCATGATGGGTAACTGAGACAGGTACTAATAAAGCTAGAGCAGGACTCCGGGGGTTTCCTGCTGGGTCAGGCATTGACACTGTAGTTACTGGATCATGGGCAGATCCTGGGGGCCTGGGAGAAGGCAGCTGGGGCAGTGGATGTGGGTTCAGAGGGCCCAGGACAACTGCTATTTACCAGCTGGTAGAGAAGCATTCCAATATAACAACTGACAGCCACTCTCCATTGCTTGGAGCTGGTATAAAAAAGGCCATCCTGTTTAGATTCCATAGTAGAAACAGGCCATTTTACAGATAAGGAAACTGAGGTTCCAAGAGGTCAAGGGACATACTCTAGGACAAACAGCTGACCTGTGGCAGAGCTGGGGCTCAATCCCAGTTCAACACAGATCCATGAGGACAAAACCTTACATCATCCCGTCTGAGATGGGGCCGAGGGGCCCTCATCCTGGCATTGCCATGCTTACCTCAGGTTCTCCCCGCCTTCTGTGCACTCGTGGTTCAGCTTATCTGGAAGCGCTGACACGAAGTTCTTCAGGTGAGCCAGCTCCAGTGATGTCCAGATCTCTTCATCCGAATACTGGCTGAAAGGGTCCAGGTTCATGCGAAGGGGGCCCGAAAACAAAACGGGGTCCTGTTCAGGAAGCAGACCACAAAACAGCATTTGAAGCACATGTCACACTGGATGCGGCAGGTGCAGCAAAGAGGTGGGACGATAAAGTTCTTGCCAGAATTGTTAAAAGACAGGGTTTCGGAAGTGCTCAGAATTCCTGCTTCTGAGGGGTGCTAATGATGAAAACAAAACGTGTGTAAAAAACTGTGTTAACAAAAAAAAAAAGTCTTTGATGGTTACGAGGGTGGGGAGGGGTGGGAATGAAAACACACTAAATAGACAATAGATAAGTGGTAACTCTGGTGAAGGGTAAGACAGTACATAATACTGGGGAAGCCAGCACACCCTGTACAAGACAAGGTCACGGAAGCTCCATAGATACATCCAAACTCTCTCCGGGACTGAATTGCTGAGCTGAGGGGACCATCATCTCGGGGAACACCTAGCTCAATTGGCGTTAACATAGTTTAAAAAGAGAATGTTCTACGTTATACTGTAGTGAAGAGTGTCTAGGGTCTTAAAAGCCTGTGAGTGGCCATCTAGGATACTCCACTGGTCTCACCCCTTCGGGAGCAAGGAAGAATGAAAAAAACTAAAGATACAAGGGAAAGATTAGTCCGAAAGACTAACAGACCACATCTACCACAGCCTCTACCAGACTGAGTCCAGTACAACTAGATAGTGCCCAGCTACCACCACTGGCTACTCTGACAGGGATCACAATTGAGGGTCCTGGATAGAGTTGGAAAAAAAGGTAGAGCCCCAAAATTCTAACTCAAAAAGAAAAGATCAGACTTGCTGGCCTGACAGAGACTGGAGAAACCCTGAGAGTATGGCCCCCAGACACTCTTTCAGCTCAGTAATGAATTCACTCCTGAGGTTCACCCTTCAGCCAAAGACTGGACAGGCCCATAAACAAAACGAGACTAAAGGGGCACACCAGCCCTGGGGCAAGGACTAGAAGGCAGGAGGGGACAAGAAAGCTGGTAATATGGAGCCTAAGGTTGAGAAGGGAGAGTGGGTGGTTAACCAATGTCATAAAACAGTATGTGTACTAACCGTTTAGTGAGAATCTAGTTTGTTCTGTAAACCTTCATCTAAATTAAGTCCCCCGACCCCAAAAAGAACACCCTGTGTTAAGCAGAATGAAATCAATTTATCTTTTGCAGAACTTCTCAGAGCCTTCAATATGCAAAGGTGATAGGAATCTGTGAGATGGCAGACACAGCATGGGGGAGCCCTCCCCTACCTCCTCCCCAGCCCACCCTTCTTCTAAAAGAGACCTTATAAGGAACTTTAGGGGAACGCTGTTCTTAGATTATAAGACAATAATGCTAAGAGGCAACACATTAGGGAATCATTGCCTACAAGGGTCAATTTACAAAAGTCTGATTTTTCCTAGTTCTTATGAAGATTAGATATTATCATCCCCGAATCTGGTAGCCAGCAGAGAGAGAAGCCAGGCTTTTACTGGATTTTTTAGACGCTCAGGAAAACGGTTTATTGGATGGCAGGAGTGAGGACTCAGAGATGAAGACTTACAGAGGCCAGTTGCCGTGGAGTTGATTCCAACTCACGGTGACCCCTCGTGGGTCAGAGTAGAACTGTGGTTTTCAATGGCTGGTTTTTTAGAAGTAGATTGCCACCTACTTCCAAGGTGTCTCTGGGTGGACTCAAACTGCCAACCTTCCGGTTAGTAGTCAAGCACACAAGCGCGTGTGCCACCCAGGGACTCTGGATGAAGACTACTACCCGGCTAATTCCCACACTGTGCTTGAGGAGACGTGTGGAGAAGAAACATAGTGTAATGCTAACAAAAATGATGGAAATAATAAAGTAGGAACACATTCATGTTGGTCCTACAAACATGCACATGCTATCGATTTGTTTTTAGTGCCAGCCCACCCAGCCCCACCTGGGGGATGATGGTGATCTTGAGGCGGAGACTGTGCAGGCCAATCTGAGCAATGTTGACGCCGTCAATAATGATCTGTCCTTTGGCAGGCTCGGTGATCCGAAACAAGCCCAGGGTCAGGGATGACTTTCCGGCTCCCGTCCGCCCCACGATGCCAACCTTAGGGACAGGAAGGACCAGGGTGAGGTGGGAATGCTGGTGTCTGGGAGTCGCCCCCACTCCACTGTTTCTTCATTTCAGGTATCTCCCCCACAACAGCTCAGTCAACCCAGCTTCTGCCACAGCCCTGCCCATCACCAGCTTCCTGGAGACACGTTGTGGCCAAAGGTTAAGAAGGACCCCCTTTCCTCTGCCAGGCTCCCTGAGGAACTAATCAGCTCTTTTTATAAGTCATTGAGATCTCCAAAGAGGTAAGCATCAGGCAGAAGGGATTTCCCATAAAGCCCCATTAATTTTAACTTGAGACAATACTAAGTAATCGTCAGGTTCGGGAGCCCTGGTGGCAAGATGGTAAAGAGCACAGATGCTAACCAGAAGGTAGGCAGTTCAAAAACACCAGGGGCTCCTCGGAAGAAAGACCTGGTGATCTGTTTCTGTAAAGATTACAGCCTAGGAAATCCTACGGGGGCAATTTTACTCTGTCCTATAGGGTTGCTGGAGCCCTGGTGGCACAGGGGTTAAGAATTCGGCTGCTAACCAAAAGGTTGGCAATTCGAATCTACCAGCCCCATCCCCGTCTCAGCAGAGGTGTGCAAAAAGAGGTTATGGATGTGACCTGGTCTCCACTTATCCCCCCTTGAAGAAACTAACCAGATGCCATTGAATCAATCCTGACTCATGGTGACCCCATGTGTTTCAGAGTAGAGCTGTGATCCACAGGATTTTCAATGGCTATGACTTTTTGGAAGTGGCTGCCGGGCCTTTCTCCCCAGGTGCCTGGATTCGAACTGCCAACCTTTAGGTTAGTAGCTGAGCACTTAACCATTTGTGCCACCCAGGTAGCCTTGAGGGAACTAGGCTCCCCATTTAATGGCCCATGATTGACATCCCTGTCATCCAGTTACAACCCTCCCCTTCTCATCTAGGCTCGAGAGGCGGGCTTCCTCTATCAGAAGTCACAGTGCCGCGTGTGTGGAAATTTCCCATGATCAAATACGACCCATGAAGACTCAGTGAGAACGTCGCCTGCTCTGTTCTCCCCTTGCTACAACTGAGAGAAATTATCTTGTGGGAACAGAACATCCTGCACCTTGTGGTAGGGACAGTTTTCCAAGTCCATATGTTCCGAGATGAAAGAATCACTGTCCCATGGCAGCCAGCCAGGAAGGCCCTTGGTCTGATTTCTGAGGGAATTCTGAGGTACAAGTTTCAGGACAAGGCTGTATTCCAGGAACAGTTGAGACCAAGGGTAGATTCCAAAATTCCCCATCTCCCTTGAGCTATCCCTCTTAGTGACAGTGATGTCTTTCTGTACTAGAGGCTGAAAATTCAAATGCCTACATGGGCCAACTAGGCTTAAGAACATGGGTAGGGAAGGACTGGTCTCATCTGGAAAGAGTCAGGCGGGGAGTCTGGGCCCAGTGTTTCTAGATGCTCTCATTCTTTGAGAAAACTAGGAAATTGATTTTTAGATAAAATCTTCCAGATTTTTCAGTATTTGAAACTTACTCACATTTTTTCAAAACTTATCTGTGGGCCTCATTGGGTTACGGGGCTCCCAGTCTGCAACCCTGATGGACACCCTCTGAGTAGCTTTCACTTCCACGAGCCTCCCTCCCCCACAAAAGGCCTCCTGACCCCAGGACTGATGGGAGAGAAAGGACACCTCCAGTTTCATAGATCTGGCAGCAGCTGGTGCCCAGCTGTGAAGGTGTGCGGGAGATGATGGGCACCCACCTTCTCTCCCCCGTCAATGGTGATGTTGATGTGCCTAAGCACTAAGTCCAGGTCCTCTCGATACCGCAGGCCGTAGTCCTGGAATTCCACTCGGCCTACCTGGGGCCAGGTGCTGGGTGGAGCCATCTCCTCAATTTGCCAGGGAGCCTGCGATCACATTAGGAGTGGTGGGGGAGGGAGAGTAAGGAATCCAAGCCCATCCCCTGTGCCCCAGGCTGCGTGAGCTGGTCCCCACCACCCCTCGGGCCCCATATCCCTCTTGCTCACTTGGTCCAGCCACACTGGCCGCCTGGCTACTCCTCAGACACACCAGCATAAACTGTTCCAGGCCTTTTGTACTTGCCGTCTCCTCTGCCTGGAATGTTCTTCCCCAAACTTACCCACCCACCTGCTTCCTCACATCCTCCAGGTCTTGGGCCAATCCAATCTCCCTCCTGGCCTGGTGTTCCTCTCTCTTCTCCCCTGAGCACTGACCACCTCTGAGCATTTTAAATCGTTTGCATTTGTTTCTGCCTGTCACCCACGCCCACTGGAGTACGTACTCTGAGGACAGGCTCTTTCACTGTTTGCTCACTGAGGTATCCCCAAGGCCCAGAGCACACAGTGCCCAGAGCACGCAGTTGGTGCTCAATAAGTACAATAAAACCTGTGAAAGCCAGAACCTTTGTAATGTGGGAACCTGTCAGAGAAGGACAACTCAAATATTTTCCACTAACAGACAGTGACAGAAAGGTGATAAGTATGTACCCTGTCAAAAGTGGAAACCTTGTGAGACCCAGAAAAAAAAAGGCAGTCCTGTAGAGTTCCTGTTGTCACAGGTTTCATGGTATTTATGGAACCAAGGAAATCCTGTACTCACTGGCAGTCACTCCCCATCTCCCTCTTCCCCCTGCCCCTTGGCAATTGCAAATCTACTTTCTGTCTCTATGGATTTACCTATTCTGGACAATTCCTATAAATGGAATCATAATAATGCGTGGTCTTTTGTGGTGAGCTTCTCTCATTTAGCATGAAGTTCTCCCATGGTGAAGCATGTTAATTTTCGTTTTTTACAACAAGCACAGCTTGCTTTTATAATTCACACACACAAAGGAAGGATACGTGCCATAAGAGTGAAGTTACATGCATATATGTATATATATATAAAATATTTATATAGTGGTAGGGCTGTGGGTAATCTTTACTATCTCATGTTTTTTTGAATACATCGTTATTCTAAAAAAATAAAAAATGCAAAAGCCAGTAAAAATATTTTAAAAAACAAATTCAACTGCTCACTTTAAACAGATGAATCATACGGCATGTGAATTATATCTCAATAAAGCTATCATAGAAAATAAATAAATTCAATAACTAGGGTGGAAAACTCCCAATGTAATGCACCCTTACTTCCACAGGGGGCGCTCATACCATTCTGAATAATGCTCACTGGCGAGGTGGGACCTGGTTCACCATTTCAGAGAATTAAAAGACCAGGCACGGGCGGGCTCTGTGAATCCCTCAGGACAGGCCTTACTAGGGCCTTGGTCTCATTCCTAAGGGGCATTTTCTTGGGAGGCAGCATGGCACAATGAAAGAGAGGCCCTCAGTTTCTAATCCTGAGTCTACCATTTATCAGCCATGTGATCTTGGGCAAGTAACTTAACCTCTCTGTGCCTTAGTTTCCTTACCTATAAAATGGGGATAAGAATAGCAACTAAGTCATAAGGTTTTGTAAAGATTAATTACTCTATGGAAAATGTTTAGGACAGGGCCTGACACACAAGGGCACAGTAAGTATCTGTATTATTATTATTGGAGCCCTGGTGGCACAATGGGTTAAGAGCTTGGCAGTTCAAATCCACCAGCTGCTCTTTGGAAACCCTATGGTGGTAGTGTCTGAAGACAAAATAAGACAGTTACTAGAAGCAACATGGTAGTTATTAGGGGCAGTGTGGCATTAAAGTCAGGAGACCTAGGTTCCAGTCCCAGCTCTTCTCCCCTGGCTCCCTTTTTCTCCTTCTATAAAATGCTGACTCAGCTTAAATAATAAGAGGGTTTCCAAAATTTTGGTCAATTCCTTACCACATCATGATTTTTGCAATATCCACGTACAGCTTTTCTTGTTATTTACTTTTAAGACTTTTAATTAACTTATTTGTTACTTAAATCTTAAACTTAATTCTGAATGTCATCCCTGACTACACTGACAGGATACAATCATCTTGTATGTGGGCATCCCATACCTTTGGACAAGATGGGATAACTGTAAAATATTTTCTCGCGCCCATGTCGGGTGGTTCTAATTAGATGCCGCACAGCGAATGGACAAGTGGGAGATGGATTTCTATCTACCTGGTGGGGTGTCCAACTGACCCTCTTGTTGGGAGGCAGAAGATACACAAAGTACGGTTCAAAGGTTTCTTTTGGGTAAAGCCATTCATACTGAAAATCAAGGTTAGCCCAGGGGCCCTTGCTTTATACCTCCTTCTCAGTTTCTGAGTACTCCTTGAGTCTCTCCACAGCCACTATGTTGGTCTCCATCTCCGATGACATCCGCACCAGCCAGTTCAGGTACGCGGTCACCTGTGAGAGGAGGGGTCACGTGCAGTTTCTAGTGAGCATGTGTTACTTTTATTCTAATTAATTATGAAAGATGACATATTTCAGATAAAAAAAAAAAGGTGCAGAAAATAGCACCCTACATTGCCACACTGCATCTCTTGATTAAAAACCACATTTCTAAATAATCCATGGGTCACTCAAGCAATCACACAGGAAATTAGAAAATAATTTTGAACTAGATGGCAATATGAAAACACAATGTATCAAAGTCTGTGAGATGCAACTAAAGCAGTGTTTAGAGGGAAATACACAGTCTTAAAAGCATTTCTCTTGCAGCTGGAACCATCCTCACAGGCCATCAAGGAGTTTCCTGGCCTGAAGAAGGAATCTGGCCCCATGTCAAATTCCTCTCCTGCTCAGGTCACCAGGCTCTAGCCCTGCTCCTCAAACTCTGCTCAGACCATTCCCTTTACCCTCCTCCCATGGACATCCAAAATTTCGAAAGCCTGGGAATCAACAAACTGGCTCCTGCATTAAGAAGATGAAAAAATGCAGCAGAGATTTCTCTTACCTGCAATGAGTAAGACACAGAGAGGCCTACCAAGCCGGCACTGAGGCTATGCCGGGAGATCACCGAGAACAGGGCCGCAAACAGCACGATGCAGTTGCCAACAAACTCCAGCCGCACAGCCAGCCACCTGGATGACAAACACACACGCTAAGTTGGCTGTGCGGAGACTTGGCCTCCAGCTCTGGGGTCCAGCTCTAGGGTCCTTGCTAACTGAAACTGCTCTCTTACAGTTACTGAGAGAGGCCTTCTCAGCTCTGCATGTGCGAAACCCATGGAAGCAGGGGGAAGGAGGGCTGAAGGGACATGGTTTCAATCATTCCTCCTTAACCTGGCAACCCCAGGGATAAAAAGACTTCTCCAGAAGCAACCTTCCCAAGAAACCGAAGTTTATCTTTTGGAACCTTATTCTCATTTTAGCCTTTAATATATTTATATACGTATATGTGTGTTAAAAGTAAAGATGTCACTTTGAGGACTAAGGTGTGCCTTGACCTAAGCCATGGTATTTTCAATCACCTCATATCCAAGAGAAAGCTGGACAATGAGTAAGGAACACTGAAGAACTGACACCTCTGAACTATGGTGTTGGTGAAGAATATTGAATATACCATGGACTGCCAGAAGAACGAACAAATCTGTCTTGAAAGAAGTATAGCCAGAATGCTCCTTAGAAGGACAGCGACACTTCATCTCACGTACTTTGGACATGTTATCAGGAGGGACCAGTCCCTAGAGGAGGACATCATGCTTGGTAAAGCAAGAGAGTCAGCGACAAAGAGGAAGACCCTCAACATGACACTGATACAGTGGCTCCAACAGTGGACTCAAATATGGACAATTATAAGGATGGCACAGGACCAGGAAGCAGTTTGTCCTGTTGTACATAGGGTCGTTACGAGTCGGAACCAAATCAATGGCATCTAACAACAACAACATACGGTTCTTTGAAAGTTGTACTGGAAATTCCTAAGTACTAAGAAGTTTTCCACTGTGAGAGGCACCACTGATTTACAATAACCTCCTCTTGGTTGGGAGTTGGGGGGAGAGGAGTGAGAAATAAACAACCATTTTAAGTGTATCTGTAATGTTCTCAGACTCAGACACACCCTAATTTCAGATACATTAAAATGTGTGTGGTTGGACTCTGCTAATCCAGGACTGAAATCATTCCCAAAGCTCACTTTTTAGACAAATAATAGACGGGCTTATTAAACAAAAAATAACACACGTGAGGAACGTGCTTCTTAATCCAATCAAATATACCAGACTAAATGGGCAGCTCCTGTCCAAGAGCAAGACAACAAGGCAGAAGGGACAGGAGCTGGATGAACAGACACAGGGAACCCTGGATGTAAAGGCGGAGCGTGCTGCCACATTGTGGGGATTGCAACCGATGTCAAAAAACAATATGTGTATAAATTTTTGAATGAGAAATTAACTTGAATTGTAAACTTTCCCCTAAAGCACAATAAAAAAATAAATAAAAGTGATCTATATTCAGAACATGGAGCCCTGGTGGTGCAATAATTAAGAGATCAGCTGCTAACCAAAGGGTGGGCCATTTGAATCCACCAGTTGCCCCCTGGAAACCCTATGGGGCAGCTCTACTCTGTCCTATAGGGTCGCTTTGAGTTGGAATCGACTTGACATTAATGTTTTTGTTTTTTTTTTAATATTCAGAACATAAGCTACAGTCATATTTATGAAACTTACTAAAATTAAAAAAAAAGTCTGCTAAAAAATGTGTGTGGTTGGGGAAGAGTTCACTTTAGAATCAAGGAAAAGAAGAGAATACACACACACACGCTGTTTTTAGTTATTGCTAGTTGCCATTGAGTTGACTCTGACTCATCCGTGCAGAGTAGAACCACTCCATAGGGCTTTCAAGGCTACGACCTCTCAGAAGCAGATTGTCAGGCCTTTCTTCCATGGTGCTGTGGGATGGGTTCAAACCGCCAACCTTTCAGCTAGTAGTTGAGTGCTTAGCCATTTGTGCCACCCAGGAACTACACACACACACACACACACACACACACACACGTATCTTTTAAAATATAAACAAATATTTTGCTTAAAGGTAATGTGCATAAGACAATGAAGTATTAGGAATATCATCTTAATGTTTTCCAATTTGAAGTGCTTTTTTTTTTTTTTTAGGGAGAGGACGTTTTCAAAGCTCGTCCAGCACAGCCCTGGCAATCCACATGACTGATGTTCACATGCATGAGACACTCCCATGGACAGACCCCGGAGTTTGACAAACTGCCTGAAAGTTCTGCAAAAGAAGGCTATGTCTCCAGGAAACCCTGGTCGTTCCCCTAACAAGGATTACACACTGGAAGATAGGCTGGCTGTTACCGGCCACCTGCAGGGCACTGTCACCGTGACACTCACCAGTTTCTCTACCCCACCTCTCAAAAAAGTGTATCAGGATGCAAGCAGGCGGGGAAGATGCCATTATAGGGATAAATCGGGCGCTTCTCTAAATTCCGTATATACTTAGCAACTTCTGCTCCCTTTTTTGGTTGATGCTAGTCAGCCACTGTTGATCCACAAAATGCCACTCACACATGACTCAACATAACACACTTGTAAGTTGCACTAACACATCCCATAGGTGGAGTGTGCACACACCTCAGTGGAGACCTGTGGGGCTGAGTATGAAACAGCAACACTGGCCTGCCACTGGTGGTCCTGCATCTCCAGAAATAACAGTTCAAGGTCAGTGTTGCAGGACTTTCGGGCTCTGGAAGAACTACCAGTTCTTAGATGCTTCAACTGCCCATGAACACTCTCCCTGCAGAAGGCCCCCAAGTCTGCGCATCCTTTCTGCGAGGGCTGGGTTTGACTCCACACTCTTCTCCAGGAAGGTGTGCAGGAAGAAATCAAGGCAAAGCAACGAGGCACTAAGGCAGCTTCCTACCCTCCTCACGGAGGCTGGTGCACCCACCTATTTGCCACGATGCTGGGGTAGTAGGCCTTCTGGTTCTCGTCCACCTTCAGGTCACTCTGGCGGATGAAGCGCTCCTGCTCCTCAAAGGCGCGGATGACACTGACCCCCAGCAGGGTCTCACTGAAGTGGGAGTACACCGGGGAGCGGCTGACCGACTCAAGGCGCTTCAGCTGCCGGGAGGAGGCCACATAGAACCTCTGGGAGAGAGAATGGACAGTGGAGTGGGCACAAGTCCCTCAGCCCATCCTGCTGGGGCTGTGCTGATAGTCTGGGTATTGTTATGCTCACAGATGCCCCCTTTAATACTAAAATGGTACCTCCAGCAGGAAAGAGCCCTGGTGGCACAGTGGTTAAGCGCTTGGCTCCTAACTGAAATGTCGGTGGTTCGACACCACCAGCCAATCCACGGGAGAAAGATGTGGCAATCTGCTCCCATAAAGACTAAAGCCTTAGAAATCCTATAGAGCAGTTCTACTCTGTCCTGTAGGGTCGCTATGAGTCACAATTGACTCGATGGCATACAACAACAACCTCTAGGAGACAAAATGTTGGAGCCCGGCTACTTTTAACAAGTGTCCCTGCTCACCTCGTGGTCACTCCTTGAACTGCAGGCACAGTGCTAACAGTAACAACGACTATGACAAGAATAATAATAACTAACACTTACACGGAAACCCTGGTGGCACAGTGGTTAAGAGCTATGGCTGCTAACCAAAAGGCTGGTGGTTTGAATCCACCAAGTGTTCCTTGGAAACCCTATGGGGCAGTTCTACTCTGTGCTATAGGGTCGCTATGAGTCAGGATCGACTCAACGGCAACGGGTTTGGTTTTTAACCCTTATATAGTGCCCACTGTTCCAGGCATTGTTCTAAATGCTTTTACATGTATCAGTTCATTTAATCTTCACAAAAACCCTATGAGGGTCTTCCTACTATTTTATGATGTGTAAGTCAAGGCACAAAGAGGTTAATTAACATGCCCATAGTCACACAGCTAGGAAGTGGCAGAGATGGGATTCGAACCCAGGCTGTCTGGCCGCTGAAGTGTTAACGTCTACACTGTACTGCTTCTCTGAGGCCATTAGCATCAAGGGTTTTGTGGACCCAGCAGTGTGGTTTTAGACACAAGTTTTGAGTTTAACCAGACTTTAGTCCAAATCCTAACTCTGCTATTGATTAACAATACAACCACAGGCAACTTACTTAATTTCTCTGAGCCTTGGTTTTCTCACTTGTAAAATGGGAACAATATGGCCTGCTTCACAGGATTTTTTGTGAGGATGACATGAAGAATCATATATTCTAAGCTGGCTGAATGGACGTGGGGAATACAGGGTGGAAAGAAGGAGTGTGCTGTCTTACTACGGGGAGAGCAAGTACATAAATAGCAAGGTGTATATAAATTTTTGTACGAAAGATTGACTTGATTTGTAAACTTTCATTTAAAGCACAATTAAAAAAAATAAAAGCAGCATATATTCTCACATGTCATATAGTACGTACTTGCCTGCACACATGTATGGCATCTATATTTACCGTTAGGAACCATGTCTGCTAATATTAGACAAGCATAAGAAACTGCCATTTTTGTAGGTAAAAAACAGATGAACATCAACAATTTCACATGGTGTGAGCTGACAGCTGCTGTTGTTAACTGCCATCAGGTCGGTCCCTCACTCATGACATCCCCATGCACGACAGACCAAAACACTGCCAGTCCTGGGCCATCCTCGTGACTGTCGTGGACTGGACTGCTGTGTTCACAGGGTTTCCATCGGCTGATTTTCGGAAGCAGATCACCAGGCCCGATCAAAATACAGAACATGTCTAGTACCTCAGAAAACGCCCTTTTCTTCCTCGCAGCTCATACCTACCCGCCACTGCCCACCCCTAAAGGGTAGCCACTATGCGGACTTCTATCACCGTACGTTAGTTTTGCCTGCTCTTGAACTTCATCTAAATGGAACCATGCAGTATGTACTCTTGTCTGGCTTCTTTGATCAGTATGAGAACTCTGAGATTCATCCACACTGCTGTGGGTATCCGGAGTTTGTTCCTTTTTATTACAGAGCTGTTCTGTTGTATGAAAAGACTACAATTTAATTATCCATTCTCTTTACTGATAAACATTTGAGTTGTATCTAGTTTCAGGTTATCGCGAGCCAAGCTGCCAAGTGCATTCGACCACATTCTTTGTGCTGGATATACGCTTTCGTTTCCTCTGTATATACATCCAGGAGCAAGATAGTTGGTTGCAGGGTAGGTGTATATTTAGCTCAAAGCTATTAAAAAAAAAGAAAGAAAAAAGCTCCCCCATAATCTCAACCCTTAAAATGGCAATGTTTTAATTTTTCTGCCTCCCTTTCCAGTCCTGCCCACGCACATTACATATTTCGTCTTAGTTATAATGACAGTGTGCATACAACTTGCTCCTTTGCTAAATTCACTCCCTTTGTAGTTTAAAAATAAATTTGTTGGTGTTGTGACAGTGTCTTCCTAACTATCCCCATAAGGAGCTAACATTCCATCACAGAAGCGCTTCACAGTGTACCCACGTCCTGCTATCAGCTTTTGGTCTCTTCCTTTCTTTTGAACTGGGGTCTTCAGGAAAAGTCCCAACCAGGCCACGAACACCGGCAACACTTCTGGTAACTGCAGCCAGATGATGTCCCAAAACATGGGGCACCAGTTTAAAGAGAATTCAGTGAGGTCCAGGAACTGAGCCTATTCTCCATGATTCCGTCTTTGTTCACGATCATCAATCGCTAGGGCGCGGTGGGCTGAGGTCCTGGGGTCTGGCCCCGGGAGGACCAAGGCCTCCCAGACCCAACGCAAACAGGCCCATGGTGCAGTCTGAGGTGAAGGGCTCTGTGTGGTTTCTTATTCTTATTTCCCGTCCCGGTCAGAACACCCCCATCTAAACAACAATTCCCCACTTGCAATTTTGCTGCAGTTAATCTTTTTGGGGCAAGAAGGGCAGTGCAACACCGTGGTTAGCTGCACAGGCTTTAGATGAGACATACACGAGTTCATACTCCCAGCTCTGCCACTTGGGGAAGATGCTTCACTTCTCTGAGCCTCAACATGCTCATCTATCCAACGGAGACGCAGTAACCCTAAGAAGCCACAGGTGTTCAAAGAACCTATTGTGAAAACAGTTTTCACAGAAGAGATATGACGGAGACTACTATTTTCCTATCCAATAAAAAATCCAATATCTCCCCCTTATTTCTCAATAGAAACTTGATTTGACTGGGATGGCCATGTGTCCAGTAAAAAAACTACACTTCCTAGTAGAGGTGATCACATAACTAAGTTCTGGACAATTAGATGTATTTAAAGGGGTGATGCTGACTCAGCTATCAAATGCGCCCTTCCCCTGTTCCTGTCCGTCACGGATTGAATTGTGTCCACCCACAATATGTGTCAACTTGGCTAGGCTATGATTCCAGTACTGTGTGGCTGTCCTCCATTTTTGTGATCTGACGTAACTGTCCTAAACCTATGTGCCCGTAAATCCTAATTTCTGCCTGTGGTTAATGAGGCAAGATTAGGTTATGTTAAAGAGGATTAGGGTGGGATGCAACACCATTACTCAGGTCACAGCCCTGATATGATGTAACTGGAGTTTCCCTGGGGTGTGGCCTGCATCACCTTTTATCTTATAAGAGATAAAAGGAAAGGGAAGCTAGCAGATAGGGACCTCATGCTACCAAAAACAGAAGTGCCAGGAACAAAGCATGTCCTTTGCAGCATGTCTCCCTGTGCTGAGAAGCTCCTAGACCAGGGGAAGATTGATGACAAGAGCCTTCCTCCACAGCCGAATGAAAGAGAAAGCCTTCCCCTGGAGCTGGCACCCTCAATTCGGACTTCTAGCCTCTTAGACTATAAGAAAATACATTCTCTTTGTTAAAGCCATCCACTTGTGGTATTTCTGTTGTAGCAACAATAGATAACTAAGACATCTTCTCTAAGTCTTGTTATCTTATATGATGGCTGGAGCTCCAGCAGCTATTTTGGACCACGAGGCCAATTTAAGAATGGAAGGCATGTGTAAGAATAGTTGTGCAGATAAATAATAAAGAAGAATGTGTATTAACAAGCTCATGGAGCTGCCTTACCAGACCTGAACTGCCTAATTCTAAATTTCTCTTACAAGAGAGAAAAAAAATTAACCTGTCTCATTTAAGCCACTCTTACTGTTATCTGCAGGGAGCTTAGAACTAAAGAATTTCATACATATGGAAATTTCAATAACACAGGTGTCTTTATAACAAACTAGTTTTTTTCTTTCCTAACGTATAGCTAGAAAAACAAAGCATCATTAGAAAAAGAGTACATATGGTTATCATAGGCTAAAAATAATCAACTTAGGTATTAAAAACTAACAAAAACAAATCGAAACCTCCTCAAAAAAATCCTCAACAGCTCCATGCTAGGGCAATGGGAAGATGCAGTGAGCACTTAGCAACACGCAGCAAGGCTCATCCTGAGCACCAAGGCCCCACCTCTTACCTGGACGAAGAAGTAGATGAGGCCCAGGGGCGGGATGATGACGGCGGCAATGGGCGTGGCTAGCAGGATGATGATGCAGGCACCGACGACGCTGAACAGGGAGCCCATGAACATCTTGATAACCTGCGGGATCATTGAGTCCACCGTGTCCAACTCCTTGGAGAAGCGGTTCACCAGGTTCCCACTGGGCGTCCGCTCGAAGAAGCTCATAGGCGACCGGAGGACGTTATGCAGCAGATCCAGATGCAGGCGGCGGGAGGCCAAGATGCCCCCAATGGACACTGCCATGGAGTAGCCAAACACAGAGATACCTACAAACATGCCAGGTGTTAAACTCCAGAACCAGGTAGTGGGACACACTGGGGGCAAACACTGCAGGGAAAGCAGCCACAAGCCTGTGTGGATGGTGCAGGTGTGGGCTCCCAGCTTCTAATAACAATACCAACGGTAGTAATAATAACAATGGCAGTTACTATTTATCAATTTATTGACAACTTACTATTTGGCGAGCACTGCACTACCCCATTTTACAGCTAAGGAAACTGAAGCTCAGATAGGTGAATTCCCTTACCCCTTAGCCAATCAGATGCAGAGCTCCACTGTCATGCTTTTAATCCATATGCCGTATTCCTCTGGACCAATGTTATCCAATAAAACTTTCTGCAATGATGGAAACGTTCTAGAGCTCTGCTTTCCAATACCTTAGCCACTAGCCACATGTGGATCTTAAGTACTTTGAAATGTAGCCAGTGTAACCAAAGAACTGAATTTTAAGTTTTATTTAATTGTAATTCATTAAAATTCATAGTCACACGTGGCTAGTGGGTACCATACTGGATAGTGCAACTCCAGAAGTGACACTGTGAGCCCAGGTAAACATCACACCCTCTCTGTTTTCTACCTTCCCTCAATTATAATTTGGAGGCCTCAGTCCCTAGTCCTATGGAGGGAGGGTTCTAGGGACTGAAAACCTCAAGAAATCCATGTCTGCTCTTTCTTTTTGCTCAAAGCTGTCCCCTGGACACCAGGAGACATTTGTGACTCTTCCAAACAACGCACAGCAGGGCAACCATTCTTTCCAGTGCAGTGATTTCATAGGGACTGAGAAGCCTGTATGTTGGCCTTTCTAATCAAGCAAGAAACCCAAGGGGCAGGGGCCAAAATGACAGGCTCTGGAGCCAACACTGCCAAATCGGCCTCTGCCACTTCCAGCTGTGGGACCTTCCACTGAGGTTCACTAGGCCTCTTTGAACCTCAGTTTCCTCATCTGTAGAACAGGGACAACGACACAATGTAGAATGTAAAGTGTCTACCTGGCAATGTGTTTGATGCACAGAAAGTGCTCAAAAATATCAAGCATTTACATTTAGTGTATATACATATATATAGATGTCAAACGCACAGATGCATGTATAGCTATACACAGTTATTATGAACACATAAACACAAAGATAAATCACTGTGTAGCTAGCGGTTAAAAGTATGGCCTCCTGCGCCAGACTGCCTCATGCAATGGAAGCTCTGCCGTATTTGGGCAACTAACTTAACCGCTCTGGCCCTCGGTTTCTGCATCTCTAAAATGGGGAAAATATTAACGCCTACCTCATGGAATCGTTACAAGGATAAATAAGTGAAAACCCACAAAAGTGTTTAAAAGAGAGCCAAGCACCAAGTAACTGTAACTGAACCCGTTTCCATTGAGTCGATTCTGACTCATAGCGACCCTATAAGACAGAGCAGAACTGCCCCATAGGGTTTCCAAGGAGTGCCTGGTGGATCTGAACTGCCGACCTTTTGGTTAGCAGCTGAACTCTTAATCGCTATGCCACCAGGGTTTCCAGGTACCAAATAAGTGCCCAGTAAATGTTAGCTATTACTATCAATGCTGTTATGAAGGGTATAGACCAGGGTTTCTCAACTCTGTCACTACTGATACTTGGGTTTGGATAATTCTGTCTTGGGAGCTTCTCTGTTCATTGCAGAATGTTTAGCAGCATCCTGATTTCTAGATATCAGTAGCACCCCCACTCCGTAGTGACAACCAAAGTGTCTCCAGACATTGCCAAGTGTTCCTTGGTGGGCAACATGACCCCCGGGTGAGAACTACTGGTATAAACAAATTTCCACTCTCAGAGAGTAAGTAAGAGCCCATGCATGAGACTCTGCAGAAGACCTTTCACCTTGACAGAACCAAGCGGGATAAGGGGTCCTTCCAACTCTCTAATGTTCTGGGCAGCTTATGTCCTCAACTTTCCTCCTCTTTAAAATGGGCACATGAGGTACCCCTCCCCTCTACCTTCTAGAACCATATGAAACAAACATTCAAGCAACATTCATTCTACAACTACTTGAGCATCTACTATGTGCGCAGCCCTGGTCCATCTGGGTTTGGCTTGATTTGGAGGTACACTGAACCCTGAGAATGTAGGGGGCCAATTCTATAATTAACAGCTCTTTAGACACAGAAGCATTTACAGGTGCCAGAATCAGTGGGTGGGAAATGGTGGGAAGGGGAAGGCCCACCTTGGGAAATGCCTAGGGCTCCATAGACACTCAGGCGGACTTTGGTGTGCTGCTGGGTCCCGTTGACGATGGGGTCATCAGTCCAGAGACTGAGCCAGTAGTTAGACGCCAGGGCAGCAATGTGGTTACTCAAGAAGAGGAAGATGCTCAGAAAGGAGATGAAGAGTCCAATGGCCTTCATATAGTCCCAGTACACGGACAGCTTGACCTAGGGGTCACGGGGAGGAAAGGCATTTTATACCACGCGAGGTCAGGAGCGTCATCAGCACCTGTGTGGCCCCGCCCCCATACTTATAGCACCCTCCTCCCTTTAGTCACTCCACAAATGTTGATCGGGTGTCTTTGAGGACACTGGGGACTCAGAAACAAAGTCAAGTTCTCTGTCCTCATGGAACTTCTAGTCCAGCAGGGATGCAGGCTTTCATCAAATCATCGCCAGGATAAATGCGTAATTGCAAACAGAGAAGGGCTGTTAACAGTACGGGGTTCCAGAGACTGTAAAATTGGGCATCCTGACCCAACCCAGGGTAGGAAGGTGTCAGAGGAGGTTACCCTGAGGTAACCAGGTGAAGATGGCAAAAGGCCACTCTAGGTAAAAGCAGCAGCGTGTGCAAAGGCCCTGAGGTAGGAGGGAACACAGCACTTCCGGGGAACTGGAAGGAGCAAGGTCAGCATGGGGCACCAAGGAACAGACGAAGCTGGAGAAGCAGGTGGCAGCCAGACCAGACAGGGCCTGGGGGCCCTATTCGGGACTCCAGTCTTTACCCCAGGATCAACGGGATGCCACCAGGAGTTTTAAGCAAAGGGGAAAAAGTGAAAAGTTGCCTAGCAACCAAGACCAAATGTCACGTTCACCCTGCAACAGGACCTGCCTGCCACCACCCCTTTTCCCCTGAGCACCCAGCACTAACTCATACCATCTCAACTGGCTCCCCACTGCCTGATGCCCCAGCTCCACAAACAGGGGGTGTGAGGAGTCTTTTACTTTGTATTCCCTTAGAACCCAGAACGGGGGCTAAATAAATACATCCTAGTTGCCTGATGTTTGCGTCTCCCAAGCACATGAAGCAGGGCACCCCAGTTCAGGCCAGCCCCATGCCCATCTGCTTGGTTTCAACAAACTCCAGGGATCTTTGTCTGTGTCCTTGCTTTTTGTGCTGAATTTCAAGAAAAAAAACGATCTGAGTCTACTGTCTGCCTGCCCATGGGTCTGATGTATAACTGACGGCTGCTTTTTCTATTTTGATTTTTCAATTCTCTGTCTTCAAATTGAAATAGTCTTGGGGGTGGGGGGGGGGGTGGGGAACAGAATTCCAAACATGCCTATTTCACCATTCAGCTTTCACCATGAAAATGGAGCTGCCTGCTGTCCAGGAATTATTCTGCAGGGATTATAGCAGTAAAGAACCCAGGCATGGGAGTCAGAAATGCCTGGGTATGTTGAGCCCAGCTCTACTCTTGGTCTGACTCTGGCAAGGTATAAGCCCCCCTGAGCCTCAGTTTCCCTCATATGTAAAATGGGGATAAAAGCAGGCTCCATTTCCTCTGGTTGTTGTGGAGATACAATAAGACTTAAACGGGCCTGGTATCTCTGGATCTTCCTTCCAAAGTCCTGGATTTAGGGTCATTTCTCTGGCTCCTTGGAGGGTCAAAAAAGAGCAGAGGGGGCATGAGACACCACAGCCACCTCTGCCCGGCCACAGCCATGGGTGTGACGACAAGAAGGGGGAAGAAGCAGTGAACTGGAGCCCCCAGGAGGCACCGGATGCATCCAGGTAGATCTAAGGGACCAGTCCTCCAACCCTGGTTATTCCAGCGTCACCTTTCATGATTTTTTTTTTTTTTTGCTTTATCTATCTACTTGTTTTCATTTTTTTAAAACCCACCCCCACACTTTTTTTTTTTTTTTTAACATAACCACATTCATTTTTAAAAATAAACTTTGGATCAAAACCATAAATGGGAAATTATTCACAATTGTCCAAATTAGGTAATCTCAAAAAAAAAAAAAAAAAAAAACAATGAAACAAGAGCTTGAAACCTGCTGTCCTTGTTACAAGGGAAGACTAGGTACTGTCAGGTGCTAAAGAGGATCTAGCACCCAACTGAGACCTTCTCACTGGTGCAACTGTCAGGAGTAAAAGTACTTTTCTAACTATGTAATGTTTTTTAATACTGTGTCTGTGTACAACATAAAGCTATCTTACAAACAACTGAGCATTTCCCAGATCACCCCATACATCACTCAGGGGAGCCCTGATTTGAGCTACTCAGGTCACCTACAAACAATTAGAGCCCCCAAGCTGCTCAAAAAGCAGAGTGGTGGTAAAGCAGAAATAACAGTTGCCAACTCCAGAGTCCCACCACCTGGGTTCAAAGCTCAGCTCTGCCACCAGCTATGACCTTGATTAAGTCACACAGCTGCTCTGTGCCTCAGTTTCCACAGCTGTAAACAGTACCTTTGTAAGTTTGTTGTGAGGAACAAAACCAAACCAAACCCATTACTGTCAAGCTGATTCTAACTCAAAGAGACCCTACAGGACAGAAGAGAACTGCCCCATAGGGTTTCCAAGGCTGCACATCTTTACAGGAGCAGACTGCCACATCTTTCTCCCATGGAGCAGTTGGTGGGTTCGAACGGCCGACCTTTGGTTAGCAGCCAAGTACTTTAACCACTGCGCCACCAGGGCTCCTTGTGGTGAGGAATACGTTGAGTTCCTACACAAAGTGCTCGGCCAGGACCAGCACAGAGGGACTGCTCGGCAGCACCGGCCACCACCCTTACATGGAAAGCCAGACCTCACCTGCCCGGTCTGAGCCTTGTCTGCCTCCATCAGCTTCCAGGTGGCCTCCTTCGGTGTCCCAGCTTTCTGCAGCTCTGCGGTGCTGTTGTGGTGTTTGCGTGCATCCCCGCTGTAGGAGGAGGAGCTGCTGAGCTGTCTGGGGAAAGTAAGGCATGTGGGTGTCAACCAAACCAAAGCCTTGGGTGGGGCCTGCAGTGCTGGGGCTGCTCGTGTGGTCTGAGACGGACAGCAGAGCCCGCTGAGAGAGGGGATGTTGAGAGCAAACCCCCACACACGTACACACATATATGGTTTTTTTTTTTAAAAAAAAAAAAAAATATATATGTATTGCGTGAATAATGGCCGATGTAAGACTAATTTCCAAAATGCAAAGATAACTCACATGCCCAGTTTCCCACTCCATCAGTCTGACACCAGTCACCCATGTGGCACTTTCTCTGACCCTAACCACCCAGAGTTGGGTCTCCACAAGTTAGGATTCTGTCTGTCCAGCTCCTGCCAAACATCAGCCTCTCTGCTGGCTCTCACTGCCCCCAGTGGTTTCAATAATTTGCTAGAATGACTCACAAAACTCACGGTATTACCTATACTTACAGGTGCCCCTGTATTATAATTAGAAAGAATACAAGCGAAGAGCCACAGCAGGTGAAGTCTGGGAGAGGTCCTGGCATGAGGCCTCGATTGTCCCCAGGGACGTGCTACTCCCTCTCCCATGCATGGGTGTTTTCTCACCGATCCATGTGGCCCCAAAGAGAGTGCTCCAAGATCCCCTAGTCACTGGGGCCTCAGTGAATATGCATGACTTGGGCTTTGGTGCAGAGTTATGATTGATCCAATAAATGAATATGCATGACTGCATTTGGCCCCCCTCCCTTCCTGAAGCAAGGCTGTCAAGCATTCATTCTGCGGCAGGCCCTGTGCTAAGCTCCCCTGTTCTTCCTCTCCCCCAACACATACTGCAACTCTGTAAGATCCAAACCACAGGTCCACAATCCTTTCTCAAAACTCTAGGGGTCAGATGAATGTCATGGTTGCAACTCCGCCAATTTTAGAATGGTTACCATGCTGCATATCATTTAACTCCCTGAGATCTGAGGAAACCTTCCAGAATCAAACATACAGGAATCTCTGCAGTTTGATGCACACAAATGGCCCCACTAAATGGGAAAAATTAAGACTGATTAAGGGCTTGATGAGTAGCCGAAAGGTTGGTGGTCCGAAGCCACCCCAGAGGCACCTCGGAGCCAGGCCTGGCAATCTGCTTCTTGAAAACCCTATGAAGCAGCTCTACTCTGCACACACGGGGTTGCCATGAGTTGGAATCAACTCGACTTGACAGTAACTAACAACAGTGACAACACACCTGGCTTCAGGTCAGTTCACATTATGCCACTAAAGAAGCTAGCCACACACTTACATAAAACAGAGAGAAAATGTATTTTCACCCAAAAGAATCTGCTATAAACCTTCAGTTCTCAGAGCCTTTTTCGTTCCGGCATTGCAGATAAAAGGCTCTTTTACTGTGCTTCTTTTGCACATGAAGAAACCAGCCCAAGGTCCTAGAGCTAGGAAGAGTCAGAGCTGGGATCTAAACCCATTCCTGTACACTGTCTCCTGGGGGTGGTGGGGCAAGCACCTTGGCTGTTTGGCTCACCAGGAGCACAGTAGGGACTCAGTAAACATGGATGGAGTCTTCACAAACGAACGCACATTATCCCCAGACTCCCCCTCCAGGACGCATTCCCCATATGGCAGGGGCCTCTAGACTCTTCCCCAATGACCCCGCCCCCGGGGTTCATGCCCTGGTATAATCCCCTCCCTGAGCGTTGGCAGGACATCCGACTTGCTTCTAACAATGAAATCCAGCAACGGTAACAGAATGCAACTGCTGCCTTGGTGGTTGACTCCACTGCCTTCTTGGCTGGCATGTTCTGATGAAGCAGGTTTCCTCAATGGAGTGGCCCAGGTAACTAGGGACTGAGGGCCGCCTCCAGCCGACAGCCAGTTGGAACTGAGCCCATCAGTAACACAGCCCTCACAACCCCGTCAGCTTGGACGTGGACCCTCCCCCAGCTGAGCCTTCAGATGAGACCGCAGTCTCATCTTGACAGCAGCCTGTGAGAGATCCTGAGCCAGAGGACCCAGCCCTGCTGTGCTCGGATTCCTGACCCCCAGAACTGTGAGATAACAGGTGCCAAGTTTGCGGCAACAGATAAGTGATACACCCAGTGGCCTTTATTTTCTGCTTGGCCCCCATGGTCCCTCCAGCAAGCTCGCATCACCTCCTGCCCCTACATCCCAGGACCACATGCAGGCACTGCCTTTCTTGGCTATCTGACTGAAATTCTCAGATGGCAGCAGCTGTGACTGTTCTTTATTTTGCCAGCCGCCTGCTGAACCCCGACAGTGCCCTTGCATCCCTGCGTGATTCCAGGCGAGTCACTGTTCTAAGTGCTGTAGACACACTGTACATGAGATGCCTACCTTACCACCTTGACAGGTGCGCAACAGAGAAGCAAACATTTCCACCTGTACCATGTCATAACAACCTGAGTCCAGGAGGGTACAGTGGGCAATATCCTGATAGGAGAGCTGTTCATGCTGACTTCCTTCTGGCCCTATTTCTGTGAAATCCTCCCACCCCGAAAAAGGAGTTAACTCCAGGTGGCCCCAGCTCACCCCAACTAATAACTGGAAGCATTTATTGAGCAGAAATCCCTGGGGGGTGCAAAGGGCTAATGCACTTAGCTGCCAACGGAAAGGTTAGAGGTTGAATTCTACCCAGAGGCACCTCAGAAGAAAAGTCTGGCAATTGACTTCCCAAAAATCACTGCAAACCCTACAGAGCACTGTTCTACTCTGACATACACGGGGTTGCCATGAGTAGGAGTCATCCTGATGGCAAACTGTACTGACTGGTATGTGCTGAGTACTGACTCTGGGCAGGCCACTGTTCTAAGTGCTTTATACACATTATATTGTATAAACCTTACCACAACCCTAGGAGGTAGGTGCTACTATAAACCCTATTTGGAAGATGAGGAAACCGAGGCAGAGAGAGGTTAAGCAACAAAGCCCAAAGGATGTAGCTCCTCCAAGTGCCCAATGAGCAGACCAAAGGAACCTCCTTTAAAACAGCACAGCGCAGAACTTAGGAGTGCTGGCCCAGAGGCTGGGTCAGGATCAAATCCAAGCTGGGCTTCTCTCTAGCTGCAGGACCTGCGGAGAGCTCTTAGTCTACTCAGATGTAAAATGGGATGACAACAGTAACTATCTCCAGGATTCAACAGACCGTACAGAGCTTGGCCCTGTGCATGGCTCCTTATGGTGCACAAAATGTGCTCGCTATTACTGTGACTGCTTTGAATCAAACGCTGGCTCTTAGTGCCTCAAAGTTCCAGATCCCTCTGAGTGACCCCGCCAAAGGCCCACACCATGTAGGGAACTCGAGAGTCAGAAGTACTGACAGATGGGTAAACCATGAGGCCCGTGTGACCCCATGCCACCTGGCAGGAACAGTGCCAGGTTCATCCCTCTGGCTGCTGCATTCCAGAAAGTGAGGTCCGGGGAGATGCGGGAGGGGAGGCAGAATACAGCACCTTCCAAGACCCTGGGGAATGGAACTCTTTTTTGGAAGGTCATGCCAATTGGCTGGTGTCCCTCCTCTCTCCCCTGAGGCAGGGAGAGACGGGGGCCTGGAGAGGCTCAGGACAGGGCCTCCCACTGCCCTCACCTCTGCAGCTGCTTCCCCGCGGTGTCCGTCACCAGCATTCCGTTCTCCATCAGCCTCGCCTCCTTCGCTAGACCACTGCTGCCTGTTAACCCTGGCAGGAGAGAGAGAAGGGGGGTGGGGATTAGGGCTTCAAGAACCAGACACCAAAACCAAAGACAAGGAAAACCTGTCACTTTAGGGGAAGACAGCAGATAACCCGATAGCCAGGAAGCTCAAAAACAAGACCTGCTTTGCTGAGACCACACACAGGCTCCCCAAGGGCCACAGGCGACATCTGGAGCTGGGTCTCTTGGCACAGGGACGGTACAGATGCAGCTGCTTGAAGAGCCCATGGGCCGAGAGTGCTGGGGCTGGGCAGGCACTGGGTGTCAGCTTGATGGGTTACATGCAGCTCAGCAGCAGGATCTCTGCTGCCTGAGGTCTAGCAGGTGGGGCTGGGATGAAAGTGCCCAAGAAGTGGGATGGGGCACAGCCCTCTGGTCCCCAAACATCCCAAGGAAGGGTGATATTCCGAACAAACAGCAACCAGTCCGGCAAAGACATGGACCAACAGGCAGAGTCCCAGAGGCCCCTGTACACCAGAATTAAACTTTCAGTTGCCAGACCACAGGGAAGTATAGAGGGCCTGGAGTAGGGGTTTCCCCAGGAATAAGGAAGAATTTCAACATTCTGACAACTAACAGAGCCTCTGTGGGGCCCACTAGTCCCAGGAAGCCCCCACCCAGTGTCAATAATGATAACATCAGCAAGGACAATGGCTAACATTCATTGAGGGTGTTTCCCACGCGTTGGGCAGTACTGTACTTAAACGCATTGTCTCATTTCATCTTCACAACAACTCAGCGGTATGTTAGAATCGGCCCCCACTCTACACTGCTTTCTTTCTCTCTGATGCCAGGAAGGAAGCACAGAGAGGAGCCCAAAGGGCTGATTCTACAAGGATGGGGCGGTGCTAGCAGGGATGGTCAAGGAGACTTGGACACCCTAGGATATGCTGATTTGTCACTAATAAAAAAAAAAAGGGCAGGTGCTCTCAGGTGACAGCCACAGGAGACAGAGATGGACTGAAAGGGAACAGTCAGAGGGCTGGGGACTGGTCCTGGGGTCCTCGAAGTCGGTGAGTCTCGATCCTGGCTGTGAACTGCATCAGCTGGGGCGCTTTACAGAAGTGCAGGTGCCCAGGGTCCAGCCCACTGCCCGCAGGGACACAGCAGGGCAGGCTGGGTACGTGAGTGCAGCTGCTCAAGGCAGGTAACTGGGACTCAGAGGAAGCATCCCTCCTTTCCAGCTGTGTGTCTTGGGCAAGCAATGAACCTCTCTATGCCTCAGCTTTCACCTCTGCAGCGGGGACATGACCACAGCACCTGCCCTCACCAGCTCAGTGGAGGATGCAACAAGACCTTGCACGGGGCTTGGCGCAGCCAGCGCATGCTCAGTAAATGACAGAAATGGTTGTGGTGATTCTCTGTATTTTAAACATGTTCTACAGATTAATTCTGTGGCACAGCCAGGATTAAGAATCACTGCTTTAAACATTCCCTATAATGTCAGCCTCTTTCTTTTTTTCCCCCCCCAATTAAAAGAAAACAGCCACATAATGCAGGAAGGAGGGGTGATAACAAGCAGGACTTCCATGCAGCCGCATGCACTCAGGGTTCAGAGGGATGCACAATGCTGCACAAGATGGTCTTGACTGTCTTTCTCAGGGGCAGAGAAACACTCCCAGAGATGCCTTTTCCGTGGGCAGTCCCAGGCCCCCCTGCAGTAAGCTGCAGTCTTCTCTACTGCTCATCACCGAGTACCGACACCAGTTTACACTAGTGCTTCCTCACCTCTCAGCCCCACCAATTAGCCCACAGGTTGACGTACCAACTGGGGCTGCTGGAAAGTTCTACTCTGCCAAGGGCAAGACTGAGATTCTGCGCACGGCAAAGTGAACATCTGCTGCTTTCTCTGCCCCACCACCCCTCTGCCTGAGCTTGAAGGGATCAGCCCCCTTCCTCATCCTGTTGTCTCGGCAGGCCTGTCAGTCAGGGCGCCCACTCTCCCCCAGGCAGGGGGTCCTGCCCAAGGTAAGCCAGTAAGACCCCAGGCTCAGGACTCCAGATGGTCAGTGGCCCAATAAGGGTGAAAGATAGTTTGAGCTGACCCATCCTAAAGGAGTCTATCTGGAGTCCTGGGGTTTCTATTTCCTGAGTCCTGGGTTGTTCAGTTCTGCCTTTATGATTGGAGGCCCCAGGCGCCTCCAATAAATGCCCTTTTTGGTTCAAGAGGCTAGAGTTTACTCTGGTGCTTGTAAAAAAGCTAGCTCCTTATCCGGATGCTCGGCCATGCACTGCTGGTTACCGAACATAGGTGGGATGGGTTTGCCAGCCGCCAGTCCGTGCCTTTACGTCACCATACGGAGACAAGGCAGCCTTTCTCGCTGAAACTCTGGAAGACAACATTCCTCCTCTGGGCCCCAGCAGCCCACCTGCAGGGACTCCATAAGCCATCATCGCCCTGCACTGCCTTGGCCTGCCTCGGGGGCAATGGGCAGCTCCAGGGTGGGAGGGGTATCTGAACAGTCACTTACTACCCAGCCACTGTGTGTCAGGCATATACCGTCACGATCACCTGACAGAAGAGAGACAGGAAAGACTAGCCAAGGTCATCCAGGTGACCTAAGGGCTGAGCTGGAGACTCAAACTGCATTTCCAAGTACCAAGCACAAAACCTGGTATGAGATAGGTGCCTAGTAAGTGTTTGCTGAACAAATGAATGATAGGAGGGGGTGAAAATGCACACACTTGAGGGTCCCTTCCCACACATGCAGCAATAGTACAAGTCCATCTATGCCTTGTTCTACAAGCACAGCCAATTCTAACCCCAGCACCACTGACCTTCCTCCACCTCGTCCACCACTCTGCTACCTGGAAATTCACAAGATCCAAGAAAGTGTTAAGAACCAAAGTGTTAAAAGCCAAAACGCCCTCCCTAAGCTCCCGCTTAAATGCCCCAAGAGAATGAATGAGAAGTTGCTCTTCAAGGTGAGGGGCATGGATGATTGAGGGCCCCTGTTCCTTTGGGCCTCAGTTTCCCCATCCCACGTGTGCTGGGTGAATCTCTGACAAGCAGCCTGCCCAAGAGTGAACCCTTGCCCTCAAAGTCATAACTGTAATTGTTCAACCATAAAATGCCTGTTTTCATGGCAGCAGAGAGAAAGAAATCAAGTATTACAGAGGGGCAGGGCAGGCAAGGCAGCTGGAGGTGGCCCAAGCCCAGCTCTGGTCCACCACACCTCAGCCTTCAGTCTTTGAGGGCAGACGCTGTTCCTGAGAGGGGCCAAGGACCCAAGAAAAGGGGAAGAGAAGATGACTCAGTGATCATCTTGGACCCCCCCAGGCTGGGATGGCGACCCCTTCTCTGGGCTCTCACAGCCCCCTAGGTTCCCTTCCATCAATGCATTTAGCACCATGATGTCCTTGATTGCTTAATGGTATGTCTCCCCCATCTGATTGTGAGCTCTTGAGGGCCCGGACCAGTTCTTATGCACCATCCTATTGCCAGCACCTCAGATGCGTCAGGTTGCCATATGCAGTTGTATAGGATGTACCCTGCACTACTCTCGAGGGTACCATCCCACATGGTGGTACACATACCACGTGGCCCTGCAGCACACAGCAGGTGCTCTGTACACCTCTGATGGGCAGATGGACTTATCTGACACACAAGTGAAGAAGCAGGGCTGACCCTCCAAATACCAGAGGGGGCCCCTATCAACCACAGTAGTACCATCTCACAGCCCGTACCCACAAAGCTAGTTTCCAAACTAGTGCTGCGAGAAATGGATATTTTCTTTTACCCTGGGATCTTTATGCAGCTGTGTTAACGTCCAAAGCCTCTGACCTACAGATTGCATAGACAGGTCATGCCTTAAACACCCAAGGAATAATTCATTCCCTCACTTATTTAACATATTTACTGAGTGTCTGGGAAGTGGTGCAATAGTTAAGCACTTGGTTGCTTACCAAAGGTTCAAACCCACCTGTGGCTTCCTAAGAGAAAGGCCTCGTGATCTGCTCCTGTATAGATGACAGCCTAGAAAATCCTATGGGGTAATTCTACCCTGTCACATGGGGTCGCAATGAGTCAAAAGTCAACTCAACAGTGCCCAACAACAACAACACTGACAGTCTACTATGTACCAGGCACTGTTCTCAGTCCTGGACACAGAGAGATGGCCAAAATGTCCACAAAGAGCTAAAATCCCAAGGAGACAGACAAGGAACAAACTGGTAGACATATAATTTACTCTTAAGGAGTGATGAGTGGTATCAAGAAGAATAAAGCAGGGTAAAGAGAAAATGGATGATGGGGGGGTGCCCTAAAATAATAAGAGTTCACTTTTTTCTTCAACGCAAACCCATGAAGCTTGTAGTTCAAGGAATGTTCCGAGTGGTCTGGGTGCAGGGGATGGGGGTCGTTCAGGCACTGTCGCCACCTCGCAGCACCTGAGAGGCTGCCTGGGCTGTGCAGTCGGTCCAGTAGCCCTCAAAGCAGGCACCTCAGGAGGCTGTTTATTCCAGCACCACTGCCTTTACTCAAGAAGGTTCTGGAACTCCACTTGGGCAAGGGCCAGCAGGCAAGCCTCCCTTGAAGGAAGGATCCAACTGACTGCTTTACAGTCAACGCCTCGATTCTGACCAAAAACGGAATTGACCGGCTTCATCATCTGACCTTATCCACCAGATTCGGCCCTAAGAGTTCTTCATACTCAAAAGAGGAAGAAATACCGCCACTGAGGACGGCCAAAAGGAATGTGCTATCTGTCTGAAGAGCTCTCCAGCAGCTGTGCCGTGTCTACAACAGATTATTGCGACATGGGGAGGTGCCTATGACCCAATGTTAAGGAAAGAAAAGATGTGGGCCCACGAGAAGAGGCGACAAAACTGTACAATATGATTTCAACTTGTCAAGGAGAAATCCCTACGGAGAAAAAAATTCCGTTGCCATCGAGTTGATTCTGACTTATAGTGACCCTATAGGACACAGTAGAACTGCCCCACAGGATTTCCAAGGAGAACCTGGTAAATTTGAATTGCTGACCTTTTTGTTAGCAGCTGCAGCTCTTAACCACTACACCATCAAGGTTTCCCCCAGAAAAAAAGTCAGGTGGAAAAGATGCTAAAATTCACTAGCAGCTCCCCCTCTGGGTGGTAGATAATGGAAGGATTTTCTTTGTCCTCATTCTTTACATTTTTCTACGATTTGCGAAGGTCTACAATGAGCACATGTTACTTTTGTCATCAGAAAAAAAAATTCAGCAAAAAAACTGAAATAAGAAAAAAAAAAAGAGTAATTAGGTTGAAATATGATTCAAACAAAGTTCTGAAAAATAGCCGCATTGTTGAAATAAAGGTCTTCCAATGTATCAAAGGAAGAACTTTCGGCAGTGTGATGTCAGGGAAAAGCAGAGTTTCTCAAACTCGGCACTGCTGACATTAAAAAAAAAACCAAACCCGTCACCGTCGAGTTGATTCTGACTCATAGCCCACCTGTAAGGACAGAATAGGACTGCCTCGTAGGGTTTCCAAGGAGTGCCTGGTGGGCTAGAAATGCCGACTTTTTGGTTAGCAGCTGAACTCTTAACCACCAGGGACTCCACTACTGACATTAGGGGTTGGATGATTCTTTGTGGTGGGGGCTGTCTTGTGCACTGTATGATGTTTAGCAGCGTCTCTGGACTCCACTTACTAGATGCCAGTAGCACCTCCTGGTCGTGACAACCAGAAATATCTCCAGACATTGCCAAATGTGCCCTGGGGTGGGACGGTGGGATGCAAAGTCGCCTCTGGTTGAGAATCATTGCTCTGGGTTTTAAGTTCTTAAAAAATAAACCAGAGTCATGTTTTTTTTTTTCCTCCTTCCAGGTATGGGGGTTAACGGGCCAATTTGTAAATCTCTGTGTCACCAAGTAAGTTTCCCAAACATCAGTATTATAAATACTCCTAGGGGGAGAGGGTCAGTATCTGCCCCCACACACGCACCTCCAAGCCTAAGCCAAGTTCCTGTTACATCTCCCCATCCCCATCACGGTGAGAAGGAATCCCCAACCAAACACTCCCCCTAATTCAGCCTTGGTTTTTCTAAAAAAGATTCAAGGCCGAGGGGAGAGAGGGGCCAAGAACAAAAAAAGTTCCCCTTTAGGGACAGCCAAATATGTAGCTCCAATAATCCAAGGTCACTGGCCCTTGGAGTTCACTGAAGTTGAACAAGACTAGACCCTGAAGCCAAGACTTACAGATGGAGCCCCTCCAGAGAGGTGGGAGGGGGACACCCCCATTTAACTTAACACTCATGGGCTGAGGAGTTCTCTGGGTACCACTAGGTGGAGCCTGGGAAGCTGCACTGGGAAAATGAGCCCACAGAGGTGCTAGGTGACGGGTGGTATTTTCATCACCAAATTCAGTGCTGACGTGCACAAAAAATAATAAAGAAATTGGCAGCACCCCATGTTCTATATAAACTGCTCTGAATACTCTGGCAGCTGGGGAAGGGAGAAAAATAAACCATCTGAGGCCAGCAGTGTTTAAGAATGTTCCTGGCTCACCTGGATGGAAAGGGGAGAGAAAAACCGAGAAACCTTGTTCTGGGAAAGATCAGTTAAACTCATCCATGTTGACTTCGAAAGCACAGAGAGCTATTCTAGCCTAAGCGGAGCCTGGATTTGGTGAAATACAATGATTGTGAAGTCCTATCACACGGGCTTGGCTTGACTGGAGCTAAGAGACAATCAGAGGTCGGAAATGCTGCAGCAAGAGGAAAACAGGCTAGACTTAAGGGAGAACTTCCCAACCAGAAGGGCATGTCCCTGTAGAAACCTATTTCAATCAGAGAATTTAAAGCTGAAGGGATGTCAGATATCACACACTGGCAAAAGAAAATACTTTTAAAACCACTAGGGTTGGCACAGTGGTTAAGTGCTTGGCTGCTGACTGAAAGGCTGGCGGTTCGAACCCACCATCAGCTCTGCAGGAGAAAGAGATGTGGTAGTCTGCTTCTATGGTCTGATGGAAACCCTATGGGGCAGTTCTACTCTGTCCTATAGGGTCACTATGAATCAACTCGACCACAATGGGCTTGGTGTTTTTTGTTGTTGTTGTTGGTTTGGGGCTCACAGCAGCACTGTTCATGATAGCCAAAAAGTAGAAACAACCCAAATGTTCATCGAAGGAAGCCCTGGTCAAAGGATGAATAGATAATTAAAATGTGGTATATATCAATACAACAGAATATTACTTGGTGATAAAAAGGAATGAAGTACTGATACGTGCTACGATACAGATGAATCTTGACAACATTATGCTAAGTGAAAGCAGTCAGTCACAAGAGGAGAAACTCTGTAAAATTCCATTTATATGAAATGTCAAGACCAGGTAAACCCACAGCCCTGGAAAGTAGCTTACTGGTGGTCTAGTCCTGGGAGGGCCGGGGGAAATCGGGAATGACAGCTAACACGTATGGAGTTTCTTTCTGCAGTGATGAAAGTGTTCTAACATTGGTTGTGGTGATGTCTGAGCAACGCTGAATATACTAAAAACCACTGGGTTATACACTACGGATGGGTGACTTGTATGGTATGTGAATTTTATCTCAATAAAGATGTTATTTAAAAAAAGAACCACCAAAAACTAGGGCTTCCAATGGGTTCACTCTGATTCAAACCCCTGCTGAGAATTCACATTTCTACCAAGTTCCCAGGCGATGTTAATGCTGCCGGTTAGGGACCAATTCTAAGAACCACTAGAGAGCAGTGGTTCTCAAAATTTATCATACATAAGAATCACCCAAGGATCTTGTTGAACCATAGATTCTGATTCAGTATATATGGAGTGGAAATGCAAATTCTCAGCAGGGGTTCAAACCAGACAGAACTGGTTCGAAGCCCAGTCAAAAACACTAGGACCCCTTCAGTGAAACTCTAATACAGAGGTATGAATGACCAGGAAACCACAGAAGGCTGGGTGGGCTGGAAGCTGAGAGCAGACTTGCGGTCCCAGTCCTGTCGGCAGCTGCTGTGTGTCTTTGACCAGGTCACCTGCCCTCTCTGAGATTCAGTGGCTTCCCACTGCATTGAGACCAAAACCCAAACTCCTCACTCCACAAGCCCTGTAGGGTGACCACCCTGCCAACCTCGCCTCCCACTATGGTCTGGCCACACTAGCCTCCTTTTCGTTCCTTAAACAAAATGAACTGGTGCTGGTCCTGAGACCTTTGTACTTGCTGTTCCCTGTGCCCAGAACACTGTTCCCCAGATTTTCTCCTCACTGGGTCCTTCCCAGCTTTCCAATGCCAATGTCTCCTCCCCAGAGAGAGCTTCCCTGCCCCCGTCCGAGTCACCACCCGTCGCTCCCCAGCCCATTATCCCATTTTTTAATTCCTAGCACTTAATGCTGGAGCCCTGGTAGAGCAGGTAATAGAGCTCAGCTGATAACCAAAAGGTCAGCAGTCCAAACCCACCAGCCGCTCCTTGGAAACCCTATCGGGCACTTCTGCTCTGTACTATAGAGTCACTGTTTGAGTCAGAATCATCAACTCAATGGCAGTGGGCAATGGGTTGTCCTTAATGCTACCTGAAACCATCTTTACCTGCTGATTTGCTTATTGTTTGTCTTTCCCACTAGATTCTAAGCTCCATGAGGATAGAGGTTTGCCTATATCACGTTTACTGCTATATTCCCCCAAACCTAGAACTGTACTTGGCACACAGTAGGTGCTCAATAAAGACCTGTTCAGTGATTGACTGAATGAAATGAGCAAACAGCTCTTTCCTGGTGACCCCCCAGGGCTGCTGTACGGCACAGCTCAAGGGGCCCATTCACACAGACTCTGATGTCAACGTTGCCTGGGGATTGTGCAACGTGTGGCCCTGAAGCCCGAGCCGCTGAGGACAGTTTATCTGAGACCTGCTTGGGGACCAAGTACCAAACACACCCCAAGGGCCACAGGAGTCTAATTAGCTCCTGGGGAGGCAGGTGGCTTCTCTTAAGCTCCGTTCTTTTTAGCAGTAGCTGAAACAAAAGCAGAGTCTGCCAGACCAAAGGTGTGGTCCTTTGGGGCCCAGAAAAAGCCTCTGAGGCCCTCTTCTCTCCCCATGTTAACACAGGGTCAAAGCGTCAAGAAGGGAGGCATCTGAGGGTTCTTAGGGATGCCGGTGTGACCAGTGGAACCCCAGGAGCCTGGAGAGGCTGTAAACCCACCCCTGAACCTTAAACCAGCTGCTAAGAGAGTACAGGCTTCTCAGAAGTCCCACCCGGTTTGCTTCAAAGACAGGATGAGGTCTGGGCCCAGAAGGACTCACAGGGTACCTCCAAGGCTATTCCAGCTTCCAGATTCCTGGACTGTGAGTGCAGACCAGGCAGGATGGCTGGGAAGTGGGAGGTTCTATCTTGACCCAGCAGATGCATAGGGGTAAAAGGAGGGCACACTGCCCTCACCAGGGTGGTAATAATAACAGCAATCATTTGTCAAACACTTACATAAGTGCCAGGCCCCATGCCGGAGGTTCTTTGTACTTCAGCACATTTCATCCACACCAGATGCCAGTGAGGAAAATGAGGCTCAGGGGCTTTGAGGGAACAGCCCAAGGTCACAGCTAAGAAGAGTGGCAGCCGGCATTTGAACTCAGGCCCTGCTGACTCCATGCCTGTGTATTCAACCCTCGCATCTGTTCTGAGTTATTCCATGTACTTCACTGGAGTCTCATGGCCACCTGTGAGCCGGGAGGCCCAGGGCCACATTACAGGAAGTACTAGAATTTGACCTGCGGTCTGACAACTGGAAGCCTAGTGCTCTGGTGACCCAACTATACAGCACTAAGGCTCCCTCTCCAGTCAGCTCTGGAAAAAGTAGGACAGGACCCCCAGTATGTTCCTGAGGGTGCCTGGCCCAGCTCCCACACTGATGTAGGGGACTGTGTTAGGCAGACACGAGCCACCATCCCAGAGCAGCTGGTAGGAACCTCAAAGAGGCAACTGGGGCTCTTTAAGGTGTCACCCTTTGCCAGAGGAACCCACAGGCTGCCCCTACCCTCGTCCTCTGCATCCTGCTCCTGCTCAGCGCTGGCGTAGGTGCGCAGAAACTCAGCAAAGGCCCCATCCCGGGCCAGCAGTTCCTGGTAGGAGCCCATTTCGGAGATCTTGCCGCCGCTCATGACAATGATGACATCCACCTGTGGCAGGTAGCTGATGCCATGTGTGACCAGGATCCGTGTCTGTGGGCAAAGCAGAAGCCAACCATGTCAGCACATATGGGAGATAAAGCCCGGCTCAACACAGCAATGGAAAAAGGAGGTAACTAGTGAACACGTCTGCAGACGGAACTCAAGGATTAAAGCGGAGCACACGACTGGGATGGAAACACGCATACACTTTGAATCCACAGGGACATTCATTCAGTGCATGTGTGCTGAGGGCCTACTATGTGCCAGGCATGTCCTAGGAGCCAGGGAAGTAGCAGGGAACAAAACAAAGATCCCTGCCCCAGACTCCAGGCTGGGGGCAGATAACAACCAATATAAGTAAAACACAGGGTGGCCAGGACATGAACGTATAGCAGAAAAGGTATACACAGGTATAGTGAGGGTGCAAGAGCCCTGGTGATACGGTGATAAGTGCTCCGTCGCTAACCAAAAGGTCAGTGGTTCAAATCCACCAGCCACTCCACAGGAGAAAGATGTGGCAATCTGCTTTCATAAAGATTTACAGTTCTCCTCTATCTTATAGGGTCACTATGAGTCAGAATCAACTTGACAGCAAGGGGTTTAATTTTTTTTTGGTTTATACTGAGGGTGGGCAGTTTGCAATTTTAACAAGGGTGACCAGGGAAGGTTATTTTTTTAACCAAAAACCTGAAGGAGGAAGGGGGAAAACCTTCCAGGCATGTGAATAAATCAAACAATGATGCAACTGCAGAACAATTTGCATGGGATGGCCCAATTGTTAAAAGAGTAACCCCTTACCCCCCACTCAGAGACTGTGGTGGTGCAGCAGTTAAGAGCTCAGTTGCTAATCAAAAAAGGTCAGCAGTTCGAATTCACCAGCTGCCCCTTGGAAACCCCATGTGGCAGTTCTCCTCTGTCCTATAGGGTCACTATGAGTCGGAACTGACTCGACTTAAGAGGTTTGGTTTTTGGTTTTACCCTCCCCCTGCCCAAAAAAAAAAAACTCCCACAGAATTTGTACTTTATATGTTTTACACAAGTATCTGAAGAGTGTGGGAGGAGATATTCATCAAATTATTATCAGCAGTTACTCTGGAGCAGGGGTCTGCAAGCTCTTCCTTAAAGAGCCAGAGAGTTAAGTATTTTCAGCTTTGCAGGCCATTTGGTCTCTGTGCAAACTATACAGCTCAGCTGTACAGCACGAAAGCCGCCACAGACCGTATGTGAACGAATGGGCGTGGCTTTGTGCCAATAAAACTTTATTTATGGACACTGATATTTAAATTCAATAGAATTTTCATGTTACAAGGTAATATGCTTCTTCGGATTTTTTTTCTCCATTTAAAAACATAAAAAGTATCGTGACTAGGAGGCTGTAGTAGAACAGACAGCGGGCCAGATTTGGCCCGTGAGCTCAAGTTTGCTGACCCTTGCTCCTGAAAGAGGATTTAGGGGTAAAGGATGAAGGGCGAACGATTTTTTTTCTTTATGTATACTCTTGTATTTTTTTTTATTTTGTCACCAGGGGCACGTATTACTTTGATAATATTTAAAAAAAATTTTTTGTTTAATATTTAAAAATATTTAGACAGTTTTAGTGGCATGTACGGAAATGTTTGGAGCCCCTGGGTGACGCAAACGGTTAACATGCTTGGTTGCTAACCAAAAGGTTGGAGGTTCGAATACACTCGGAAGAAAAGCCTATTTCCCAAAAACTCAGCCTTTGAAAACCCTATGGAGCATAGTTTTACTCTGACACATTTGGGGTTGCCATGAGTCAACTGGTTTTATGGGAATCCTCACAACAGGTTAAGTGACATGACGCTTCCCGTATCTAAGTATGACACGACGACCCTATTAAAAAGGTTACACACACAATGAAAAGACTAGAAGGAAGTAACACCTCTGAGCAATGGGATTATGTGTAATTGCTTTTTTTTTCCCTGTTGTTGTCGTCAGGTACTGTCAAGTCGGTTCCGACTCACTGTGACCCTATAGGACAGAGTAGAAATGCCTCATATGGTTTCCGAGGAGCAGCTGGTGGATTTTTAGTTTGCAGCTGAGCTCTTAACCACTGCACCACCAAGGCTCCTGAATCCTCATGACGTGAAGCCCCATGATGAAATGACTTGCTTTGTGGATGCAAAGGACAGTGTGCTTTAAGAGGCATGGCAACTTTTATAATCTGGGGGGGGAAAAAAGCACAATCAAGTGTTCCCACATGCCTCCAAAGAAA
The DNA here is from genome assembly GCF_030014295.1 of Loxodonta africana. Taxonomy (NCBI): domain Eukaryota; kingdom Metazoa; phylum Chordata; class Mammalia; order Proboscidea; family Elephantidae; genus Loxodonta; species Loxodonta africana. The sequence continues at coordinate 72,810,068 of NC_087353.1, read as the reverse complement.
GCCACAGGAGCCATTTCCTATCTCAGGAAGACACAAGGCCATTTTTCTGCCCCACGCCTCCATCCCTCGGCTACACACTCCTTGGCTCAGTCCCAGGAGGTCCTAGAAAGGGATTTCCTCTGGAGAGATGCCCCATTACTTAATCAGGAGGGTGGACCCCCTTGGCCAAGTGGGCGCAATGAGTCAGTACAAAGGGTTCACCCTATAAAGACAAGATCGAGAAGGATGCCTTAGGAAAGCTTCCAAGGGAAGCATTAGACATTTATTTATAAAGTCCAATAAAAAAAAAAGGGGGGGGGGATGTGATGGATTCCTAAAGGGAACATATTCTGACTCAACCAAAGAGGGGGACAGAGTACCCCTTAGCCCCTGCCTCAGCCCTGCCCCCACCTCGGCCCGCCCTTCAGCTGGTACCTTGTTCTTCAGCATCCCCTTGGGGCCCACCACATTTTCAAATATGTGCTTTCCCACGTGGGCATCCACTGCTGAGAGGGGATCGTCGAATAGGTAGATGTCGGAGTTGCAGTACACAGCCCGGGCCAGGCTCACGCGTTGCTTCTGGCCCCCAGACAGGTTCACTCCCTGGGAAGAAAGAACCAAGGCAAAATGTGGATTTCCTGGGAAACCAGGAGACTCAGGAAATGCAGCTGAGCCACCTGACGGTGGTCTGCTCAGAGGCAGGAGGGCAGAGGACCCAGGGCTGGTGCCCTGGAGGGCTGCTTCCACCTCCTCCTGTTTCAGCCTGGGGCTAAAGCCATGGGATTGCAACCCCACGAACATGGGCTCAAGTCCCTGCTCCACCGCAGCCAGGGTGTGGGACCATGGGCATGAATGAGTCTCATCCACATGGAGCCTTCACTGCCTCACCTGAAAAATGGGTAGAACAGAAAGAACCCGAGCTTTCTGCAAGCCTCTGAAGAGAGCACCCGGCGGGGGCGCTCAGTAAGGGGCGGCTGCTGGCACCTAATAGTGTTGGCTCAGGAGAGGCGCTGAACATAGGCAGCAGTGGATGTGGATGATATGATTGTTGTTGCTGTCTTGGTTACTGTTAGGAGCTGGCATCTTCTGCGAGCCTACTCCAGTGAGGAGGCTGCACCCCACGGAGGCTGAAATCTGGCCCCCAGCCATCCCAGTCACCAGGGGAAGGGCATCGTTTGTTAATGTGCACCAGGGTACTGCATGAGCCAACAGTGGCTCCGGCTCTCCTGTGACAGATAACGTGTCATTTCTGTATTTGGTTGGGGAACTACAGTTAACCCACTCACCCGTTAACTGCACAGCCCCGCTCCTAAAAGATGCCCACCCTGCCCCCACACAGTGCAATCCTCAACTGGTCACAGGGATGGAGCAGGACCGGGCAGTGTTTCCTTCCCTTGTGCATGCAGTCACCGTGAGTTGGGGGCTGCCTCGACAGCAGCTAACAAACAAGGACATGGATATTTCAAACACTGACACCTTTCCTCCTGTATCATGCCCTTTGTCATGTGACTTTGTACACACATGACAACAAAGGTAGAGTGTACTTCCTGGTCCCCTGCCTTTGGGCTTGGCCAAATGACTTGCTTTGTGGCTGCAAATGACAATGTACTTTAAGAGACATCACATGTATTTTTTGCTCTCTTGGGTTTCTTCTGTCACCACGAGAAGAGCCCCCACTGGGTAGCTGCTGCCCCCTCAGCCTGGGCCCCCACAGAACTCATGTGGGGCAAACCTGAGCCAAATCTGCAGTCTGCAGCCGAGCTCAGCTGCCTGTGGTGAGAAGCAAAGCCACCCAGCTGAGCCCGGCCTGGACCAGAAAGTCTATTCAGAAACTCACGAACATGAGAAGAGTGCTGCTGTAAGCCACCAAGACTTTGTGGTTATTTGTCACACGTCAATAACATTGATCCAGGGACCACAGCTGAAGCTGTACTGACCTTCTCACCAATCTCTGTTCGGTCCCCAGTGGGCAGGATCTCCAGGTCTGGGAGGAGGGCACAGGCCTCTATCACGGCCTTGTAATACCGCTCCTGCAGCGGGCGTCCGAACAGGATGTTTTCTTTGAGGGAATCATTCTGGATCCAGGCCTGCTGGGGGACGTAGGCCACTGAGCCCTAAGTGGCAGACGGAGAGAGGGCAAGAGAGACAGACATGATTAACAAGACAGCAGCCAGCCTGCTCACCTGCTTCACAGGACACCTTCATCACACCTTTGCACAAGAGAGAAACTGAGTCACAATGGACTACAGATGCCAGAGCTGGGATCAGAACTCACACTAGGTCAGCAGCTGCCTCCATTATCAAGGTTTAAAGAGCTGCCGCCTTTGTTGATGAGATTACAGTTATACATTTAGAAACGATTTAGTTAGTACCTACCAGCAGTACACAAAACCCCTGCCTCTACAGAGTGGACGGCCATGATGTAATCAAAAAATTATGTGTTACGGTTGTGGTAAAAGCTAAGAGATAAAAATAGATGAGATCTTTAAAGAAAGAGAACTTTTTACGCTGGAAGAGCAGGGAGAGATTCCTTGAAAAATTTTCCTTGAAGAGACTGAAGCAAGAGCTTCTGTATCAAAACTGCTGGTTTTAAAGGTTATTTTGTTTCTATTTCCACCGGATGTACCAAAAACCAAACCTGCCGATTCCAACTCACAGCAACCCTATAGGACAGAGTAGAACTGACCCATAAGGTTTCCACGGCTGTCATCTTCACGGAAGCAGGCTGCCACATCTTTCTTCCGCACAGCAGCCAAGCCCTTAACCGCTACACCACCAGGGCTCCACCACATAACGTAAGGTGTCGAGAATGGCATGACAGTAAGGGCTAGGATAAGGATATTTGTTTCATGTGTTCTTTAGCAATACAAATACTGAAATTAGTTTTTAAAAAATAACTTCAACAAGGGTGATCAGGGAAGGTAATTTTTTAACAAAAACCTGAAGGAGGAGGTGGGGGAACCTTCCAGGGATGTGAATGAATGAAAGAATGATGTGGCTGCAGAATAATTTCAGTCCCTTAAACAAGGAGTGAAAGATGAGGGTAAGCTAGTATGACAAAGGTGGGGGGTGGGACACGAGTATTCTAAGCAGAAGGGACAGAACAAAGGCCTAGAGATGAGGAGTGCTTGGCACATTCACGAAACAGACAGGCCTGTGTTGATGGCAACATGGCATGGAGGCAAGACAGGCAGGAAATGATCTGGAGACTGAGGTGGGGGCCAGCTCAAGGTGGGCTACTGCTCATGGGGGCGTGGGCTTTATTGGAAGGGCCGTGGAGCCACTGAAGTCTCTTAAATATGGGAGTTGTAGCAGGACAAAGCCGTGAGTGGCATCCAGGTGCCACCTCGATGCTTCATCTTAATTCTCAAGTGACTCTCATGGATTAAACTGTATTCCCCGCCCCCCCCAAAAAGGCCTTGGAATCCTAACCCCTCTACCTATGGAAGGTCTTTGGGTGGGGCAAACGTTTGCACGCAACTACTAGCCTAAAGGTTGGTAGTTCAAACCCACACATGGTGTGGGTTCCATGGTGCCCGAGAAGAAAGGCCAGGTGATCTGCTTTCACAAAGATCACAGCCAAGAAAACCCTATGGAGCACTCTGCTCTGTAACACATGGGATTGCCAGGAGTCTGAATCAACTCTACTGCAAGGTTTTTACACGTGTAGATGTAATTCTGGTTGGAAATAGGGTTTTCTTTGTTATGTTAATGAGGCATCCCAGGGTAGGGTGTGTCCTAAATCTAATCACTTCAAGGCAGACAGAGAGAAGCATGCACAAACTGGGGGAAGAGAGACTCCATGTGAAGGAGGAAGCAGGGCTACAGCAGCTCACAGAGACAATGGCCTTCCCCCAGAGCCCACAGAGAGCCTTCCCCTAGGGCTGGAGCCTTCAATTTACACTTCTAGCCTCCTAAACTGTGAGAAAATAAATTTCTGTCCTTTAAAGCCACCCACCTGTGGTAATTCTGTTACAGCAACACTAGGAAAGAGGGTAACTAAACTGCTGACCCCAACATCCTAACTCATAAAAAAAAAAAAAAAAAATTTTTTTTTTTTTTTATACGAGGTCAAAATGTCACAAAGCCTCATGGTAGAACCTATGCTAATTAAGAAGTGTAGATAATTCAGGCATGGTCTCCATAAGCCACACCAACCAAAACATTTGGAAAATATAAAATTTCAAAACACGTTTCTAAATCTTCCCTTCCCAGGGTTCGAACCGCTGACCTTTCAGTTAGCAGCCAGGTGCTTTAACCACTATGCTACCTGGGCTCCTTCTGTCTCTACAGGTCTGCTTATTCTGGACATTTTATATAAAGGGAGCTATGCACTATGTGAAAACCCTGGTGGCGTAGTGGTTAAGTGCTATGGCTGCTAACCAAAGGGTCGGCAGTTCGAATCTGCCAGGCGCTCCTTGGAAACCCTATGGGGCAGTTCTACTCTGTCCTATAGGGTCGCTATGAGTCGGAATCGACTTGACGGCACTGGGTTTGGTTTTTTTTTTTTTATACACTATGTGGTCATTTATATCTGATGTCTTTCATTTAGCATAACGTTTTCAAGTGCGTTAGAACCACTAAGCTTTAGGCTAGCAGTTGAAGGCAAGCTGTTTGCGCCACCCAGGGAACAACGGTTCCAGGATATGTAGTGAATAAGTGACATCAAAATCCCCACCTTTTAGAACGATGCAGAGAATAGCAGAAAGAATGAGAGAGCAAGAGACAGAAGGAAGCGATATTAGGAGAGAAAGACCCTGCTGCCATCACTTCATGCACAAGGACAGCCATGTGAGAAAACACAGCAGCGTTCTTGTTCTTCCTCTCAGGCAGTCCGACCACTGCCCCCGACCCGTCCAGACCCCAGCTGTACCTTGATAGCCACGTGCCCCTCCACCTTGTCCATCTCGGCCAACAGCGCTGAGAGCAGAGATGACTTTCCACAGCCCACTTGGCCCACCACGGCCACCAACGCACCTTCCGGAACCGAGAAAGTGATGCTGAAATGACATCACACACCCTGTTATGTTGGCCACGCTGCTGTCTGAGTGAGCCCAACAGGCTGATCCCCCTGCCCACTGGAACCTGGCTTTATGGGCGTAAGACACAGGTACTGAGTGGAGCGAGAGACGGAAGGCAGGGCTATTAGAGGCATTTAAGTGAAATTCCTTCCACCACGTCTACCGCTTAGCTGGACCCAGTGAACAGTCTCAGGGGCTTCCTCATCTACTGCAGGGTGACATATGGCTGGAATACAAGTGCAGCTGACAAAATGGCAGCCAGGGAGACCTAACAGATCAGGTGATGCTCAAAGAGCTGAAGGACAGGTGATAACTCTGCCAGAGGGCACATGCAGGCGGCCTGAAGGAGAGGACAACTCAAAGCAAGTTCTGAAGGAGGAGTAAGCCTATGCCAGGCACAGAACCTGGCACCAATGTCAGAAAAGGCCCAAAGGTGTGAACCGGCAGGGTGTGATCAACGACTAACGCGTCAACGACAGAGGACGAGGCAGGGAAGAGGAGGCTGAATGTGAAGACGTGGGTGGGGGCCGGGCCGGGCCTGGGAAGACCTCGAAGGACGCCGTGCTAAGACGTTCATGCTTCACCAGCTGGGAACCACTAAGGTGAAAGAACCTGAGTTTTAGGAAGATGTTGCTACTGAAATCGTTTAACAAATACCAGTAAGTAAAGCCCAGAGGGGACTCCCAAGCTTGGAACTGGCATCTGCCTATTTGGCAGTCTGAAGAACGGTGTCTTTTGACGCTGTGAGCTCTGACCCAGCTCCAGGTAGCTATGGTCAGAGAAAGAAGTGTTGCATGGGAGGCTGGTGTCAGAATTGAACCCAGACATGGGTAAGTGGGAATTTTAAATTTATGCTGATAGGTTTCAGCAGAGCTTCTGGGCTAAGACAGACTAGGGAGAAAGGCCTGATGAGCTACTTTTGAAAATCAGCCACTGAAAGCTTTATAGATCACGAGGATCAATCGTTGGAGGAGGGCATGGTGTTTGGTGAAGTAGAGGGCCAGTGAAAGGAGGGAGACCCTCAGGGAAATGGAGTGATGCAACAGTCACAATGATGGACTTGAACATACTGGCGAGTGTAAGGATAACACAGCACCGGGCAACACACATTTCGTTCGGCTGTACATAAGGTCACCGTGAGTCGGAGTCGACTCCACGGCAGCCATCTGTGTCTATAACTGGTTGCTGTGAAGGGAGTAGATTATGGGGCCAAGGAGAAACAGGAAGCCCGGTTGGGTGGCTAATGCCATTGCCCAGGCAAGATCTGAGTAATATGATAGGCTGAGGAAAGGAAAGAGTTGGATGGAGAAAAGACTTGGGAGTCCAGGAGGGCCAGATGGCTTGGATCAGGAGGGTGTTTGAGACTGGAAAGATGAAGGAAAGGACATGGGCACAGATACTGATTATTTGGTTGGGGAGCAGGACAAGAGAGTAAAGCTAGATACAAGGAAGAACTTCCTAGACATCATGATTCATCATGAATTTTCAAGGGAGATTTTATACAGACTCTTTTCTTTGGAGTTTTGTCTCCCCGCAAGGCCCCCTGGATAAAATATAACAGGTAACTCTTTAGCGGGGCAGGACGTATATGTGGCCTCCTCAAAGTCTCTCTGGCCCCATTCTGGGGACTCCTTAAGGAGGCCTGAAAGAGTCGTTGAGCAAGGATCCTGTGTGCTTTGGAAAGATAAGGCCTGGGGTGGGTGAGTGAGGCACCAGTCTGGGAGGTGGTGAGAAAGAGTGAGCTCGGTGGCCCAGGGGCCTTGGGGAGGACAGGGAAGGACGGTTCCATACTGGCAGGGTCACAGCCTTGGCCTGGCTAACCCATCAGTGCACGCTGTCCCTCCAGGCACAAGCAGGTGACCCAATGCGGGCAAGTGACAGGCCAGTGGCCTGCTGGTGAGGTAGGTAGGACACACACCTGTAGATGCTGGGGGCCATCTGCTACCATGAGGGGAAAGGCCACCTGAGAACAAAGCAAAGCTGGGCGAGAGCCCTGGGGGCACTGCATGAGCCCATGGATCCCACCATACCTGAGCTTGGAACTTCTCAGTTATGTAAGCCAAAAGCTTCCCTTCTTTTGCCTAAGCCTGTTTGTGCAAGGTTCCTGTTGCAAACAATCAGAGGGAGCCCTCTGTGCCAGGCACAGTCTTATCTGCTCCTCACCACAGCTCAAGAAAGCGGGACCAGCCCTATTTTCCACATGGGTAAACTGAGGCTCGGAAAGGCAAAGTGAGCTGTTCAAGGTCCCAAAATTAGAACATGACAGGAGCTCAAACCCATCTTTGAACACGTGTGTGCACAACCGAGCTTACCCACTCAGTGTGGGTGGGTCACTCCTGGCCCAGGTGAAGGTGGCGTTTCTCACGGTGATACTGTTCATGCCCCCACCTGGAAAGCACCAGAGACAACATGTCAGGGGTAGATGAAGTCATCAGATGCAAGAGAGCAGAATGCTCTTAATTTTCTTTTTTCTAATCAAGTGGTTCAACACTTGGCACTAGACATTATCTGGTTACATCAGCCACCTGCTGAAAGACGAACCCAAACTGGCAGTTTTGGAGATGGCCCCAGACCCAGAAAGCAGAAGGAAACCACACGAAAATGCTGCCTTGAAAGAGAAGAGCTTGCATCATTGGACGTACAACTCGGGAGAGGCAGGTGGGCCCACGAGGGTGATGTGCTGCAAGGGGACCCCTCAGCCTGCCTGGGCCTGGTCTGGCTGGGGGTGTTGAGCAGAAGCCAAGGTCAATGAGGGAAGCAGCAGAGCCCCTGTGCAAACAGAGCCCCCTTCATTTACATTCAAAGCAGGACCCTTAGCCCTTCCACGCCTCAATCACAGGCAGCCTCCTAGCATCTCCCTGCATCCACTCTTGCCACCCTGCACTCACCACACCACAGCAGGTCAATCTTCCTAAAAGACCAGACACGCACGATAAGCTAAAAAAAAGCAGACTCCTGAACAGGAAGTGCGGTTTTAAGGCATCAGGGAAGGGAGGGCTGTGCTTAAGACAACGCATTAGTGCAAGACGACCCCATGTGATTCTAAGCCTCCCAGCACCTCTGTCTTCATTTACTTTTCCTCCCTCCTTATTATCCTTTTATGTCATGTCTATTATTTAAAAAAAAAAAAAAAGTGACTCTAAACTATGAGCCTCCTTAAAACCACCTGGAGATAAGAAGGGGTATTTTTTCAAGTTGTCAAATGAAGAAATAAATTCTCCCACACATTAAAGAGACAAATGCCTGGGGTGAAAGGTAATTAGTTATTGGCTAACCTAACCTTCCTCCCTCATCTCCCTTGAAACAGAATGAACGCAGAAACTGGAAGGTGCTATTTAAGAAATTTAAGTCGCTCAGGTCAGGCAAGCTACAGAGTACAGGGAGACTTGGCCACCAAGCTGCCTCCAGGACAGCGTGGATAAATACCTCAGGAAGTCAGCACGACTCTGAGACCTACTAGGGCAGGAAGAAGGGGTGGGGCCCAGACGGAGGTATCAGGAGGGCAAGGGGTTTTCAGACACTTGCTATGAGCTGTGAACAACTTCAGCAGCAACTTGAAACCTCCATCAGCTGCTTCATATTTCAGCTCATTGTTTGGCAGAGATATTTGACCCCTGAGCAGATGGCATTGTTCCCACAGTTCCCACATCTTATGAGGGGATTCACTCTGGATAGCAGAAAATGGATGACCACAGGCCAGGGATGTCAGAAGCAATTTTCCAGCATCCACTAGGGCAGTGGTTCTCAACTGGGGGTGACTGTCCCACACAGGACATTTGGCAATGTCTAGGAAGTCCCTGGGTGGTGCCAACAGTTAAGCGCTCAACTACTAGGCCAAAGGTTGGCGGTTCACCACATAAACCAGAGACTCCATCAGCCTGAGACAGGAAGAACTGGGTGGTGCCCAGCTACCACCACTGACTGCCCTGATAGGGAACACAACAGAGAATCCCTGATAGAGGAGAAAAGTAGGATGCAGAACTCAAATTCCAGTAAAAAGACCAGACTTAACGGTCTGACTGAGAAAGACCCTAGAGGACACGGCCCCTGGACTCTCTGTTAGCCCCAAACTAAAACCATTCCTGAAGCCAATTCCTCAGACAAAGATTAGACTGGACTATAAGACATAAAATGATGTTGGTAAGGACTGTGCTTCTTAGTTCAATAGACACATGAGACTATGTGGGCAGCTCCTGTCCAGAGGTGAGATGAGAAAGGCAGAGGGGGACAGGAGCTGGCTGAATGGACATGAGAAATACAGGGTGGAGAGGAGGAGTGTGCTGTCACATTATAGGGAGAGCAACTAGGGTCACATAACAATGTGTGTAAGTTTTTGTATGAGAAACTGACTTGAATTATAAACTTTCACTTAAAGCAGAATAAAGAAAAGAGAAAAAAAAAAAAGGTTGGTGGTTCTAAACTGCCCAGAGATGCCTTAGAAGATAGGCCTGACAATCTGCCTCCAGAAGGTCAGTCTTGAAAACCCTCTGGAGCAGTTCTACTCTCCACACATGGGGTCACCATGAGTCAGAATCAGCTCAATGGCAACTAACGACGAAGAGACATTTTTGGCTGTCATAGCTTGAAGAGGGACTGTGCTTCCAACGTCTAGTTAAGAGGGCCAGGACCTCCTACAATAAATGCACAGGACAGTCTCCACAATTAAGAATGATCTGGCCCCAAATGGCATAGTGCTGAGGTAGAGAACCCTGCTCTGGGAGGGTTCAGACTCATACTAGAGAACTAACAGCACCACGATCATTTGTTTAGCATCTTCTATGCCTGCTACCACTGCACTGGGTTGGTTGGTTTTTTTTTTGTATGCCTGCTAGGTATTTTAGGTATCACTGAAGACACACTGGAAAGCCCACCAGGTGCTGGGCACTGCTCATGTATTTTAACTAATCCATACATACAATCTTTCCCCTGATAGTACTGACTGAGCTCTGGTGCCAGACTGCGTGGGTTCAAATCCCTGTGCTGCCACTTACTAGCTGGGCAGCCACGGGCAAGTTACTAAACTTCTCTGGGCCTCATTTTCCTTGTCTGTAAGACATGATGGACGATTACAAACTTGACCTCCTTGGGCTGTGGGGAAAGTAAATGAGGCAATACACGAAGAACACTTGGGACTCCCTTTACCAAGAGGACCTTCTAAGGAGAGTGTCATCATTGTTGACCCTTAACGTCTACAACCTGTGACATCAGACTTTTAAAGGGTTTTACATGAACGGTGTTACTGCAATTTTTCTAAGCATTTTTAAAAGGGTAACACAATTATGTTTATATACTAATGCTGTTAAGAAAGATCAGCCATGAAAAGTTGACAGTATTCATTAGGTTTTAAATGAATGGAGCAGTTCCTTGTAATAACAATTGTGAAGTAAGGAAATAAAACCCTAACTTAAGGTATATTCAGTTAAAATGGTTAATGTATTTTTAAACTGCTAAGAAAAGCAACTTTGTACATCTGAAGTTTTTTTTTTTTTTGAACAGCTTTTCATCTACAATGTGGGGCTTAACCCTTACCAAAAAATGGAAGTTGGCAAAACAACCTTCTAGCGCAAACACCTTTTTAAATGCATGATGGTAGCCTAAAACTTGGTATCTTTATAAAGTATTGTAATACCGGGAGAAAGATGTGGCAGTCTGCTTCGGTAAAGATTACAGTCTTGGAAACTCTCTATGGAGCAGTTCTATTCTGCCCTATAGGGTCGCTATGAATCTGAATCAGCTCGATGGCAATGGGTTTTATGAGTTTATTGAATAAAACCAAAACCAAACCTGCTGCTGTCGAGTCGATTCCAACGCATAGTGACCCTACAGGACAGAGTAGAATTGTCCCATAGAGTTTCCAAGAAGCGCCCAATAGATTTGAACTGCCAAGCTTTTGGTTAGCAGACATAGCTCTTAACCACTACACCACCAGGGTTTCCTTACTAGATATAGTTTTATGCATAACTGAAATAAAGCAACCCTATAGGACAGAAAAGAACTGCCCCATAGTTTCTCCAAGGTGTACCTGGTGGATTCAAACTGCTGACCTTTTGGTGAGCAGCCGTAGCACTCTTAACCACTACGCCGCCAGGGTTTCCAGGCATATAGCAGGTGCTCAATAAACTTCAGCAAGGCAACACAGTACAACAGGTAGAGCAGACTCCGCTGACCGGCCGCTGGGTGCAAATCCTGCCTCTACTTCTGATTAGCTGTGCAATGTCAGGCAAGTTACTTGGGCCAGTTTGCCCATCTGTAAAATGGGCATTGTGACAGCCCGTCTCAGCAGGCGGTGGTAGCAGATGAGTTATGAGACCACGCAGTGCAGGAGCAGTATGTGACAGGGGTCACTGCTGCCAGTGCTACTAATAGTCATCTATTTATTTATTATTAAGTAATTTATTAATGTTTATTAATTTATAAAGTGCCTGGAGTTTCAGCTGCAAACAAGATCCCTGCTCTGGGGAGTCAACTGGAAAATGAGCAATCAGTAAGCTAAAAAATTAACAAACCTTCCAGTAAAACTCACATAGCACCCTGCCAAGAAAGGCCTCTTTACCCCCATTACCCAGGTGAGAAAACTGCGGCTCGGAGCAACTAAGTGACCTGCTCAAATATACACAGCCGGTGGGTGGTGGAGGTTGGAGAGGCTGCAAGGCCCTCGTGTGTCTCTCTGGCCTGTCCTGAAGGGATCCAAGGTCCCAGGCCTGGAAGCAGATGCCCAGGGGGAAGCCTCACCCAGTGGCCACCTCCCAGCAAGAAAGCAAACCTGTGAGTTCATCCTCCCGGATATGTAAGGTAAGAGAGAGGTCTTCCCTCGCCTTCTGGTCCCCTCTGCAGAGACCTCGCTCCCTGGGGCCTTGCAGACAAGCTGCCAGGAAGAGCCAACCCCAAAGGCAGCCAAGAAGGGGCCACATCTCAGAGGGGCGGACACATACCATCTTTGGCAGGCCGCCGCTCAATGCTGCTGGGCTCCAGCTCCTCGTGGGACAGGAAGATCCTGAGGCGTTTGAGGGAGACACTCGCCTAGATGGAGAGCAATTACAGGGTGTGGTGATGTTTAAAACGATTTCTAAAAAGCAACATGAAGCTAGCTATACCTATAAAACAGACTGAAGCTAGCATTCAGGGGTCACCCCTGTGTACAAAGGGGACCCCATCCTCCTTTATTGCTGAAGACTCCAAGTTTCCCATAACAAACCTAAGTTTTAGAATCAAAAATAAAACATGTTTTGGGGTCTTGTTTGTTCTGCTTTAAAAGCACAAAGGTAGCATGAAAAAGAAGGGCAGAGGGCCTATCCTAGACTAAAAAGAATGTAAGATTTATGGTGATGGGAAATTTGACAACAGTTATGAGTGATTGTTGCACAACATCGTTAATATAATTGATATCACTAAATTGTACACCTGAATGAAAGGTGCTGAATTGGCAAATGTTGTGTTATATGTATTTTTACAACAATTAAAAACAAAAGGAGCATGAGAGTCCTAAGGACCAAATACAGAAATAGGTCCTGATTCAAACAGCCCAGCTGTAAGGACATGCTGGAGATAATCTGGAAAATTTTAACGTGGACTAAGTATTATTTTAAGGAGTCCTGACGGCACAGAGGTTAAGCACTCAGCTGCTAACCAATAAGCTGGCAGTTCAAACGCACCAGTGGCTCTGTGGGAGAAAGATGTGAGTCTGCTTTCATAAAGATTTACGGCCTGGGAAACCCTATGGAGCGGTTCTACTGTGTCCTACAGGGTCACTATGAGCCGGAATCAACTCCACAGCAATGGGTTTGGTTTAGGTATTATTTTAAGAAATTACTGCTAATTTTGTGAGGTCCAAGGAAAGTATCATAACCACGAAAGAAGAGATGCATGCTGATGTATTTACAGTGAAGTGTCATGAGGTCTGGGATTTCCTTCAAACTTCTTTGGCAAAGAAAGGAAGGAAGTGAGGGAGGGAAGGAGGAAGGGAGGCGGTGAAAGGTTAGATAAAGCCAATGTGGCAAAAGGTTGAGAACACTGAATCTGGGTGATGGGAACATGGGGGCTCATTACACTAGTCCTTCTACGTCTATGTACATTTGAGATTTCTCATAATAAAAGGTTTTTATTTTTAATAAAGCCTACAACCGGAATATCATCATCTTAAGGCTGATTCATCTATGTGGCTGAAATTGGAGCTCTCCAAAATGAATGTGTATGATGCTAAAGAGAGTGTGGAAAACACTAGTAGCAGAAAAGTGGTAGGAGCCGCTTTAAATACTGCAAAAGGGTCACAAACCAGACAGTTTCCTCTCCTTAAAGAGCCATTCGCGTGCATTTTAGGGATTCTAGGGGGTCTACCCCCACAAAAGAAAAAAAAACAACCAGTTGCCAACCAATTTCAACGTCAGAGTAAACTGTGCCCCACGGAGTTTTCAAGGTTGGGATCTTTTGAGAGCAGACTACCAGGTCTTTCTTCCCAGGCACCTCTGTGTGGGTCTGAACCACCAACCCCCTGGGTGTGTTTGGTTACTAGTCAAGCACCTAACTGCCTGCACCCAGGGACTCCATCCAAAACCTCAAACCCACTGCCATCAAGTCGAATCCAACTCATAGCGACCCTACAGGACAGAGCGGGACTACCCCACAGCGTCTCCAAGGCTATAAATCTTTACAGAAGCAGACTGCCTTATCTTGTTCCCTTGGAGCGGCTGGGGGGCTTGAGCCACCAACCTTTCTGGTTAGCAGCTGAGTGCTTTAACTACTGCACCACCAGGATTTCTCAGGGACTCCATAGGCAGAAGTTTTTCAAATGGTGGGTCAAGACCTATTGTGGGTGGTGAAACCAGTTTAGCAGATCAAGAGGTGCATTTTTTAAAAAACAGGACAGTGTAGTGTAGGACAGGACGGGCCAGGACATCGCAAGGCAGGGCAGAACAGCACACAGTATTTCAGAAAAAATTTCACAGAGCAAGAGAAAGCCTTGTTGCAGTAAACGTTTGTTGCTGAGGTTCCCTGCCAAGAAGTAAAATGTATTTACTTTGAGCATGATCAAAAAAGCATGAAAGTCCATTTATCTGAAATACCTAAAAAGGCAAATGTTTAGAGACCAAGGCTTTTTAGCGGTTACGGGGATGGGGGGCACGGGGCGGAGCGGGGTGGTGCACAGGAGGCACTGAGCTTCCCCTTAGGGCAACAGGACAATTTAGCAACAGTGGTGATTGCTGCATAACGTGGCCGTAATCACAACATCACTGAGCTGTACACGTAAAACGTGTTGAATGGGCAACTGTTTTATTACGTAAATTTTTGCTACAATAAAAAAAAATTATTTTGTTAAAAATTGGAAAATACCTGGAATGTCATACACCAAAACGTTAACAGAAAGTGGTAGGATTATGAGCAACTTCAAATTTCTTTCTTATGCTTATCTGTATTTTCCAATTCATCTCTAATGGATATAAACTACTTAGGCAATAAAAAAGTTTAAAACTTAAAAAAAAAGGGCAGGAAAGCTGCGGCTCTCGTCCTCACCAAGCCCACAGGCACAATGGGAATTCTGATTAAAGGAAGCTGTATCGAGGGGCACTTCAGTGCCTTTGGCTTGGTTTCCTCAACCCCAGACGCCCCCTCGGAAGTCCTCCTGGCCTTGCCCTGTACCTGCACGATGCTGCTGATGACCATGGGGAGAATGTTCAGGGGGAATCGCAGGATGTTGAACAAGGCCAAGGACACGAAGGCTTTCTGAGCATCCAGGATGTTGTCCTTGTCGATAGTCACGTAGACGGCAAATGTAGACAGGGCCACCTGGAAGCAGAACACCAACACCCATGACTGTCCTTGCATGAGCGTCATAGTCACGATCGCAGGAGCAGCCAATACTTCTGCTGCAGAGCATCCAGCCTCCCTGTGGGGTATGCAGTGGGCGACAACTGTGTCTGGCACACAGCAGACGCTCACTCAACACACACTCAGAGAATGAACTGGATAAATGAGTGACCAGGAGCCCAAAGCCCTGGCCTCTCCCACCTACCTGCTCAGCGACATGCTGGCTGGGCATTCTCACTTTCCCTCACCAGCACCAAGCACAACTAATCTCACCTCTGAGCTCTGCCTGCAGTTTCCTCTGCCGGAAACATTCTTCCCACCCTGACAGGGGCCTGGATGCCCCTCACTTCAGAGAGGCCTGCCCTCGCCACCGCATTCTGCCCAAAACAGCCCACCATCACTCTCTATCCTGTTACCCTGGCATATTTTTCCTAGCATCTATCACTTACATCGTAGTGTTATAATTTATTTGGTATATTTATTAAATATAATTATTTATCATCTGTCTCCCGCTGTGGTGCGATGGATCACTTTTGTGTGGCCTTTCTTGCCATGGTCTTGTAACAATCACATAGGTGGGACTGTGCTAGTAGGGTAATTGTGGCCCACCAAGAGGACTGGTCAGTTATGCCATCTCAGTAGACTTCAAAAAAGTGCCAATTCCAGAGCAGGGAAAGGATCCCACCACCACCAGGGTGGGAGAATCAAGAGCAGACCATGTCCTCTGGACCCAGGATTCCTGCACTGAGAAGCTCCTGAAACCAAGAGACCAACAGAGATACAGAGAGAGAGAGAGAAGAGAGAGAGAGGCAACATGAAAACACTGAGAAGCACTGGCAGAGAAATGGCAGCAAGAGAGATCAGCAGGAGACGGCGCAGCGGGCTTCCTGGCCCAGGGAGCAAGAAAGCTGAGTGCCTTTGGGCCGAAGCTTACTGACAGAGTAGGGTGCCTCTGGGCAGTTACTGGCAGAGCTAAAGGAGCTTTGTAACATTTCCCTGAGCAGGGCAGAGGCCAAAAGGCCAGAGAGAGGTGTGCCTGTGGGCACAGCTGGGAAGAGGCTGTCCTGATGGAAGACCTGTATCCTGAGCGTTCCTGAGCCTGAATTGTAACCTGTTACTTCCCTAATAAACCCTACAGTCCTGAGTATTGTCTGTGAGTTCTGTGTGGCCATTACAATGAATTATCGAACCCAGCACAGTAGCAGAGAGTGCTGTGGGAGGTACGGTTGGTGTCAGTATTGGTAAAGACGGCAGAGAGAGGAAGCATGTCTGACCTCCGCCTCGTAGCAATCAGCCTTGGGCTGTTGACCTTGGTTCTCCTTACTCTTGTGAAAAGAGAGGAGATGAGACACCACCCCCACACCATTTTTACATCACTTTTGTACGTGGCTGCATCTGTGATGCCTTGAACAAGACCAAGCACACGGTAGGTGCTCACTAAATACTGACAGCTTGAATAAATAAGACCTGGGACACGGGACCCCTCTCTCCATGCTTCCATCGTCTCATCTGTAAAATGAAGGTGAAGAGTTAATGCCATTCTTTAAAGTTCCTTCCAGATCATATAAAATTTTATACCCCAGGAAACGAACAATTAAAAAGAAAGAAGGATAAACATTAATAGCCACAGGATCTCCCCAGGCCACTCTCTACTCCACAAACAAAGTCAGACTTGAGTGAAGTGGTTTCCAGGGTTTCATAACAAAGTTCAGAAACGACCTTAAGTTGGGGTGGTGGCTTGAGACTGTAGCATCTTACACGCTACACCTGTCACCTCTCCCGGAGAAACAATGGCCCCTGAGAACTACACGCCAGGCTGCTTTTCCTGGGAAGGAGGTACAAGAGCAGTGCATGAGATTTCTGTGGCCCGACATGTGCTGGGTAGACCTGCCCAGCCCACCCCTGGTGGGAGGAGGCCAGCGCCAGGTGTTGCCAGGGAAGGTTAACGGCAGGAATCCTACAAGATCACCCAGTCTGTAAGATCATGAGCAATCTGGAAAACCTTGGTCCCTCGCAGGTGGACAAAAGCTCCTGCCCCCATTTTGGCCACATACTCCTAGGTTCATTCAAGGTTTCCCTGGGGGAAATAGATTCCCTGGGTCCCTGGCTTCTTGAGCTCAGGGCAGAATGACGAGAAGTCAGGAGGTTCACACTAGAACCCTGCTCGGGGGTGACTACGGTCCTGGGTCTTCTCAGGGTCTCAGCTGCCTCATTTCTTTGTACCCTACCAGGAGGCAGCAAAGCTTAAAAATTAAAATCATCAAGTTCTGCTGCATATCAGCTGTGTGAACTTGAACCTGGGTATGTCAACCTCTATGAGCAAGCCCCTCTTTTCCCCTCTATAAAATGGGAATCATGATACACCTTTGCAGGGCTGCTGGGAGCATGAGTAAGGTGGATTACGTAGGGTGCTCAGTACAGTGCCTGGGGCACAGAAAATGCAATCTATGACAGCTGTACTTCTTCTTATAGGACTAAGTTCAAGGCCTCTGGTCCACTCTTCCAAAGAATCTATTAACCTGGTCCCAAGAACAACAGGCTGGGAAGCAGAGGTGGTTCCTGTTCTGGCTCAGACATTAACAAACTAAATGATGCTGATGTAAGACACAGAAATCTTCCAGGCTCCACAGCCAAAGGTGAGGCAGGCACTCAAGACACCAGCGCTAAAAGGTCCCCAGGATATCTGCACACAGTGGCTTCCCTCGCACAAGCGTAAGGATGCCCTGACCTTCTTGTCCAAAGACATTCTTTACTCAAAACATTTCCAAACAACGGCACATAAAAAGGAATGAAGCACTGATACGTGCTACAACATGAACGAACCCTGGAAACATCATGCGAAGTGAAAGAAACCAGACACAAAAGACCACGTACTATGTAATTTCATTTGTTTGAGGTATTCGGAATAGGCAAATCCAGAGTGACAGAAAATAGGTTAGTGGTTGCTCAGGATTGAGGAGGAGTCCACCGGGTGGTGCAGTTAACGCACTTGGCTGCTAACCGAAAGACTGGAAATTAGCAGCTGGAGGTGCCTTGGAAGAAAAGCCGGGTGATTTCACTTCTGAAAAAATGAGCTGTAGAAAATCCTATGGAGCATAGCTCTACTCTGACACACATGGGGTCACCATGAGCCAGCACTGACTCAATGGCAACTGGCTGGATAGGGCCAGGGTGGGGGCGGGGGTGGGGAATGGGGATAACTGCTGCCGAGTATGGGTTTTTCTTCAAGGTGATGAAAATGTTCTGGAATTAGATAGTGGTGATGGTTGCACAGACGTGCGAATATACTAAAGAATACTAAATTGTATACTTTAAAATGGTGAAATACATCTCAATAAAAATAATATACTAAAAAAAACCTCTCCAAAGTCAGCCTATTTTACTAAATTAGAAGCCAAAGTTTTGGCTGGGGCCTCAGGGCCCACCTGACCTGAAGCTTTCACTTCTCTGTAACTTGTCTGGCATTCTCTCCTATTGCTCTCTCCCACTCGCTCCTTCTGTTCCAGCCCTGCTAGTCTCCATGGTTATTCCTCCTACATGCAGGCACGTCTCGCCTCAGGGCCTATGCACTCACTCTCCCCTCCATCTGGGTCACTCCATCACCTCCTTCAGGCTGTTTCTCAAATGTCACCTTCTCAGTGAGGCCTTCAACCCCTCTACTTAAAAGTGCAAGCCTTCCTTGTCCCTCTGACCCAAATCTACTTTTTTTCCACAGCACTTAAGACGGTTTAGCATACTGAGTGGTTTATTATATCTATCTCTCCTGGTTAGAACGAATGCTCCATGAAGGCGGGGATTTTTACCTGTTGAGTTCACTGCTCATACTCAGCGTTTGATGGATGGGTAGATGGACGGACAGATGAACGGATGGTTGGATGGATGGAGGGATGTTTCAATGGAGGGAGGGAGGTAGGGAGGGGCGGATGGACGGACGGACGGATGGGTTTGCCTAAGGGCAGGGGATGACACTCAGAGGTGTCCTCTCAGCAGTGGAGAAGGCCAGGCCGAGGTGTTCACCAGATCATACCGGCCCCCTGGTAACCAGAGGCCCAATCAATGGGGTGGCTTCTGGCAGCACAGGGTGTACACAGAGATGGAGCAAAGTCACACCGTTTCTGTTAGATCCACGGTCCTGACTTCTCCAGAAAGTGAAGATCATTCATTCATTCATCCACCAGTTACTGACTGAGCACGTACTGTGTGCCAGGTACTCTGTGCTGGGGAGAGGGGAGTCAGTTAGTGGTGGCAATCCTGAGACTCATGGTCTAGGGGAAAACAAGGATATTAACCAGGTTCTCTAGCAGGAGGTATGTGGAAATGTGTGAGGCATGTGGGGCTGTCAAAGACTGGGGCAGCAGGTGGCTGGGGGCTGAGGTTTGTCGCTGTCTTGTAATGGGCGAGGGCTAAGGATCTGGCAAGTCCTTCCCACAACGAAGAACCGTCCCACCCAAAGTGCTAATACCACCTCCACTGGGAAACCTGGCATTAAGCACACAGGCTCCAGCCCACCAGCACCAAAAAAAAAAACCCTGATTTCTTTTTTGTAGACATCTGTAAGTTCTGCCTGTCCAGCATCCACTTTCCAGTTTCTGATAACAACACCCCAATTTTCCCATGGGGAACTGAACCTCCCCCAGTGTCACAGCCTACGAGTTTCAGCCATGGCTGCTCCCCTCTCCTACCTCCCACAGAAGCCTGGCCAACATGATCCAGGCCTTGCTAATGGAAACATCTCATCTCTGACCAACCACAACCAATGAGACTCAATCTCACAGCTTTTTAGTAACCACTGGGGAAAAGGGCTATCTGACCACAGGAATTGCTGCAGAAAGAGGATGTAAGGCTGGAATTGCTGGCAGGCACCATGCCATCATACAGTAAGCCATCTGTCTGATTAAAAAAAAAAAATAACACCAAGAGAAAGCAGAACTGAGAGACAGAGAGGGAGTTAGTCCTAACATCATCTTTGGAGCACCTAGATCCAGCCATGCCTGAAACCCTAGCCATGTGTAAAACCAGTACATTCCCAGATTTTTCAATTCTGTGACACGAAAACCTTTTTTATTGTTTTGGAAATAGGTAGCAGCAAAGGTTGCAAAACACTGTGAATGTAATTAATGCCACTGAATTGTCCACTTAAAAAATAGTTAAAATGGCACATTTCATGTCATATATATTCCACCACATTAAAAAAAAAATCTTCCTTACTCTAGCCAATTTGAGTTAGGTTTCTGTCATTTGCAGAAGAGCTGGTAATACAGTTCAATCTTTCAATCACTTATTCTGTCACTCCTTCTTGCCAAGTCCCCACATTCTAGGGATACAAGCATAAAAAAACGGAGACACGGACCTTACCATCAGGCCAGCAGACAACTACACAACAGATAATTGCCATATGGAATGATAATTATCCTAACGAAGGTAGTTACAAGGTAAACAGAAGAAGAGAAGCTCACAAATCTTCCAAGACTGAAAGTACCAGTTACTGGTGGCTGCTTGGTGATGCTGTTTTAGGAAACGACATTAAGTAGACATGATAAATGCCAAGCTCCATATTCCAGAAAAACAACCCCATCAATTCTGCTGATGGCATCCCCACTCTTGTCTGGTCTCCCCGGCATCTGCCTTCCATCACACCTACCGCTTTGTAAACACCTCATCATCCCTGAGGTGCAGGAATTCGCCAGTGGAAAGAACATGCAAACACTTTCCAAGAGAACCGAAGCCCACATATTTTATCCTAATGTAGTCAGAGGCTTGGGTGTCTCAGGCAGGGCCAAGATCTCTAACCGACACCTGGGCTCATCTGTTTAATGCCAAACAGCTCAACAAACTCCATCTCTGGAAGTCTATCACCACCCACACCTCCGCTCTTCCCGTTTCTCCCCTGGCACTGAGTGGCAAATTCAGGGGTCATGAAAAGCCAGTCCTGCTTTTAAGCATCTTTTGCTGTGGCTTCATATGGGAGGCCAAGGGAGAAAATGGTAAGTGAAAGGCCAGCTCATTTGAATGACAACGCAGAAACGGTAGGTTTTGTCAAAGGATGTAACGTGTAGAGCAAAAGGCTATAGGAAAACACCCTGCCTGCCCTAAGCCCCCATCTTAAATATAACACAAATCACAGACTAAACTGTATCACCTTCCCCCTCTGGCCACACATCTTTTCCTATAAAAGAATTCATATATAGAACATGCGCTGTCATTTGCGTAAAAGTAAAATAAATGAAGTATAAAAACATTTATTACATATATTTACTGTCATGCTGGTATGGGCACGTCATTGTGGTTGTTAGGTACTGTCGAGTCAGTTCTGATTCATAGCAACCCTGTGTACAACAGAACAGAACACCTCTGGTCCAGTGCCATCCTCACAATCATTGTTACGTTCGAGCCCATCGTTGCAGCCGCTGTGTCAATCCCTCCCGTAGAGGATCTTCCCTCTTTTTCGATGAACCTCTACTTTACCAAGCATGATATCCTCCTCCAGGGACAGGTCCCTCCTGATAACATGTCCAAACTACGTGAGATGAAGACTAGTCATCCTTGCTTCTAAGCAGCATTCTTCAAACACGGATTTCTTTGTTCTTCTGGCAGTCCATGGTATATTCAATATTCTTTGTCAACATCATAAAGGCATCAATTCTTCTTCAGTCTTCCTTATTCACTGCCCAGCTTTCACATGCATATGAGGTGATTTAAAATATGGCTTGGCTAGAAATAGAAATACCATAGGATGCAGCAATTCCACTCCTAGGAATATATCCAAGAGAAACGAAAGCCTTCACATGAATAAACATATGCATGCCCGTGTTCACTGCAGCACAATTCACAATAACAAAAAGATGGAAACTACTGAAGTGCCGATTTAAAAAAAACAAACATATATATGGCTTGGCTCAGGCGTACCTTAGTCCTCAAGGTGATACTTTTGCTTTTTAACACTTTAAAGAGGTCTTTTGCAGTAGATTTGCCCAATGCAATAACTACGTCACTTGATTTCTTGACTGCTGCTTCTGTGGGTGTTGATTATGGATCCAAATAAAATGAAATCCTTGACAACTTCAATATTTCCCCCGCTGATCATGATGGTGTTTATTGGTCCAGTGATGAGGATTTTTGTTTACTTCATGTTATGGTATAATTCATACTGAAGACTATAGTCTTAAGTGCTTCAGGTCCTCTTTGCTTTCAGCAAGCAAGGCTGTTTCACCTGCATATCTATCGCAAGCTGTTAATGAGTCTTCCTCCAACCCTGATACCGTGTTCTTTTTCATATAGCCCAGCTTCTCCAATTATTTGCTCAGCATACAGACTGAATAAATATGGTGAAAGGAAACAACCCTGAGGCACACCTTTTCTGGCTTTAAACCACATGGTATTCCCTTGTTCTGTTCGAAAGACTGCCACGTGATCTATGTAACCTTCCCCATGAGCACGATTAAGTGTTCTGGAATTCCCACTCTTCGAAATGTTATCCATAATTTGTTATGATCCACACAGCTGAATGCCTCTGCTTAGTCAATAAAACATCTTGGAAACCCTGGTGGCATAGTGGTTAAGTGCTATGGGCTGGTAACCAAAGGGTCGGCAGTTCGAATCCGCCAGGTGCTCCTTGGAAACTCTATGTGGCAGTTCTCCTCTGTTCTACAGGGTCACTATGAGTCAGAATCAGCTCTACGGCACTGAGTTTTGGCTGGGTTTAAACATCTTTCTGGTATTCTCTGCTTTCAGCCAAAATGCACCTGACATCAGCAATGATACCCCTTGTTCCACCTTCTCTTCTGAATCCAGCTTGAATTTCTGGCAGCTGCCTATCGATGTACTGTGGCAATCACTTTTGAATTATCTTCAGCAATACTTTACCTACATGAGATATTAATGATATTGTTCGATAATTTCTGCATTCTGTTGGATCACCGTTCTTTGGGATGGGCACCAATATGAATCTCTTCCAGTTGATTGACAAGGTAGCTGTCTTCCAGTGTTGCATTCATTTGTCAAAAACATCTCAATTGGTACTGTCAATTCCTGAAGCGTTGTTTTTCACCAAAGACTTCAGTGCAACTTGGACTTCTTCCTTCAATGCCATCAGTTCTTAATCATATGCTACCTCCTGAAATGACTGAACATCGACCACTTATTTTCGGTGCAATGACTGTGAATTCTTCCCACCTTCTTTTGAGTTATCCTGCAGTGTTCAATTTTTTGCCCACAGGATCCTTCCATACTACAACTCAAGGCTTGAATTTTTTCTTTAGTTCTTTCAGCTTGAGAAATGCTGAGTGTGTTCTTCCCTTTTGGTTTTCTAACTCCAGGTCTTTGCACATTTCATTGTAACACTTTACTCTGTCTTCTCAAGCTGCCCTTCAAAATCTTTTGGAAATTTAGAATACAGAAATATGGAAATACAGACTCTGGAAATATACAGAAGAAACTGGTATGGGGAAGGAAATCAGGTGACCAGGTCTTCAAAAGGGAGGGAGCTATGCCTTTCACTGTTGATCATGTGTTCTTAACGAGAGTAGTTCTACTAGCAAAAACAGTTTGCAGTTAACTACTAATCAAAAGGTTGGCAGTTCGAAGCTACCCAGCAGCTCCACAGAAGAAAGGCCTGGTGATCTGCAACCATAAAGGTTATAGCCAAGAAAACCCTATGGAGCTTCAGCTGTTCTCTATGACACGTGGGGCCACCATGAGTCAGAACAGACTCAATGGCAATGGGTTTGGTTTTCTTTTTTTTGGCTGGAGACAATTTAGGCTGCCACAATTTGGGGAGGAGTGCTACTGGCATCAAGTGGGTAGAAGCCAGGGATGTTGCTAAACATCCTACAGTGCACGGGACAGCCCCCACCACTAAGAATCATCCAGCCAAATATGTCAATAGTGCCAAGGCTAGACAGTTTTGACTATTTTTTACCACGTGAGTTTATTCCGTTTTAAAATGAAATGTTATCACACATATAAAAGAAGATATTTAACATGTAGTTACAATTTAACAGTTTAAAAAATAATAAAAATGAAAATTCTATATATAACTACCTCCAGTTTTATACAGGAGCCCTGGGGGTCAGCAGTTAGGTGCTCGGCTGCTAGCCGAAAAGTTGGCAATTTGAACCCATCCAGTGGTACCACAGAAGAAAGGCCTGGCAATCTGCTCCTGTAAAGAGTACCCAGTGCCATCGAATCAATTCCGACTCACAGCGACCCTATAGGACAGAGTAGAACTGCCCCACAGAGTTTCCAAGGAGCGCCTGGCAGACTTAAAACTGCCAAGCCTTTGGTTAGCAGCCGTAGCACTTAACCACTACGCCACCAGGGTTTCCTATAAAACTCTATGGGGCAGTGCTACTCCATCACAAGGGGTTGCTATGAGCCAAAAATCGACTCGATGGCACACAACAACAGCCTTATATTACTTTCACTTTTAAAAAATAAAGACACTTTTTCAAAATCCTGGGGCAAGTCAAAGGATCCCTGGTGGCATAGTGGTTTAGCACTCAGCTGCCAACTGAAAGGTCAATGGTTCAAACCCACCAGACACTCCACAGGAGATACAGATGTGGCAGTCTGCTTCTGTAAAGTTTACAGCCTTGCAAACCCTATGCCACAGTTCTACTCTGTTGCGTGGGGTTGCTGAGTCGGAATCGACTTGAAGACAACGGGGTTGGTTTTGATTTTCTCGGGAGAGTCAGGGAGACTGGAGTGTGAAAAGAATGCTACAGCATGACTCCAGCCCCAAGTGACAGGACAGGTGAGCTGGAAAGATCTGAGGAACACAGAGTACCAGAACTGCAGAGATGTCATTTCTTGTGCCAACTGCAGACAATTGACAGTGGTCACCTGGATGGCTCTTGAACATTAACTCAGGAGGCAAGAATGCCACAATCGACTGCGGAGGTCTACCGTGGGCCTGGGAGGGAAGTGCAGGGCCTATGGCTGACATCCCTGTGGTTAAGCCCTTCATTTTCATATGAGAAAAACCAGAGCCAAGCAAATAAAATGACTGACCTACGGTCACAGAATGAGCTGGCAGCAGAAGGCAGCAAGTGTCCTGACCCTCAGAAGAACACTCCATTCCTCTAGCCAGGGGTCTGTAAACCATGGCTACAGCCCAAATCCAACCCACCACCTGTCTAGGTACAGCCCACAAGCTTAGAATGGATTTCACACTTCTAAATGGTTGAGAAAAATAAAAAAGAAATAATATTTCATGATGTGGAAATTATAAGACATTCAAATGACAGTGTCTATATAAATTTTTACAGCAGTACAGTCACACCCATTTATTTATATATTGTCACCAGCCGCTTTTGCCCTACAAAGGCAGAGCTGAGTAGTTGTAACAGAGACTGGCCCAAAAAGCCTAAAATATTTACTATCTGGTGCTTCCCAAAAAAGTTGGCTGACTACTGTTTGTCAGTGTTTCTCAAACTTTAGTGGACATATGAATCACCTAGGAACATGCGAAAATGCAGATTCAAATTCAGCAGGTCCCAGGTGGGGCCCAAGCTCCCAGGTGATGCTGATACTGCTGGCAGGTAAGCCACACCTTGAGTAGCAAAGATCTACTCCTCAGTTCTCAAAGTGCAGATCCTGGACCAGCACCATCAGCAGCATCCGGGAACTTGTTGGAAAGGCAAATTCTCAGGCCCCACCCATGACTCACTCTGTGTATTAACAAGCACTGCTGTCATAGGGGTTAAGAGCTATGGCTGCTAACCAAAAGATCAGCAGTTCAAATCCACCAGCCACTCCTTGGAAACCCTAGGGGGGCAGTTCTACTCTGTCCTATAGGGTCACTGTTGAGTTGGAATCAACTTGACTGCAATGCGTTTTTTTTCCTACTCCATGAACACCTGCCTCCTCTGCCAGAAGACCAGAAGAACTGGATGGTGCCTGGCTACCATTACTGAACATTTTGATCAAAGATTCTACAGAACGTATGTTTTGCTGTGTATATTCTCAACCAAATGAAACCAAACCCATTGCCGTCAAGTCGAATTCCAACTCATAGTGACCCTATAGGACAGAGTAGAACTTCCCCATATGGCTTCCAAGGTTGTAAATCTTTATGGAAGCAGACTGCTACCTCTTTCTCCCACGGTGCAGCTGGTGGGTTTGAACTACCAACCTTTTGGTTAGCAGTGGAGCACTTAACCACAGCACCACCGGAGCTCCTTATGTTGTCAAGGACAACGACAAAATAACATTTTTAAAAAGATAAAAGATTCTACAGGAGAATCCTAATGAAAAGGGGGAGGGGGGAGGTTACAGAGGTGAATTTCAAATTTTCATGGGACCCAGACTTTCTGGAGCCATGGTGGCCGGATGAACCCCGGAAACTATTGCCCTGGGATAATCTTTAAACCTTAAACCAAAAATATCCCCAAATAGTTTAACTCAACTAGCAAAAAAGGTCTGCCTTGAGCATTGTGCTCTTTTAAGAGCTATCTATACGGGATCAAGCTGACAACAGCAACTTCAAAGATTAGATAAGAACCTTACAGAACTGTGAGTTTATGCTAATAGAAGAAGAACAGGAGGGTGGGAGTGATTACACAACTTGTAGAAGAATGTAATCAATGTCACTCAACTGTGTATGTACCCACAGTTGAATTGGTGTGTTTGGCTGTGCATATTCTCGACAACAATAAGTAAATACATTATTTAAAAAACAAAATAACAAGCCCTCCAGGTGATTCTGGTGCACGCTCACCTTTGAGAACCAAAGCTCTTCACCACACCATCTTAAACATGGGTTCAGGCTCTGAGAGATGTCAAGCCGAGCCTGACAAAATCCAGTGTCACAATGACAGCACTCCACAAACGTTCAGAAGGCAGGAGCTCCTTAAGCATTTTACCTACAACTCACATGTGATCGCCTGGCTGGTAGTCTAACAGAAAAGCTGCATATTTATGAAAATGTGTGATGACAGTTCATAATAACTTCCCATAAGAATGTACATTCGTCAACACAGCTAAGAACTGTCATTATTAGCACAACATTAAGAATGACCTAGTTAATAATGACATAAAGACAACAAAAAAAAAACAAAACACAGCTGTCATCTAAAGTCCTCATTATTGGTTTTTAATTGTTATGAACTGCGCTGAAATGGTTTCCACAGTCCATCTTTACATGGCCTCCTGGTTTGGTGTCACCTTTGTAAAACAACAGCTTGCACTGTTGTCTTTGAACTTTTCAAAGCCAGCCAACTTTTGAACAGACCCATTAAATTAGCCCAGTGCCATGTATTGGTGTGTTCTCTGCAGCAAAAACCATAAAGGCAAAGAATGAGAACCAATCTAAATGGTCAGCAAATGGAAGACAGGTTAAGTAAACCACATTCTTGAATTGGCCAAGGATGCTTCATTAAAATGAATGAAGCAGATCTGAAAGCATGAACCAAAAACTGTATAGAACACTTATATAGTATGACTCAATTTGAATATATTAAAGATAATTTTAAACAGCTTATGTGCATAAACATTTTTTTTTTCTGAAAAGATACACAAAAACCGTTACTTTGGAGGAGAGGGACTAGACAGCAGAAGGAGGGCAAGAAAATGTATTTCTAATTTTATAACTTTCCGTACTGTTTGATTTTTTTTTACATGAATGACAAGTATTTGTTGAGCACCTACTATG
Organism: Loxodonta africana; assembly: GCF_030014295.1. Classification (NCBI taxonomy): domain Eukaryota; kingdom Metazoa; phylum Chordata; class Mammalia; order Proboscidea; family Elephantidae; genus Loxodonta; species Loxodonta africana. The sequence goes on along the minus strand of NC_087353.1, from coordinate 72,782,618 downwards.
CACTGTTCTAGGCACTGAAGATACAACAGTGAACAGAAAAAACAAAAGTCCTCATCCCCCTGGAGTTGACATTCTAGCAGGGAGAAACAGACAATAAATAAGTAAACGTCAGTGTGTCCAGCAGTACCACTCGAAGTATGGTTCATGGGTCACTGCCAATCCACAGTTTGTGACCAGCTGGCAAACAGATAAGGAGCCTGTACCATAATGTAGATCAACTATGGCAGCAAGCTTGCCGTTTAGTTCCACTGACATTTTTTTCATAGCAATACTTTCTTGATGAAGAAAGCAGAGAGCACTGGTTTACATTCTGGAATAAAATCCTACCTCAGGCCTGTAACAGTGCCTGAATTGGCTACTTTTGAGTATTCCTGGGCTAGAAGGTATCGAGTGCTGTGAATAAATGTTTTGTTACATATATATTACCACAATTTAAAAAAGGGGGGGATGACCATTTTAAAAAGGATCCTCGGAGAAGGCCTTGCTCAGATGCTGACCTTTTAAAAATAAAATTTAAGTATGAAAATAAAATAAAACATAAAACCATGTGGGCCAGGGTAAATGCGGCTTTACTTACCAGGAAAGGTGTGCAGACCCAGGTGAAGGTCCCCACCGCTGCCAGGTAAGCAGACTTTTTCAGCACTTTCAGCTCTTCCTGCCTGATGGCCAACACCTTATCCTTAAAAGCCAGCTCCCAGGCGTAGAGCTTTAGTACCTTGATTCCATTAAGAATTTCATTCATCAGCTTAATCCGATTGTCTTTGCTCTTCATGTGAGCCACCTTCAAAGAAAGGGACAATCAATCAACATTGCATCCACGGGCTGGCCACTCACTTCTGACCTTCAAATCAGTTTTCTCAATGCCTACAGGGCACCATTACATGATATTATCATCTATTAAAAAGGGGTCTTCCTGATGGTGGGAAAACCTGGTCTGTAATCCCTATTAGGAGTCCCTGGGTGGTGTAAATAGTTAACACACTCAGCTGCTAATCAAAACGCTGGAGGTTTGAGTTCACTCAGAGGTGCCTTGGAACAAAGGCCTGGCAATCTACATCTAAAAAAATCAGCCCTGAAAAACCTGTGGAGCGCATGGGGTCACCATGAGTCAGAACCGACTCAGGGCAACTAGTATATATAATCTCTATGAACTGTATGTACTCTTCGACCCGAGACCACCTCCAAAGGATTCCTTTATCAAGAGAAAAAAAAAAAGAAACTGGTTTGAATCAGGCTAAGTTAAGATGTTAAGGGAGCTTAGAGTCAAGGAACAAAAGAAAAAAAACTCTTCAGGTGTCAAGGAAAGAAAGGGCACGGACTCTAAAACTCTGCTGACCCAAACACAAGGAATATATTGTGATTTTTTTTTCCTCCATTTTCTTTACTGGTTTTCATCCAGTATGTGGTGGCTAAAGTGCTAAGATAATACCAACTGCTCTAACAGGGATCACAATAGAGGGTCCTGGACACAGCTGGAGAAAAATGTTGAACAAAATTCTAACTCAAAAAAAGAAAAAAAAAGTCAGACTTACTAGTCTGACAGAGACTGGAGAAACCCCAAGAGTACGGCCCCCGGACAACCTTTTAGCTCAGTAATGAAGTCACTCCTGAGGTTCATTCACCCTTCAACCAAAGATTGGACAGACTCGTAAAACAAAACAAATCTAAATGGGCACACTAGCCGAGGGTCATGGAAAAGAAGGCAAGAGGGGACAGGAAAACTGGTAATGGGGAACCTAAGTTTGAGAAGGGGAGAGTGTCGACATGTTGTGGAGTTGGCAACCAATGTCACAAAACAACATGTGTATTAATTTTTTAACAAGAAGCTAGTTTGCTCTATAAACCTTCATCTAAAGGACAATAAAAAATAATCAACAACGACAACAAAGTACTAAGATATTTCCATGCCAGCTGGCACTAGTTCTTGTGGTGTATGCCCATGCTGTCCAGGTGTTAAATATTTTTAATATCACCCAGCATCTTCCATCTGCCAGGGACCGTACTAAGCATCTTACATGCAGTCAGCTATTTAATTGATCACAACAAGCCATCTGTTAAGTGCGATAATTTTCCCAGGGTCACAGATAAGGAAATTCCAGGCAAAATGACTTGGAGGCCAGCAAATGAAGCTGTTTCAGAGGCAGGCTGCTCCGGAAAACCTACACATCAAGACGACAAAAGGTGACCAGGTCCAAGTCCCTTCCTCATCGATGCCTGGTCCCTATCTGATGAGACCTCACATTCCACCAGGCCCACATCCTGGAACTCATCACCTCTACAGTACCATCTGGGCAGCCGTGTGCTCTCACATGTCATTCCATGGGCACATCATAAATATCTATCAACGGGGATAGGAGAAATAAACCACAGCCCCTCTCTGGTACGTACCATTAGGCACCAGTTCAAGAAAGTGAAGTCAGCCTATGTGTGACAAAATGACCCAGAAAATGTGTTGTGAAATAACAAAACCATGCTACTGAAAAGGCCCGTTTGTACGAAAAGAGAGTAAAAATACCAAAAAGCACATACACACACTCCAAACCTAATTACGTAGTTAATCAGATCCATAGATAGGTATGGACAAAGTTCTAGAAGGATTCACTTCAGTCTGTTCACAGAGGCTGAAAGGGTAGGGAAAGGGACATCCCCTTTTAATCTATATATTTTTGTATTATTTGAACTTTTTCTAATAATGAGAGGCATTCACTCTATTACTTGTATATTTAAAAACTTTAAAATCCAAATAATCTCTAAAAATTAAGAGTTTACCATAGAGTCTAACATAAGGTAAGAACTTCTTTGGGAAAAAGTAGGGACTAATTTTTACTCAGCTCTTGAAAACACACATACATACAAATATACCAAAACCAAACCTGTTGCCACCGAGTCAATTCCAACCCATAGCGATCCTGTGGGACAGCACAGAACTGCCCCACAGGGCTTCCAAGGCTGTAATCTTTATGGGATCGGACTGCCACATCATTCTCCCGCAGAGCAACTGGTGGGCTCAAACTGCCAACGAGTTAACAGCTGAGCACTTAACCACTGCACCACCAGGCCTCCTTATATACATACACAAGTCAATCAATTCCATGGTAAATAAGGAGTCTGGTGGGGCTCACAGACATTGTGGCTTCAATCACTAACTCACTGGGTCTAAATCAGGAGGCCTCAGCACTGGCCACCCGGTGGAATCACCTGGGAAGCTTTAAAAATCCCAAAAGCCAGGCCTCACCCATACTTAGGGAATCAGAATCTTGGGGTGGGGCCCAGGCATCTGCATTTGCCAAAGCTCCCCAGGCCCCACCCTGAGATTCTAACAGGAAGGCAAGGCTGAGAATCTCAGAGTTGAGCAGAATAAACTCAGCTAACACCCAAGTGGAAAAGCTTCAGGTGAGGGGCCAGCGGAGCTCTGTGGAGACAGATACCCTACCTGGTAGGTCTTGGTCTTCATTGCCATGACAGCATTGAGGGGAACCATTAGGATCATCACAGCCACCCCAGCCAGGACGGATGGGCCCAGGTTCTGAGGAAGGAAAAGAGACAACCACTCACCAGACAGGAGAGAACAGAGGTCAACGAGCTGATCCACCCCACACCAACTTGGGCAAGGAAGTCTGGGGTAGTTGTCATGACATTTTTGCAGCAGTGGGATGTCAAGAGTTTGCAGGTTGATTCCCAAGCATCACTCCAACCCCTCTTAGAAGAAGCAGGTCTACAATCCCTTATCCAAAACTCTTGAGGCTTGATGAGTCTTGCAAATTAGAACTTTAATTTCAGAAAGTTAAAAAGGGGTTGTGCAAAAAAGGCCTAACATATAACCAAAAACACATTGCCATCGAGTCGATTCCGACTCATGTGACCCTATAGGACAGAGTAGAACTGCCCCATAGGGTTTCCAAGGCTGTAATCTTTACGGGAGCAGGCTGCCACATCTTTCTCCTGGAGTTAACATATAAACCAAAAAAAAGCCCATTGCCAGCGAGTTGATTCTGACTCATAGCGACCCTATAGGACACAGCAGAACTGCCCCATAGAGTTTCCAAGGAGCACCTGGTGGATTTGAACTGTCGACCTTTTGGTTAGGAGTTAACACATAGCAGGCCTTAATGTTGCTCGACAATTTGTAAAGAAACTGTCAAATGGGAACTAATTTGCTGGTAAACATTCATCAAAAACACAGTAAAATATTTTCTAGAAAGGCCTGCTGACGAGCGGTGGCTTTTGGCTGGTGTCTGGGAACTTGGATTTCAAGAGAGTTCCCACCATTCCCAGCTGATTAATGGCCCACTGTGCCTAAACTAGGGGGAGCCCTGGTGGCACAGTGGTTAAGCACCCAGCTGTTAACCAAAAGGTCAGCAGTTCCAACCCACCAGCTACTCTGCAGGAGAAAGATGGGGCAATCTGTATCTGTAAAGATTACAGTCTTGGAAACCCTACGGAGCAGTTCTACTCTGTCCTGTAGGGTCACTAAGAGTCAGAATCAACTCAGCAGCAAGGGGTTTGGCTCTTTAGTGCCTAAACTATTTGTACAAACAACATGGTTTATGCTGAACATCCCTTTTTCTTCTGGGAGTCTGGCATTTTGGTACGTCCCAGGTAGAGGCTTCCTACGTGACCAGCCCCCCGTAAACACCCTGGACACTGAGTCTCTAATGCGCTCCCCTAGCAGACAACATTTCACACGTGTTGTCACAATTCATTGCTGGGGGAGATGACTGCATCCTCTGTGACCCCACAGGGAGAGAACCCTTGGAAGCGCCCGCCTGGGCTCCCCCGGTCCTCGCCCATACACATAACACCTTTTCCCTTTGCTGAAATTGCAGTGAATCCTTTCCTTGTAACAAATTATGGCCATGAGCCAAACATCTGCTGAGTCCTGTGTGTCCTCCTAGCGAATCACTGAGCCTGGTGTGCTCTCAGAGAATCCTAACACAGGAAATATGCCATGTATCGTATTACACCCTCAGCAGGGCCTAAGACCAGAAAAAAACCAAACCAAATCCATTGTCGTTGAGTTGATTCCGACTCATAGCAACCCTACAGGACAGAATGGAAGTCTCATAACGTTTCCAAGGCTGTAATCTTTACAGAAGCAGACTGCCCCATCTTTCTCCCACCGTCAACCCTTCAGTTAGCAGCTGAGCGTTTAACCGTTTCAACACCCCATAATCACATGCAACGATTTTTCAGCAACAAGACAGGAATACTCACACTTACAGGGATAATCCAGACTATAAATGCTCTCATGTCAGCTCAGGTCAGGTGTTGCTACCCAGTGAGTTAAGAAAACATTCGATTTTCAGAGTGTTTTAATTTTGGGATTTGTAGATAAGAAGATGTGGACTTGTTCTATTATTCCATTTACTGACAGGGGAAATGTAGTCTCAGAGAGGTTAAGAGTCAGTGGCGGAGACAAGATACAGATCTTAGGTGCCCCGAAAAGTCAGCCCGGTGCACATTTACTTAGTCGAAATATACGGATGAATTATAAGATAATGTGATTTTATTTTTCTTTAGGCATTCAGGAAGACATATATTCACAAAAATGTTGAAAGTACTTATCCTCGGGAATTACGATCCTAACTCCAGAACAATGCTGTTGTTGCTCCAAATGGTTTTGAGACTTACTTGTTTCTGGTGAAGACTAACACACCTTTCAGCATGAATATGACTTCTACAGACAACCAAAGCACTCCAAATCAACTCTGACAGCAAATAACTACTACAGCTGAGGAGTCCTGGAGCCCTGGTGGTACAGTGGTTAACAACTTGGCTGCTAACCAAAAGGTCAGCAGTTTCAATCCAGCAGCCCTTCCTTGGAAACCCTATGGGGCAGTTCTACTCTGTCCTATAGGGTCACTATGAGTTGGAATCCACTCGACGGCAATGGATTTGGTTTTGGGCTTTAAGGAGTCCCTGAGTGGTAGGTGTGGTTAGGTGTGCGACTAGCCAAACCGCTGGCAGTTCAAACCCATCCAGAGGCACCTCAGAAGACAGGCCTGGCAATCTGCCTGCAAAAGGTCACAGCCTTGAAAACAGTATGGGGCACAGCTCTACTCTGCACACACAGGGATCCCTGAGTCCAGATCCACGGCAACTATTAACAACATCAATGAGATGTACAGGAGCACATCTATGTATCAGGCACTGTGCTATAAACATTACCTGCATTAATTCATTTAATTATCCCAACACCTTTATGACAAGAGATGCAATTCTTACCACCAATTTACAGACAGGGAAACTGAGGCTGAAAGGCATTAAGTAACTTGTCCCAAGTCATAGAGCTAGTAAGGCGAAGGGGCAAAATGTGAATCCAGTCAGTCTGATTCATGAGCTCACACTCTTATCTACTATCCTATGTTGTCCCTGTGCGCTGTTAAGTCGACTTCAACTCATAGCCACCCTATAAGACAGAGCAGAACTGCCCCATAGGGTTTCTTAGGCTATAATCTTTATGTGAGCAGATCGCCAGGTCTTTTATCCCATGGAGCGGCTTGTAGGTTCAAATCACCATCCTTTCGGTTAGCAGCCAAGGGCTTAACCACTGGACCACCAGGGCTTCTTCTACTATCCTATACCATGTTTTGATGGTAAGAAAAATCCTGTTTTTGGTCCAGAGCTATGGTTCTCAACCAAGGGTGAATTTGCCCCTCAGTGGACATTTGATAATGTCTGGAGATATTTTTCATTGTCACACTGGGGGAGGAAATGCTATTGTACCTAGTGGATAGAGGACAGGGATGCTGGTAAACATCCTGCAATGCATAGAACAGCCTCCACAAAAGAGAACTGTCTGACCCAAAATGTCAACAGCACCCAGGCTGAGCAACCCTGGTCTAAAACAGAGTGTGACGCAAGCAATGTTCTTAATGGCTCTCAAACCAGCCCTGATGGCAATTCTAAGTGTCCCAAAACTACCTGTAGCCGTAGCAGCACCTTCTGGGGAGCGGACACCCTAAGATGTCTGTCTGAAAGAATACTCACTTTGATATTTAAATCCTGGTGTTCCCCCCTCCCCCGCAAAGCTTCATTATTAGAAACACATTATTATTATTATTTACCTTCAGCTCTACAAATGGAGCCCTGGTAGCACAGTGGTTAAGCGCTTCAGCTGCTAACCAAGAGGCTGGCAGTTTGAATCCACTAGCCACTCCTTAGAATCCCTATGGGGCAGTTCTACTCTGTCCTATAGGGTCACTATGAGTCAGAATTGACTGGATGGCAATGTGTTTGGTCTGTTTTTTTTGGTTCTATAAATACACTAAAAATGTAAACAGTGCTCAGAGCAGGAGATCATTGCTGTGTTCCTATTATGCATCAGCCCTCCTGGGACCACACCCACAGAGGGTGCAAAAATAAGTAAGATAGTACCCACCCATGAGAAGGTCATCCACTAAGAGGAGAGGAGAGGTAGAACCCCAAGCATGCAAATGACTATTTCAAAAAGTAAAATTAGATGAAATCCTACACTAAAGTTACTGTGACTCAAAAAAAGGAGGAAGTTCATCTGATTGAGAGGAAAAAAATCAGTGGAAGTAGTACGGGTCATGGGCCTTGAAGAATGGGTGGGGTTTCAGCTGTAGGGAGGAAGGCAGGAAGGGAATTGCTGGGGTAAGGAAATGCACGTGCAAAGGCTCAGAAGTGGGAAAGAACAGGCACGTGTAATGTCATAATCATCTTTGCTCATTATCTTTTTTTGGAGAAACTATTCCTCCCCACCTGGAAGGGCTGTCAATCACAACTCCTCCACGTCTTGGACAATGACGGAAGGCATGTGACCCAGGCTGGCCAACCAGAGAACTCTGCCCTCTAGTCAACAGTGATTGGTTCATGGATGTGAATAGGACTGTCCCAGGCCAATCGGAGTCCTCCCTGAGACTGGCTGAGGCAAAATAAGTGCGGTATTCTCTTCTCTCTGGAGCTGCTATCAGTAAAGATGATACAAGCCCAAAGCTAGGGGAGCAATCTGGGGAAATCATACCTGAGAATGAAGCCAACTATCAGGAAAACAGGGCCAGAAATGACAAAAAAGAGAGACCAGGTTCTTACAACATTGTTTGAACTCCTGGAGCTTGCGGTTCCTGAACTTGTCAGTTACATGCACCCCTAAATTTCCCTTTAGTACTTAGGCTATTTTAAGTTCTGTCCCTTGCAACCAAGAGAATCTTGACCAGCATAATCAGAGGCTAGAGAATAAATGAGTTTCGCTAGCGTTTCAGAGGACACAGTGGGGGAAATATAGTGTGTGTGCTGCAGGGTTGTAAATTACATACACTGTCAAGAAGAGACAATTGCAAACAAATACCATGCTGCCAAAGAGAACAGTAAACCAGACAACTCAGGGAAGAAATAAAATATCCAGGAATTGGCTGACAGGCCAGAAGTAAGATGTGAATGACAGCGAGAAATGCCAGGAGCTACAGATATTCTTATCATCAACACCCACTCCTTTGCCCCCACTTCCCGCACGTCGAACGATGGCAGACACACACCAGCCACAGGAGGTAGAGAGCAAGGATGACTTGCAGAGGGGCTGACCAGATCATGTTAATGTATGTGGCCAAGTCCATGAAGCGCTGGGCATCCACAGACATGAGGTTGACGATCTCCCCAACCGTGGAGGACTTTCTGGCTGAATTGGTGATGACCAGGGCCTGTGGGAGAGAAAGCAGAGGGCGAGCATGAGTGTGGCAGGCCGAGAGCTCTGTCCTCTCCCTCCAGGCTCGCTCAGAGGAACGAAGCTGCCCAGCAGGGGAAATGCCACTGCCTGTCCTCCTCCCCTGCCATCTGCCCAGCCTGCCTAGCTTAGCTCAAAGCCCATGTTCTTGTCGAGGACACACACTGTCTCCCCATCTTGAGCCCTTCAATTTGGAAGGGACCTTAGCAGCTGTCTAACCCGGGCTGTGCACACATTAATGTGCACACAAATCACCTGTGCAGATTCTCAGTCAGTAGGTCTGGGTGGGGCCTCAGATTCTGCTTAGCTAACAAGCTCCCCAGTGGCACTGATGCTGCTGGTCCCCAGATTCCAGTGAAGCACCAAAGGTCTAGGTCAGGGTTCCTCAACCCCAGCACTACTGACATTTGGGACATGGTAATTCTCTGTTGTAGGGGCTGCTCTGTATTGCATCGTGGGATGTTTAGCAGCCTCTCTGGCCTCACCCCCTAAACGCTTCCCCCACTTGTGACAACCAAAAATGTCTCCAGACATTTTGTCAAATGTCTCCTGGGAGCAAAACTGCCCTGGTTGAGAGCCACTGGTCTAGGCTACTGGTTGTAAAACGTGGTTGCACACTACCACCTGGGGAGTTTTAAAAAACACTTATGTCCATCACCAAAAAGCTATTAGAACTAACAAATGAGTTCAGCAAGGTGGCAGGGTACAAGGTCACACACAAGAGTCCTGATGTCTGGGTCCCACCCTCAGACGTTCTGATTTAGGTGGCCTGGGCCAAGGCCTGGGCCCAGGTGATTCTATTGTGCAGGCAGGGTTGAGAACCCCTGGTCTCGTCCATGTTTCCCAACTACTGGCAAGACAGTCTCTTCCCAACCCATGGGCCCAAGCTGTGTTCTTACCCCAGGGGAATGAGACGGTAACCAGGTTCCTTTAAAACCAGATGAGCACAAATGCCTACTAAGTACTCTATCACCCAGGGAATAAGCCACCTGCTCAGCTCAAATTGAGAGCTAGAAGCAGCTCAAATACACACAGAGCAGAGTGAAGGTGGCTGAAACAATGGGCTCAAGTATAACGATTGTGAGGATGGCACAGGACCGGGAAGTGTTTCGTTCTGTTGTACGTAGCATCACTATGAGTCGAAGCCAACTTGACGGCACTTAACAATGACAACAACAGAGCGAAAGTGTGAACCTGGATTTCCCCACATCAAAGACTACAAACCCATCTAAGAAATTCAATTACCCACTCTGACATGCGGGCTCAGGGAGGTTCTACACACCGACCTATGAGGTCAGCTCTGTAGGGTACAGTGCCTGAAACAATCTAGCTCACAGGTTTGTTAGTGTAGCGAGTATCTCAAATCAATCTCTTTTGAGATATAAAAGAGCAGATTAAACAAGGAAGGAAGCAGAGATGGGGAAGGCAGATGCCATGCCATCTGATCACCCAGAAATAGATGCTGAAGAGAGACAAGGACCCACCCCCAGAGCCAACGAGTGTCCCCCTAGAGCTGGCACCCTGAATTTAGACTTGTAGCTGTCTCAACTGTGAGAAATAAACTTCTGTGAGAACATAAATTTGTTTGTTAAAGCCCCCCACTGTGGTATTTCTGTTATAGCAGCACCAGGTAACTAAGACACCAAGGGATCCCGGAATGCTGGGCCACAGGAGCTGAAAGAAGGACTCTCCCCCAGGACCAACAGAGAGAGCATTCCCCCATAGCTGGTGCCCTGAACTGGGACATCTAGCCTCCTCAACCGTGAGAAAATACATTTCTGCTCTTTGAAACCACCCACTTGTGGTACTTCTGTTACAGCAGCACTAGGAGGCTAAGACCCCCATACCCATCCCAAGCGACCTAGCCAGGTCCCCACAGGCTCAGAGGCTGCACATGAGAGATGCCAAATGCCAACGCCAGCCCGTTGTGCCACGGCTGGCCTCGCTTACCTTCCGGTAGACAGCCCCGATGACAGCAGTCTTAATCCTCATGCCACTGACAAAGCAGATATGGAAGTACTGGTGTAGCACAAGGGTCTGGAGGCAGGCGCTGATGAAGAGGAGTGCTGTGTAGAAGTAGCCCTGCCAGTCCGGGGCCTTCTTGTCATTGACAAAGTTGATGAGCAGCCTGCGAGGAGCAAGGACAGAGCCTGGGGTCACTGGAAGGCAGCATACACATGGGGAAGAGTCCTTTAACGTGGGGTCAACAGCCCAAATTTCTCCTGGACCAGCTGGGGTAGGTATCACTGCTCCCATTTTACAGATGGGAAAGCAGGCCCACGGAGGTGATCGGACAGTGCAGGGAACCCAGACAGTTCACGGCAGAGAGCCTCTACCCCAGGCTCTATGCACCTGTCATCAGCGAGTTCTTAGTACCCCAAAGGTGACCAAGTAAAGAATATAAGGGACAGAGCAGAGGTAAGAGGGCAAGAGAATAAACGTGTGGCCCCCAGAAAGAGAGAGATGAAGAGAGAGAGAATCAGGGGGCAGGGGTGAGGAAGAGAGAGAGAGAAAGACAGAGAGACAGACAGACAGGGAGGAAGGGAGGAGGAAGAGAAACAGAAAGACAGAGAAGACGGGGGGGGAGCAGGAGAAGAGGAAAACAGGCGGAGAAAGACAAACAGAGATGCAGGCAAGACAGACAGGCAGGGAGACAGTCAGAGAGACGGGCAGACAGAGTCAGACAGAGAAGTGAAGAGGGAGCGAGGCAGAGAGAGAAGAAAGGAAAAGAGAAGGAAAGAGAAAAGACCTGATCTCTTACTTTCTGGCTGCAGTTTTTCATGAGCTCTGGCTGTACTTCCATGCTCTTGGGAAATACATTTATAAGGGATAAAGTAAAGAGGGTAAAGACAGGGAGCCTTGACTATAAGCCCACTTGCGCACGCCGCAGGTGAAAGGTCAAACCAAGGAAAGGCTGAGGCACCCAGCTGGGAGGGAAGGGGGTCTTACTTTAAGATTTCTGGGCCGGCAAACATCATCAGGTCGTGGAGCGCCTTAAATAAGAAGCTCATGAGGAAGTAGGGCCCAAAAGTCTTGTATAACACCTTGAACAGGGATGGGTCCCGGTCCTTCTGGGGGGACTTGACGATCAATGCCTCTGCCTCCTCATTCACATCCACTTTGGAGCCCCCTTTCGGCTTGGCCGGGTCCTTGGAGGAGTACACGATCTTCACCGGCTGCCTGAAACCCATGGAACGTGATGCAGTGTGGGCTCTGCCAGACATCCAGCCTGAGAACCCCACTCCTCAGGGAAAGCACGCCAAAGATGGCAAGTCACCCCAGAGAGGCAGCTCACAAAGGAGTTAGGAGTATGAACTCAGGAGCCATGGTTCAAACACTGGCTTGACCACTTTCCAGCTGTGTGACTTTGGGCAAGTTCCTTAATCTTTCCAAGTCCTAGTTTCCTCATCTGTGAAACGGGGATAAAAGGACCTTTCATACAGCTGTTGTGAAGATTAAATGCACTAATAATATACACAAAGGGCTTAGAAGACTGCCATTCCCAAACTGACCTAGAAATTCAGTGCAAAATCCCAGCTGGCTTTTTGGTAGAAACTGATAAGCTAGTCGGAAAATTCATAAGGAAACACAAGGAACCCAGAAGAGCCAAAACAATCTTGAGAAAGAGCAAAGCTAAAGGACTCATACACCCTAATTTTCAAAAATTATAAAGCTACAGTTATCAAGATGGCGTGGTACTGGCATAAAGACAGACACACAGATTAATGGAATAGAATTAACAATTCAGAAATATACCCAACTAATTTTTGATAGAGGTATCAAGACTATTCAATGGGAAAAGAATAATCTTTTCAACAAATGGTGCTGGGACAACTGGATTTCCACATACAAAAGAATGAAGTTGGACCGCTACCTCACACAATATACAAAAATCAGCTCAAAACAGATGAAAGACCTAAATTTAAAAATGCAGGCTTCAAAACTCTTAGAAGAAAACAGGGGGTAAATCTTTGTGACCTCGGATTTGGCAATGGATTTTTAGATATGACACCAAAGGCATGAGCAACAAAAAGAAAAAATAATAAATTGAACTTCATCAAAATTTAAAGTTTTCTGCTTCAAAGGACACTACCAAGAAAGTGAAAAGGCAATCCACAAAACAGGGCATTAAATATCTGATAAGAGGGACTTGTATCTAGAAAATACAAAGAACTCTTACAACTTAACAATGAGAAAATAATCCAATTAAGAGATAAGCAAAGGTTCCAAATAGACATTTTTCCAAAGAAGATATACAAATGGCCAATAAACGAGTAGTTGCTCAACATCATTAGTCACTGAGGAAACGCAAATCAAAACCACAATTAGATACCACTTCACACAAACCAGGGTGAATAAATCAGATAAGAAAATGTGTTCATGAAGATATTGAGAAACTGAAACCTTCATACACTACTGGTAGCAATGTTAAATGGTGCAGCCACTTTGGAAAACAGTCAAAATTTAAATACAGAGCTACCATTTGACCTAGCAATTCTAGTCTTAGGTATCTACCCAAGAGAAATGAAAACACATGCCCACACACAAACTTGTACACAAATTTTCATAGCAGCATTATTTATAAAAGCCAAAGAGTGGAAACAACCCAAATGTCTATCAACTGGTGAGTGGATAAACAAAATGTGGTCTATCCATACAGTGGATTATTATTCAGCCATAAGAACAAATGAAGTATTGATACGTGATAGATGCTACATGGGTGAACCTTGAAAACATTATGCTAAGTGAAAGAAGCCGATCACAAAAGACTATATATGATTTTGTAAATATGAAATGCCCAGAATAGGGAAATCTATAGAGACAGAAAACTTAGGGCTAGAGGGGCTGGGGCTGTGATAGCTAAAGGTAAGAGGTTTCTTTTGTGGGTGATGAGTTATGTTCTAAAATTGACCGTGCTAATATATACAACTCTGGATATACTAAAAACCACTGAATAGGACGGTACGTAAATCACATCTTAATAAAGCGGCTAGAATAAAAGGGGTCCTCATCTTTAATTTTTTTTTCATCTTTAAAGAAATTTTTAAAAGTGTCATGCACACTGTATAATATTAGTTGTTGTTATTTTATGTCAGTGCTAAAAAAGAACATAAAACATCAAACACCCCAGCTCATTTCTTTTTCAGGTAGAAGCTGAGGTTCAGAGAGGTTACAAGCTCGTTCAAAGTCACAGAGCAATGAGAAAACAGGATACTAGCTCAACTCTCTTCCCCCACCACCACCACTCCCCAGTGTAGCCAGCCTCTAAGATGGCCTCCAATGACCTCGCCTCTTGGTATTTATGCCCCTGTGGCATATCCTCCCACTCAGAATAAGGTATTGTGGAAACGACAAAGTATTACTTTCATGACATAAAAAATGTTGTAGGCCAGACCTACCAGACTGGTTGAGGCTGGAGAGCTCCCCAGACCACTGCCCAGAGACACTCTTCAAACCTTAAACCAAAATTAACCCCTAAGGTCACCCTGTAGCTAAATAACAAATTGGCTCAAAAAATAATGACTATCACTGTGGTCCTTTGAAAAAATCACTTATATGAGACCAAACGGTCAACAATTATTTTAAAGCAAAGATGAGAGTATAAGGGGGCAGGGAAACTAGATTAATGGAAACAGAATAACCAGAGTGGAAATAATGAGAATGTTCATGCATTGTGAACAACGTAACCAATGTCACTTAACCCCTTGTGTAGAAATTGCTGAATGGGAACCTAAACTGCTGTGTAAACCTTCACAGAAAACACAATAAAATATTAACAAATAAAAATAAAAACACATCGCGGCTTCTGTTTTGCACTTTCTTAGATCACTCACTCTGGGCAAGCCAGTTGCCATGTTGTGAGGACACTCAATCAGCCCGCTAGAGAGGCCCACATGGTAAGACCTTGCGAACAGCCAGCAGTGGCTTTCCAACCATGTGCACCCTGGAAGCAGATCCCCCAGCCCATTGGAGTCTTTAGATGACTGCAGCCCCAGACAACAGCTTCACTGCAACCTCATGAGAGACTCTGAACTACAGCCACTCAGCTAAGCCATCTCCGGATCCCTGACCCACAGAAACTTTGTGAGGTAACAAACATTCATCATTGTTTCAAGCTGCTGTTTGGGGGTAATTCGTCACGCAGCAAGAGATACTGATATACCCCCAGTTCCTCACTCCCCAAAAAACAGCCATATGCCTCCACGTCCGAAATACATTTCCAAGCTTAATACTCAGTCAACCCTAACACTTACAATTTACAAAATTCTTCCGTGGCCTGAGTTCAATGAATGGCAGTGATTTCAGAAGACTCTGGCTTATCACGTCCATGCCACGTCTAACCGTCCGGACCACTTGAAACTCCTCCCACAGGCAACAGCCTCCCAACACGTCTTGCCTCTCTCCTCTGTCCCCTACCCTGAAGTATGGGCATTGGTCAAGGCTCAGATAGTCATTTCCTTCTTGGTGCTCCCTTCAACAGGAAAGAACCAGAAACATGGGAATTACCCGATACCCCTCTCCCTCACCATCCCCAGGTCCAATCAGTCACATATCCCATCTATTCTGCTCCCAGGATGCATCTAATCCATTCACTTCTCTCCATCTCCAGTCTCCACCCACCCAAGTGACCACTACTGGTGCCTCCTCACTGGTCCCCCCACAATCAATGCCCTACCCAGCAGCCAGTGGGATTTCCTATAAAACGCATCACTCTCCCACTCAGACTCCACTGATGGCTTCCCACTCCATCCAGAATACAGTCAAATGCAGGTAACCTCCCATCCTGCTAGGAGGACATATTAGTTTCCTACTGCTGCTGTAACAAACCATCACAAACTTCGTGGCTTAAAAACCCCACGAATCTATTCTCTTACAGTCCTGAAGCTCAGAAGTCTAAAATGGGCCCACGGAACTGCACTCCTTCTAGAGATTCTAGGAGAAAATCTGTTTCTTTGGCTTTTTCCAGCTTTGAGAGGCTGCCTACGTTCCTTAGATATTGGCCCCTTCCTCCATCTCCAAAGCCAGGAACATTGCATCTTTTCTCTCTGACTTCCTGCCGCCCTCTTCTAATGACCCTTGTGGTTGGATCAGATCCACCTAGATAATCCAAAATCATCTCCCCATCTCAAAATCCTTAACCTGGTCACATCTGCAAAGCCCCTTTTGCTGTGTAAAGTGGCATGTTCATAGGTTTCAGGGATTATTAGGGTGTGGACGACTTTGGGGGCTGTTATTCACAGAGGATTACCCATTATCCCACAGGGGTTATTTCTGTTTCTCACTTTGTTAGCATCACCACGTGAGGTGTATCTGCTCATGTTACCTATTTCCTCTGAAGCTGGGCATCTGGCTGAAATCTGTTGTATGATTTAACCTACATATGCATTCTTGGCCAAGAGAGAAAGCCAGGCAGAGAGGAAGGGAGTGGCTCAGCGCCCTCACCCGCTCTCTGCACCACTTCCTGGGCTGCGCCCTGGCCCAGTGCCTGTGCTACTGCCAACCCAGGGTCAGCAGGTGCCGGGCTGCTGTTGGTGTCTGGGTGCCAGGGCACCCAAAGGGCCAGAGACAAGGTCATGGGCAGGCAGGGTGGAAGAGGTTCAGCCCCGGGTGCCAGAGAGCAAGTACAGTGGAAGAGATCAGATAATACTGAGTTGGAAAAGAACACTATTCAACAAACAAGCCTACAGGGAGCTCCTGGAGGGGAGAAAAAGAAAGCAAGGTATCTGAGTGGTCCAGCAGGGAAAGGAAAGGAAAGCTGGATACAAAGGTCTGAGTCAGGAAAGCTCTACCCAGATCAGAGAAACAGAGGAGGTGGGAAAGCAGGGGGGCTGGGAGGGAAAGGGGCTTGCTCACCGGTCCCAGCTTCAATGTGGGCAAAGTGTAATGGCCCAGACCTACTGGACTAGATGAGTGCCTGTTCTGGCCCAGGCGCTGAAGAGACCCCCACCTTCTAACAGCCTCATGAGGGAAACAAATGAGCTAACATGTGTGAGAGGTGCTATCATGGGGCTGGGGGCAGTCCCAAAGGCTTCCTGGAGGAGGCGGCATCTAAGCTGAGACCTGAAGGATAAGGAGGCAGAATGAGCAAGACCTGGAGCTACGAGTTTGGAAAGAGGTCAGGCAGCCCCTCCAAGAATGGAAAGAACCTCAGCATAGCCTATGCCAGGTGCAAGGGGGCAGGGAGGGGCTGCACCATTATTTGAAGGAATGAGAACTTGAACCAAAGGGCAACGGTAGCTACTGATGGGCTTGTTTGTCATTTTTTCAAATAAGATCTTGAATGTTTTTGAAAAGGCAAAATCCCAAACTTAAAACAGGTTTTAGTTCGATAAATTCCAAGTTTTCTGATTGCATTCTGAGCAACCAGATCTTTGAAACACAACACCCAACCAATCACAGAAGGGCAGGTTTGACGTGCAATTACAGAAAATGGACTGCACAAACTTAATGCATATTATTATCTTACAGATAATAATAAATACAACAGCAGTTTTTTAAACCACAGATGGGAGTAGCAAGAAAGCATCATCGGCCCCTCCACAAAACTGCAACCCTGGCAGGATTTAAAATGCTTCGCTTCCTAAAAAATATAAATGGCTCAAGAAAGTTCTTCCTGTTTTTTTTCTTTAGTAGTTTTTTTCTTTTTTTTTTTTAAGTGCTTTTTGTTTCTCAAAACCTATGGTTCTAGATGGGGGTTGTTTTGCAAATTCATGTTGTAGGGTTATCACAATGATGGAGAATGGATGCCAGACACTCAGTGATGCACACAACAATACTGGATGAAGAACAATGTCCCACGAGACACTCATGTAGGTGAAAAGCCTGTTTAAAAGTATCTAAACTTAGGGCCCTATATAGGGGCTATTTTTTTTTTAATATAGGGCCCTGGGTGGCGAAAGTAGTTTGCTACCAGCTGTTAACCCAAAGGTTAACTGTTCGATCCCACCAAACAGCTCCACGGAAGAAAGGCTTGGCAATCTACTTGCATAAAGACTGGGGCCAAGAAAACCCTACGGAGCAGCTCTACTATGTAACACAAGGGGTTGCCGTGAATCAGAACTGACTCAGCAGCAGCGGGTTTTTTTGTTTTTTTTTTAAAGTTTAGGCTTTAATCTTCCAACATAAAGCCATGCACACTACGTATTTTTTGCAAGTATAAACATATCCCGGATTTTTCAGGAACGTAACCACCGGACAAGTTGAGGGAAGACTGTTATTTTTGTTTGGAACTATGCCAAGTGCTGGGCACCACTTGGCAAAATCCAGTCTTCAATGGCAGTGATGTTTCTACTCTTTTAACCACCAGGACCACATGGGCTGGGTCCCTCGGGGCGTGTAGCATCCTAGTCACGGTGAACACGCACCAGACTCTTCATTCTATGTTCTAGCGAATGCCTGAACATTTACATGCTGAAATGCACACCAACCCACCCACTGCAGGGAGTCGATTCTGACTCAGCAACCACATAGGACAGGGAAGAACTGTCCCACAGGGTTTCCAAGGCTGTAATCTTTACAGAAACAGACTGCCACATCTTTCTCCCACAGAGCGGCTGGCAGGTTCAAACTGCTGACCTTTCGGTTAGTGACCAAACACTTAACCACTGCGCCACCAGAGCTCTGAGATGCACGTTATAGATTAAAGTTAACTCTCATTATCCGCAGATTCTGTATCTTCGAATTCTCCTACTCGCTAAAATCAATACTCACAGAGCTTTTGCGGTCATTTGAGGACACGCACTGAGTGGCAAAAAATGTGAGTCGCCACCTTCCCAGCTGGTAACTGCGGATCAGACCATTGTGACCTACCGGGTTTTCACTGGCTGGTTTTCAGTAGCAGATCACCAGGCCTTTCCTTCCTAGTCCGTCTTAGTCTGGACGCTCCACTGGAATCTGTTCAGCATCGTAGCAACACGCAAGCCTCCACTGATAGAAGGGTGGTGGCTACAGTCTTATTGAGTGTCAAGTTTGGCACATTTTGTGCTTTTTGTTGATTTTGTTGTTTAAAATGGCCCCCAAGCATAATGCTCAAGTGCTGTCCAGTGTTTTTAAGTGTAGGAAAGCAGTGTGAAGTGCCTTAAGGCAGAAAATATGTGTGTTAGATAAGCTTAGTCAGGCATGAGTTACAGCGTTGTTTGTTAGCCTTGAGTTCAACGTTAATAAATCAACAATACATATTAAATAACGTATCTGCAAACAGAAACACATATAAAACAAGATCATATATTGATTGGTTGATGAAAATACTATGAACGAGAGACTCACCGGAACCTTGCTCTATGTTTCTCCTAGGAGCTATGGTTCAAAATTCACTAATTCGGCATTCCCAGTGACTTTATGAACTAAATACAGCGAATCACAAGAACCAACTGTACTGCCTTTCAGCTCTCTTTTAAAGTCTAGTTCGAGCACTATATTGATATTTTTTAAATTACATACATTGGTAGGTTATTTTTTTTCATGTTTCCTTAAAGTACAATAAAGGAGGTGTTACAAAATCTTTTCAGATGAATAGGTCTAAGAGCTTGAGAACCACTGTTCAAAATGCACATTCTGGAGAGCTTCATTTGGTTTGCTTTATTTTTTTTGCTCTTCTCAGTCGTTTATGCAACAGAAATAATTAAGTAAAATGGTCACCCCTTCTTTAAACACTGCTTACTGGTTTTCACAATTTTGCTTTATTGAGGTATAACCGATGTGCAAAAAACTGCACATATTTAAAATGTACAATCTGATGAGTTTTGACATACATATATCCTCATGAAAGCTTCACCACAATCAAGATGATGAATGTAGCCAAATTCTCAAAAGGTTCCACTGCCTCTTTGTCGTTTCTCCCTCCCCCTACTCCGTGCCCCCCTACCCAGGCAACCCCTAATGTGATTTCTGTCACCATGGATCAGTTTTCCTTTTCTAGAATTGTATATAAATGGAACATCTAGAGTGCACTCCTTATTGTCTGGCATCTCACTCTGCAGAATTATTTGGAGATTCATCCGTGTTGTTGTGTGTACCAATAAAACCCCAAACCTGCTGCCGTTGAGTCAATTCTGACTCATAGCGACCCTACAGAACTGCCCATAGGGTTTCCAAGGCTATAATCTTTCGGGAAGCAGACTGCCACATCTTTCTCCTGCAGAGCTGCCGGTGGTTTCAAACCGCCAACCTTTTGGCTAGCATCCCAGCGCTGAACCACTGCACCACCAAAGATCCTTTTCATAGTTCACTTTTTTTCACTGCTAAAAGTATTCCATTGTGTGGATCCACCAGCTTGTGTATCATTCACTTGTTAATGGTTTGGGTTACCACAAATAAAGCCGCTATGAACATGTGTGTATGTCTTTGTATAAATACATGTTTTGTTCTCAGTGGGTGCGTTGTATAACAGGTATGTTTAACTTTTTAAGAAACTGTCAAACTGTTTTCCAGGTCACCTGCTCATCTTCATTCATGCCAGCAGGAAGCACAGTTCAAGGTAAGCTAACAAGGCCTTAACCTCCAGGTGACCATAAGTTGAAGAGAAATTTCCATTCCGTTTATTGTATTAAAACCATCGAACACAGGCTGTATGGGAAGGGAATGGGAGTCACTGCCTTGGGGTAACGTAAAACTTGGATATAGGTAGTGGTGATGGCTGTACGACATCATGAATGTAATTAAAATCACTGACATTCTGGTTAAATTGGCAAACTTTTTAGTATATATATCTTAACAAAATGTTTTTAAAAACCACCATTTAACACAATCCAATGAAGCACTGAGTTTAAAACCCAAAGGTGGCGGGGATGTTGAGTTGAGATGTGCCTTTTGAGATGAGTCACTCTGGCTGCAGTGGGAAAAGCAGGAAGGGCTGAAGACCCATGCCAAAAGCCAAGCCTGACCTCCCAGCCCAGGCCACTTGTCTTTTCCCCTGGGGGCATGAGACACTCACCAGCCATGCTCCTCTCTGGCCTGCATGCCATGGCCACACCAAGCTAGAAGAGCCCTCATCCCGCACCCCCAGCCCCGGTGGTCACAGGTTCAAATTTGGCTCTGCCTCTGGGAATAAGGTGAGTGAGCCATCGTGCCAGCGTCCCAGACAGGGTCATGCAGCTCCAAGCTGAGAATCTCTAAAGACCAAGGTAAGAATGGAACCGGCCCTCCTCAGATGGCCTACTATCTAGCCTGGCAAGCCAGTTCCCACCTGGTTCTCCCAGGCAAAATGGAAGCACCCAGCCTGGTACTGTGCCCAGCTGAACAAACACAATTTTTACAACTAACACCTGCCCAGGGTTTACCCAGGGCAATGACCCAGCTTACCAGATAACATTTACCTCACTGAATTCAGAGAAAATCCTCTGAGACCAGATAAGCAGAAAACGGAGGCTCTGAGACATCAAGGAACTTGCCCACAGAGAGGCTGTTTCCACAGCCCCTACCCTGGTCTCCCTGCTTCCACTCTTGCTCCTATGACCCACCTTTCCTGGGGCAGCCCAAGTGGTCCTTTGTGAAACAGAACTCAGGTCACACACCACTCTGAATAAAACCCACCTGTGCCTTCTCACATCACAGCCCATGAGACCCCTGCAAGTACTTACTTTATCTCCTCCCATTCTCTCCTTCAAACTCCCTGGGTGGCACAAAGGGTTAAGCACTCAACTACTAGCTGTAGGGTTGGTGGGTTGAACCCACCCAGAGGCACCTCAGAAGAAAGGCCTGGTAGTCTGCTTCTGAAAGATCACAGCCTTGAAAGCCCTATGGACTGCAGTTCTACTCTGACACACACGGGGTTGCCATGAGTCAGAATCAGCGCAATTAACAACAACGTTCTCACCCTCACTCACTCTGCTCCAACCATACTGGTCCCCTTATTGCTCCATGAGCATGCTAGACTTATCCCTGCCTCAGGACCCTTGAACTGACTGCTTCCCCTAACTGTGAAGCCCTTCCCCCAGATATGCACATGGCTCATTTCAATGTGAATCTCTGCTCAAATGTCACCTTCTCAAAGTGGCTCTCCCTGACCACCTAATCTGAAACAACTCCCTCAGTCACCCTCTTCTCATTTCCTCACCTTTATTTCATCATAGCACTTATCGCTTTCAGGAGTTTCTTGTCACCCACCTACACACATATGTGTACATACTACAAATATACCAATGTATGCAATGATGCCCACCAGGGAACACAGTCAGGTAAACTTCTTAGCCATAACCATATACCTCCCGGGACTGAGATACTGGGCTTGAGGGTTAGGGATCACAGTCTTGGGGGACATCTAGGTCAACTGGCATATCATATTCCATACAGCTTGGCGAGTAGCGACTGGAGTCTTAAAGTGTTGCGAGTGGCCATCTAAGATACTGCAACTGATCTCTTCCCATTTGGGGCAAAGAAGAGTGAAGAAAACCAAAGACTCACGGAAACAATCAGTCCAAAGGACTGATGGACCTCATGAATCATGACCTCTACTAGCCTGAGACCAGAAGAACTATTTGGTGCCCAGCTACCACTACCAACCACTCTGTCCAGGACCACAGTAATAGGTCACAGACAGAATGGGAGAGGAAATGTAGGCCAAAATTCAAACTCATAAATAAGGTCAGACTTACTGGTCTGACGGAGATGGGTGGAATCCCTGAGACTATGGCCCTTAGACACCCTTCAAGCTTGGAAGTGAAATCACACCCAGAGACCACATTATAGCCATACAATAGACAGGCCTATAAAAGGGACAATAACATCAGTGAGTAATGTACACCTCAGAACAATCAACTACATGAGACTTAAAAAAAAAAAAAAAAAAGGGAGAGAGAGACTTAAAGGGCAGTATTTGCCCAGAAGCAAAGTTCAGAAGGAAGATAGGGGCAGGAAAGCTAGGTAAATGGACACGGGAAACCCAGGAAGAAAGAGGGGAGAGTGCTGACACATTCAGGGGGCTGCGACCAAAACAAGTGTGTATGAATTGTTGAGTGGGGAACTAATGTGCTCTGGGAATTTTCACCTAAACCACAATAAAATGTTCAAAAAAAGTTTCTCGTGGTAATGTATTTTTGATGCCTCAATGCCCTGTCTCACATACAGTGTTATCCAATAAAAAGGCTGTCTGTTTTGTTCCACTCTCTTTGTTCATTCTTTAAGACCTAAACAGTGCTTGGCACATGAGAAGGAGTCAGTCCATATCTCCTAAATTAGTCATTAAGGACCAGGCTAGCGGTAGAACCTCTTGGTTTACACCCTGTCCTCTTTCCAAATACCTGTGTTGCCAGGTCCATCCTACACCTACAGTCGGCTTCCCAGGTGACCTCCAGAGAACACAAAGGTGGGCATCACTCGTGCTGGGTCACCTACCATGAGAAGAAGAGAGGGCCCAAGCAAGCAGCTAAGCCTGGATAACAACAAATGGCGACACCCAAGATAAGAACATCACTTCCTATCTTAGTCATCTAGTGCTGCTATAACAGAAATACCACAAATAGATGGCTTCAACAAAGATGAATTTATTTTCTCACAGTCTAGGAGGCTAGAAGTCTGGATTGAAGGTGCTAGCTCCACGGGAAGGCTTTCTCTCTCTGTTGGCTCTGAGGGAAGGTCCTTGTCGTCAAACTTCCCCTGGGTCCAAAGGATGCACTATTCCCCTGGTTCTTGTTTCTTAGTGGTATGAGGTCCCCATGTCTCTCTGCTCCCTTCTCCCTTTTATATCTCAAGAAAGGTTGGCTTAAGACACAAACTAATCTTGTAGATTGAGCCCTGCCTCATTAACTTAACTGCCACTAATTCCATCTCTTTAACATCATAGAGATAAGAAAATCACATAGGAAAATCACATCAGATTGACAAAATGGTGGACAATCACACAACGCTGGGAATCATCATGTAGCCAAATCGATACACATATTTTTAGGGGACATAATTCAATCCATGACACTTCATCACAGAGGGTGTTGCAGGCCAGGCTGGAAGGAACTACAGAACCCTGCCTGCCAAGGACCTCCAACTTGGTCATATCCACAGAATCAGCCAGCGCTGTGTGGGAACACAATGCTGGCAAGCCCCTCAGGCTGCCTAGCACCAGGACCCAAGCTCTAGCTGCCTTTCATGAGACACATTCTCCTGTTACCATGGCCACCCCAAATGGTCACAGGTCCTCTGCTGATGTCCTAGTAACCAACAGCATGGGTGTCCCAAATTCCCATCCACTTCCTTGGCTTGAGGTCCCTGGGTGGTGCAAATGGTTTGTGCTTGACTACTAACCTAAAGGTTGGTGGTTCAAACCACCCAGTAGCATCGCAGAAAAAAAGCTCTGATGATTTGCTTACATAAAGATCACAGCCAAGAAAACCCTATGGAGCAGTTCTATTCTGTAACATGTGGGGTCACCTTGAGTTGGAATTGACTCAACAGCAACAGGTTTGGTTTTTTGGTTTTGGCCCTGGCTTGACCTCAGACATGTAACCTGGGTATTCCCAGAATGGGGTGAGGAATCAGACCTCTGGTCTAAGGCTTTGCTTCCTGCAAATCCAAATGGTCTGCAGGGAACCAAACATGCAGGGTAAGTCCCATTATCACCCAGCTCTAGCAAGGTGAGTAACAGGCCTGTCTTAACAGTAAGCGGTCAGGAAAACAGCTACACTTTACGACCACAACCTGTTGTCCCCATGATACTCATTTCACATTCTAGCTTCCCTGGAATCAGGACATGTCTTAAGTCAATGACACATCCTAGTTTAACTGGCAGTTCTTTTTCTTTCTTATTGGCACATAAAACAATGGTGTATGTTACAAATGACAACATCTTAGATTTGATGGAACGTGGTCTGTGCGGGGGAGGCCCTAACCTGATTTCAAGTAGCCCAGTAAGAGAAGTGGCTGCAGAGTACATGGGGCAGTCTAAACCCTAGGACAGTCAAAGCTAGCCCTGATTGGTGCTTCTTTGGCTAACCACCTCATGAAGGGAGAGGCTGGTCATTTGTTGCAGTGTTGTGCCCTTACCTTGAGACAGCAGAAACTCGCAGGATGCAGATACTCAGGGAGAGAGAGAGGGAGGAGATGAGGCTAACTTGAGGGGTACTCAGCGAGTGTTGTCAAAAACAGAGTCAAGCACCCGCTCGACAGGCGTTTTTCTCTCTTTTCTGCCCAAATCGCCTCAACTACATATAACATTCAACCCCATTTTACAGACAAGCAAAGTGGCTGGGAGAAATGAAGCAACTTGCCCAGGACCACAAAGCGGCTTGGCATGAGCCTGGACTCAGGCCCTGTCCACTGTTCCAGGCCATGGTGTGGGAAATGGAGGTGGCCAGGCCATCCTAGACAGAGTGCCTGACTTCCCCAGGGGCAGGACACACACTTACTTTCTAGACTTGGCACATTCTTTCTTCCAGTTCTTCACCAAAACAGGCACAACTTGCTCTGATGTGTCTTCCTTGTTTAGGGACCAGAGGTCTGTGCTCTTCAGTGGCTGGCGGAAGCCCTGGACCATCATCCTGAGGCCAAAGCACAAGGGGAAGGAAGGAATAAGAGAGGGAGCCGGTGAGTGTCTGGGAGGAAGAGGAGAATGGCACATTCATCCCCCTCATTTCACATTCTAGCTTCCCTGGAATCAGGACGTGTCTTAAGTCAATGACACATCCTAGTTTAACTGGCAGTCCTTTTTCTTTCTTATTGGCACATAAAACAATGGTGTATGTTACAAATGACAATATCTTTGATTTGATGGAACGTGGTCTGTGCGGGGGAGGCCCTAACCTGATTTCAAATAGCCCAATAAGGCAATCAAAAGGCAGCTGTACAATCGGGAAAACCTGGACGTGGAAGGATATTCCAAACCAAATCCATTGCTACTGAGTTGGTCCCGACTCATAGCGACACCACAGGACAGAGCAGAACTGCCCCATAGGGTATCCAGGGCTGTAATCTTTATGGAAGCAGACTGCCACATCTTCCTTCCATGGAGCGGCTGCTGGATTCAAACTGCCAGCCTTGTAGTTAGTAGTGGTACACCTAACCACTGTGCCACCAGAGGTCCTTTTGGATGGACATGAGGCCACAGCAAATCATTATTGCTAATTTTGTTAGGTCACTCAGGAAAAATGGCCTTTTTTTTTTTTAGAGATACATACAGAACATTCAGGAGGGAAACATCAACAGGACAGAACGGAACTGCCCCACAGGGTTGTCAAAGCTTTAAGGTGGAGCCCTGGTGGCACAGCAGTTAAGTGCTCAGCTGCTAACAAAAAGGTAAGCAGTTTGAGCCCACTAGCTGCTCTGCAGGAGAAAGGTGTGGCGGTCCGCTTCTGTAAAGATTACAGCCTCTGTCCTACAGGACTGCTGAGTCGAAATCGACTCGATGGCAATGGGTTTGGCTGGGTAATCTTTATGCAAGCAGATGGTCACATCTTTCTCCCATAGAGCAGCTAGTGGGTTCGAATTGCCAACCTTCTGGTTAGCAGCAGAGCACTTAAACACTGTGCCACCATGGCTCCTTGTAAGGGAAAAAGAAAGATTCAAATAATACCCAGTAAGACTCTTGACAATGTGCAGAAAAAGATGCTGTAAAAACAGAGAAGAAGGAAGAATATCAAAATGTCAACAGCATGACAATGGTTGCCTCTTGGACTTTTGTTGTTGTTGATCTATGCATGATTCTCTTATCCACGTTTCCTGTGGTATGTATGTATTATTTTTCTAATGGGGGAGTGGGGAAAGTAAAACGATGCCAATAATAATTATACCTACTGTAAAGAAAAAACCCAAATCTGAAACTAAGCCAAGAGCAGGCCAAGCCGTCCACCGAGCTTCAAACCTTTCATGGTCTATGCATTTATCACACCCAAGTTCAAGCTCCAGGAGACAGCGTCAGTGTCTCTGAGCTGGGAACAGAGGACACAAAGGAGTGAGAGAGGGAGCTGGTGGGGAGCTGAGGGGAGCCGCACACTCACTGTCCACCCCGCCCAGGGCCTTACCCTGTGATCCACCAGAAGCTGATCCTGGAAAGGAAGGAGGCACCGGATTCTGGGCAAGGATTCTGGTGGAGAGAAAACACAGGTGGAGAGCAGAAGGGAAATGAATGATTCCACTTCCATCTATGCCAAAGCTCTGCAGGGGCAGTCAGCAGCCCACACCTCCTCGGAAAGGACCCCCAGCCACTCTCGCACCTCATTTTTCCACCCCAGTGGATTTTTCTCTTGGTCCTAGTGGCTTTGAAAGACATTTATGGCAGTTCCTCCAGTTTCACCCAGAAAATATTTCCCGAGCACCTACTATGTGCCAGGCATGGTACAAAGGGCAACACGCCTGCCTTATCTTAAATCCCTACAGCAACTCTGAGTGTCCTATCACCATTATTCCCAATTTACCCACTCATTTATCAAATTCTTCCTGAGCACCTACTAGGCACCAGGCACTCTACAAAGTGCTACATACCAGTTTTATCTTATATCCCCACAACATCTATGAGCGTGGCATGACTATTAGTCCCACTTTACTCATTCATTCTTTCATTCATTCAACAAATATGTCGTGAGCATCAATTAATTATATGCCAGGTACCATGCATATGGATCTTAGCAAACGGACATGACCCCTTCCTACATGAAGCCTGTGGTCTACTGGGGAAATAAAAATACTGCTTGCTGACATTTTCTACCAGCTTGCTATGTTCTAAGCCCTTTACACAGATTATCTCATGTAACCCTCATAACCACCCTACCAGTACCAGCTGCCGTCGAGTCAACTTTGACATGTGGCAACCCCATGTGTGTCAGAGTAGAACTGTGCTCCATTGAGTTTTCAATGGCTGATTTCCCAGAGTTAAGCCCTTCTTCCGTGGCGCCTCTGGATGAACTCAAGCCTCCATGCTTTGGGTGAGCAGCCGAGCACGTTAATCTTTTGCATCACTCAGGGACTCCCATAACTACCTTAACAGTAGGTAATAATATCATCTCCGTTGTGCAGTTAAAGAAACAGGAACAGAAGAAGTGAAATGACTTGCTCAAAGTCCCACAGCTAGAATGTGGTAGATACAGGACACAAGCCCCAAACAGTTAGGCTCCAGGGACAGACATTAAACAAATGATCACAAAAATGCCGTTATGTGCCCTCCAGGTACGTAAATATTACCACTGGGACCCCATAAAGGGATGGGGGCTGATTTAGTTTACGTGGGTCAGGGATGGTTTCCCTGAGGAACACGTTCAAGCTGGTATCTGAAGGGTGAGGAGGGGATAACTAAGTGAAGAGGCGGAGCAAGGTGTTCCCAGCAGAGAAAGTAATGTGTGCAACCTGTGGTAGAAGACACATGGCCCTATTCCAGAAACCTGTGCAGTCTACCCTGGAGGCCACAAAAGGAATTTTGGGTTTTATCCTAAGAAAGATGGGAAGTCATTGACAGACTGCAAGTAAGTTTCAAAGAATCTCTTTCCCAGAGGCACAAAGATGAGCCCCTGATCAATAACAGGGAGACAAAGAAGGGGACATCAGCATGGAGCCTCTGGGATTATATACAAAGGTCAGCTTTCAATGCTGATAAATTCAGGTCTAAATTCTGAAGCTTTAGTGAAGCGGGGGTGGGGTGGTATGCGGTAAAGGAACTAGTTCTACCCTAAGTAAGGTGGCCTTGGTCCTTGGCTCCAGAGAAGTAATCCCTGGAATAATTGCGGTGCCTTGGTCTGGGACTTCTGGGCCATACCTAATGATTTGTGGGGGCTGGTGAGACCTGAAAAGACTCACCTGGGAGGCTGATGCCAACTAGCCTCAGGAGGCAGGATTTAGCCTGTCATGCAGGACTGGCCACTCAAGGCCCATAACATACAGCTCAGAGAGCTTCCTGGTCAGTGAAAGGAGAACCTTCCCAGACCTCGCCCGTGCAGCTCTTCCTTATGATAATCCTGATTTGTACCCCTGTGCTATAATAAAACTGTAATTGTAAATATCATAGTCTCTCTGAGTCCTATGAGTCATTACGGCAAATCATGGAACCAAAAGGAGAAGGGGAAGCCAGCAGGTGAAGGTTAGGGTGTCATGTGGACTCCGAACTTGCGGCTGGCATCTGGTTATTTGGCAGCCTAAAGGACAGTGTCTTTTTCACCCGCAAGGTCTGCCCAGCTCCGGCTGTGTGGATCGAGGAGAGAGTGTGCCATGTGAGTGCTGTTGTCAGAAATGATGGAGAAGTGGGAAAGTAGAGACTGCAATAATCTCCACATTTGGATTCAGGCTGATCTTTATCCACAAAGCTATTATCGTTCAAGGTCACCATACAATCAACAGGTCCAGCATTTTGCAGAGATGAGGACTATCAAAGAGTCCAATAAGAAAGTATACTCTGCCCAAGTGGTTTTCATTCAGCCTGGGCATGAGTTATGGATCAAACTGTGTCTTCCAAAAGTACGTACCAACTTGGCTAGGCCATGATTCCCAGGATTGTGTGGTTGTCCACCATTCTGTGATCTGATGTGATTATCCTATATGTTGTAAAACCTAATCTCAGCTGTGGTTAATGAGGCAAGGTTAGGTTATATTAAAGAGGACTAGGGTGTGATACAACACCCTTACTCAGGTCACAGCCCTGATCCAATGTAAGAGTTTTCCTAGGGTGTGGCCTGCATCACCTTTTATTTTACAAGAGATAAAAGGAGCGAGAAGCTAGCACAGAGAGAGGGACCTCACGCCACCAAGAAAACAGCACCAGGAGAGGAAGGCATCTTTTGGACCCAGGATTCCTGCACTGAGAAGCTCCTAGACCAGGGCAAGGCTGATGACAAGGGCCCTCCCCCATAGTCAAATGAGACAGAAAGCCTTCCCCTGGAGATGGCACCCTGAATTCAGACTTTTGGCCTCCTGAACTGTGAAAGAGTAAATTTCTCTTTGTTTAAGCCATCTACTTGCGGTATTTCTGTTATTAGCAGCATTAGATAATTAAGACAGTATGCTTTTAAAAAACACTATACCCAGGCCTCACCCCCAGAGACTCTGATGAAACTGGTTTGAGGTAGGACCAGGGCATATGGGTTTTTGTGGTTGTTACTTTTTTTTTTTTATTATTATTTCATTTCAACTCCAAGATTCTCCTTGTTAAAATGGCTAAGGCAGAAAAT
The DNA here is from genome assembly GCF_030014295.1 of Loxodonta africana. Classification (NCBI taxonomy): domain Eukaryota; kingdom Metazoa; phylum Chordata; class Mammalia; order Proboscidea; family Elephantidae; genus Loxodonta; species Loxodonta africana. Next base: position 72,752,861 of record NC_087353.1, on the reverse strand, counting down.
GTACAAGATAAGCTTAGAACGTATTATCACACCCAGTAGCAAGGAAAAAAAGATGAATAAGGTTGTGTTAAAAGGCCTTAAAAACAACTAGAAGCACCTCCACGGGCCAAAAAATGGTACAATTTGAGCCTCAATAAGGATAACACGTGTGATGGACTGTAACATATCACATCTGTTTAAATACGTAAGTCTGTATTTAGAGTCTAAAAACAAAAACACCTTGGTCACTGGCTAATGAACCAACTCAATATTTTGAAAACAGTAAAAGGGGAAAAAATAAGCATTTTCCCCGCCTTTCCCAGATGAACTACATGACTGCGCAACCAAACTAGACAAGGGCAAGTGTCTTTTCATGGAAGGGTACATAAGAACTTTATGCACTATTTTTACAATTTCTTGTGAGTCAAATTATTTCAGAACAGAAAGATATAAAAAAACACACGAAATCCTTCTTTCAGAAAGGCACACTGCAGTATTTACATATGCCACTCAGGGTGAAGGTCCATGGCAGCTGATTATACCACTATGCTATCTACTTTTGAATATGTTTGAAAGTTTCCATCAGGAAAGGTTAAATCAAAGGATCCCCCAATGACTCCAACATGCAGTCTGGACTGTGAACCACCAGGTTTGACCTCATTAGGCTCCACTCGCCCACTCCACAAAGACCAGAGACCATGAGGGGCGGGGAGGTGGCCAGACCTGGCTGCCCACCAGCATCTCCTGGGGGAACTTGTTAAAATGCAGCTGCGTGGGCCCAGCACAGACCAACTAAATCAGATTCTCTGAGGTTGGGGCCTTGACACTGGCATATTTTTTAATAATCCCTAGTGAATCAGATGCAGCTGGTCACAAACCTACAATTCCAGAATAACCTAAAGGAGAATAAGTTCAGACTGCGGAGTCAGACGAACCTGGGTTCAAATCCTAGCTCCACCATTTTCTAGCTGAATGGCCCTAGGCAAGTCACTTCACCTCAAAGCCTCGGTTTTCTCATCTGGAAAGTCGGGGTGATGGTTCCTTCTGCTCAGCCGACCTTACAGGAACCAGGAGGGACAAGTGCAATGAGATCCATGGGACTGGAATTTTTCCAAGCTAAAGCCGCAACAGGATCAGTGGAGGCGGTGGTGGTGGTGGTATTTGTTTTGCAGGCTGGGTGAGAAACATTTCAGTGTAGGCTGGTTTTTCTCCTGGAAGAGTCCACACCTTACTGCCCACAGCCAGTGGGTGGGTTATCAGGAAATTCCAAATTGAATTGCAAATCCACCACTTCACCCACCACAGTCCTACAACTGTGAAAAGCTAAGGTGCTGGCAGAGAAGGAAGGCAGGGGTGGGGCACAGCTGGCGATGACTCACTCCTTTCTTCAGTAAATGTTTAAGGAGGGTCTGCTTACACGCCAGGGTGCTGCTGAAGCCTGGGGACAAAGCTGTGAGCAAGACAGCGAGTTCCCTCCCCTGCAGCTTCCCACCTGGGGCTTGGCGATGGGTAAGACAGTAAGCAAACCAAGACGCAGACAAACTATAAACTGTGAGAGCTACATCAAAGAAAAAAACAGGTGCCAGAGAGAGAAGAACAGGTGGAAGAGGGCAGAAGGCTGGCTTATGCGTGAGACAGTATGGTACAGTGGTTAGGAGGGAGGGAGTCAATCCCCGCTCTGCCATTTACTAGCTGTGCGACCTTAATGAGTCACTTGATGGTGGTAAGATTAAATGAGATAAAACACGTTAAGTACTTAGAAAAGTGCCTGGCACAAAGGAAGAACTCAAGAAATTATACTATTACTATTTTGATTAACAGTAAAACCAACCAAACAGTTGGTGTCAACTCAGGCTCACAGCAACCCCACGTACATCACAGTAGAACTGTGCTTCACAGGGGTTTCAATGGCTGATGTTTCAGAAGCAGATCGCCAGGCGTTTCTTCTCAGGCACCTCTGGGTGGACTGGAACCACCAATGTTTGGTTACCAGAGAGTGTGTTAACCGTTTACGCCACCCAGGGTATCCTTCATTAACAGCAGCAGTAGTAAAGTAAGAACAGCTTTCATTCCTTACAGACCCCTGGCACATCAAGCACTGTGTCAGATGCTTTACATCGCTCAGGGGTCAGCAAACTCAGCCCACAGGCCGGCTGCTTCCTTTACTGGGACACTGTCGTGCCCATTCATTTACATATTGTCTATGGTGTCCTTCCTGCTCCATCCGCAGAGTGGTTGCCGCAGAAACTGAACAGTCTGCAAAGGTTGAAATGTTTACTATTGGTCCTTTACAGAAAAAATTTTGCGGATTTCCACTTTACCTGAAACCTCACAACACCCTAAGACATAGTGATTAAATAATAGGTAAAACCCGAGCTCAAATGTAGGTCTTTTGGACTCCAAATCCAGTCTTTTTTCAGCCTTGGCATGGGCTCAGAGCACAGCTGTGCCAAGTTGCACCTTGCCCAAAAATGTGCCCAGCTCCACAAGACCCAAGCCCTGTGCCCAGAGGGGCTGCCTCAGCTTGATGGAAGCAGAGCCTTGCTCTAACCCATCCACCTGGAGGGGTACCTATTTCCAATTTGCACAAAGGTACTGAAAGGGCTAGTGGGGCATGGGGGGGGGGCCCTGCATGGGGACACGCATAGGGGCTTCACAAATCCCAGTATTCCTTTATATTAGGCAACTCCAGCTGTGGGTCAACAAGGAAACAACCTGTTGACCACATCATTTAAGGTGAATTCACTCTGTTTATACCCAGCTGTACACAATCACCCTAAAAAAAAAAAAGTTGCCATCAAGTTGATTCTAACTCATGAAGAATCCATATGTGGTCTACAGGGTTTTCTAGGCTATATTTTTTAAAGAAGCAGGTCATCAGGCCTTTCTTCTTCAATGCCATTGGGTAGGTTTGAACCACCAACTTTAGGCTGGTAGACGAGTACAAACCATTTGTGCCACCCAACAGAATCTTATTCCTGAGATCTTAACAAACGATGCCCTGAGGAAAAGATTAACCCCTTCTCTGGCTAATAAAAGTGAGTCCAAGCCACTGTGAGAAAATTCACCCCGCATATGTAATAACGGTCATGTTATTAACATAAATGTTTCACAGTCTCTAATTTTTGCCCTGGTGGTGATAACCAAGCCACTCCATCAAAGACTTGGTGATCTGCTCCCGTAAAGATTACAGTCTAGGAAACTCTATGGGGCAGTTCTATTCTGTCCTATAGGGTCACTAAGATTCGGAATCAACTCCACGGCCCGCAACGATTTGCACACTACAAGAGCTTTAAGGTATTAAAAAGCAAAGATGTCACTTTGAAGACTAAGGTGCGCCTGACCCAAGCCATGGTGTTTTCAATCGCCTCACATGCACGCAAAAGCCAGACAATGAATAAGGAAGACCAAAGGAGAATTGATGCCTTTGAATTATGGTGTTGGTGAAGAATATTCAGTATACCATGGACTGCAAGAAGAACAAATCTGTATTGGAGGAAGTACAGCCAGAATGCTCCTTAGAAGCAAGGATGGCTAGACTTCACCTCACATACTTTGGACATGCTATCAGGAGGGACCAGTCCCTGGAGAAGGATATCGTGCTTGACAGGGTGTCAGCGAAAAAAGAGGAAGACTCTAAACGAGATGGACTGACACAGTGGCTGCAACAATGGGCTCAAGCCTAACGACTGAGAGGATGGCGCAGGACCAGGCAGCATTGCTTTGAGTTGGAACCAACTCAATGACACCTAATGACAACCGCTTGGTTCAAATTCCCCTCCTCAGCCCTCTTCCTCTGGCTGAATCTGGACACTGGTTTTCAGAAAATCCGAAATTACATCAGACTGACACACTGTCCCAGTCCCCTGTCCCCTTCATTAGCACAGAAAAGGAAACATCCGTTTGGGAGGCGATTTCTACAAGCTCCTATCTGATGTGGAAGTACTTATTCAGTAACAGAGATAACTGGAGTTCTGAAGTGGCCAAGTGCTGCTCTATAAAGGGGGTAAAAAGGCGACTGGATGATAATCCATGAGGCATTCCACTCTATCCGAAACCAGGCAGGGCTTTGTGACTTCACTCTCAGGAGACACAGACCTGCCAGCTGGGGGCTGCCTAGATGAGATGAAAGAGACTTCTTAAAGGGTTTCCCATTCACTTAGAATTGAAAAGGATTCAGACAAGCCCTGGCAAAGGCAGAGGGAGGGAAAGCCTAATTTATGCAAAAAGAGAGAGAGCTGTGCTCTTTGCCATCTAGATTTGGCACCAGGTGATTTAGCCAGAAACCAGGCAGTTTCAACTAAACCAATTTGGTACAGCAGCCCCAGGCACTGGTTCTTTGAAATCTGGTCATCTCAAACGGGACAGTTTTGGGACCCTGTCTGGGTCTTTGAGCATTCAGGTCTTTTTTTTTTTTTTAATTCTCTGGGTCCCCACATGCCTTTCTGGTTCTGATTCTGGAGTTTGCTCTCATTGGTCCTCTGCCAGTTACTCCACTCCGCACCACTTAAGTGCCCAGCAGTAGAGGATGAGGGGAAGCAGCAGCTTAGAGCAGAGGTTCTCAAAGTGTGGCCCCCACCACCAGCTTCACCTGGGAACTTGTTAAAACCCATTGCTGTCCAGTCGATTCCAACTCATAGCAACCCTACGGGAACTTGTTAGAAAGGCAAAAGCTCGGGCCCACCCAGGCGTACTGAATCAGAAACTCGGGGCGGGGACGGTGGGGGGGTGCCCAGGGATCTGTGTTTTTGCAGGCCCTCCAGGGGATGCTTTTAGAAGCTGAAGTGTGAGAACACAGTGGGAGAGCTCCAGAGCCAGCCTTGAGAACTTAGGCAAGATACTTCACCTCTCTGACCCTCAGAGTCTTCGTCTGTAAAGTGGGAATACTGTTAGTCCTGCTTTACACGGTTACTGTGAGGATTGACAATGTGGGGAAACCCAGGTGAAACTGTCCACTACAGATTAATAAGTAAACACAACTAAGCCTGTGCATACCGTGCTTACTGGTTAATAATGTGCACGAGCGAACTTTCTGAGGTCCTGGTAATGTTCTGTATCTTGATATGGGTTTGAGGTAAGCATCGAATGGTGACTTAAGATTCACGAATTTCATTATATGTAAATTTTACCAAAAAAAAAAAAAAAAACGTAGACAAATATTGGATTCCAACTCATGATTTATATGCTGCAGTATCTGGGTGAAGGGTACTGATGAATTTCAAAGAAAGTATCAGACATCAAAAAAAAAATTACTTGGATGGATGGATGAATACATGATAAAGCAAGCTTAGCAAAATGTTAACTGCAGGATCTAGGAGGCAGGTATACAGGTCTTCGCTGTATATATATACTTTCAATATTCCTGTAGGTTTGAAAAGGTTCGTTGTAAAACGCTGGAGGGAAAATTTCCTTATTGTATGGACAGGACAAACATACCTTTTACTCCAAATTAACTGAACAGCTTTTCTGAATGATTTTCAACTGGGAACCACCCAGGGATCTTGTTAAAAGAAACTGTGATTCAGCAGGTCCAAGAGTCCACATTCTAACAAGCTCCAGGTGATGGGTACTGCTGGCCCTGCTGGCCCATGGACCACACTGCAAGTAGTGAGAATCTAAGCAACCTCATTTGGCCCTGATCCCTCAGCACCACCACCACCACCAATCTGCAAATGAAAACCCCCTACCCTCATCCTAAACGGCAAGCTCACTGCCAGGGAGATAAAAGGACTGGAGGCCAGGACAGGCGGAGCCTCGGGAAAACCCAGGCTCCCCCAGCCCAGCCAGCCCAGGGCCCAGAGGACAGAAGGGAGCAGCCCCAAAGAGAAACCAGGGCCCAAAATACAAATAGATGCCTGAGTCATGGAATGGGAGCAGGGCCAGCTGGAGAGGGTGCCCAACTCGGTGACTCAGCACAAGGGAGCTGGAGAAGCTCAGTGCTTGCAGGCCCACACCCTGGCCCTGCCTGACCCAAGCTGGCCTGGGGCCTGGCTGGCCATGCTGCCTGAGGACAGGTGACATGTGATCACCCACTGCTGTTTGAAGGAAAGGCTAGCAGCAGGGGCTGGGCTCCCCGCATGTTTCAGTCTATACCCAGAGATCCTAGAAGAGCCCTTGCAGTGTCCTTCTCCCCAAATCACAAGCCTCGGATCCAGGGGACCTGGAGGCAGGGCGCAGCAAGCATCAAACTACGCTCCAACCTAAATTGAGCCCTGACCCATTTTCAAGAGGACACTGAGGTCCTGAGACACCAACTGCCCAGAGTCACAAATCTGGTTGATCATCATGTAACCTGATTCCTGCCCTCTCAGCCTTCCTCCCATGGTAATTGTGTAATTACTTGTTTTGACCTGCTTGATGAATATCTCCCCAGCCAGACCACAAGCTTCCTGAAGGCATGTGGCAGACTGTGTTTTCCGAAGATGGCTGGAACACTATTTCCCATCCTACATGCTCTTCTTACAATGAGACCTTGGCATGCCCCCATCTAGAGGTGGGGTCTATGTCCCCGTCCCTTGCACCTGTGCACAAGGCACACCTTTATGACTGCCTTGACCAACAGAATATGGCAAAAGTGATGCTTCCGGGACCAGGTCATCAATGGTGATAGAGCTCCTACCTGGCTCTATCTCATGCCACACTTACACTTACAATCAGGGCTTTGAAATGGTTCAAACCCTTACTGAGAATACACATTTCTAACAAGATCTCAGAAAGTTATATGTAAGAATCACCCAGATAAACAACTTTCTGGGAATTTGTTAGAAATTTAAATGCTCAGCAGGGGTTTGAACCCAAACAAAGCAGTACAAAACTCTGCTTAGAGCCCAGGCACCATGTTGTGAGGAAGCCCAGGCCACGTGGAGAGACCACATATAGGTGTTAACAGTCAACACCTCTCACTGAGGTTACAGCCAATGGTCAGCATGAATCACCAGACACGAGTGAGAAAGCCTTCATGATGACCCCCCCTCCCGTGAGAACCACCCAACTGAGCCCAGTCAACGCCCAGAACTCTGAAATATAATAATCACTGTATGTTTTATGTCGCTAAAATCAGGGTGGTTTGCTATAGCCTAGTAGATAACTGGAGGAGGGTATGAACCATGTCTGTTTTACACACTGCTGTGTCTCCTGCCCTAAGCACAATATACAACAGATACTTAAAAAATGTCTGTTGAAGGAATAAAGGGACCCAGGATTAAAGCTCAAGGGTCCATCCAACTCCAAAATGAGTATTCTCTTCTGTCATACCATTTGACTTAGGGTGTAAGTCGGGGTCTAACAGCCCAAACTCTAGGAGCCAGAATTCCTTTATACGTTTAAAAAAAAAAAAAAAAAAAACCCTCCCTCTTAAGGCTATTATGAGGTTTAAACTGGTGCTTCTCAAGCTTTACTGTACACACGGATCACGTACTGATGTTGTTAAAGTTTAGATTCTGATTCCACAGGCCTGGGGCTAGGCCTGACTCCGCATTTCTCACAAGCTCCCCAGAGGTGCCGAAGCTACTGGTTGGGGACCCCATTTTGAGTATTAAGGATCTGAATGAGGTAAAAAGCCTTAGCACAGTCCCAGGCCTTTAGTAGGGGCTCCATATGTGTTGGTTCTCCTCCACTTCCTTCCTGATAATATTAGAAAAAGGTAAAGGCAGAGAGGGGAGCTTAATCTGATATCATGTGAGGCCCAGGGCAGACCTCACCCTTAAACAAGACACAGTACCGAGTGCTGACCCCACACAACAACAACAACAAGACACAGTACTGAGTGCTGACCCCATACAACAAGACACAGTACTGAGTGCTCCCCATACAACAACAACAAGACACAGGAGAGTGCCAATCCCATATAACAAGACACAGTACTGAGTGCTAACCCTATACAAGACACAATACTGAGTGCCACCCCATACAACAAGACACAGTACTGAGTGCTGACCCCACACAACAAGACACAATACTGAGTGCTGCCCCATACAACAAGGAGATACAGTACTGAGTGCTGAACCCATACAACAACAGCAAGATGCAGTACTCAGTGCCAATCCCACACAACAAGACACAGTACTGAGTGCCGCCCCATACAACAAGACATAGGTACTGAGTGCCGACCCCATACAACAGCAAGACGCAGTACTCAGTGCCAATCCCACACAAGACACAGTACTGAGTGCTGACCCATACAACAAGACACAGTACTGAATGCCAACCCCACACAACAACAACAACAACAAGACACAGTGCTGAGTGCCGACCCCAGGCAGCAGCAGCAACAAGTTACCAGTAAAGGCCTCAATGTGTGCTGAGCCCTGTCCTCTGTGGACCCAGCCTTATGGAGCTTATATCCTAAGACAAAGCCATTGTGGAGCCGAGACCCTGCCTTTCAGGAGGTTACAGCTAAATGAAGCAATGTGATTTTACAGAACGGCCAATCCTGGATTCGAATCCCTGCACCACCACTTAACACTGGGCAAGGTACTTTGTTCTCTTAGACTTGGTTTCCTCATCTGTAAAATGGGAAAACAACAGCTCTGCGTTCACAGAGCTGGTGAGCTTAGCACTATGCGTAGTACACAGCAGGCACCTAATAAATACCCACTCCCTTTCCTTGCCCTTCACATACAGGAAGAAAGAACCCCTGAAAATGGGGACAAGACTGAAAGGTAATAAATGATCAAAGCTAAGGGAATGCTCTAGACTAGGGGTCAGCAAACTTTTTCTGTAAAAGGCCACACAGTAAATATTTTAGGCTTTGCAGGCCATACAGTCTCTGTAGCAACTACTCAACTCTGCTATTATAGCATGAAAGCAGCCATAGATAACATGTAAACAAATGGGTGTGGCCGTGTTCCAATAAAACTTCATTTACAAAAAAACAGGCAGTGGGTCAGATTTGGCCTGTGAGCCATTGTTTGCCAACCCCTAATTTAGATTTTATATTGCAATGAGGCCAACAGTAATTCTACTGGGTTACTGAAAAGAACCAGAAGACAGGCCAAGCTGGCTAGACCGAGTACCAGCCAGCAGAGGCATCTCCTCAGCCTGTGGACAAGTGTCAGAGGTGCACCAGCCCACACAGCCACGTTTGCCATTCTCCATGTCTTGGTGCAAATAACAGTGCTTCCCACCCGCCCCAGAGACCAGGAGTAACATGGGGAGCAGGGTGCTATGATGCAGAGGAAAGACAGGGCATACAGAGCCCAAGAGACAGTGACTGGGGAGAAAAGCTGAGTGAGTGTCTCATCCCCCCTCAGCCCAGCCTCCAGCCTCCAAGATGGCAGAGCAGCCCCTCACTGCTGGGAGAGCAGGAAGCACTAAGTGAGGACAAGGTCAGGTCAGAGCCATCAGAGCCCAGGAATGACAGGAAGGGACTGTATCCAGACCCCAAAGGGAACCAAAAATCAAATTTCCCACCCCTAAGGCCTTCCGATGAAACCCTGGTGGCGTAGTGGTTAAGTGCTATGGCTGCTAACCAAGAGGTCAGCAGTTCGAATCCGCCAGGCACTCCTTGGAAACTCTATGGGGCAGTTCTACTCTGTCCTATAGGGTTGCTATGAGTCGGAATTGACTCGACAGCAGTGGGTTTGGTTTTTTTGGAAGGCCTTGCGGGAGGGTTCACAGATAGAGTGTGTATCCTCAGGCCACAAAGGAGGAAGCCAAGGGGCCGGGTGATTCTCGGCCTGCCCCGCCAGCCTGTCAGCCCCCAAGACTTGGTTCACTCCAGAGCTCCCCACTAAGATTCCCTAATGGGGACAATCTGCTGTCACGCACCCACAAACGCTGTGAATGACATAATCAGCCACCACAAACACTGGCATCCATCCTGTGTCAGAGGAATGGGCCAGGGATACAATGGGGTGCCTCAGACATAGTCACTGCTCTTGTGAACATTATATACACACACATATACACATGTACACAAACACACATTCACATACACACATGAACACATACATAATGACATGCACACACATACACTCAAACACACACACACGGACACACCCACAAACACACATATACAACACACACGCAAACAGCCACATGAACGCAAACACACAGATATACATGCATAAACAAATGCATATGCATACATGTAAACAGACATGAACACAAACACTTGTGCACACAATACGAACTTACATCCGTATGCATGTGCTCCCACGTGAATAAACACACAAAGACATACATATGCATACACATATACACTAACACACACACACAAACACATACGTGCACATATCCAAACACACAAATACAAACAAGCACACACAAACATAAACACAGGAACACACACATGCACAAATACACATGTACGCACATATATGCACACATAAATGTACACTTATGAACACACATATGTACACATAAACAAATAAACGGACATGCACACAGTTTGCTAATTTCTGCAAACCAGTTACTCCTTGAGCAGAGAAATCAAGAGCGGGGACCTCTCAGAACATGCACTAGGATGCCGGTTTCTAAAAATCTCTTGGCTGGAGTCAACGTCCTCCTCCATGCCAACCCCCCACAGGTCCTTCCATTACCCACAAAGTGAGCTTCAGCCCCTTGCTGAGGTTCAGAGCAAACCCAACAGACCACAGCAGCTGAAAACTGCTCCCACTGCAATTGTGCCCACTGAGAGCTGACTAACCATGAACAAAGTGTCAAATAAATGCTCCGAAGGCTTCTGGTCCCAATCACAATAAAACCCTAACAGCTCATCCAGCCTACAAGGTGATTGGCCCAGACTCTGAGACCCCATCTCTCAGCACACTCTTCCTTCCCTCTCACTGCTCCAGCCACACCAGCACTTAATGCTATTCTTTCAATACTGCATGACAGCTCCTGCCCCAGGGCCTTTCTTTGCACTTGCTATCTTCTAGGTATTTACTCACCTTGCTCCCTCACTCCTTTAGCTCTCTGCTCAAATGCAGTTTCCTCAGGGAGGTCTTTCTGCTTTCTCTCTTCATAAACTACACACAACCTCCAACCACTGTTCTCCATTTTCTGACCTGCTTTTGTCTTCTCAGCATTTACCACCACCTGACATATACTTAGGAGTCCCTGGGTGGTGCAAACGGCTAAGACGCTTGGCTACAAACCAAAAGGCTGGTGGATTGAGTCCACCCAGAGACACCTCAGAAGACAGGCCTGGCAATCTACTTCTGAAAAGTCAGCCAGTGAAAACCCTATGAAGCACAGTTCTACTCTGATACACATAGGGTCTCCCTGAGTCGGGGCTGGTTTTTGGTTTTCTGACTTATGCGGTTCCTGAGTTATTAGTTTGTCTCCTCTGCAACAATGAATGCTTCAAGTGAGCAGGACTGGTGACCAGGTTGGTCTGTGGCACATAGTATCCATAGTATTCATGGGAAGGAGGGAGGAAAGGAGAGAAGGAGAGAGGAAGGGATGGAGGAAAAGAGAGAAGGGGGAAAGGAAAGAGGGAGAGAGGAAAGGGAAAGAAGGAAGGAAGAAAGGAGAGAGGGTAGGAAATAGGGAAGGAGGCGAAGAAGAGGAGAAAGGGAAGGAATGGAGAAGCGAGGGCAAGAATGACTGTGGCCCCTTTGACTCCATCAGCAGGAAGAGTGGCCATGGCCACCCAGCTCACTGGTATCCTTCTGTTCCTACGGGATTTCCCTCCAACTGAAAGAATAGACTCAGGGTCTCACATTCAAATCCCTCAGGCGTGTACCATAAGAGAGGGAAGCAAGGTGGCACAACACATTAGGGAGTGATGGGGAGTGTGGTAAAGTACTCTCCTCAGCTCTGGCCAACTGCTGCCATATGGGATTATAGCCCTAAAGCTGCCGGAGCTCCTCATTTTCTGGAAAACCTGGACAGTTAGAATTTATGTAAAACTTCCTGATTTTCTAAATGCTAGCTCACATTTTCTAAAACCAACCAAACGAGATCCACCAATTGTCCTACAAGACAGAGCAGTTTGCGACTATGGAACAGATTCTCTCCTTAAAGCCCCCTAGGTACATCTAAGCCTCAGTTTTTGTATCTGTAAAGTGAAGAAATTTGGGAAGGATGGAATGAGATCCTGAACAGACAATACTGGCTCAGAACACGTATCCAATGAGTCTTAGCTAACACTGTGCAGTAATTTTTTTCTCTCTCTCTCTCTCACACACACACACACAGTCTTTCACTCTCTCTCTCGCTCAAGGACATGTGTTTCATGGTCACACTTACAGGGTCGTTGATGGTTTCAGAGAACAGGGGCAAGCGGTCCGAGAAACAGGACAACACAAGCTGAACCAGCACGAGGAAAAAGTAAATGTAGAAAGTGACATCACGAAACACGTCAATTCGGGCATCCTAAACGTGAGGGAAGGAAAGGTAAGGACAAAGTCACTTTGTGGAAGCAGCCTGCTGGGAAAGCAGAATGCAGAAGTGCCAATGGCAAGCTTTCTCTCCCCATCCCATCTCCCCTGGGAAGAACGGCAGTCACTTCCGGGTGGGGTCCCCTTGGCTCACTACCACCTGGTGAGGGAGCCTGGTGAGGCAAGAGGGAGCCCAAGTGTGAAAGTGAAACAGACCCAAGTTCAAAGCCTGGCTCTGCTCTTACCACCTGTGGGACCTTTTCAACTTACTTTATTGCTCTGTGGCTCAGTTTCCTCATCTAAAAACAGACATATCTCATAGACCAGTGGTTCTGAACTGGGGGCAATTTGGCCTCCCAGGGGACATCTGGCAATATCTGGAGACATTTTTGGTTGTCACAACTGTGGGGATAGAGGGGATGCTACTAGTATCTAGAGGGTAGCCAGATGCTGCTAAACATCCAACAATACTCAGGACAGACTCTCACAACAAAGAACTATGCAGCCCAAAATGTTAATAGTGCCTGACTGCAAAACTTTCTCAAAGTAACTGAGAAGTCAATAAAGTAATTCGTAAAAATACTCAGCCCCCTGCCTGGCGCTCTGTAAACATGAGCTCAATAAATGTCATCTACCACCACTATTAAACAGGCTACTGAGAGACAGTCTATGCTATGGACTACAGGCACTCAATAAACTCCGTTTCTTTTCCTCCCTTTGCCTCCTGACTTAGCACAAAGATGGCAGGGGACAACAGAAGGATTGATTCTAAAAGTACATGCTCTTCAAATTGAAATTACCAGGAACAGCACACGGCAGCAAATGTAAACAAGGTCTCCAGCCAGATAAGCAGCTGATGGCACAAAGGTGATGTGGGGACAAATTTCGTCCCCCTGGGGGAACAGTCACTCCATAAACATCATTCCCACAGGGCTCCGTTCCAGACTGAAGATATTTGGAGCAACTCAACTTGCTGTTTACTGCTGACAAAGGTTCAAAATACAGTGCAGCATTTGCCCACAGACTCCTCAAGGGACCCAGTGAGCCCTCGGAGGTACACAGACAAGCAGAGGCCCTAAGGAAAGAAGGTTCTAGGACAAAGGCTGGAGCTGCCTTCATGAGGATCTGGTGGTGCAGGAAAATCCTCAGGGAAGAAGCCAGGCGAATGTGGCACCCAATCCCTTGGTTCCCATGGCAACACACGATTGCTGCACACATGAGAAGGAATAAGCATCTCTCCCCAGGGTTGCTGAAGGGCAATGCAGAATGGGACCACCACTTACCTCCTTCAAGGCAGTCATGATTTTGGATCTCAAGATGGCAGCAGCACACACTAGGGCTACAAGCCAGAAAGTGAGCATGATCCCTGAGGACTGGACTCCCTTCCTTCTCTCAAGCTGAATCAAGAAGGTAGCAAGCAGCTGGAAGAGAGAAACAACAGGTCATTAGGAGAAGGCCAGAAACCCAAAGCCCCCCTGGTCCCAGAGGCCTCACTGGTGCCAAGACCTGCCCCTGGAAGCCCCGCCCTGCCTAACTAGGTGACCCAGGGCAAGTCACAGAATCTCTCTGAGCCTCCATTGAAAACCGGAGGTGATACTACTAGCTCGGGGGTTGCAGGAACTTCATGAGACCATGCACAGACCTGGGAAAAGATAGAAAAGTTGGGAGAAAGCTCAATTTAGTACAGGGATTGGCAGACTTTTTCTAAAAGGACCAGAGAGTAAATATTGTAGGCTTTGTAGGCCATACAGTCTTTGTTGCAACTGCTCAACTCTACCCTTGTAGTGTGAAAGCAGTCACAGATGGAATGTAAATGACCGGGTGTGGCTGTGTTCCAATAGAACTTTATTTACAAAAAGAGGCAGCCTAGCTGGCCTCCAGACAGCAGTTTTCCCACCCTTGACTTAGAGCTAGAAAGATCAGGGTTCAAGTCCTAGGCACAATTACTGGTTATTCTCCTTTGGACAACAGTAGTGACTGCTCTCATTTATTGTGCACCTGCTATGCTTGCCGTTAACAATCATTTGACATGCACTAACTCGTGTAACACCTCCCCACATAAGGGGAAACCGTTACAAACCCCCTCTTTGCAGAAACGAAGGTTCATAAAGAGAATTTAATCCACCTAAGGTCACACATTTCATCTTAAAGGCATTTATTAGAACAGTGATGGAGGGATTTTTCATTCATTCCTGATACTTGGGGCTATTACTTCCATTTTACACAGGAGGTAATAATCAGAGAGAGAAAATAAACAATAAAACTACTTTTCCTTGAAAGAAGAAAACACCACAGCCACAGCCCAGACAGGCAGATCTGCCTTCGTGAGGCAAACAGCCAAGGCTGGTCCCCGGCCAGACTCCTGGGAAGCTGCAGGTCACTCCCAGCCCCTCCCTTACTCCCCAGAGGCTCCAGCCAGAAATCTACCCACCCCTCTGTCTCCTTCATCCTCTTCTGTTCATCCTCCTCAGTGTGGCCCACCTCCCTCACTTACCACATTCAAGCCATGGGCAACTCTCCTGGCTCTGCCTCCAAGGTCCATCCCATTCAACTGATGCTCACCTGGTCCAGCCTCTACCACCTCATGCCAGGTCACCCCAATAGCTGCCCACTGGCCCCCTGGCTTCCACTCCTGCCCCTGACAATCCATTCTCCATGCAAGAGGCCCGAGTCAGCTTTCCAAAATGCAGATGCAGGCACACCTTTGCTCAAAACCTTGCCCTTCACGACTGGGGTTTTGACCTGGGATGCAAGGACAGGTGTGCACAGAGTTCAGGGAACCATCGACTCAGATGGGAAACAATCACGCTTTTACTTTCACTAACCAGCACCTCCAATTACAATTGAAGCCAGCAAACCACAATAGACTTAGCAGTGCCTGGGACTCTGTCGCCAGTTGAAATCACAGGTATTTTCGTCTCCCATCGGAATACCTGCTGATGCCTCCAACTATTACTGCAGTCACCACTATTTAGAAGTTAAGGAGTTATCCAGACCCACCGCTACATGTTGTTTATCAGTGCATTAATAATGTTGTCAGGTTGGTCTCTGAATTATGGAGACCTCGTGCACAACAGGATTGTACCATTGTGATTCATAGGGTTTTCACTGGCTGATTTTTCAAAGTAGATTGCCAGGTCTTTGTTCCTAGTCTTTCTTAGTCTGGAAGCACTGCTGAAAGCTGTTCGGCAACACAGCAACATGCAAGCGGGATGGTGGCTGTGCATGAGGGGCACCGGCTAGGAACTGAACCCAGGTCTCCCACATGGAAGGCAAGAACTCTACCACTGAACCACTACTGCCCTCAGTGCCTTAAAAGAGGAGCACATATTTATCACCAAAATTGTTTTTCAATATTTTGATAACCATATTTAAATATAATTGGTTTCCCAATCCAAATATCCTGCAGCTGAGGAAAGGATAAACAATATGTGGTAAAGTTGTGCAATCAAATACTACTCAGCAATTAAAAAAAAAAAAAAGATCTTTTGATACAGGCAACAACATGGCAAACTGCAAATGCTAAAAAGCCAGACTTGAACAGCTTCACACTGCATGATTGGAAAATAAAAAGCTGTAGAGACAGAAAACAGAGCATTGCCTGCCAGGGGCTGAAGCTGGAGGGAGGGGGCTGGCTTCAAAGGGGCAGCATGAGGGAACTTACAAGGGTGAGTGAACTGAAGGAACGGTTCAGTGTCTTGATCATGGAGGTGGCTATTACACAATATGGTAAGTCCCATGGACTCACAGAACTGAACACTAAAAAAGGTGAATTTTCCTGTATGTAAATTAAGCCTCAAGTAAAAATATAAACATACATAACAAAATCTTCACATATAAACGTATGTATGTGTGTATATCACAGGCAGTTGCCGTGAGTCAGAATTGACTCAATGCCAACTAGTTTGGGAGTCCCTGGGTGATGCAAACAGGTGGTGCACACTCGCTTGGCTGCTGACTAAGAGGTGGGAGGTTCAAGTCCACACAGAGATGCCTCTGAAGAAAAGCCTAGTGATCTACTTCTGAGAAATCAGCCACTGAAAACCCTACGGAAATTATGAACTACTGCCAAAAGAGGTTAAACAAGGCTTAAATAAAGGGAAAGATGTTCCATGTTTGTGGATTGGAAGACTTAATATTGTTAAGATGTGAATACAAAGCAATCTATAAATATGATGCAATCCCGACCAAAATTCCAACAGCCTTCTTTATAGAAATGGAAAAACCAACCCTCAACTTTATATGGAATGGCAAGAGGCCCTGAATAGCTAAAGCAATGTTGAAAGAGAAGAACAAAGTAGGAGGACTCACACTTTCTGATTTTAAAAACATATTATACAGCTACAGTAATCAAAACAGCCTGGTACTGGTATAACAACAGACATATAGACCAATGGAATAGAACTGAAAGTCCAGAAATAAACCCACTTATCTACAGTCAACTGATTTTTGACAAGGGTGCTAACTTGATGGGGAAAGAAGAGTCTCTTCAATAAATAGTGTTGGGATATTAAATATTCATATACAGAAAAATGGAACGGGATCCATGCCTCATACCATACACAAAAACAAATTCAAAATAGATTAAAGACCTAAATGTGAAAACTAAAACCATAAAATTCTCAGAAGAAAATGCAGGGGGGCAAGGCTGTTGGGCCTATCTTTTAAGAATGGATTATCTAATATAATAAAAAAGCACAAACAGCAAAAGACAAAATAAATAGATAAAACCACATACAAATTAAAAACTTTTGTTCATCAAAAGTCTTTACTGAAAACGTTAAAAGACAAGCTACTGACTGGGAAAATATCTTCAGAAACCATGTACTCAGTAAGAATTTAATAACCAAAATATACATAAAACTTCGACAACTTAACAACAAAAAGACAAATAACTCTCATAAAATGGGCAAAGAGCTTGAATAGGCTTTTCAGCAAAGAGGATATTCATATGGCTACCAAAGACATGAACAGATGCTCAATGTCGTTAGCCATCAGAGATGCAAATCAAAACCACAGCGAGATGCCATTTCACTCCCATTAGAATGGTTAAGGGGGAAAAAAAAACAGAAAATAAAAAAATCTTGGTGAGAATATGGGGAAACGGGAACCTTTATCCATTGCTGGTGGGAATGAAAAATAGTATTGCTGTTGTAAAAAACAGTGTGGCTATTCCCCCCAAAACTAAAAATAGAACGACCATATGACCCAGCAATTCCACTTCTGGGTAGACAATCAAAAAAACTTGAAAAGTAGAGACTCTAACAGAGACTTGTACCTCAATGTTCATTCCAGCACTATTCACAACAGCCAAAAGGTGGAAGCAACCTAAATACCATCAACGGATGAATGGATAAACAAAATGTGGTACCTACATACAACGGAAATACTACTCAACTAGTGGCAGAAATGAAGTCTTGATGCATGCTACAGTGTGGATGGAGCTTGAAGACATGCTGAATGAAATAAGTCAATCGCAAAAGGATAAACATTGTATAACTTCACTTACATAAAAAGACAAAACCAGGCAAATGTATAGACACCAAAGTTTATTAGTAGTCACCAGGAGTGGCAGGCGGGGGAAGGGGAGGGGAGTTATTACTTACGGAATTTTGACTTTTGATTTACAGCAACAGAAAAATCATATTGATTAAGGGTAGGGTTGCCCAGCTAATTAACGTAATTGCTCTCAGTAAGTTGTACACCTATAAAAAGTTGAATTGGCAAAAGTTGTATGATAGATATATTTACAATGACAAAAAAAAAGTAGTTGCTGAGGCTGATTAAGTATAACCAAACACCTCAGGGGATTTGGTTCCTTGGTTTGGTGGTTTACAGTCATGGTTTCATGGGACATTTCAGTTAATTGGCCTAATAGCATGTTTAGCACCTTTGTTCTACCTCCTAGCTCACTGCATAGTACCTGGGGTCTAAAAGCTTGCAAGCAGCCATCCAAGGTACAACTGGTCTCTATTCACTTTGGAGCAATAGAAGAATAAGGAGAGTCAGGAACAGGAAGAGAAAATGGAATGTGTGGCTAAATGCCTCCCTGAACAACTGCCCCTTTGCCATGAGACCAAAAGAGCTGAATGGTGCCCAGCTACCACTTCTGAACATTTTGATCAAAGATTCTACAAAAGAAACCTGATCAAAAGTGGGAAAATGTAAAACAGAATTTCAAATTCTCATGGACTCCAGACTTTCTGGAGCCATGGAGGCTGGATGAATCCCTGAAACCATTGCCTTGAGATAATCTTTTAACCTTAAACCAAAAACATCCCCTGAAGTCTTCTTAAAACCAAACAATAGTTCAGCTCAGCAATTAAAGCATGTCTGCCTTTAAACAGTGTGTTCTTTTAAGACCTATCTCTATGGAATCAAAATTGACAACAGCAACTCAAAAGACTGGATAGATAGCTCACAGGGCAGTGAGATTATGTTAAAGGAGGAAGAATAACTCAGAAAAGGCGGTTGCACTCAGAGAGTGGTTGCACAACTTGAAGAATGCAATCAATGTCACTGAATTGTGCATGTAGAAATTCCTGAATTGGTGTATGCTCTGCTGTGTACATCCTCAACAACAACAAAAATAAACTATTAAAAAAAAAAAAGACCTATGGAGCACAGTTCCACCCTGACACACATGAGGCCACCCAGAGTCAGAATCAACTCAACAGCAGCTGGCTTTTTACTGGTTTATGAGCTGCTCTGGCCAAAAGCAGGCCGCCTTTATACTCCCTGCCAAAAAATACAGTCCAAGACCTTCAGATCAGCAAAGCAAGACTCCTTATTTACCCACTCTCTTGACATATTTACGTAGTGCTTGCTGTATACTAGGCACAGTCCAGGCTCTGGGGACAAAAAGAGTGACAAAACCCAACATGAAGGTTGAAGCCCAGCAGGAGAGTCAGATACTAAGCAAACAGCCCCACAAACAAATACAGTGTAGCAGTGGTTAAGAAAGAGCCCAAAAGCGGGATCCAGGTGGCCTGGGTTTAACTCTGGTTCTGTTGATTTATTGGCTGCGAGACCCTGGGCCAGTTCCTTCGCTTCTCTGTGCCTCAATTTGCTTATCTATACAATGAGGATAACAAGCAAACATACTTCATCTAACTATGGGACAGTGCTACATGTGTTGGCTACCAGGATGCACCGTCCAACCTGGCTCCAACATGTCTTTCCTAGCCCATCTTCTCACATCTACCAACCCCCTCACCCACTCCGTGTTCTTGCTTCTCAGAACTGCTTGTCCTCCTCCTTCTCCAGATGTCCCCTTTTAGCCTCCAAGACCCCATGAACAAACTGTCCTCTCTGCTCAGAACGTCCTGCCCTAAACTCACTCCCTCCTCCTTCTGCAACACTAGAGGCCTACACTCTCCAAGAACTTTCCAGTCTTCTCCGGTGGCCCACGGCACAGGGCCCACATGTGGAACCAATCCTTAATTCAGAGCACACCATGCTATGATCATGGCTCAGAGGCCACAGAATGCCAAGGGCTAAAAACTTGGCCTCTGGGGTCCACCCCTCACTAGGCCATGTATTAGCTGTATGACCCTGCGCAGGGCACTTAACCTCCCTGTGCCTCAGTTGCCTTAGCTGTAAAATGGGACAACAACGCCTTCAAACCTCACAGGAATGTTCTGCAAATTAGATGGATTAAGACAGGTAAAGCATCAAGACCAGTGGTCAACACACAGTAACCACTTGCTATATGCCAGCTGTAACTAAAAAACTAGTTTCTCTGTCCATATCAGGCACTCCTTGAAAACTCTATGGGGCAGTTCTACTCCGTCCTATACGGTCGCTATGAGTCAGAATCGACTCGAGAGCAATGGTTTTGGTTTGGTTTTGGTTATCTCCCACTAAACTGTGGATCCCATGAGCAGGGCAGTTTCTTATCATTTTGACATCCCTGCTCCCTAACCAGAGCCTGAAAACTCAAGAGGGCATTAGATTGCAGACAGTTAGCCTAAAGGTAGCCAAGCAAGAAAAGAGTACAGTAACCACAATTAAAAAAATGGCATCTGCCATTCAGTTTCAGTGTCAGGAGGGCAACAAGGCATGGTGGGGACTGTGGCAAACTGGATGCCACATGCCCTGTTCAAAGATCACAGCTGCCTCTCAGCTCTAGCTGACTGTTGCCATAAAAAACTGTGAGTTCAATGTTGCCAGTTCCCCGAGTTTTTCAAGAGAAGCTAGATATCTGGATCTCTGCTGTGAGATCTTCTCATTTCTAAATGCCAGCCACTATTTTTGGTCTCCACATGCCTGGGGGGAGAGTTGAAGGCTTCACACCCAACCCACACTTACCATGGTAATGCCCAAGAGCGTTGGACTGACCAGAAACACTGGGGCCAGTAACATGCCCCGACTTCTTTCCCAGAAAGAGTAGAAGAGGTCTGCCCAGCAGACGATCCACAGCAAAAACCCCAAGGCCTGGAAGAGAAGCACATGCATGTCTTAGCAAGGACAGCGTCAAAATCCCTTGTTTGCTTCCCTGACTCCAGGGCCCCAGTATCTATCTACCACATTATTACCCTGCCTTCTAGAGAAAGGAACTTAGGGCCAATAAAAACCCATTGCCATCGCATCGATGCTGACTCATAGTGACCCTACAGGACAGAGTAGAACTGCCAATGGAGATGAAGTAAAAGGTCAGTTTTCATCAACCACCATACACACCCACGCAGGTACACACACCCCCACCATGATGAAAATCCCAAGGGACTTACAGTTTTGGCTTTGTTGAGATGTGTCATCTGAATGTAGCCCCGGTCATGTCGGGAGAGATGGAGGAAGTAGAAGGGGAAGCAGCCCCAGAGGTAAATACAAGGCACCCATACAAGGACGGTGTTCTGAAAGCACTTGGTGAAGTCAGGGTTGCTGGTGTACCACGTGACGTTCCAGTCCTGTGGATACAAACATGCTCGGGTCAACAGGACATGCCAAGGAGGGAGAGTCAGTCACGTGGAATTCAACTAGCTGCCGTGGGATAACAGTTTATAAAGAAAATATTCCACATTCTACTTTGGTGAATAGCATCTGGGGTCTTAAAAGCCTGTGAACAGCTATCTAAGACACTCCACTGGTCTCACCCCTTCGGGAGTAAGGAAGAATGAAGAAAACTAAAGACACAAGGAGAAAATTAGTTCAAAGGCTACCATGGCCTCCACCAGACTGAGTCCAGTACAACTAGATGGTGCCCAACTACCATCACTGACTACACTGACCGGGATCACAATAGAGGGTCCCAGAGAGAGCTAGAGAAAAACACAGAACGAAATTCTAACTCACAAAAAAAGACCACACTTACTGGCCTGACAGAGACTGGAGAAACCCCAAGAATAGGGCCCCTGGGCACTCTTTTAGCTCAGTAATGAAGTCACTCCTGAGGCTCACCCTTCAGGCAAAGATTAGACAGACCCATGGAACAAAACAAGACTAAAGGGGCACGCCAGCCCAGGGGCAAGGACTAGACGGCAGAAGGGGACAGGAAAGCTGGTAATAGGGAATCCAAGGTCAAGAAGGGAGAGTGCTGACTTGTCAAGGGGTTGTTAACCAATGTCATAAAACAATATGTGCACTAACTTTTTAATGAGAAACTAGTTTGTTCTGTAAACCTTCATCTAAATAAAATTAAAAAACTAGCTACCATGAGGTTTCAAAAAACAGAAAAGACCCTTTTGTCCGAGGGCCTCTCAGGCTGAACACACAAACTCAAAAAAGATCTGTAGCTAAAATGACTTAACACATAAGTAATGAGAAATAAAGATACATCTTCTTTTACCTAACAGGCTAGTTCCCAGGGACTGTGGCAAGTCCCATTTTTGTACAGATGATGGAGACTGCCACTTAAAGGAACTGTGAATGTTATTCATTTGTAAACTAAAGAATTCTTTAGTCATATGAATCACCCCTACTTTACTGTCTTAGGAAACTCTAACGTCACAGTGGATAAGAGCTACATCTGCTGATCAAAAGGTCAGCAGTTTGAATCCACCAGGTGCTCCTTAGAAACTCTAAGGGGCAGTTCTACTCTGTGCTATAGGGTCACAATAAGTCAGAATCAACTCGACAGCAACGGGGTTACTGTGTTACGAAGAGAAAGCTTTCTCATCTTCTTCATCACCATCCCCATGAACATCACCACTATCACTTCAATCAGCACCACGACCACCACCATCACCACTACCACCACCATCACTGCCACCACCATCACTACTACCACCTCCGTCACTGCCACCACCACCACCACCATCACTACTACCACCACCATCACTGCCACCACCACCACCATCACTGCCACCACCACCACCATCACTGCCACCACCACCACCATCACTGCCACCACCTCCGTCACTGCCACAACCACCACCACCATCACTACCACCATCATCACTACCACCTCCGTCACTGCCACCACCACCACCACCATCACCACTACCACCACCATCACTGCCACCACCACCACCATCACTGCCACCACCATCACTGCCACCACCTCCGTCACTGCCACCACCATAACTACTACCACCTCCATCACTGCCACCACCACCACCATCACTACCACCATCATCACTACCACCTCCGTCACTGCCACCACCACCACCACCATCACTACTACCACCACCATCACTGCCACCACCACCACCATCACTGCCACCACCTCCGTCACTGCCACCACCACTGCCACACATCTACCACGCACCCACCCATCAAGGCATACACCCATTCATGCACGAATCAATTCATCCGTCCGTCCCTCCGTCCGTCCGTGCATCCACCCACCCACCCACCCACTCATCAATCATCCACTCATCCATCATTCCCCAACCAACCCATTTAATGTACCAATCGATCCATCCACCCACCCAATCAATCCATTCATGCGTCCATGTCTCTCTGTATTAAATTATTTTTAACAGGTAATATATATATGTGCTAAAATTTCTTCAAACTACACAAATGGGTATCCAGTGAAAAATGTCTTTCGCCCTGAATTCGCAGCCTCCTCAACCCCAACTCACAGGCCAACTACCATTGCTAACTTCTTGTGTATTCTTCTAGGCCTATTCCAAATACTACATATCTATTTCCCTAAAAAAAAAAAAAAAAAATCCCTAAATAGTACCACAATACGTATATCCTCTATTCTCTACCTTGCTTTTTTTATTTAACAACTAATATTGGAGATTGATTTTTATCAGTAATGTAGGTCTGCTTTATGTTCTCTGTATTTTATTTATTTTGAACAATGGGGTAGAAGTGACAAGTCTTCTCATCCCATCCTCTAGACCCCCAGTTCCCCTCCCTAGAAGGTTTCTTGTCTATCTTTCCAGAAAATAATTTATACATGTATAACAAAATAAGTACCTATGTTTCCTCCTGTTATCAAATGGAAAAAGCACGCTCTACATATTATTCTGTACTTTGCTTTCTTCTCTTCATAACAGAGCGTAAAGGTAAGCCTACTCTGTACGCGAAGAGCTTCCTCACGCTTTGCTACAGCCACACTGCATTCCACTGTATGGATGGACTCTCACTGATTTCATCAATCCACCGCTCATCTGACATTTGGGTTGCTCTTACAATGTGCCAGTGAATAATAACCTTGTAAAAATCCCATTTCACACACAAGGGAGTATATTTGCAGGATAACTTTTAAGAAATGGGCCTGCTGGGCCAAAGGAGGTATGCATTTAAAAAGTAGATAGACACTGCCCTCCAACAGGTAACATCAATTCATACTCCACCTAACAACGTCGGACAGCTACTGCTTCCCAAACCACAGTATATTACAAGCTTTTGATCTTTGCCAATCTGGTAAATAGAATATATAGCTCATGTCTAACTTCCTTCTGCTTATTGTGAGCGAGATTGAAGAACTTTTCATGTGTGTTTAAAAGTCAGCCAGGTTCTCCTGCTCAGAGGAAGCTTCACAGACTTAAATATTTGCACAGACTTAAATATTTGCCCTCTCCTTCTGGATAACAACCTCCAATAGATCCCAATTGCCTTAAAGAGTCAATTCATTCAGGCCCTGGCTGTCTCTCCTACAACTCTTCCCACCCCGTTTCCCAATGTGCCAACTCAGGCATTTACTGAAAGGGCTGTTTACCAAACACATGTCAGGCCCTGTTCAAGGTATGGGAGGTTCAGGAAGGCCACGGTCCCTGCCGTCAAGCCATTCCCCAGCTGCTGGTTAAATGGATACTTCTTGCTAGACCTTGTTCCTGCAATGCCTTTCCTGCCTGGTATACTCATCCTTCAAGACTCAACTCCAATACCTCCTTTAAGAAGCTGTCCTCTTCACTTCCCAGACAGGCTCCCACCTCCAGTTATCTCACTGGTCCCCCCAGGCTGCGATGACTGACTTAGTGTCTATCACTGCTTCTGTACTGTGGGGACTCAGTGCAAAGATCGTGCTGTATTTATCTCATCTCCTACCCTCTTCACCTAGCAGGTACCCAGTGGTCACTGAGTAAATACATGATCCAAGCCACTCCTTCCCTTCCCAGTGTCATTTCCTACTTTGACTTAAAATAACAATCCACCCAGGCAGAGGCACGGGTGCCATGGATAGGATCACTGGCTTTGTGGTCAGGTGGATGTGGATTCAAATTCCGACCCTGATCCCGCATGAACCTGGGAGAGTCACTTAACTTCTCCAAACCTCGGTCTTCTGTAAAATGGCCAGGAAAACACACCAGCCTGAGAGGGTGTTGGTGAGCACTAAATGGGACGAGGTACAGACAGGTGCTCTGCATGGGACCGGCACCATCGAGAGGCAACACCTGGTGGCTACTAGTTGTTGTTAATTGCCGCTGCATAGAGTCCAACTCACGGCGACCCATGTGTGCAGAGTAGAAATGCTCCATAGGATTTTCAAGGCTGTGACTTTTCAGGAGCAGATCACCAGGCGTGCCTTCCAAGGTGCCTCTAGGGGATTTGAACCATCAATCTTTCAGCTAGTAGTTGAGTGCTTAACCACTTGTGCTACCCAGGGACTCCTGGTGGCTGCTAGTAGCAGATAATAATAATCAACAACAGTCATCTCCACTACCACCAGCGCTGCCCAGAGCAAGGAAGTAAAAAGGAGGAAGTAAGTAAAAGGAAGCTGGGGGCATTTAAGGACATGGAAACTCTGCAAAGGAGATGGCCAGTGAAAAGCTTGTCACGGAAGGAGTTTGCTCTTCAGAAGGAAACCGGAGAGCACACAGAGCCAGCGTCCAGCTCAAAGCCAGATGGTGGCCCTGGCCACGTGGGCAGGTGGGAGGGAGCAGGAAGAGGCACAAGGAGGGGAAATCCAATTCTGCACGTGTACTTATACTGCTGCAGGAAGCAGCCCGCCCTTTCTTCCAACCCTGACCACACCCATCGCAAAGCGGGGTGGGGGGCCTCGATGTGTCTTCTCTGAAGGAAGCCCCCTGATACCCCCAGGAGGCAAGGACTGCTGCTCCGCCTCTATGTGGGCGTTCTGGAGGGATCTCAAATGCTGGGGCCACTGGAAGGCATAAGGACTGGACGGTTCACTCAGATTGTTCATCACTCATTACTCCCGCTCAAGGGATAGTAATGGCCCCTGGTCTTCCCTGGACTGTGCCCTCCTGATTCAGGGAGCTGAATGATCAAGCCAGGCCAACAGCTGCTCTCTGATTCTGCTGGCACAGTGTGCGCCGGCCCAAATCAAACCCACTGCCATTGAGTCAATTCTGACTCACAGAGACCCTATAGGACAGAACAGAACTGCCCCATGGGGTTTCCAAGGCTGTGAATCTTTAAGGAAGCAGACTGCCACACTTTTCTGCAGCAGAGAAGCTGGTGAGTTTGAACCTCCGACCTTTTGGTCCACAGCTGAGCATTTAACCGCTGTGCCACTAGGGCTCCATGCACAGGCCCAGCCACCCGGAAAAGCAGTTCTGCCACAGGAGACAGGAGGCCTAGAAACAGTTACACCTGCTAGCCATGGTATTTTCAATTCCCTCATATGCCTGCACAAGCTGGACAATGAAAAAGGAAGACTGAAGGAGAATTCATGCCTTTGAATTACGGTGTTGGTAAAGAATACTGAATATACAATGGACTGCCAAGACAATGAACAAGTCTGTCTTGAAAGAAGTACAGCCATAGCACCCCTTGGAAATGAGGATGGGAAGACTTTGTCTCACTTTGGATATGTGATCAGCAGGGACCAGTCCCTGGAGAAAGACATCATGGTTGGTAAAGTAGGGGTTCAATGAAAAAGAAGACCCTCAAAAGAGATGGATTGACTCAGTAGCTGTAACAATGGGCTCAAGTACAAAGATCATGAAGATGGCACAGGACTGGGCAATGTTTCCTTCTGTTGTACACAGGGTCACTGTAAGTGGGAGCCAACTCAACAGCACCTAATAACAATACACAAACCTAAAGGCTGGGGGTTCAAACCCACTCAATGGAGCCACAGAAGAAAAGCCTGGAAACCTGCTTCCATAAAGATTACTGCCAAGAAAATTTTATGGAGCAGTTCTACACTGTAACACATGGGGTCACCATGAATCTGAGTCAACTCGACAGCAGCGGGTTGTGACCGCCTGTATTTCTTGGCTCAGGGCCCCTTCTTCCGTACTCAAAGCCAGCATCCTTGGGCTGAGTCCTCTAACTGACATCTTACGGGTTCTCTTCTGCCTCCCCCTTCCAATTATAAGGACCCTTGTGCCTACACTGGGCCCACCCAGGCAATCCAGGATAATCTCATCTCAAAGTCAGCTGATTAGCAACCTGAATTCTACCTGATACCTTAACTCCCCTTTGCGGTATAACCTAACATATCATAGTGTAAAAATGGCGTGGAGGTGGCGTCTGACCTCCACTCTCTTCAAAAGGGGGAAGGAGAATCAAGATCAGCAACAACCCAAGGCTGATTCCTATGAGGCACAGGTCAGACATGCCTCCTCTCTCCACCATCTTTGCCACCTACACCAACAGTTCCTCCCACAGGACTCTCTACTTCTCTGCTGGATTCAATAATTCATTGCAAGGGGCACACAGAACTCACAGACCACACTCACGATTATGGGGTTTATCAGGGAAGTAACAGGTTACAATTCAGGTTGAGGAATGCTCAGGATACAGTTCTTCTATTAGGACAGCCTTTTCTCAGCCATGCTCGCAGGCAGGCCTCTCCCTGGCACTCAGCCTCTGCCCTGCTCAGGCAAGTGTTACAAAGCTCCTTTAGCTTTGCCAGTAAGTGCCCAGAGGTACCCCATTCCACCAGTAAGCCTTGGCCCAAAGGTACTCAGTCTTCTGCTCTGTGGGCCGGGAAGGCCACTGTACCGTCTCCTGACAGTCTCTGCTGCCGGTGTCTCCTGCCATTTCTCTGCCACCACTGCTCATCATCTTCAGTATTACATCTCTCTCTCCATCTCCTGGTTCCAAGAGCTACTAAGCACAGGGATCCCAAGTCCAGAGGACATGCCCCCTCCCGGCTGTTCTTCCTTGGTGGTAACGGGATCCTCTTTCTGCTCTGGGATTGACTCTTTTTTAAGCCTTTCAGGATGGCGAAATCCCTTTGGTAGGCTACAGTTACCTTATTTGCACAGTCCCACTCAATCACTTGGGTGGGAGTTACAAGACCATGGTGAGAAAGGCCACACAAAAGCGATCCATCGCACCGCACACAGGTTCCAGGGACTAGGAAGTGGCCATCTTTGGGAGGACATTGTTCTGTCTACCATTTCTCCTCAAGTTTATTCTGGTCCATTCTATTGACCTCCCAGGAGAAACACCACTGCCTCTAGGCTGGGTCAGATTCAGAAGCTGCTACACTCCTGCCAGGTACAGGCAAGAAGACCCCTGGCAGACAAGAATGGCCCTGGGCAGGTCCCAAGACATGGCTTCACATCCATAGACCCTGAAGCTAACAGACTCTCTTAGCTCAGTCATGCTCGTCACAAAAGTGCCCACATGCCAGGGCCTCCTTAGCCAGGGCCTGAGTGTTCCCACGCCACTGCTTCGGCCTGGCTGATGAGGCTTCCTGAAGGATGCTGGGCCAGGGCCTATGGGGGCTCAGCCTGCTCACTTGAGACAGTAGGCTTTTCACAGGGAGGGAGGCTTCGGACAGGAAGATGGGCAGACCACAGGTGGGGGTGTGATCTTAAAATGAAACGCTGCTCAGTGTCACCAACATCCGGGGGCCAGAGGAGCTCTGATGCTGTTTAGTAACAAGGACCTACTATGTGCCCGGCAATCTACTGCAGCCTCAACAGCCACTTTCCAATTCAATCATCCTGAAAACTCGCCAGGAATCAGTTTCTATCATTCAGGAACAAATATTTGTCGGGACTAAGTGCCAATATCATTGGAGGCAAAATAAAGTTTCCACTCTCAAAGAGTTTCATTCTAGTGAAAAAAAAAAAAACAGATACCAAGCAGATAAATAACTCTGTTACGTCCAGGTCCCTGGTTGCTGCACGCGATTTGCGCTCGACTACTAACTGAAAGGTTGGCAGTTCAAATCCACCAGCGGTGCCGCGGAAGAAAGGCCTGGCGATCTGCTTCTGTAAGATTACAGGCACTGAAAACCCTACTGAGCAGTTCTACTCTGAAACGCACACATGGTTGTCGCCATAAATCGTAATCACTTGCTTTTTTTATTATGTCTGAGTCCCTAGGTGGTGCAAACGGTTAAAGCTCTCAGCTGCTAACCAAAAGGTTAAAGGTTCGAGTTCACTGAGAGGCACTTAGAAAGAAAGGCCTAGCAATCTGCTTTCAAAAAATCAGCCACTGAAAACCCTATGTATCACAGTTTTACTCGGACACACATGGAGTTGCCATGAGTCGGAAGCAACTCAACAGCAACTGTTGTGGATTTTTTTTTTAATGTTATATCCAACCAGGAAATGACCTGAAGGAAAATAAAGAAGGTAGGAAACAATGGTAAGTGGATAGGTGAGTGCTACTGTTTATATCGGACGGACAGAAAAGGCCTCTCTGCCAAAACTCTTTTGCACAAAGACCTAAAGGAAATGAAACATTTCTTTCTCTATCTATGCCAATAATAACAGTGAGGGTTTATTCAGTTTATTAGTAGCAGGCACCAGGCACCGTTCTAAGTGCTTCACATCACATATAATCCTCACAAACAACTCTGGGAGGCAGGTAGTATGATTACACCCATTTCAGATGCAGAAACTGAGGCCAAGTCACATAACCTGCAAATGGCATATACACCCAGGAATTTGGATCCAGGCGTAGATGTCTCTATGTACACAGAAAATTATACCATTTACATGTTTTATCATGCGCATGTACCATTGCTCCCATTTAAGATTAGCATAAAAGAGTATACACAGATGCTTGTCTAGGCAGAGAAATTTTCGTAGAAGGATACAAAAAAAAAAAAAACACAGCAGCGGCAGCTAACAGTGGTAATCTCCACGGCTGCAACTGATGAGAGGAAAGTATTTGTTTTTGTTTTACGATTTTTTGTACTGTTTAAATTTTCACTCTGCATGTATTATCTCTAAAATAATAATACGACTAGTTCACACTTTAAATAAACAAACAGCAGCAGCAGGAATTTAAGGGTAGAAATTTTTAAATGCTGAGTTGGAAACAAAGAGAAAGCACGTATTTATTAGGTGCCAGTAATAACAGTCATAGCTGCCACACCAGGCATGGTGCTAAGTGCTTGCCGAGCCATGAGTCTGTTCGGACGTCACAAGAGCCCAACAAATCCAGGACTAGTAAAACCCCTCATTTTCCAGGCAAAGACTGTGAGATTCAGAGAGTTTACGTAGTCTCCCCAGGCTCACAGGACCAGGAAGAAGTTGAACAAGGATTTGAACCCACAGGGAGGCTGACACTGAGCTCCTAACGCCTGGACTCTACCACCTAAACCAAAACTAAAAAGCCAAACCAGTTGTCGTGAAGTCTATTCCAACTCATGGCGACCCCATGTGTGCCAGAGTAGAACTGTGCTCCACAGGGTTTTCAGTGGCTGGTTTTTCAGAAGTAGATTGCCAGACCTTTCTTCCGAGGCACCTCTGGGTGGACATGAACCTCCAACCTTTCGGTCACCACCCAGGACTACCACCACCTAAACCAGGTGCTTTTAACACTAAGAGCTTTGCGAGGTCAAGGTCCACATGGTTCAGCCCAAGGCAGCTTAGAAGGCACCGTTCTCCAAAGCAGGGCATCAGAATGTCTTCAGGACTTGAGAGATTTCAAGTTCATCTGTGCAGAACAGAAGATCAAGGTTCTGACTCAGACATGGAAATATTAGACAACCTGCCCTCCAGTGCAGGGTCGAAGGTAAGAACACAAGCTTCAAGGTCTGGTCCTGTTTCCATCAGCTCACAGATATGTGCCTTAAAAAGAGGTTTCTCAGCCTCAGCACTATTGACCCTTGGGACTGGATAATTCTCTGTCGTGGGATCTCTCTTGTACATTGTAGGATGTTTAGCAGCATCCCTGGTCTCTATCACTAGATGTAAGTAGCATACTCCTCTCCAGTTGCACCAACCAAAAAACGGTTCCAGATGTGCCCAAATGTCCCCTGGGGCAAGACCTCCGCCCCACCCCCCCACACTGCTCTAAAGCAAGTCTGTTCACCTCAGCTTCTTTATCTGTAAAATGGTAACAATCCCCCCCTATTATATCAAGAAGATTAAATGAGGCGACCCAAGTGGTTCCACTTTCCGTCCTGGCAACCAAGAGACTGATCAGCAACACACACAAGAACAGGGTATCATCCATTCACTCATTCATCATACAATGAATATTTATTGAGCGCCTACTATGTGCCAGGCCCTGGGCTAATCATGGAGATACAGGGATAAATAAGACATGGTCTCTGTGCTCTGAAAACTCAGAGTCCATTAAAGATGTAAGCTCACAGACAAAAACATAATTACCAAGAGCGATACAGCTGTGAAGAAAAAGGGACGCATGTTGGAACTGCAAGTACCAGGGGTAAGGCTGGTCCAGGAAGGTGATAATGGTGAGGGTGGCATGCCTGCTTGCATAAAAAAAAAAGTGGGGATATAATAGACACACACATACATATTCTCACATGCCAAAAACCTCTCTGAAAGGAAAACCCAGTAATAGTGGTGACTTCCAGGAAAGGGAATTGAGAGGCTGTGACCATGCTGGGAGGAACATTTTCCCAGGGAATCCCCTTTTAAGCCTTTTGAATTTTGAACCACAAATACACACCACCTTTTCAGAAATGAAGGCAGACAGGGAGGAAGACAGAAGGGAAGGGAAGGAGAGAAAAGCAGAAAGAAATAAACACAAGCAACAACAACAAAGAATGGGGACCCTGGAGCACGTGGCCTGGGATTGACTCCAGTCCACTTATTTACCTCGTAAACTTCAGGTAATTAGTTAAACTCTCCAACCTGCATTTCTTCATCTGCAAACTAGGACAAATGATGGAATCTACTGCACCACTGTGAGGAATCAACAATAAGACTAGACCCCTAACCGGTACTCAATGCTAAGAGCTGAGATTGGCAAGATGTGGAGCAACGGTTGCTGGCTCAGCATCTGCCAGCCCCAAGGTGACAGCACTAGCTGATGCAGGGTGCAAACCACGGACTGTAGTTCACACTAATGATAATAATGATGACGATGATGATGATAAATGGCAGCTATCACTACCACCACCCATCCGTCAGTTGGTCGTACTGTGGCAGCTTGCGTGTTTCTGTGATACTGGAAGCGATGCCACTGATATTTCAAAAAGCATCAAGGTCACCCATGGTGAACAGGCTTTAGTGGAGCTTCTAAACTAAGACAGACTAGGAAGAAAGGCTTGGTGATCTACTTCCAAAAATTAGCCAATGGGTTACAACAGAGCATTGTCCATCTTGGTTGCTTTGGACGTGTCAACAGAAAGGATAATTGCTGGAGGAGGACTTCATGTGTGGTGAAGTAGAGGGCCAGCAAGGGTGAGCGAACCCTCAGTGAGATGGATTAGCACAATAACCATAACAACGGACTTGGACGTG
The DNA here is from genome assembly GCF_030014295.1 of Loxodonta africana. Taxonomy (NCBI): domain Eukaryota; kingdom Metazoa; phylum Chordata; class Mammalia; order Proboscidea; family Elephantidae; genus Loxodonta; species Loxodonta africana. Next base: position 72,720,559 of record NC_087353.1, on the reverse strand, counting down.
CCAGCAATGGTGAGGATGACACAGGACTGGGCAACATTTCATTCTGTTTTACCTAAAGTTGCCATGAGTTGGAGTCAACTCAACAGCAGCTGGCTAGCTAGCTATCACTCATTACATGCCAGGCACTGTACTCAGAGTTTTATATGCATCATTCCACTTTATCCTCCCAACAATCCTATGAGGTAGGTACTGTAATTATTCCCATTATACAAAGAGCAAAATGGAGGCAAACAGAGGTTACCCCAAGTTACAAAGGGAGTACCTGGTAGAGCCTGGATTCAAAGCTAGAGAGGCTGGCTCCAGAGCCCAGATCAAACTGGAGAAAAGGAGAACTGCACAAATCCAAGGAATGGACTATCCACACCAAGGACCAACCTTGGAGGGTGGGGGGGAGACGTCGCAGGCCATGTGAAAGGCCAAACTTAGAAGCAACCCAGGGATGGGATACCTGGCTAAGGGGTATCTGCAACATGAGGGAAAACTGAGAAAAGGAGTGCTCACAGGCCCACTGTGAGATCAGGGGCCCTGCTGGGCTTCTGGACCCGAATCCTGTTTAGAGACAGCATGGGGTGTGTGCTTCCTGACCGCAGTTCTGAAAAAGAGCCAGCAAAAGTCCAAGCTGGCTCGACGCGCACAAGGCAGGTGCACCCAGAGTCTGAAGGCCAGAGCCACTGCCTAAATCGCCTCAGAGAACAGAGGGTTATCTTCAGGCCTTGAGGGCTAATGTGATGAGTTCTGCTGACTTGTTTGGTGCCTGTTAAACCTTTGTTCCCTCCAATTTCTCCCACTTGTAATGGAAATGTCTAGCTTGTGGCTGTTCCACCATTGTGCTTTCGAAGCAGGTAACTTGCATTCTAGATTTCCCAGGTGAAGAGGAATTTTGCAGAAGATGAGATTCTGAACTTGGAATTGATTTAAGACTTTTGCTGTGATGTGATGGGGGGAGCTGGCAGCACCATGTGCTGGAAAATGGCAGCGGATGCCAGCAGTGTGCTGGTGGCCATGCCCTCTCGCCCACGGCTGGGCGGGACTGCAGCCTCCCTCACCCTCTGACACACCAGGGCAAAGAATAATGTCTGGAAATAATCTAGGGGGAGGGAGGCAGCCTCCAACCTTACCCCAGCACCCAGGAAGTGGTCCTCTCTTGCCTGGGCTAGCACCCCAAGCCCTCACCCACCAAAGCCCAAGATGCAGGTTTGCCTGCCTTGGTGAGAAAGGAGATGAGTTACAAGCAAAACCAAGACTCCTGTTGTAACAGCACTTGAAGTGTTGAAAAGCAACCAGCCACGGCATGTACATCACAGGCAGCTTGCTACAACCTGCTCTGATCCCCAGCACTCCTCACACCAGGGGGCCTTCCATATGGAGCGAACACGCGTCCTTGCTCTCTCCATCCAGCCTGTCTCCCTAACTTCTTCTCCAGCCACCTGCTTTCCTCATCCCAGATTCTTGTACTTCACCAGATCCTCCATTTGGTCAAGTTCCAGAGTCTGAATGGAGGTCAAGCAAGTGCCAGGCACAGGAATACAGGTGGGGACACAGCACCAAGCAAGACAGACACCACTAGACAACCATTTATTGAGCAGCAGCCCAGGTGCTGAGGACCCCGCAGTGAACAAAGGCCCTCTTTGTCCTCCTGGAGCTGAGACAGATGGTAAACAAGATAAAGGAGATCTATGCAGAGTGTAGAAGCCCTGGTGGTGTACGGGTTAAGAGCTTGGCTGCTAACCAAAAGGTCTGCAGTTCAAATCTACCAGCTGCTCCTTGGAAACCCAATGGGGCAGCTCTACTCTGTTCTGTAGGGTTGCTATGAGTCAGAACCAACTCAACAGGAATGGGTTTGGTTTTTTTGGTATGCATAGTGTAGGAGTCCTGGTGGCACAGCAGTTAAGCGCTCAACTGCTAAACAAAAAGTCGGCAGCTCAAACCCACTAGTGGCTCCATGGGAGAATGATATGGCAGTCTGCTCTTGTAAAGATTTACAGTCCTGGAAACCCTGTGGGGAAGCTGTACCCTGTCCCATAGGGTCGCTATGAGTCAGAAACAACTTGATGGCAACGGGTTTTTTATGAATAGTGGGGGTGCAGGGGATGATGACTAGGACTCAGGAAAGGGAAAGAGAACTTGGTAGCCAGGGAAGGCCTCAATGGGAAGAGGATATCTGAGTAAAGGACTGAAGGAAACGAGGAGGTAGAGCCCAACACTATCTGGGGGAAGAGTGCCCCAAAAAGGGGGAACAGCAAGTGCAAAGGCCCTGAGGTAGGAATATGCCTGGCATTTGTTAAGCCATAATAGGGCAGCCAATATGGCTCCACAGTAGGAGATGAGGCCAGGGAGGCCGGCTAGGGGAAAAGGTGAAACGGAAAGCCTGTGCAGGACTCACAGCCACTGTAGCACCCTGACTTTCACTGAGTGACATGGGGACTGCGGACCTGATGTGTCAGGACGTGATTTATGTTTTAACACGGGGTTCTCGATCTCAGGCAGGTTTGCCCCTCAGGGGACATTTGGCAACATCCGGAGACATCTGTGGTTGTCACAACTGGGGGCGGGGGGTGCTATTGGCCTTTTGTGGGTGGAGGGCAGGAATGCTGCTAAACACACAAAATGCACAAGACAGCACCCCCAAAACGGAGAATTATTGGCCTCCGAATGTCAATAGTGCTCAGGTTGAGAAATCCTATTTAAATTTACAGAATCCCTACCCTCACCAAGTTGACATATATCCCACACACCTGCCTTATCACACAGAGGGGGTTTCAGCTCCTGACTGCGTTATCCCAGCCACGTAACTTTGGGCAAGCAGTTAAGCCTCAGTTTCCACAACTGTGAAGTGGGAATACTAAGGAGATTATACAAATTAGCATTTCATTAAGCACAGGCCAGAGCACAAAGTAGGCATTCAATAAATGTCACTGCTATTACTGTTACTACTTCTGGATTCATCTCTTGATCTCTCCCCTTCCCATTCCCCAGCCTTGAGCCACTACTGTGAGCCAGGAACCCTGCTGAGCATGTGGAGTAGGCAGAATGGCCTCCAAAGACATCACATCCTCATCACCACAACTGCAGACACGTCACCTTACATGGCCAGAGGGACTTGGCAGACGTGATTCCATTAAGGATGTTGAGATAGGGAGATGATCCTGGATGCTGGGGCGGGGGGGGGGACATAATCACAAGGGTCCTTAGAAGAGGGAGGCAGGACGGTCAGGGTCAGAGATGGAGGTGTGACAACAGGAGTCCAGGTTAAGGTCAGCGATGTGGGGCCAAGACTCAAGGAATACAGGTGGCCTCGGGTAAAGGCCGGGAAATGAATTCTCCGGAGCCTCCAGAAGGAACACAGTCCTGCCTTTCAGACTTCTGACCTTCAGAACTGTAAAACAATAACTTTGTGTTGCTTTAAGCCACTGAATCAGTGGTAATTTGTTACAGCAGCCACAGGTAACTAATATTTGTAACTTGTTGCCAGTGGAGTCTGACTCAGGGCAACCCCATGTGTTACAGAGCAGAACTGCCCCATGGCGTTTTCTCCAGCTCCCGGGTGGCACAAACAGTTAGGCACTCCACTACTAGCTGAAAGGTTAGTGGTTCAAGCAGTGGCTTAAACCCAGCCTGAGGCACCTCGGGAGACAGGCCCGGGCAATCTGCTTCCGGAAGATCAGTCTGGAAGAGTTCTACTCTGCACACGTGGGGCTGCCACGAGCCAGAACTGACTCAACGGCAACTAACAACAGCAGATCACCAGGCCTTTCTTCCGTGGCAATGCTGGATGGATTCAAACCATCAACCTTCAGGTTAGTAGCCAAGTATAAACTGCTCGCGCCACCCAGTCAATAAAGAGAGAGCCAGCAGAAGCAAAGTTTAGCTCCCGCCCTCACCAAGCTTAGGCACCTGTCTGTGCCTCAATCCCGCGTACATGCCATGTTCTGCCTTGAGTGCTCCCCCCGCCCCCCCGCCAACTCTGCCTTGTTTTGAAATCAAACTCAACCAAGCAGCACTTCTCTGTGAACCCCTGGGTTCTGCTCTCCCGCTGCATTTCAAACACCTTTTGTAATTACTCTTATATCCCTATCTCCTCCTACAGTGTGGCTACTTAGAAAGTTAGTTTGAATCAAGGGAGCCGGAGACAAAAGAATGTAAGAATTTTTTTTTTTTAATTTCACTTTGAGAAAAAGAAAAAAAAATTGCCATCGAGTCAATTCTGACTCACGGCGATCCCATGTGTTACAGGGTGTAACTGCTCCCTAGGGTTTTCTTGGCTGTAATCTTTACAGAAAGAGATCGCCAGGCCTTTCTTCCATAGCGTTGTGGGGTGAGTTTGGACCGCCAACTTTTAGGTTAGCAGTCAGGAGCAAACAGTCTGTACCACTTGGGGACCTTTAATTTGAGCAACAGGTGGCTCATATTAAAAGATATATATAGATGGATGTGTGTGTGTACATACGTATACATAAACAGTAAAGTTATTCTACCTCCCTCTCCCATGTGCCCAGTCTCCTCTGCTCCATCCCACACACCCCATCCCCATACATAAATGTACCTGCATTTGTGAGTTTCGTGTGTAACCTGTTGAAATTTTTTAGGCAACTACAACTCTGCATTCTTATTTGTCCCTTTCTTTACACAAAAGGAGCCCTGGTGGCACAGCGGTTAGTAGCTACAACTGCTAACCAAAAGGTCTGCAGTTCGAATCCACCAGCCGCTCCTTGGAAACGCTGTGGCGCATTTCTACTCTGTTCTACAGGTCACTATGAGTTAGAATCGACTTGACAGCAACGGGTTTGGTTTTGGTTTTTTTACAGAAGAAAAAACCCTGGTAGCACAGCGGTTAAGCACTTGGCTGCTAACTGAAAGGTCCGTGGTTCAAACCCACCAGCCACTCTGGGGGAAAAAGATGTTGCAGTCTGCTTCCATAAAGGTTACAGCCTTGGAAACCCTATGGGGCAGTCCGACTCTGTCCCATAGGATCACTATGAGCCATAATCCTCTCAACGGCAACAGGTTTTCTGGTTTACACAAGAGCTATTGTGCCAAATATGCCTTTCTGTATTTTGACCTTTTCACTTAAAATCTTGGAGCCTGCCCCATGTTTGTAGGTCAGGAGGTTCCTCACTCATTTTCGTCTCAAAACGATCTACAACTGCACTGAATGTGTGGCTCGTACCGTATTTAACCAGGCGCCTGCTGACTACCACTTGGGCTGTTGCCAATCTTTTACTGTTCGAAAGAATGACACAATGAATTCTCTTAGAAATTACTTCTTAAGCTAAAGAAAACATGAGAAAGCGTGACCTGCAGAGCAAATGGGATTCGCTTAAACAATGCTAAGATTGGCCGTGGCAGAACTCAAGGAAAAAGGCCCAGGTTAAGTTTGATGACCTGGCCATACACAATGAAAACCATAAAAACAATGATAAACTTTAACCTAGCAATTCCTATGGGAAGTCAGTCTTTAAAACATCACTAAAAGAAGAAAGGAGTCTGTATTCCTCGAAGTTCACGGCTGCATTATAGAATGCTTCATCCCTAGATAGCACAAATGGCTAAGCACTTGGTTACTAACCAAAAGGCTGGTAGGTCAAGCCCACCCAGTGGCACCTCAGAAGGACAGGCCTGGCAATCTCCTTCAAAGACCACAACCTGGAAAACCCTATGGAGCACAGTACTACTCTGAGCTGGAGTTAGCTTAATGGCAACTATTTGATTTTTGTTTTGTTTTTCTACCCTTTGGAGTTTCTTTCCAGCCACAAACTGGCTATGCTGTGACTGGAAAAGTTCCACGGGCTTCCTTTTTGTAAAATTGTCAAAAATGGTAAATAAAAACCTAAAAGGCAGGGACAACGCCTGTATTCTGCAAAGGTCATCCCTAAACTGTAGATCCAGAATACACATACCCAGGTAGACCCAGGCAACTTGGCATCACCATCCAAGAGAAAATTTGCAAAGGGAATAAAAAATGGAAATAATCCAGCTTTGCCGGTGACCTCCCAATACTTGGGAAATATGAGGCTGACTCACATGAGATCAGTCACGCCACAGCCATTCATGTGACCTCAACCCAACAGAGCTCTGCCGGGGAAAGCCCAGCACCCACACGTACCCAGTGTGACAACCACCTCTATCAACAGATAGGTCAAGACAGAATGAGGAGAGAACACAAAGAAAACAGAACAATGGCCTCTGGGTAGTTGGGAGTCACATTACACAAGTATTTAGCTATACAAACTCAAACTTATCGGAGCATTCAAAGTCAGAGAAAGAGAAGGAAGGTGTATATGCTCTGCTATTCCACGCATGAGCAGCTTTCACACACAGAAGTACTTGTGCCTGGGTATTAAACAGAGGAATATTTTTCACTTCCATTTTTCTAGACCCATCTGATACTCTTTCATTTGGGGGCTCCCACTTGGTTTTACTTTTTTTTAGTAAAACCAAGTGGGAGCCCTGGGGGGCACAGTAGTTAAGTGTTTGGCTCCTAACCAAAAGGTCAGCAGTTCGAGTCCACCAGCCACTTCTTGGCAACCCCACGGGGCAGTTCTACTCTGTCCTGTAGGGTCACTATGAGTCAGAACCGATTCGTCCGCAATAGGTTTGGTCTGGTTTTAAAGCAAAATGATCAGAAGCACAGACTGTGGAGTTAGTCCACCAACATTCAAATCCCCAGTTTCTTCACTCCTTGGCAGTTATTAATTACCCACCTTTCTGTGCCTCAGTTTCCCACCGGTAAAATGGAATTAAAAACAATGCGCCATGGTACAGCCACTTTGGAAAAAAGTTTAGTAGTCCCTCAAAAAGTTAAACATAGAGCTACCCTATGACTCAGCAATTCCACTCTTAGATGTACATATCCAAGAGAACTGAAAATACACGTCCACACAAAAACTCGTGCATGAATGTTCACAGCAGCACTAATCATAACAGCTAAAAAATGAAAACGACCCAATGTCCATCAACTACAGAATGAATAAACAAAACGTGGCATATCCATACAATGGAACGTTATTCAGTAATAAAAATGAATGAAGCACTGATAACATGCTACAACACAGATGAACCTTGAAAACACTGCTGAAACACCCCAGTCACAAAGAACCACGTACTGTATGAGCCTATGTACAGGTAGTTCCCGACTTGCAAAATATTTGAACCAAGACGAACTACACTTACAACCATCTGCTTTTTTTTTTTAACATCTCATAGTGTAATATGTAATACATAAAATGTTGCAGCACACAATTGCTGATATTATCATTCTCTGTAGCTTATATGTAATGTTTCCAACTCCTAAAGACAAATAAAGATTGGGTTTATATAAAATAAGTCAGTCACAATTGGACAAATACTGTATGAGACCACTATTATAAAAACTCATGAAAAGGTTTTCATGCAGAAAGAAACAATCTTTGATAGTTATGAGGGAGGGAAGGGTGGGGAGGGAATAGACAATAAGTAAGTGGTAACTTTGATAAAGGGTAACACAGTATACAATACTTGGGGAGTGAGCACAATTTAATCAAGGCTAAGTCACAGAAGCTTCCTACCTGTAAAAAAAAAAAAAAGAAAAAAACAACCATTGCCATCTAGTCAATTCTGCCTCACAGCGACCCTATAGGACAGAGTAGAACTGCCCCATGGGGTTTCCAAGGAGCAGCTGGTGGATTCAAACTGCCAACCTTTTGGTTAGCACCCAAGCTCTTAACCACTGTATCACCATGGCCACCTTCATAGACACATCCAAACTCCCTGAGGGAACGAGTTATTGGGTTGAGGCTGGGGATCATGGTCTCGGGGGATATCTAGCTCGACTGGCATAATATAGTTTATAAAGAAAATGTTCTACATCCTACTTTGGTGAGTAGCTCCTGGGGTCTTAAAAGCTTGTGAGCGGCCATCTAAAATAAGATACTCCACTGGTTTCATACCATCTGGAGCAAGGGAGAATGAAGAAAACCAAAGATACAAGGGAAAGATTAGTCCAAAGGACTAACAGATCACAACTACCACAGCCTCCACCAGACTGAGTCTAGCACAACTAGATGGTGCCCGGCTACCATCACTGACTGCTCCGGCAAGGATTACAATAGAGGGTTCCGGACAGCGCAGGAGAAAAATGTAGAACAAAATTCAAACTCACAAAAAAAGACCAGACTTACTATCTGACAGAGACTAGAGAAACCCCAAGAGTATGGCCCCGGATACCCTTTTAACTCAGTACTGAAGTCACTCCTGAGGTTTGCCCTTCAGCCAAAGATTAAACAAGCCCATAAAACAAAACAAGACTAAACTGGCACACCAGCCCAGGGTCCAGGACGAGAAGGCAGGAGGGGACAAGAAAGCTGGTAATGAGAAACCCAAGATCAAGAAGAGAAGAGTGTTGACATGTCGTGGGGTTGGCAATCAATGTCACAGAACAATATGTGTATTGTTTAATGAGAAACTAATTTGCTCTGTAAACTTTCACCTAAAGCAAAAATTTTTTAAAAATTAAATTTTAAAAAAGATATTAAAAAAAAGATCAGATATGTAGAGATCCTGACAATAAAAGGCAATAATAATGAAAATTTTTTTAAAAAGAGGTATTCGACTTACACCAGAACTGACTTACCACAGAGTGTAGGAATGGAACCCTGTCGCAAGTTGGGAACTACCTGTATATGCCATGTCCAGAATCCATAGAGGCAGACAGTAGATTAGTGGCTAGCTAGGGCAGGGGGATGAGGAGGCTGGAAGATGACAGCTAAGGCGTACAGAGTTTCTTTTAGAGGTGACAAAAATGTTCTAAAATTGATTGTGATGTCTGCACAATTCTGTGAACATATTAAAAACCACTCAGCTGTATACTTTAAATGGGTGAATTTTATGGTATGTAAATTATATTTCAATAAAGCTATTAAAAAAAACAGCACCCTGACCTCAAAGGGTTGCTGTGGGGATCTGTGGTATAATGGACCACTTTTGTGTGGCCCTTATCACCATGGTCTTGTAACTCCCACCCAGGTGATTGGGCAGGGGACTGCAAATAAGGCAACTTTGGCCACCAAAGGAACTGGTCACTTTTGCCTTAAAATAGAGCCAATTCCACAGCAGAGAGGACCCCACCACCACCACCAAGGAAGAACAGCCAGGAGCAGAGAGCGTGTCCTTTGGACCCAGGATCCCTGTGCTGAGAAGCTCTTGGAACCAGGAGACAGACAGAAAGAGAGAGAATGAGAGCTGTAACACTGAAGACAGCAAGAATCGGCAGCAGGGACCCGGCAGCAGGGGAGGGTATGGTGGGATTCCCAGGCCAGAGAGAAAGCTGAGTGACTTCGGGCAGAGGCTGAAGGCCAGGGAGAGGCGTGCCTGCAAGCACAGCTTGGGAGAGGCTGTCCTAATGGAAAAACTGTATCCTGAGTGTTCCTGAGCCTGGATTGTAACCTGTTACTTCCCTAATAAACCCCATAACCATGACTATGGTCTTTTAAGTTCTGTGTGGCCATTGCAATGAATCACCAAACTCGGCAGAGAAGTACAGAGTGCCATCGGAGAGACGCTTGGTGTCAGAATTGGTAAAGATGGCGGAGAGAGGAGGCATCTCTGATCTCCGCCTCATAGAAATCAGCCTTGGGTTGTTGATCTTGATTCTCCTACCCCTTGTGAAGTCAGAGGTCAGGCACCACCTCCACACCATTTTTATAGGATTAAATGAGTTAATCTATTTAAAACAGTGGCAAATACCAAACCTGTTGCTGTCGAGTCGATTCCAACTCATAGCAACCCTACAGGACTGAACAGAACTGCCCTACTGGGTTCCCCAAGAGTGGCTGGTAGAACTGAACCATCGACCTTTTGATTAGCAGACGAGCTCTTAACCACTATGCCACCAGGGCTCCAGGGCCCCCAGTAGGTGTGATAAAATGTTAGCTATTATTCTTAAAGGATAAAGGTATGGGAGGGCTATTACAAGAAACACAAAACAATAAATGGTAACTACCAATAAGTCTCAATGCCTAGAAGGTGGTGACTATGGCAAACTAGAGCACAGACTCCGTCAAAAAGCAGAACCATTCCCCAGTTCCAACAAGCTGCTGCCATGTGGAAATGGGAATTCAGCATGCCAGGACTTCTCTCATTTTTAACAGAAGCTAGTAATCTGGAATTTCATATGAAATGTCCTACTTTTACATAACAGCACTATTTTCTCAAAAATCATTTGTGTCACAAGGCGATTACGAGGCCAAGAGACAGAAAGGGCTACATGAACCAGAGACTACATCATTTCATGACCAGAAGAACTAGATGGTGCCTGGCTACAACTGATGACTGCCCTGACAGGGAACACAACAGAGAACCCCTGAGGGAGCAGGAGAGCAGTGGGATGCAGACCCCAAATTCTCATAAGAACAGACTTAATGGTCTGACTGAGACTGGAAGGACCCTGGTGGTCATGGCCCCCAGACCTTCTGTTGGCCCAGGACAGGAACCATTCCTGAAGCCAACTCTTCAGACATGGATTGGACTGGACAGTGGGTTGGAGAGGGATGCTGGTGAAGAGTGAGCTTCTTGGATCAGGTGGACACTTGAGACTATGCTGGCATCTCCCACCTGGAGAGGAGATGAGAGGGTGGAGGGGGTTACAAGCTGGCGAAATGGACACAAAAAGAGAGAGTAGAGGGAGACAGCAGGCTGTCTCATTAGGGGGAGAGTAATTGGGAGTGTGTAGCAAGGCGTATACGGTTTTTGTGTGAGAGACTGACTTAATTTGTAAACTTTCACTTAAAGCACAATAAAAATTATTTTTTAAAAAATCATTTGTGCCAAATCAAACACAACTGGAGCAAGCTGTGGTTGAGAACATGAGTTTTGAAGGCAAAAAGCTCTGGTCTACATCCTGAAACTCTGCCAACCTGGCCAGGCCTATGTGGCCTCAGGCAGTGGCTATGCCTGGCAGTGACCATGCCTGGCAGAACTCAATTTCATCATTTGCAAGATGAGGACAAAAATACCTGATTTTTCAGAGTCATTATAAAGACTGAATTCACACATTAAATTATTTCATCTTCACCCCAAATCTTTGAGTACTACTGTTTACATTTTGCAGAGGAAGAGACCAAGGCACAGAGAGGTAAAGCAGCGTGCCCAAGGTCACAAAACCTGAAAGTGAGAGCAGCAGACTCCAGCACAGGCAGGCTGGCTTCTGAGCCTGAAAACCTGAACTGCTACACGTACTGAAAGACAGAAAATGATGCACATGAGCTGACTGCTTGATCAGTGAAGCTGCTGTTATTATTATTTCCAATTGGGAGATCAGGGCAGGCTTCTTGGGGTAGGTGAGATCTGAGGAGGGCCCAGACATTACGATGTGCCAGTGTGGAGGCAGGAGAGATTGGCTTTCCAAGAGAAGCGCACAGCAGAACCAAAAACAGTTGCTGGGCAAGCTTAGGGTGTGAAGTGCATCAAGAAGTGGAGCAAAGGGCCAGGAGGGGCAGGATGACAGATATGGCTGGGTGGACAGGCGGGGCCCCAGAAAGAGTGAAGCAAGGGAAAAGCAAGCTTCACTTAGGATTCCCACCAGAAAAATACTGCATCACCACACACGGCAAAAACTCCCAGGAATTGTGAAACCAAGAGGGACACTTTCTGGCTTTCTCTTCTTTTGCAATCAGCCAAGAACAGGAAACTGGAAAAGCCCTGTCAACTATAAACTCTCCCGCCCCCAGCTTTCCATCCCACTTCCCTAGCCCAAGCTTCCTCCATTCCAAACTGAAATGTTCACTCTGTACTCCCCAACCTAGCCAGGCAGCACCACGACCCTGGTGGGGAGGAACCATGACCTGGTGATGAAGAGCCCAGGCTTTGTTGAACATTACGCTCTTTTAAGAACTATATATATGTAGACATATCTATATATAAAAAAAAAGTATGTGTAAATACAAACATGTGGGTGCAGGCACATAGATTCATTGAAGACAAAATTACAGATACTCTTCAGACACAGCCAGACACCTTCCAGGATTGGTTTTCTGGGTTTGAAGGCTTAGGACCATAGACTCACGGAACAACTCTGTCAACTGGCATACCATAGTTCACAAAAATCATGACCTGCACCCTAATGTAGTGAGTAGCGTACTGGGTCTTAAAAGCTTGTGAGTGGCCATCTAAGCGACAACTATGGGTCTCTACTCGCCAGAAGCAAAACAGTAAGGAAGTAACCAGAAGCTCAGAGAAGAAACAAATCTATGTGAGCCACAACCTCACTACCCTGGGACCAGAAGAAATACATGGTGCCCGGCTACCACTCCTGACTGCTTTGACCGGGGTCACCATACTTGGTCACAGATAGAAGGGGAGAAAAATATGCAGGAGAACTCAAATGTTCATCTAAAAAAAAAAAAAAAAAACCCACAAGCCAGGCAAACTGAAACAGTAAAAAAACAGAGGACTCCCTGAGACCATCGCCCCAAGACACTCTTTAAACCTAGAACCAAGCCTACATGCCCTGAGACTGATTACCTTTTAGCGAAAGAGGAAAGTGGCACATAAAATAAAGGCTAGTACCCCTAAGATAGGTGTCCTACTTAAAAACCATCAGGATGAGACCAAAAGGTCAACAATTACTCAGAAGCAAAGGTGAGAAGATAAAGCAGCAAAAGCAAAGGTGAGAAGATAAAGGCGCAGGGAAACTAGAGTACTGGAAAGGGGAACAAACAGAACACGATTAAAGAGAACGCTGACAGACACACTGTGGTAAACTTAACTAATGTCACTGAAAAATTTGTGTGGAAATTGTCAAATGGGAACCTAAACTGCTATATAAACTTTCACCAAAAACTCAATAAAATATTGTTTAAAAAGGAAAAAGAACTATCCACCTGGAATCAAAGTGACAACAGCAACCTGAAAAATTAGATAGGAAGCTTAGGGGGCAGTGAGTTTATGTTAATGGGGGAAGAACTCCGAAAAGGAGGGTGAGAATGGCTGCACAACTCCAAGACTGTAATCACCGTCACTGAATTGCACATGTAGAGACCGTCTAACTGGTGTATGTTTTGCTTCATATATTGCCAACTAAAACAACGTTTTTTTTTTAAAAAAAAAGAGCATGTGCTTTGGAGCAGTAGAGCTGGGCTTGCGTCCTAGTAGCACCCCTTCCTGCTGGGTGGCCTTGGGGAAGTCACTGTACCTCCATGAGATCCGTTCCCCATGTGCATCTCATATGCTTTCCATTTTGAATGAATAACACCTATCACTCATTGTGGCTGAGATAACACCTGGCCTGGACTACGAGCACTCAGTGCTGGGGAGAGGGAGTAGCCATCAGGAGCTAAGTTTCTGCTACTCCTTCTACCAGATTACTATCGGGTTTTTTAGTTGCAGTCATCATCATCACCGTCTGATGAAGCCATGAAGCCATGTGCCAAAATGCTGAACCTCCCTGGGAGACTTACTTTCATTCTTTCTTCAGGATTGGCCAATGTCATTTGGCATAGTCTGTTGGAAAAGACGCCTCTCTGGCTGAGCCCAGGTCTGCCTATCGCACCTGGGTATTAACAACCCTTCCAGAGCCAACTGCCATTGACCTGGGAAGTACCCGCAATAGCTATTTTGAAACAGGTCCCTGTTGTGGCAACTGGGAACCCTCCCAACACAGAGGAAGGAAGGTGACACACTTGAGAGCCTGGACCATAGGGACAAGAGTCAAGGTTCAATTCCAGCTCTGCCATGTATGAGCTGTGGAACCTCAGGCATGTCACTTAACCTCTCTGGGCTTCCATTTCCCCATCTGTAAAATGGGAATAACAGTCTACTGACTTCATAGGACTTTCAGGATTAAATGAAAGCACTCTAAATAGTGCCTGGGGGTACATCATACAAGTATAGGTAGTGTCCGACTTACAATGATGTATTTGAGTTAGCATTCGAGTGTGACTAACCGCACTTACGACCGTCCTTTTTTTGTTGTACGGGTTATCTTTAGTTATATGCACTACTCACAACGTTGTAGCACGTAATTTGCTCACGTCATTATAGTTATAAGTTTATATATAATGTTTCCAACGCCCAAAGACAAATAAAGACTGCAGTTATAAAGATACTGATAATAAAAGACAATAATAATGAAAACTTAAAAAAAAAAATGAGATATTCAACTTTACAACAGAACTGACTTACGACAGAGCTGTCCCAGTCATAAGTCGGGGACTGCCTGTATCAACTATTATCAGCCCTACCAAGCCCTGCAAGGCATGGTCATGCCCATCACTCTCCTGGGGCTGTGATGCTCCAGCCACACTGGCCTCCCCCCAGCTGTCCTAACGCACCTGGCTTCTTCCCACAGCGGGGTCTCCCCCAGGTTGGTTATGGCCTGGAATGCCCTTGGCCTGGTCAGCTCCTTCCCATCCTTCCAATCTTGCCTCAAAATACCAGCTGGGAGAGAGAGGCCTCACCTGTCTAAAGCACCCCCGTCCCCCGCCCGTCCCCATTACTCACGACGGCCAAAACCTGTGAATTTCTGTCAGCACCCGGATGTTATTGGGCCACATGGGGCAGGGGTTCCAGCCAGTCTCTGGAGCTGAGGGTTTGAATCTCAGCTCTGCCATTCACAATCTCATAACTTCAATGCTCCCTGCCTCAGCTTCCCCACCCATAAGACAAGAATAAGCACCATCCCTACTTTATAGGGCTGTTCTAAGGATGAAGTCATTAGCACTTATAAAAACTCCGAACAGTGCCTGGCATTTAGGAAACGCTATGTAAGTCTACACTATCAACTATTTCTCTGTTGAGCTCCGTCTGTCTTTCCTCTATACCTGTAACTCCCCTACGTGTAATAAAGCAGGACCACATCTGCTTTATTCACCACTACGTTCTCAGGGGCCACCTGAGTACCACATGCATACAGTTGGTGCTCAATAAACACAGTGAAGCCTATGTGAACCAGAATTCAACAAGACTGCCTAGTTGTTCTGGGTCTTGAAAGATTTTCGTCTTTGACAAGGTGAGTCTTACCATTTTTCTATTGCTATTAGTGGAAAATATTTGAGTTTTGCTTTCTGACTGGTTTCTGCTTTACACAGGTTCCGGCTTTCACAGGTATTGCTGTACTTGATCAACACATGAAAGAAGGGGTGAATAAGTCTATCCGAAGAAAAATTGAGAACCACGCAAAGAGGAGCCAGAGAATCTGTCCTTGCCTTTGACCCAACAACCCTACTTATGGGCATAGGTCCAAAGGAAATAACTCAAAACAGCAAGACAAGGAGCAAGTAGCACAACCTCTTCCCGGAAGAGGTGTAGTGTGCCCTTTCAGGAGCCTGATGCTGAGGCTGGATTAATGCCAAGACCATGGAGAGCGGCACACATTCAAAGCGGAGAGGTCACCCACCATCTCTGAGCGGGGTACCATTGTTACAACTCTGTGCAAAATTCAACAGGCAAGAGATCTGGTTGCTATGCAACACGTACTCTGCCCTTGTTTTCTAAGAGGGAAATCAGGTTTCTAGCAGGGCTTCAACCTATAATTTTTCCCATTCTGGTTATTGTCCTGGCTCGCCCAAATTTTTAAAACTCGGGTCTGTTCTCGTTTCACTTCTTCAGCCATGACTGAACCCCAAGATGAACCAGCTCAAAGCACTGATTTTTTTAAGTTATCTGAATCAAGGATGAAAATGCCCTTCCTTCTTATCCAAGCTAACCCCAAGGAGAGAGACAATAATCATCTCTCACTTCCCTTCCTCACTACCGCCCCCCCATAACAATTCAGTTATCTTTAATGGGGCCATGCGTGTAACTGTCAAGCTACCTAACCAGGCCAGTTCAGGCAGCACTGCCAGAAACCTGGTCTCTGACCATCTCCACCCGCCAGCAGCCTTCTTGTCTCCACACTTCCTTCCCCTGCTCTTACCCAGGCCAACTTGTTTTTGCCAAACACAGGCAGAGAGGAAGAAGGCAGTAAGTCTACAGCCTCGCCAAGCACATCCCTTTCCAAAGCACACAGTCATCAAGAGGCTGTGGCTTCGGCGTGGTCCCACTACAGAAATGCTCTCCACAAACACAATGTCCTTTTCAAATCACACGCTCACATAGGATTTGCCTGGCAAAAGGGTTATTTCAATCACTCCAGCTTCAGGGTCCATAAGCTCCTCCCTCATCAATTTCTACATGGTATTCAAGGAGCAATAAGATCTTTTTTTTTTTATTTTATTTATTTTGTTGTTGAGATATACACAGCAAAACGTACACCAATTCAAGTTTCTACGTGTACAATTCAGTGACATTGATTACATTCTTTAAGTTGTACAACCATTATTACCCTCCTTTTCTGAGTTATTCCTCTCCCATTAAACATAAACTCACTGCCCCCGGAGGTTCGTATCTACTGTATTTTTACGCAAATAATGTGCACCTTCTACATTTGTTTGCAAACCATGCCCTTCCCCTGCAAAGTATTTTAAAAAGCACCGTTTTGTCAATTTTTTTTTTTACATATTGCTGTTAAAAAAAAAAAATTAAGCATTGCACAGTTACAAAAATACGTGGGGCGGGGGGGCATGGTGAGGAAACAAAGAAGGCATACACTGTTTGTATATAATACAGTAATCTTTCAAGTTGCTTTTGTCACTTTGATCCCATATAGTTCTTAAACGAGCATAATGCTCAAGGCAGACGTTTTTTACTACTTAAACTATTGTATGGTTTTAAGATACTTTTGGTTTAAGATTTAAAGATGATTTCAGGGCAATTCTTGCAGGGGTTCATCCAGCCTCCATGGCTCCAGAAAGTTTGGATTCCATAAGCATTTGAAATTCTGCTCTGCATTTTCCCCCTTTTGATGAGGATTCTTCTATAGAATCTTTGATCAAAATGTTCAGTAGTGGTAGCCAGCCACCATCCAGTTCTTCTGGTCTCATGGCAAAGAAGGCAGTTGTTCATGGAGGCAATTAGCCACACATTCCATATCCTCCAGTTATGACTCTCCCTCTTCCTCTGTTGCTCCAGGTTGTGGAACAATTAGATCTTGAATTCATATCCACAAGCTTATTAGAGGTCTGATATTATTTGTGGGAACAAGCCTTGAAAACTCACTAGGAGGCCATAGACATAAAGTGTTACCGATACGAGGTCACCCAGGAGACTACAGAATCGCACAAGAGTGCGTAAGAGATTAGTAAAATGGTAGCATTTCCTGAACATAGCTTGTATACACCCTGGCAGTAGGGAGCTGACTCTAGGCTAGGGTGTCTCAAACTCACAACTATTGACATACTCAAATCACTCTTTGTTGTAATTCTGACCTATGCATAGTAGGATGTTTAGCAGCACCGCTGGCCTCTACCTACTAGATGCCAGTAGCACGCTACCAAGCCCCCAACCCCCCGACCCCCCACCACCACCGATGATGACCCAAAATGTCTCCAGATTTGCCACATACTCCAGTGGGGTAGGGGAGTGGGAGGGCACAATTTCCCAAGTTGAGAATCACTGATTTGGATGGTTCGGCAGACTTAAACACCACCAATCTGTGACTTCACAGATTTTCTAAAGTGATATGAAACTTCCTTTTTGGGTAAATTTATTTAATTTTTTAAAAAGCAAACTGATTTAAAGTACTAAGTTAAAAAAGGTACATGTAGTAGCTGAGCTGACAATGAAGTTAATCCAGGGATATTTCTTTTTCTTCATTTTGGCAGAGATCAAGGCTGATGTTCCATAATAATTAAAACTGTTAAATTAAGTGGTAGGAAACACCGTGAAATCCAAAGCTGTTTACCTGACAATAAAATATGAATGACGTATTTGAGAGTTCGGGCTGAGGCGAGAGATACTCTCATAAATTGACAGTGGGGTTCTCAGTATTATCTCTGTTGTTAGAAAATTCTAAAATTCAAATAAATTACAATACTTGTATTCTTCATTAACGGCCACACAGCCTTGAAGCTCCATCATCCTTTTCTCTCCACTTGCACTCAATTTCAACCTAACCATCCTTCTAAAGCCTCACTCAAGAACTGAATTTACTGAATGCTGAGGGAGGTAGGGCCAAGATGGAGGAGTAGTCAGATGCTTCCTGTGGTCCCTCTTACAACAAAGACCCAGAAAAAAAACAAGTTAACCAATTATATATGACAATCTAGGAGTCCTGAACATCAAAGTCAAAGTTGAGTCAGACTGAGCAGCAGAGAGAGGAAGAGACAGTTCGGAAGCAGCAAGAGATCTGCCAGACCTGACCTGGCTGGCACCCTGCAGGTTGGATCAGGTAAAACACATAGGCTGACACAAGCAGTGGCACTTGGAATGCGTCTTCCACGCTGGGAGAAACTAAGCGGTGGAGAATCTGCACAAGCCTACAGAACCAGGGAAAAGCGGAGCTAGATCTGTGAAAGTTAAGTGTAAGCGTCTAAACTACCACGCCAGATCAAAAAAACCCTTAACCCACCAGACCTAATGGTCTGACTGAGACTAGAAGGACCCCAGTGGTCATGGCCCCCAGACCTTCTGTTGGCCTGGGACAGGAACCATTCCCAAAGCCAACTGTTCGGACAGAGATTGGACTGGACAACGGGATGGAGAGGGATGCTGGTGAGGAGTGAGCTTCTTGGATCAGGTGGACACTTCAGACTATGTTGGCATCTCCCGTCTGGAGGGGAGATGAGGGTAGACGGGGTTAGAAGCTGGCAGAACGGACACGAAAAGAGAGACTGGAGGGAGGAGGTGGGCTGTCTCATTAGGAGGAGAGCAACTGGGATTATGTAGCAAGGTGTATATAAGTTTTTGTGTGAGAGACTGACTTGATTTGTAAACTTTCACTTAAAGCACAATAAAAATTAAAAAAAAAAAAAAACCCTTAAGCCTCTGGGAAGTACCTCTCTCTCATTCATCTGCCCCCTCCCTGCTCTGCTCCAGTCCTGGGCCGGCTTCAGCGATTGCCGTGCCCCACGGGCCAGAAGTGGGTCCCACTGCACATCTAAGCCATTCTCCTGGCTTTGGAAATGGAACACATTAACAAATAACAAACAGGAAAATATAATCTGCCAGCTCTCATAAGCCAGGACCTCAGGGCAGGCACAGCCCCTTTGCCTAGGCACAGGCATAAGGCGTCTATGGACTTCGAATGCCCTTCACCCCTGCCTAAATCTGTGAGGGCCTATTTCAACAGCGTAGGTCCTCATTAGCATAGTACAACAGGGTATATACCTGACGCCTATTTTCAACTGTAACAGCTGAGGGAGAGTGGCAGACTCCTGACATTTGACACTGCCCTGCCCATTAAGCAGGGTCCTCACCTATGCACATCAGGGACCTGAAGACTGGTGATTCTGCCCACTCCACCTAGCCACCCACGACAGGGGTCCAAGAATAAGAGGTGTCTCCCAGTACTTAAAGTCAACAGCACTGGGTACTCAAGTCCGGCTGCAAAACCCACTCACCTACAAGCCCTAGGGAAGAGGGACATGCCACCCACCCAGGCACTCAGGGGCAGCCGTCAGCCCCCTACCTTGCTCAGTACATAACCCCCTAATGCAACCAGATACCTGTACCTGCTCCAATCACCCCTAAGTAGCCCTTCCCGTCTAGGACTGTAGGTGAGAGCCTGCACCATACACTGGTGACTGATGACCGGGACACCTAAGCTAAATCCACACAAGAAAAGTAAATGGACTCCTGGGCTTACATACCTAGTAGCAGCTCTAACCACCTGGTGACGTGACAGCTTCAAAAATCCCTATAATCAAAGCAGCTCACACAACCAGTCTATTTGGGCATAACAAAACAAGAAGCTAGGACACAGTAAGCAACATAAAATAACTTATTGATAGCTCGGAGACAACAGTCAATATCAGATCACACAAAGAGGCAGACCATGATGGCTTTAGCAACCAACCAAAATAAGGAACATAGAAACCTCCCTGAGGAAGAGAAGGTCTTGGAGTTACTAGAGGCAGAATTCAAAAGATTAATATACAGAGCTTTTCAAGAGATCAGGAAGGATATCAAGCAAAACATAGACCAAGCCAAGGAATACACAGACAAAGCAACAAAGGAACTTAAAAACGTTATACAAGTGCACAATGACAAATTTAACAGGCTGAAAGAATCCACAGAGAGAAAGCAAACAGGAATTCAAAAGATTAACAATAAAATTTCAGAATTAGACAACTCAGTAGAAAATCACAGAAGCAGGATTGAGGCAACGGAAGACAGAATTGGTAAGACTGAAGATAAAGCACTTGACACCAACGTATTTAAGGAAAAATCAGATAAAAGAATCTTAAAAAATGAATAAACCCTAAGAATTATGTAGGACTCTATCAAGGCGAATAACCTACAAGTGACTGTAGTACCAGAACAGAGGGGATAACAGGAAATACAGAGAGAATTGTTGAAGATTGGCAGTAAACTCCCACGATACCGTGAAAGGCAAGAAGATATCTATCTATTCAAGCAGCTCATGGAACCCCACACAGGGTAGATCCCAAAAGAAAGTCACCAAGACATACTATAATCAAACTTGCCAAAACCAAAGATAGAGAGTTTCAAGAACGGCTAGGGATAAATGAAAATTCATCTACAAAGGAGAGTCAATAAGACTAAGCTTGGACTACTCAGCACAAACCATGCAGGCAAGAAGGCAACGGGATGACATACACGAAGTCCTGATGGAAAAAACTGCCAGCCAAGAATTATATATCCAGCAAAACTCTCTCAAATATGATGGTGAAATTAGGGCATTTCCAGACAAACAGAAGTTAAGGGAATTTGTAAAAACCAAACCAAAATTACAAGAAAAACTAAAGGGAGTCCTCCAGTTAGAAAATCAGTAACATCAGGTAACAACCCAAGACCAGAACACAGGACAGACGACCAGATATCAACCCATATAAGTACGTCACAGAAATAAATCTAAGCTAAAACACTGAAAATAGGAAAACAGAGACATCAGTATGTAAAAGATGACAACATTAAAACAAAAAAGAGGGACTAAATAATGTAGCCATAGAACTTTCACACGGAAAGGAAGTCAAGGCAGTATCAAGAAATAAGAGAAAATAAAATAAAAAAGATAGTTTCAAACTGAGAAAAACAGAGATAAATACTGAGGTAGCCACAAAGGAAACCAACAATCCTACACATCAACATGAAAAACATAAAGACTCAGCAAATACAAAATCAGCAACCATGAAAAAGAGGAAAAGAAAATGCATTAAGAAAAATGACTCGGCACAGAAAATTAAGTGGAACAAAGGCTGTCGACAACACACACACAAAAAAATACAAAAATATCAGGACTAAACTCATACCTATCAATAATTACACTTAATATAAAAGAACTAAACGCACCAATAAAGAGACAGAGTGGCAGAATGGACAAAAAACACAATCCGTCTATGTTGTCTACAAGAGACATACCTTAGACTCAAAGACACAAACAAACTAAAACTCAAAGGAAAGAAAAAAAATGTATCAAGCAAACAACAATAAAAAAAGAGCCAGAGTGGCAATATTAATCTCTGACAAAACAGACTTTAAACCAAAATCTGCCACAAAGGATAAGGAAGGACACTATATGATGATTAAAGGATCAATACACCAGGAGGACATAACCATAATAAATACTTAAACACCCAACAACAGGGCTCCAAAATACATAAAACAAAATCTAACAGCACTGAAAAGGCAAATAGCTCCACAATAACAATAGGAGAGTTCAACGTACCACTTTCGGTGAAGGACAAAACATCCAGAAAGAAGCTCAATAAAGACATGGAAGATCTAAATGCCATAATCAACCAACTTGATCTCATAAACATATATATATAGAACATTCCACCCAACAGCAGCCAAGTATTTCTTTTCCAACGCATATGAACATTCTCCAGAAGAGACCACATATTAGGCAACAAAGCAAGCCTTAAAAAATCCAAAACACTGATATACTACAAAGCATCTTTTCTGACCATAAAGCCATAGAAGTAGAAATCAATAACACACCAAGAGAAAAAAAAAAAATCAAATACATGAAAACTGAACAACACCTTGCTCAAAAACTACTGGGTTATATAAGAAATGAAGGGCAAAATAAAGAAATTCATGGAATCAAATGAGAATGAAAACACATCCTATCAGAACCTTTGGGACACAGCAAAAGCAGTGCTCCAAGGTCAATTTATAGCAATAAATGCACACATTCAAAAAGAAGAAAGGGCCAAAATCAAAACCATAACCCTACAACTCAAACAAACAGAAAGAGAGCAGCAAAAGAAGCCCAAAGGCACCAGAAGAAAGGAAATAATAAATTTAGGGCAGAAATAAAAGAAATAAGAGAACGGAAGAACAACTGAGTTAACAAGACCAAAAGCTGGTTCTTTGAAAAGATCAACAAACTGTATAAACCACTGGCCAAACTGACAAAAGCAAAACAGGAGAGGAAGCAAATAACCCAAATAAGAAATGAGATGAGTGATATCACAACAGACCCAACTGAAATCAAAAGAATCATAACAGGATACCATGAAAAACTGTATTCCAACAAATATGAAAACTTAGAGGAAATGGACAAATTTCTAGAAACCTACTACCTACCTAAACTAACACAAACAGAGGTAGAACAACTAAATAATCTATAACAAAAGAACAGGTTGAGAGGTAATTTGAAAACTCCCAACAACAACAACAACAAAAAGCCCTGGCCCTGACGGCTTCTCTGGAGAATTGTACCAAACTTCCAGAGAAGAGTTAACACCACTACTACTAAAGGTATTCCAGAGCATAGAAAAGGATGAAATACTCCTGAACTCATTCTATGAAGCCAGCATAACCCTGATACCAAATTCAGGTAAAGACACCATAAAAAAAGAAAGTTACAGACCAATATCAAAATTCCAGCCAATAGTATTCAACAACATATCAAAAAAATAAGTCACCATGACCAAGTGGGATTCATACCAGGTATGCAGAAATGGTTCAACACTAGAGAAACAATCAATGCAATCCATCACACACAAAAAAAAACAAAGGATAAGAACCACAAAATAGGAACAGATGGGAAATTCCTCAACATAATAAAGGGCATTTATACAAAGCCCACAGCCAACATCATCCTAAATGGAAAGAGTCTGAAAGCATTCCCCTCGAGAATGGGAACCCGACAAGTGCCCTTTATCACCACTCTTACTCAACACTGTGCTAGAGGTCCTAGCCAGAAAAGGCAAGAAAAAGAAAGAGCATCCAAATTGGTAAGGAAGAAGTAAAAGTATCCCTATTTGCAGATGATATGACCTTATACACAGAAAACCCCAAAGAATCCACAAGAAAACTACTAGAACTAATAGAAGATTTCAGCAAAGTATCAGGATACAAGGTAAACAAAAAAAAATCAGTTGGATTCTCCTATACCAACAAAGAAAACTTCAAAGAGGAAATCACCAAATAGCATTTACAATAGCCCCCAAGAAGATAAAATACTTAGGAATAAATCTAACCAGAGATATAAAAGACCTATACAAAGACACAAGGAAAATATTATCCTAAGAGACAAAAGGGCCATTTAAACCAGAGACTTCATCAGCCTGGACCAGAAAAACTAGATGGTACCCAGCTACCACCAATAACCGCCGTGACAGGGAACACAACACAGAGTGCCTGACAGAGCAGGAGAAGAGTGTTGTGGAAAACTCAAATTCATGTAAGAAGATCAGATTTAATGTTCCGACTGAGACTAGAGGAACCCCGGGAGACATGGCCCCTGGACTCTGTTAACTCAGAACTAAAACCATTTTCAAAGCCTACTCTTCAGACAAAGATTAGATGGGACTATAAGACATAAAATAATACTCGTGAAGAATGTGCTTCCTAGTTCAAGTAGATAGATGAGACTAAATTGGCAGCTCCTGTCTGGAGGCAGAAAGGGATAGGAGCTGGTTGGATGGACACGGGAAACCTGGATTGGAAAGGGGGAGTGTGTTGTCACATTATAGGGATTGCAACTAGGGTCACATAACAATGTGTGTAAAAATTTTTGTACGAGCTGTAAACTTTCACCCAAAGCACAATAGATTAAAAAAAAAAAGTAAAAATAATTTATTGAATGCTTAATATATACACCAGGCACAACTCCTGTGTGTAAGTCTTCCTTATATCACCACTCAATTAAAGAGCTGAAAATAATTTCACTTCTCTTTGAATATTAAAAGAGTTGTATCTTTTGGTCCATACATATCTTGCCTCATATAATAGATGTTTAAATGCTTTTCTCCCTTGCGTGCTGTGAGGTATGGTTGTGGTTTTCCTTCTCTTTGCAGCCTCTGAATTGCAGTATGAAAAGGAATACATTGCTCAATAGGTATAGTTTCACAGGAAAAAACAGTACTAAGCTCTAAGTATGTGGTAGATACTACTGGCTGGTTTATTCAGCAGCTTTTCTCAATCCCTTTTTTTCTTGCTACCTCCTGCTAAAAACAAACTAGTTGCCACAGAGTGGATTCTAAATAAAACCCAACGCTTGCTTGCCCCACCTCCCTTGCAGCTAGAGGTAGTCATGTGATTCAGTTCCAGCCAAGGAGATATGACCAAAAAGTCTGCAACACAGGGAAAGGGGCCGTTTGGGAAAACTTTTACTTTCCTGAATTAAAAAGGGACAGATGAGACTGGTGCAGCCCTTCCCTCTTCCTACGGTGAACCCAGATCCGATGCAGGCCGTCACTTTGGGGCTTTGAGGGAAAGACAAAGAGAACGGCCTGACACCACGGGGTCACTAAACCAATACCAGTAGCTACTTGCCTCTGAACTTCCTGAAGGAAAAATAAATACCTTTATGGTTGGGCCACTGGAATCAGGCTTTCCGTTTCTTGCAGCCAAATTCAATCCTAACTGACATGAAGTAGGATATAAAGGTCAAAATCATGAAGACAATACACAAATGACTGAGGTGAAACAGTCATTTGGAGGAAGGCAGGCTTTGAGGTCAAACTGCTGTGTTTGAATACTGTCTACATGCCTTGCTAGCTGTGTAACCTTTGGGCAAGTTTACCTGTGCCTCAGTTTCCCCTTCTCTAAAAAGAGATCATTAAAGCACCTACCCAGCATTGCTGTTATTAGGTGCCATCAAGTCAATTTTCAACTCATAGCATCCCTATGTGACAAAGCAGAACTACCCCATAGGGTTTTCTAGGCTATAATCTTTACAGGAGCAGATTGTCAGATCTTTTCTCCCCATAGCTGCCGGTGGCTTCAAAAGGCCAATCTTTCAATTAGCAACTGAACGCTCAATCATTGTGCCACCAGAGCTCCTTTAATTCTCACAACATATGTTGTTTTATCTATAAAAATAAACTATTACCAAAATCACATAATAATGTGAGAGACTGACTTGATTTGTAAACTTTCACTTAAAGCACAATAAAAATCATTTTTTAAAAAAAATCACACAATAATTTAGGGATAAAGCAAAGACTAGATTTAAGTCATTGGTTCTTTTCAGAACTTGGAAAGGATAGTGTTTAAATGGCTGAGTGACCAAGGACAGGGAAAAGGAGGCAACCAAGGATTCCTGGAGGATCCAAGCCCTCCAGGGCCAGGTCCCAGCCTCTTCTTGTCCCCTTCTTACCCTTGCTGCTCTCTGAGCTCCAGCCACACTGGCCTTCCCTGTTGAACCTCTCTAGACGGGAAATTACATTTCCTAGCCTCCCCTGCAGCTAGATGTAGCCATGTGACTGTACACTGGCCAACTGGATGTGAATCCCACTGGCTGGAATGTGGACACGGAAGTGCACCATCTTGATGAATGTAGATGAGGGCAGGACCTTGGAGCAGCAGCACAAGGTGGGAGGAGCCTGGACCCCTGACAATTTTGGGGGCAGAACTGCCACATCAGTTGGGATTTCCACATGAACAAGAAATTAACTTTTATCTTAAGTCACTGTATTTGGGATCTTTGCCACATGTAGCCAAAACTGCATCCTAATACAGGCTCTCCGCTCAGGGCGTCTTCTCTTTCCTCTCCAAACAGATCAAACCCCCTATTGCGCTCACTGAACTCCATGGAGCTCCCCTTCACAGCATGGTTATGATTTTCCACTTATTTCTCCATCATCCTCACCAGACTGAAAGCCAACAAGGGCAGGGAGTGTTGCTCTGCACACCTTTGGGTTTCTGGCATCGGGCCCAGTACATGGATCTTCAGGAGACCCTCAAAGACTGTCGAATGAATGTGGTCAGGCCATGAGACGAATGTAGTTAAAGGCCTTGTCTTATAAGCGTATCTCACAGCCTGGTGGCTGTGTCTCCCACAGCGGGCATCTAAGAGGGTCTGAGATTTACCCCTTCAACCCCCACCCACTCAAGCCTTGCCTCACCTTTTCCCCAGGACCTCCCCGTACAGAAGTTCAAGAGAAAGACTATGACCAACTGCCTCAAGAAGAAACAAATATTACCAAATTACTTAATGAGGCTCATGTTTACATTTCATCTTCACGTAAATGTCTGTTCATTAAGAAACATGGGTTATATCCAAGATGTACTAATCCATGACAACAAGGAATAAAGAATATGTTTTCACAGACCTCATAATTGTTTTTTTAAAAAGACAATATTTTTAGGATATTTGTAGAAGAAAAAAAAATTTTTTTTTTTTTTTTTTTGTAGAAGAGGGACTGAAAATTAAAAACACCAACCTGCCAATAAGGAATGAGCTCTGGAAGAGTATAGTTACTGGGGATTTTTATTTTTCCTATACTCATTTCTGCATAATTTCACTTTATACTTTAAATCTCTTATAATATCAGACAAAGGAGCCCCAGTGGGGCAATGGTTAAGTGGTGGACCCCACCAGCCGCTGTGCGGGAGAAAGATGTGGCAGTCTGCTTCCATAAAGATTACAGTCCTGGAAACCCCATGGGGCAGTTCTACTCTGTCCAGTAGGATCATTATGAGTTGGAATAGACTCAGTGGCAACGGGTTTAATATCAGACAAAGAAGAGAAATCAGTAAGAGAAAAACAAAAAAGTTCCTTTAAGTAATTCAATCACTATCAAGTTTTTAGTAACAAAATACCTTGAACTTCCCAAGTGCAGATGGGTCCACAGCTCTCAGAGTTGTTAGAGCCCGCCTTCACTCGTAACCCACAGAGTTAAGGTATTTAGAAAAAAAAGACCTTTGCTATCAAGTCAATTCCGACTCATAGCGGCCCTATAGAACAGAGCAGAATTGTTCCATACCGTTTCCAAGGTGCGCCTGGTGGATTCAAACTGCTGATCTTTTGTTTAGCAGCTGTAGCTCTTAACCATTACGCCACCAGGGTTTTTAGAGGGCAATGGTAAAATTCTCACCTTTCATGTGAGAGACCCAGGATGGAGTCCCAGCCAGTGAGCCTCATGCGCAGTCTGTCAGTGGAGGCTTGCGTGTTAAGACGATGCTGAACAGGTTTCAGCAGAGCTTCCAGACTAAGAAAGATTAGGAAGTAACACCTGGTGATCCTTCTCCAAAAGTCAGCCAATGAAAACTCTCTGGGATCACAAAAGTCCAACCTTCAAGCGATCATAGGGATGATGCAGAACTGGACATTGTTTCATTCCGTTATACGTGGGGTCACCATGAGTCTGGGGCCAACTCGGCAACAGTAAACAACAACAAGATATTTAAGCAACGACAAGATATTTACTCCCGAACAGCAAATAAAAGCTGCTGAATAAATTTCCCCATGCCTCAGCCCAATTTCACAGCTGATATCCAATACATCTCCAAATCCTGGCATGCTCACCCAGACCCAGGCACCCTAAGACGCCCTAAAAAAAACTGGATGCAATAACCTAAATGGTCTCAGACGCCGGGGGTGAGCATCTGAATCTTGGGGTCAGGTTGTCTGGCTGGGTCCCATCCTGAGTCTGCCAAGATCTGCAACTGGCCCAGAGGATGCAAAGCCAAAAAAGGTCCAAACCTGGTGCCGTTGGGTCGATTCTGACTAATGGCGACCCCATCATTACAGAGTAGAAATGCCCCACAGGTTTTCTTGGCTGTAATCTTAATGGAAGCAGATCACCAGGCCTTTCTTCTGAGGTGCCACTGGGTGGGTTCGAACCACCCTTCCAGTTGTAGTCAAGCACAAGCCACGTGCACTGCCCAAGGAGCTTCCAAAGGGTGAAAGGGGATAATAAACCGGAAGAAAATCATCACACCAGGAATGTCCACTCCACTGTCCACCACTGTCCTCCTCCTGTCCAGCCTCCTCCTTTATCACCACAGCTAGCATCTGCTGAGCATCTACTACGTGCCAGATAGTGGGCTAAGCATCATCTACACAGTACCTCTTTTCTTCAGTACCCCTGCTTTACAGATGAGGAAACTGAGGCTCTCAGAAGTTAAGCAACTGGCCCCATAACACCCGGGGAGGTGGCGAAGCTGGTTCTCAAACCCAGGCTCCTGAACCTGCCCTCTTGATCCCAGCCACAACAGACCTCCTTGGCTTCCTTTTGAGCTGCACCATCCCCTTGTCCAACCATCCACATTCCTTTAGTGGCCAATGCTTGTCTCTCCCCTGAAACCCTTCCAAGAATAAGAGGGTCTGACTCAGGGTGAGCCCCTTCTTCTGACCCCTCCCCACACCAAGTGTCCAAGTGTGCTGGCTTTGACCACAACATGGTGTGTGAAATGGCCCACCCAGGCTCCCAGATCTCGGATGGAACAATCTAAAATACTGGAACCACCAGCTGCCATCAAGTCCACTCCAACCCATGGCATCCCCATGTATGTCAGAGTGTCCACTGGGTGGACTTGCACCTCCAACCTTTCAGTTAGCAGCCTAGTGTGATAACCATCTGCACTGCCCAGAGACTTCGTTTTCCAAAAAGGGCTGGCCCAATTTACCATTCCGGCAAGGTCCGAGGATATCCATTATTATTATTATTTTTAAGAGCAGCTGACGAGTGCACATTAATGACCATCTCTTCCCTGGTCCTCCCAATTAGCCTTGTAAGCCTGAAGACCAGTGGTCCAGAAGACAGCTGGAGCCACCTGGCATTGGGTAATGTGACCTCGTGGTTATAATTAGGTTGCACTATCTGGAAGCCCTTTGATAAGGCTTCTTCTTCAACATCATTAATTCACTAGCTCAGGGTCAAGAAGAAAAGGTCCTATTAGATTACACTCTGAGGATGTTGTCGTTGTTGTGTGTCATTGACTCATAACAACCCTATAGGACAGAGAAGAACTGTCCCGTAGGGTTCCCTAGACTGTAAATTTTACGGGGGCAGATCGCCAGGTCTTTTCTCTCAGGGAGCAGCTAGTGGGTTCCAACTGACCATTCTGTTAGCGCTTAACCACTGTGCCACCAGGGCTCCTTTCTCTGAGGGTAGTAAACCAAAAGCACCAGTTGCCCTAGAGTGGATGCTGACTGATAAGGACAGCAGCTATAGTTTAATGAGGCTCTCTAACGCTTCGGAGAACCTGGGTGGTGCAAAGGGAACCCTGATAGCACGATGGTTAAGCTCTCGGCTGCTAACCTAAAGGTCAGCAGTTCGAACTCACCAGTCATTCCATGGGAGCAAGACGTGGCAGTCTGCTTCTGTAAAGATTACAGCCTTGGAAACCCTGTGGGGCAGTTCTACTCTCTGTCCTATAGGGTCACCATAAACTAAAATCAACTGGACTGCAACAGGTTTGGTTTGGGACTTGGGGGGTACAAAGAGTTAACTCACCTGTCTGCTAACCAAGAGGTTGAAGGTTCGAATCCACCCAGAGACAACTTGGAAGAAAGGTCTGGTGATCTACTTCTGAAAAAATCAGCCATTAAAAACCCTATGGAGTACAGTTCTACTCTGACACACATGGGGGCACAATGAGTCAGAGTCAGCTCAACAGCAACTTTAGAAAACAGAAAAGAAACAAAGAAGGCAATAGCTAGTGAAAGCCTTTGAAATGCTCTGTGCTATTCATTTCATGCCTGAGAGTATGTTCTAAGGAAATAAACCAAAAGGCTCTATCTACACAATATTCATTACAATGTTTTCTTTAAAAGAAAAAAAAAAGAAATCCCAGCAACAAACTAAATGGCACACCAAAGGTAATAATTATGCCAATTACAGTCCACCAATTCAAGGAAATATTGATTAGACATTTAAAGGTTATGAAGGAACCTTTAACAAAGGTTATGTAGGAACATGCGAAAATGTTTACAACCACAGTAAATAAAAATTAGAATTCAAAATGATACGTACTCTATAAAAACAACCTTGCAAAAACTACGTACCTTGACAGGCAAGAATCATATGTTAATGAGCCAAAAGGAAATGTTATTGGCCAAAAGACAAAACAATGGCCTATGAAAACACATATATTTTTTTAACATATATGGTAGACAAAGGGGCAAGATGCCCAATAAACCAAGAAAAACACAAACCAATGTAACCATGAGCAAAAAGACATGGAAAGAAACACATGAAAAAGAATATGCAAACCGTTCTGGAATATGCCACAGGACACTCAGAAATGGGAATTCTCATCCGCTGTCACTGGGAATGGATTTATTCCAACCTTTTGGGAAAATAACCAGCTAATAGCTAGTATCTACTAAAAATAAAAATTGCCAGGGGTGGGTGGAAGGGAGGGAAAAGGAAGACTCAATAGTTAGGGGACAATGAGCTTCTGTTAAGAATGACAGAGCTCCCAGACACGCTTTTAACTCAGAACTGAAGCCACTGTCGAAGTTCACCCTCCAGCCAAAGATCAGACAGGTCTATAAAACAAACAGTAACACATGTGAGGACCATACTTCTTAGTTCGATCATGTATACAAAAACAAAAGGGAAACACCTGCTCAAAAGCAATGATGAGAAGGCTGGAAGGGACAGGAAAAATGGATGGAGGGAAACAGGGAACTGGGGTGTCAAAGGGGAGAGTGTTGACACATTGCAGGGATTGCAACCAATGTCACCAATTTATGTATGAATTGTTGAATGAGAAATGAATTTGCTCGGTAAAGTTTCACCTAAAGCACAATAAAAGATAAATACATAAAATGAGAGATGGAAAAACAATCGAGAACTACAAACAGAGATGGTTGAACAACATAATGAATGTAAATGTCACAGAGCTGTTCATGTGAAGACTGTAGAAATGGCAAATGCTTTGTTATCTATATATCTACCACAATTTAAAAATGAATAAAAATTTACACCGTTTGACCCATGAACAAGAATGTTTATGGAAGCATCATTTACAGGGACAAAATAATCAAAATCAATGGGAGGGAAAAATTAACACAATCAGTGGCCAGGAATAGAGAAATGGCTAAATTAATTACAGCAAATCTATATCTTGGAATATTCTACAGCTGTTGTAAAGATTTAGTGAGATGCTGTGTATTGAAATGGGTGGCATATTAAGCAAAAACAACACAGAGTAATGATTATAGCATCACTTGTTTTGCTTTAAACATTTACGTTTCCTCATATTTGTATTAAACCCGTTGCCATCAAGTCAATTCCGACTCATAGCAACCCTACAGAAGAAGAGGATGTGAAACCAGGGGCATCACTGCTGATGTCAGGTGGACCCTGCCTGAAAGCACAGAATACCAGAAAGATGTTTACCTGTGTTTTATTGACTATGCAAAGGCATTCCCCTGTGTGGATCAAAACAAATTATGGATAACACTGCAGAGAATGGGAATTCCAGAACACTTAATTGTGCCCATGAGGAATCTGAACATGGATCAAGAAGCAGTCGTTCAAACAGAACAAGGGGATACTGCATGGTTTAAACTCAGGGAAACTGTGTTACGGTTGTATTCTTTCACGATACCTATTCAATCTGTATGCTGAGCAAATAATATGAGAAACTGGGCTGTATGAAGAAGAACGGGGCATCAGGATTGGAGGAAGACTCATTAACAACCTGCATTATGCAGATGACACAACCTTGCTTGCTGAAAGTGAAAAGGACTTGAAGCACTTGCTGATGAAGATCCAAGACCACAGCCTTCAATATGGATTACACCTCAACATAAAGAAAACAAATATCCTCACAACTGGACCAATAAGCAACATCATTATAAACAGAGAAAAGACTGAGGTTTTCAAGGATTTCATTTTACTCAGATCCACAATCAACACCCATGGAAACAGCAGTCAAGAAATCAAGACACAATGCATTGGGCAAATCTGCTACAAGAGATCTCTTTAAAGTGTTAAAAAGCAAAGATGCCACCTTGAAGACTAAGGTGCGCCTGACTCAAGCCATGGTGTTTTCAGTTGCCTCATCTGCATGCAAAAGCTGGATAATAAATAAGGAAGACTGAAGAACAACTGACACCTTTGAATTGCGGTGTTGGCGAAGAATTTTGAATACACCATGGACTGCCAAAAGAACAAACAAATCTGTCTTGGAAGAAGTACAACCAGAATACTCCGTGGAAGCAAAGATGACAAGATTGCGTCTCACATACTTTAAACATGTTTACAGGAGAGATCAGTCCCTGGAGAAGGACATCACCATTGCTAAAGTACAGGCTCATGAAAAAAGGGGAAGACCTTCAATGAGATGGACTGCCACAGTGGCTGCAACAATGGGCTCAAGTATAACAACTGTAAGAATGGTGCAGGACCGGACAGTGTTTCATTTTGTTGCGCACAGGGTCACTATGAGTTGGAACCGACTCAAGGGCACCTAAAAACATGTTTATATAACTACAGAGAAAAGAATGTAAGAATACCCACGTTGCATGTTAATGCTTTACTTAAATATCTCTACCCTGTTCTGACAGTGGGTATCACTTTTGTAATCAGAAAACTCTTAAATTTAAAATAGAAAGTTTACGTGTAAAAATTAAAACAGGTGTATTAGCATGAATGGGTTATTAAGTAAAGCTTTCACACGTTGTTAAATCATTGATTTAAAAGAGCTTGTAAAATTTAACAGCAGGACCAAAGAATGCTTAATGAAACAAAACCATCTCCCTCATACTGCTGTCTCCTGGATCACAGAGCTGAACCTTCCGGAATGTAAGGTTTAACTCAACTGGACAAAACCTTCCCACCTACACAAAAGCAACCTGAGCCTGGTCAATTCCTCGCTTGCTCTACACTCTGGAATGCCAAGAACACAAGTTCTTAATAAATGCTGGTGGGTCCATTAGTGGGAGTATAAAGTCCTGCAGGAACCTGCCAAATAATTTTCAAGTTTCAAAATACATCTATCCCTCAACCCAGTAATTTCACTGGGGGGAATGTACTCTGTTGAATCATTTACACGTATACATGCATACATGTGCAACGATGCATGCCCATGAAAGCTCACAGCGGCACCACTGAGGATGCCAAACACTGAAAACAACCCGAAAGCCACCAAGAAGAGAGGTGGGGAATACATGGCATAGTCATAATAGAATGCATGTGTCTTGTAAAGAAGTGCTATCGATTTGCATGGACTAACATAGAAAAATGAAGCCCTGGCTGCACTCGGCTGCTAACTGAAAGGTCGGCAGTTTGAGCTCAAGAGCTGCTCCAAGAAGAAAGATGTGGCAATCTGCTTCCATAAAGATTACAGCCCTGGAAACCCTATAGGGCACTTCTACTCTGTCCTATAGGGTCACTATGAGTCGGAATCGACTCGATGGCAACGGGTTTGCTTTTTTTGTTTTATAAAGACCAAAGTTTATTAATGGTTACCAGGGGCAATGGGTTAACACAGAAGATGAACAGGTTTTTAAATGAAAAAGAGCAAGATGCAGAACAGTATTTAGCATATGAAACTATTTGAAGAGGGAAAAAGAATACACATACCCCTACATACATATTTGCATATGCTGGAAATTTTTCTAGAAGACATTCAAGAAAGTATCATCAGTGGTTACTTCTGAGGGCGGCAGGAAGCTACTGAAACTTTTACCGTTCAATCTATACCCTTCTATAAAAAAACCAAACGAAGCCAGTTGCCACTGAATCTACTCCGACTCATGGAGACCCCACGTGTGTCCGAGGAGAACTGTGCTCCACAGGGTTTTCAATGGCTGTGATTTTTCAGAAGTAGATCGCCTGACCTTTCTTTCAAGGCACCTCTGGGTGGATTCAAACAAACTCTTCAGTTAGTAGCCAAGCGCTTACCCATCTGTGCTGCCCCAGGACTCCCAGACTTTTTAAAAGTAAGAGCATAATCAGAAAAGTTAGAGTGCAAAGTCTTCCTCATGCAATCAGCCAGGTCAATTCAACGACAACTAGTTTTAAAAGAAGAGCTTCTAGCAAAAATAGAAAGTCATCTTAATCACACAAGATAGCACTTCTACTTAAAAAAAAAAAAAAAAAACTCATCATCTTAATAGGTTATGAAAAGCTTTTGGCAGGGGTAACCAAGAGGGAGCTGAGGCATAGGGAATCCCCCACCAGTGAGAAAAATTTGGTCTGACCCTGAAGTTTCAGTTAAGGTTCTAAGACTCAGATGAGACTCATAAAAAAACTAATTTTAAAAACCTGAGACTCGTTCAAACTTAAGTGCAGCAGAAGGCCCATGCCTTTGCTGGGCCACCATTTCCTTCCAAGCTGGGATAAGCACCCGCCTTGGAATTTCCAAGCCCTTATTGTTACCGCAAGCAGTCCTGGTAACCACAGGACTTTAACAATCACCTGCTAACCGAAAAGTCAGCGGTTCAAACCCACTGGCAACTCCACAGGAGAAAGATATGGCAGTCTGCTTCTGTAAAGGTTTACAGCCTTGGAAACCCTACAGGCAGTTCTACCGTCCTACAGGGTCCCTACGAGTCAGAACCGACTCAACATCAAAAGGTTTTTTTTGGGGTAATTACCACAAGCCATTTTATTAGTGCTTTTATACATTCTGCATTTGCTCCAGGCCAGATTTTTATGAGATGGACTCCGAGGTTCTACAGAGTTAAAACTGTGAGACTTTGACCCAACCAAGCTCCTCAGGGCCTTTGCACTTGCTACTGCCACTCCCTGGGATGCCCTTCCCCAGATCCTTGAATAGCCAGCTTCACCACCCAGGTCTTGAAAGGCCTTCCCCAGACACATCTGTAATGCAGTGGGGACCCCACCCCACTTCTTCCTGTTGAACGTCTTTGCAGCACTTAGCCCTATCTGAAACCATTTGGGTTATCCCTGGTGTAATTTCTGTGAGAACATGGGCCGCCTCTGTCTTGTTCATTGTTGTATTCCTAGTTCCAAAGCAGGGCCAGCACCTCATTCAACTAACAATAAAGGATTGGATAAATGAATGCGTGAGAAATGTTGTGGGAACACGACAGAATGAGTCAGGGGTTTAAAAGACCCCACTGACATCCTTCTTACTGGAAAAACTCAAGCTCTTGAAAAATGAATGCTTCCCAGTGAGGAGGGCATCCCCCAAGCAAGTAGTTACATAAGAGGCCAGTAAAAGGTAAACTGAGGTTCTCAGGAGGAAACCCAGAGAGGGAAGGGAAAAGCCCCCCAAAAAGTCTGAGGGTTATGGGATGCCCACCTAGAGCTGCCCTCCCTGGTCATCTGGACCTGTTCACAGAACTTGGAAACCACCCTCCAGCAGATGAACCCCACAATTAAATCAAGGGGACACTTAGGTAGAGTCTCAACTTTATAACTGTCCGCCTCTCCTGGGGCAGTTTAAAATGAAGGGGTAGAGTTTCAACGGCAGCCTCTAACAAAAGGCATTTTCACCCTGAGACTGAATCATCGCACACACTCCAACCAGAAGCATCAGGTTAAAAAAACCCAGTTCTTGAAAAAAAAAAAAAAAATTTTTTTTTTTTTTTTAGAGGAAAATGGCATACTGCCGCAAAAGCGCACGTGCTGCAGCAAGGTCCTTCTCTAGCTAATGAGAGTTTAACCTCCTTAACGAGTCATTAAGCTTCTCCAAGGCAACCCCAACAAGCCAATTACCCTAGAACTCCCAACGGCCTAAAATGTCTTAGGGAAATACAAAGATGAGGGTGAAAGTCTCACCCAAAATTTCTTCTCTAGATTCTTCCATACCACTGGTTGTCGAAGGTGGGGAATTTTGCCCCAAGGGGGATATTTGGCAATGTCTGGAGGCATTTTTGGTTGTCACAACTGGGGAAGTACTACTAGCATTTAGTGGGCAGAGGCCAGAGGAGCCGCTAAACATCCTGCAAAGCACAGGACAACCCCCACCATAAAGAACCAGCTGGCCTAAAATGTCAACAATGCCCCACACCTACCACCCCCCAAAACTGGATTCCCCAATTTCAACTGTAAGAGGTAAATACAGGTCCAAGCCTCCACAAAGATGTTGTCCCAGTTTCCTTGCCAGGCTGGGGGAAGCCCTCGTTTCAGGATGTCCAGGCCCTTGTTATTAAGACAGTCATACTATTAGCACAGTATTTATTTATGCAAAAATGCTCAGGCAAGTTTTATTAAGCTATAACTTTACTAATCATTAAGATCTGATAATAAAAGCTAGAGCCTACCCCACCATGAAAGCCTAGACCCAACATACAAATTATATGCTTGCTTCAGATTCCTCAGGCACTGATAATTAGTTTATCCATCTTTCTCCTGCCAACATGCCTGTGCCAGAGGAGTCAGGGTTTTGGCGTCATGAAACTAGCGAGTCAGATCGGCCACAGTCGTTCTACCAAAAGGTTTGGCTTCTAAGCAGGGGATATCAAGTCCAACGCCTACAGGTGCCAAATAGGTTCCATCATGGAGGAAGCGGACAAGGTGTGAGGAAGCACAAGAAGACCACAAGGGACACTTCACCTTAGAATTGAAGCTACAGTAAGGAGGAGTGAGGACTGCAGCTAACTGGAGAGAATAAGCCTGTTTGAGGGGGCAGCCCCAGCTGACCACTACTGTGTCCAAATGCAGGCCCAGCGTTGTCAGGTCTTCTGATTTTTCAGAAGCCAGCTATCTAGATTTTTCTGTGGAAACTTCCAATCAGTAAATACTGGCAATCCCAGCACTTCATATAATTAAAAAAAAAAAAAAAAAGTCAAACCAGCACATTGGTGTCCTAGATCCAGCTCCCAGTTTGAAATGTGTACCTCAGGCAGTAAATTAGATTCAAATGCTAATTGTGCTTATGGTGTGCAAGGCACTGGGTCCTGACAAGGTACGAGATGGATGAGCCTCCGTTCTGACTCTGAAGGAGCCACAGCCTTACAACGTAAAATATAAGCAGTCTAACCTATAAACTGGACGGCTCAGCCTGAGTACCCAGTACAGACAGGCATGCTTCGAATTACTTTCTGAGTATAGACTATGTGCCAAGTGCTGCTCTGGGCACTGAGATTACAGCCGTAAAAAAACACAGAAGAAATCTGCAGAGTTGACTTTCCGGTCATACAAGGTAAATAAAATGAATAAGCAAAATATAGTTTTATGGTGTATTAGAAAATAGTTAAGTATTATTGAAAGGTCCCAGTAGGGCATGAACCGTGCTCATCTACAAGCCTAACAAACGGATGTAAAGCTAGAAGCGCTCACTCACCTATGCCAAGAAATTTGGGAGACAGCTACCTGGCCAACTGACTGAAAGGGAGCCACACTTGTACCCATTCCAAAGAAAGGTAATCCAATGGAATGCAGAAATTATCAAATGATACCATTAATATTACACACAAGTAAAATTATGCTGAAGATAAGTGAAAATGGTTGTAGGAGTACACTGACAGGGAACTGCCAGAAATTCAAGCCCGATTCAGAAGAGGATGTGCAATGAAGGATATCACTGCTGATGTCAGATGGATCTTGGCTGAAGGCAAAAAATATCAAAAAGATGTTACCTGTGTTTTATTGACTATGCAAAGGCATTAGACTGGATAACATTGAGAAAAATGGGAATTCTAGAACACTTAATTGTGCGCAGGAGAACCTGTACTTAGACCAAGAGGCAGTCGTTCGAACAGACCAAGGGGATACTGCCTGGTTTAACGTCAGGAAACTTGTCAGGGTTGTATCCTTTGACCGTACTTATTCAATCTGCATGCTGAGCAAATAGTTCGAGAAGCTGGACTATATGAAAAAGAACAGGGCATCAGGACTGGAGGAAGACTCATTAACAACCAGTGACATGCAGATGACACAATCTTACTTGCTGAAAGTGAAGAGGACTTGAAGCACCTGCTGATGAAGATCTAAGACCACAGCCTTCAGTGTGGATTACACCTCGACATTAAGAAAACAAAAATCCTCACAACTGGACCAATAAGGAACATCATGATAAATGGAGAAAAGACTGACATTGTCAGGGATTTCATTTTACTTGGATCCACAATCAACACCCATGGAAGCAGCAGTCAAGAAATCAAACAATGCACTACACTGGGCAAATCTGCTGCAAAAAAACGCCAAAAAAACCAAACCCGTTGCCGTCGAGTCGATTCCGACTCATAGCGACCCTATAGGACAGAGTAGAACTGTCCCATAGAGTTTCCAAGGAGCTCCTGGTGGATTCGAACTGCCAACTTTTAGGTTAGCAGCCGTAGCACTTAACCACTACGCCACCAGGGTCCTCTGCTGCAAAAGACCTCTTTAAAGTGTTACAAAGCAAAATGTCACTTTGAGGACTGAGGTGCGCCTGACCCAAGCCATGATGTTTTCAACTGCCTCGTAATGCAAGCAAAAGCTGGACAACGAAAAAGGAAGTCTAAAGAAGAATCGATGCCTTTGAATTATGGTGTTGGCAAAGGATATGGAATATATCATGGGCTGCCCCAAGAATGAACAAATCTGTCTTGGAAGAAGTATAGCCAGAACACTCTTTATAGGTGAGGATGGCAAGACTTCGTCTCACATACTTTGGGCACGTTATCAGGAGAGACCAGTCCCTGAAGCAGGACATCACGCTTGGTCAAGTAGAGGGTCAAAAAAAAAGAGATAGACTGACACAGTGGTTGCAACAATGGGCTCAAACAGCAATTACTGTGAGGATGGCACAGGATCAGGCACTGTCTCACTCTTTTGTACACAGGGTCATTATGAGTCAGAACCGACTCAACAGCACCTAACAACAGCTAACCTAAAGGCCGGTGTTTGGAATCCACCCAGCAGTGCGACAGAGGGGCATGGTGATCTGCTTCCATAAAGGTTACAGACAAGAAAACCCTGTGAGGCAGTTCTACTCTGTAACGCGTGGGGTCGTCATGAGTCAACATATACTCAACTGCAGCAGGTTTGTTTGTTTTTTTTTTAAGTGTTATCTGGGGGAGGCAGGAAAGAGAATTGGGAATGCAAGGAAAGAATTGGGGGAAGAAGAGGGCCAGGCTACCTGAGATGACATTTGAACAAGGATTTGAAGGGGGTGAAGGAGGACCCAAGTATCTGGGGGAAGAGCCTTCCAGGCAGCAGGAAAAGCAAGTGCAAAGTCTCTGAGGCAGGTGCAGGCCTGGTGGCCACTGTGACTGGAATGAGACAGAGACTAACAGAGGAAGAGGATGGAGAGGTAATGGGGGCCCACTGTATGCACTTTCGCTTCTACCCTGACGGAACTAGGGAGCCATAGCAGGGTTTTAAGCAGAGGAGGAACAGGATGTGGCCTACTCATAACCATATCCCTCTGACTGCTGGGCTGAGACTACACTGTTGGGGCTGAGGGTGGAAGCAGGGAGGGCAGTGAGGAGGCTACTGAGACTATGCTGGCTCAGGCCGCAGTGGTAGCCTGGGAGGTGTGAGAAGCAGGCAGAGCTGGATACATTTTGAAACGACCCGCAACAGGATTTGCTGACAGATCAGATGTGGAATGGGAGAGAAAGAGGACAGTCAAGGATGACACAAGGTTTTGGCCTGAGCCTTGGTGAGGACAGTGGTGGGGAGGACTGCAGAGGTGTGAGACGCCTATGAGACACTGAGGTGGAAATGAAACCAAACCAAACCCACTGCAGTCAAGTTGATTCTGACTCAGAGCGACCCTATAGGACAGAGTAGAATTGGCCCATAGGGTTTTCACAGCTGTCAATCTTTACAGAAATAGACTACCACATCTTTCTCTCATGGAGCAGGGTGGATTCAAACCACCAACCTTTTGGTTAGCAGTCGAGCACTTTAACCACTGTGCCACCAGGGCTCCTCCATGTAAAAACAGCCTACAAGTTGAGTCCATGGATGGAAAGAGATTTTTCATCCACTACCTCCAAGACTATCACAAATGGAAATCGCACAGCTCAGGAGAAGAAGAACACAGCCTCTCTCCTGAAAGTCTCCACCAAACAGGCCAGCTGTGGCGTCCTTTTGCCAAGGCCAAAGGGTTGCCCAAGGAGTCCTGAATTACCTCTTTGAGAACCTGTCATCTCAAAGGTTCTTCTGTTCTCCTCCCGAAGCCACTGCCTGCACAGTGTCACCTTGGGCCCCTCATACTGCCATTCCGGGCCTCAGATCCAACATCTGTGCAGGGGAATGAGTGCGGGGGAGGACCCCGTGTGCTCCAAGGTCCCTTTCAGCTCTTACAATCCATGAGGACGGGAGGGGGCCTGGAAGGACGGGTGGATAAAAAGGCAAAGAGGAGAGGAAGCAAAGTGATGAGTTTGAAAATCAACAGAGTACTCGGAGGACAGAAAAAACGTGGTTCTTCATTGACGGTTGTGAAACCAAGCACAGATATTAAAGCTAGAATTAGACTGACTCCAAGGCCAGGTCTTATCCCAAGCGGAATTTCTAATAGCTTCTAAGAAATGCTTCTCCATTACCAACTGCAGGGCCCTCTTGGCAGCCGACTGGAATATTCAGGGTTTACTGGCTATGCTGGAGAATGCTAGAGGGCATCTCTGAGGTGAATATCAGTGCCAGGGCCAACTCACTCCAGGGGCTGAGACTCACGTCCGCTGCTTCTGTTCAACCC
This sequence comes from Loxodonta africana, assembly GCF_030014295.1. Taxonomy (NCBI): domain Eukaryota; kingdom Metazoa; phylum Chordata; class Mammalia; order Proboscidea; family Elephantidae; genus Loxodonta; species Loxodonta africana. Next base: position 72,679,789 of record NC_087353.1, on the reverse strand, counting down.
CAGCAGCAACAGGTGTGGCAGCAAAAACGAACTCAGGAATTCCAGCTGGTGAGGCCCACTTACGTTTATTAAGCGCTAAGACATCCCTGGAGCCCTGGTAGCACAGTGGTTAAGAGCACATCTGCTAACCAAAAGGTCAGTGGTTGGAATCAATCCAACAAGCTGCTCCCTGGAAACTCTAGGGGGCAGTTCTACCCTGCCCTATAGGGTCACAATGGGTCTGAATTGACTCAACAGCAACAGGTTTGGCTTTTGGTTTTAAGGCATCCCTGGGGGCGCAGCGGTTAAGTGCTTGGTTGCTAACCAAAGGGTCGGCAGTTCGAACCCACCAGCTACTCCACAGGAGACAGATGTGGCAATCAACTCTTGTAAAGATTTACAGCCTAGGAAACCCTATGGGGCAGTTCTATTCTGTCATACAGGGTGGAGTCAACTCAACAGCACACAAAAACAACAAAGCATCCCTGGGTGGTGCACATAGTTAATGTACTTGGTTGCTAACCAAAAGATTGGAGGTTCGAGTCCACCCAGAGGCACCTCAGAAGAAAGGCCTGGCAGTCTACTTCTGAAAAATCAGGCACTGAAAACCCCACAGAGCATATTCCTACTCTGACACACACACGGGTTGCAATGAATTGGAATCGACTCGACAGCAACTGAATTTTACTTTGTTTTTAGGCCATACCGAGAAGCAATGTTCTAAGCACCTGCCAAGAGTTCACTCGCTTATTCTTCCTACTACCACTTTTTGCCAGAGACTATTATCATCAACCCGATTGTCCACATGGGGAAACAGAGGCACAAAGAAAAGTAACTTACCTAAGCTATCCAGCTGGTAAGCCACAGAGCCAGGATTTGTAAACCCACACTACACTGCTTATTTGTTTTCTCTACTTTTTCACATTTTCTGATTTTTCACTCTGGGCACGCATCACATTAGTAAACAAATGTTTTTTTTTAAAAACTAACTTGTATGGAGAAACCCAGACTCAACTTTCCCAACCTTCATTCAAATATCAACCACAAAACAGCCCCTTCTGCCAGCCTACAGTCCCCAAACAAAGCCAAGCACCTGTGAACTCAGCCTCTATTTTCCATGTAGATAACAGACTTTCCCTTTTCTCATTCCAGAGCATTTGCCTGAGTGGACTTGATAAGTCCACAGACCTCTCACCATTGGCCATGTCCCCCGCTCAAGTTTTTCTGGGCCCGGAAGCAGACACTCCCAGGAACAAAGCTTCTGATAGAGTCACAGGTGGGCCAGTCACCTTGATTTTTTTTTCTTACTGATAAGTATGTAGGTAACAGAGAACATCTGCCATTTCTACAACCTTCACAGGTACAGTTCAGTGGCATTAATTGCGTTTAGTCATCGCCATCAACAGTCCTCGAATTTTTCTAACATCCTTAACAGAAGCTCAGTGCTAAGCATTGTGTCTTCCTTTCTCCCTCTATCCCTCCCACCCCTAGTAAAACTTTTGTCTCTACATACTTGCTGATTCTAGATATTGCATACAATTTCATACAATATTTGCCCTTTCGCGGCTGACTTATTTCACTCAGCGTTAACGTTTTCAAGGTCACCTTGATTTTTAAACACATGACTTTGGTCATAAGAGAAGCCAGGCATGAGTTGGCAGGCAGATCCCACAGCCCAATCCCATCCCCAAACATCAAATGAAAAGTGGGCTCAAACACATGCAACTCGAAACACACGAACTTCATCTTTAGAAAGAATAATAATCATTGTTTAACTCTGTTTAACACTGTTTTACTCTTCACAACAACCCTAGGAGGTTGTGACATTTATTACCTGCCCCCATTTTACAGATGAGGAAAACTGAGGCACAAAGAGGTGAAGTGCCTTGCCCAACGTCACGCGCTTATCTAACTGGCTGGGAAGCCAGTCTTTCCCAGCCTTAAGCCTTAATTACAACTGGGATGGAGAGCAGGAGGGTCAATCTACAGGTTTGTCCTCACTGCCAATTAGAGTCCAACTCTGCAAAAGGTCTGCTCTCCAATCACTCCTAGACCCTGAATGCAAAGCACATGTCCTATTCGCAGCCCTGGAGCAAATCTCCAACTGCACTGGCCAGAAAATGCGAAACAAAAAGGCAGGGCTGCTGGTTGTTCTACCAAAAGGATACCCTGCTCAAAACTAAATCCTTCCAGTAAAAATACAGCCTTCAAGGAAAAGACTATGAAACAGGACAAGAAGGTATTTTCAGAAGCTAAACACCAGTTCCCAGGAGACAAAGGTGATTCTTTCTCCTAATTCCTTAACTAAAGATGAAAAACTATTGTGATGGTTAAAGTTGTATATCATCTTGGGCTGGGCCGTGATTCTCAGTGGTTTGGCAATTGTGCGATGATCAGTTACCCTCCATTTTGTGATATAATGTAATCCCCTCCATGATGTGATCTGATGTGATCAGCCAATCAGCTGTAAGCAGAATTTCTTTGGGGGGGGGCCTGCATCCAATATATCAAGATGCTCTGGCAAAGCTTACTGGCTTTTGCTCCCTCTGGATCCTGCATCCAGCTCATCGTTATTTGACTTCTGGTTCCTGGGACTTGAGCCAGTGGCCCGCTGTATTGCCTGCCAATCTTAGGATTCCATGGTCTCTGCAGCCTGTGAGACAGCAGCCTGCTGTCTGACCTTCCAATCTTGGGTTCATCAGCCCCTACAGCTACGTGAGTCAGGAGAAGCCTCCAGTCTGATTCGGGACTTGCCAGCCTCTACAACCATGTGAGCCATTTCCTTGAGATAAATATACACATATATACACATATTCATACACATATATATACACACATATACACATGGCAACTCTGGTGGCATAGTGGTTAAGAGCTATGCCTGCTAACCAAAAGGTCAACAGTTCGAATCCACCAGGTGCTCCTTGGAAACCACATGGGGCAGGCCTACTCTGTCCTACAGGGTTGCTATAAGTCTGAATCAACTTGATGGCAATGGATTCTTTTGGTTTTTATACATACATATATATGTATATATACACACACACATATATATACACACAGAGATAGAGCACTTTGGTGGTGCAGTAGTTAAAAGCTCAGCTGTTTACCAAAAGGTCAGCAGTTCAAATCTACCAGGTGCTCCTTGGAAATCCTACATGGCAGTTATACTCTGTCCTATAGGGCTTATAGGGCTACTATGAGTTGAAAATTACTCAATAGCAACAGGTTCATATACATACATGTATATATATGTATAGATATATAAGCTTCACTGGTTTTGCTTCTATAGAGAACCCAGCCTAAGACAACTATCACGTCCAGATTGGCTTACTGCATCTACCAGTAGTCAAGACAGCATGACACAGAAGTGCCCTACCCTGAACAAAGGGGCAAATCGTATTACACCGTTGCTAAAGCCCAAGGCACTAGGGATTAAACCACACGGGAAGTGAACTCTTGAGACCCAAGCAAGCACGACATCACCCATGCTGAAGAAAACTCGGTGGGGTAAAAACCAGTGAGGAGGCCCACATTACAGGGGTGGGGTAGACATACCCCACAGGTACTACAGGTACTAGAGCCCTAGGAATCCTCAGTTGCACCCCAAGCCTGACCCTGGGGGTGGGGGGACACAGAGCAGGGGTGAGCAGCCATCTTCTCCCCTTGATCTCCCCCTGTTCCCCCAAATTGCCCCTGGAGCATTTAGGCAGAAAAAAAGGAAAAGATGACAAAAATATGTAACCACAGCACAGTAATGCGGATGAAAACACCTGAGGAGGGGGCAAACGCCAACCCAATCAGTGGGAACCCCCCTTCTGCAGCCCAAGCCTCTCCCCAGCTCAGCTCTTTGGTAATGGGGTGCTCTTTGTGGAAGGGGGACCCCGATCCAGAGAGATGGGAGAACACAGGCAGAGACACCTCTCTTTACTGTCCCCCAGCTCTGGCGTCTGCTTCCCTGAGAAGTTATTTTTAATTGAGGGAGGGAATCCCAAAGCATGAAGGGCCCCTCTTTCCGGCCCCTCGCCGAGGGTCTGGGCCCTTCCCCACCTCCAAAGCCCTAGGGCTGGGCTCTTGCCTTCCCCCCATCCCACACTCGACTTCCCTGAAACCGAGTCACGCAAGCTTCCCCATCAGTTCCACAAACGAAGGGGCCCGGGCGGCGGCGGCTGGGGAGCGGAACCCCCAGGCCGGCGGCGGAGCCGGGAGGCGGGCTCCGGGTCCTCAGCGGGCGCCCCGGAGCTGCGGGCCCGGCCCGCCCTGCCCAGCGCTTCCCCTGCTGCGCCAGCCTGCCAGCCCGCCGGCCTCCTTCCCTCCCTCTCTCCTTCCCTCCCTCCCTCCGGCGGCCCCACGCGGCCCCGGCGGCCGCGAGCACGTACCCACAAGGGGTCGGAGCCATCGGCGCTGCAGAAGCCCCGGAGCGCCATGCGGCCGGCGCGGGCGGCGGGCACGGGCGGCGGGCAGCAGGCGGCGGATGGCCCGGCTGTAGCTGTAGCTGTAGCAGCGGCGGCGGCGGCGGGAGGGCCCGAGGCGGCGGCGGAGGAGCTGGAGCCGCAACGCCGCCTGGTTGGCCCGCGCGTCACGGGGATGCGGCGGCCCCGCCCCGGCCGGCTCACCTCGGCGCGGCACAGCGGACCGCCCACGCGGGCTCGACCCCCGCCACCTCCGCGCCCCCGGCGCCCAGGGCTTCCGGGCCCCCAGGCCACCGCCCTTGCGCCTGTGCCCACATCCTCAGGGGTCGCCGGATCCCACCCCCTACGGAGGCCTGGCGAGGGTTTGCTAACCCTCCGAAAGCGGCCCGGGTTTTTGTGCCCAGACCCTGCGTCCAGTTTTCGAATCCTGTTAAAACAACAGCGACGACAACAGTAATGATAACAAGGAGAAAACAGTGTGCCAAACATCTTAGCTGCGTTCTCACGACAGCCTCGCTAATATTACTTCCTTTTTTTTTTTTTTTTTTTTGTGACGCGGCTCTTTTTTTTTTTTTTTTTTAAATAAGGACGTTGAGAGATTAACAGGCAGCATCTGTCTTGGTTAACCGTGCCTGAGACCTTTCAGCCACGGTAAGTGGTCCGCTGAGATCCGCTGCACCGCTGTGTGACTGAGGAGGGACAGTGGCACAGCTGAACTGTGTCTCTCTGGATATCGTCATCGTCAACGAAATCTTCAAAATCATTTAAAAAGTCGGCGTGCATTCCTACTCCTTGGCTGCCGAGTCCATCAACAGCCCTATTCTGCCTCGGGCCTCCTTGAGGTCCACTTAAGGCCGGCGCCCTCAGGGAACACCTTGCTCTCAGCCGGCTTCAGTAGGTCCACAGTTTCAGGTGCCCGCTACTTCCGCCCCTTTCATGGAAGAGAGGGAAAAAAGCCCAGAGAAGTGAAGTGGCTTTCCCAGGGTCACCTGATCAACTGGCAGAGCTGGGATTTGAACCCAGCCAGCTGACTCAGAGTAGGAAGTGGATACCCTTATTAATCTAACCGTTACAAATAGAGAGACTGAGGCTCAGAGAGATGAAATGACGTGCCCAAGAAGTGGAAGTGGGATTTGAACCCACAACCGGTCTGAGCACTCTTGGCCCAGGGGCTCTAGTCTTCGTCCCAAAGAGCTCACCTTAGAGTTAAACTAAGACTGGAGATGACAATAATTAACAGGCATTCATAGTCATGGATTTGTATGTGTGTCAGTCTGTGTTGTTAGCAGTGAACATGAATTAACTGGATGGCTAAAGTGGTTTGCAGTTGGCTGCTAATGGAAATGTTGGTGGTTCCGAACCCACCCAGCATGTCTGCAGGTTCCAAGGGAGAAAGATCTAGCTATCTCCTTGAAAAAATTTCAGCCAAGAAAACTCTGTGGAGCAGCTCCACTCTGTAACACATGGGTTCGCAGTGACTCAGGGGTCAGGCGCCACGCGAGAGCAGCTAGCAACAACAATCCTCACATTAACCCCATGAGGTAGATACTATTATTATCTCCACTTTGCAAGTGAGGAAACGGAAGCCAAGAGAGCCAGAGTAATTTGTCAAGGATTATATAGATGGTAAGTAACTGAGCCAACTTTTCAACTCAGGCATTCTGGTGGGGGCAGGGGGCTATGATGCTAACCACTATACCATATTGCCTTAAAAAAAAACCAAACCCACTGCTGTTGAGTCGATTCCGACAGGGTAGAACTGCCCCATAGAGTTTCGAAGAAGCACCTGGCGGATTCAACCTGCCGACCTTTTGGTTATCAGCCCTAGCACCTAACCACTATACCACCAGAGTTTCCCCTTATTGCCTTAGAACGATTTAACTCATAGATACACAGGCAGCAAGTGATAGGAGTTGGGGCTAAGGCCTGGAAGTCCACACTTTCCCTGTGACACTAACAAGGCCTTTCCTCCCTTTTCTTAATCCCCTACCTAATGTGTGGTTTCGTTAAACACACACACAGAAAAAACAGCTGCACCAAAGAAAACAAGAACACTGTTTGAATTTGAGCCCTTAAAATACCTAGTGAGGGCGGAGGATAGAATCATTTCCTGTGATTTTTTTTTTTTTTTTTTTGGCTCAGGTACCCCTCAAAGTGTGAGTTTTTAAGGGATAATTGCTTTCAGATGACAATGCTCATTGTCCTGTTGCTTTGCTATTTATATATTCAACAAATATTTAGGAACAAGGCAAAACTTATTCAGCGTAAAGTGTTGAGTTCTTTGTCTTCTGTTTCTTTGCTTTTATTTTGTTGTTTGTAAGGGGGAACAGATATTAATCAAATAATCACACAGGTAGGTGTTTACAGCAGCAAAAAAAAAAATTTTTTTTATTTTTTTTTTTAAGAGCTAGGAAGAAAAGTGGGCATAAGAGAGCCAAAAGAGGCCCTGGCTGCTATAGGGTGGGGGCCAGGGAAGGCTTCACAGAGGAAAGGGTTTCTGAGCCTAGATACAAGCAACCAATCTGGATTTATGACACCTGGCTTGTGTTCGAGGCTGAAGAAAACAATTTAGATAAAAGCCAGGAAGCAGGACAGAGCAGGGCCATGAAGGAACCTGAAGATGCCCTGAGTGTCAGGAATCCAGAGAGAAGCACAGAAGGGACCCATCTGGAGCAGGAGGGGTGGCAGGAATCAGAGCACAAAGGCTCTTGTCAGCCAGGGGAGGGATTTCGGCTTGGCCCTAAGAGCAATGGGGAGCCACTGAAGAGTTTTAAGCAGAGGGAGAGACATGGTCAGACTATTTCCCATTTTTATCCAAATTCTTCATTCATTCATTTATTCTTTCAACAAATATTTATGGAGCAAACATATGAAAAGGTGCCAGACACGTTAGTCATCATGGAGATGCAAATAAAACCCTATTGAAATACCATTTCATGCCTACCAAAATGGCTAAAATGAAAGACTGAAACTACCAAGTGTTGGCAAAGACGGGGAGCAGGCAGAACTCTCGCACTGTGCTATTAGGAAAGTAAATTGGTTCAACCGCTTTGGAAAACTGGCAATTTCTAAAAAAAAAAAAAAATTTCTGTCAAGTTAATTCCAACTCATAGTGACCCTATAGGATAGAGTAGAACTGCACCCATAAGGTTTCCAAGGCTGCCTGTGATATTTACAGGAGCAGACTGCCACATCTTTCTCCCACTGAGTGGCTGGTGGGTTCCAAGTGCTGACCTTTCAGTTAGCAGCTGAGTACTTAACCGTTGTACCATCAGGGCTCCTTGATATGTTATAAGAATGGAAGTTCACAAAGGGGAAGGAGAATCAAGATCAACAGCCCAAGGCTGATTCCTATGAGGGGGAGGTCAAACATACCTCCACTCTCCAGCCTCTTTACCAATTCTGACACCAAGCATCCTTCCTGTAGCACGCTCTACTTCTCTGCTGGGTTTGATAATCCATTGCAGTGGCCACACAGACCATATTCACAAGTTATGGGATTTATTAGGGAAGTAACGGGTTACAAATTCAGGAGCAGAGATGACTCAGGATACAGTTCTTCTATCAGGACAGCCTCTTCTCAGCCGTTCTTGCAGGTAAGCCTCTCTCTGGCTGTTGGCCGCTGGGCCCCTCAATCCCTTGGCCCAGCTTCTGCCCTGCTTGGGCAGGTGTTACAAAGAAAGCTCTTTTGCTCTGCCAATAACTGCCCAAGGGCAACCCACTCTGCTGGGAAGCCTCCTGCCCAAAGTCACTCAGCTGTCTTACTCCGTGGGTCAGTATATCCACTGTAACCACCTTGTTCTGTGGGCCAGGAAGCCCACTAAGTTGTCTAGCGCCAGTCTCCTAGTTCTGGTGCCACAGCTTCTCTACGATTACTTCTTGCCGTCTTGCACCATCTCTGGTGTTAGACCTCTCTGGCTCCTGGGTCTAGAAGATTCTCAGCGCAGGGACCCCAGGTCCAAAGTACACACTCCATTCCCATCTTTCTTTGTGATAGTGAGGTCCCCCTTTCCTGCCTCTGGGATGACTCATTTTAAGCTTAGCAGGGTGACAAAACTGCCCAGTCCCCCGGTTAAGATTCCATACACCTATTTGCATGGTCCCACCCAGGAAAACCTGGCGGCGTAGAGGTTAAGAGGTACGGCTGCTAACTAAAAAGTCAGCAGTTGGAATCCACCAGGCACTCCTTGGAAACCACATGGGGCAGTTCTATTCTGTCCCATAGGGTTGCTATGAGTCAGAATCAACTCGAAGGCAATGGGTTTGGTTTTTTTGGTTTACCTAGTCATTTGGCGGGAGTTAGAAGACCATGGTAAGAAAGGCCATATAAAAGTAATCCATAGCACTGCATATGTACGTATATATACATACGTACATATACATGTTGTTAGGTGCTGTTGAGCTGATTTCCACTCATAGCAACCCAGTAGGACAGAGTAGAACTGCCACATAGGGTTTCCTAGGCTGATATCTTTACAGGAACAGATTGCCAGGATTTTTCTCCCACAGAGCGGCTGGTGGGTTCAAACGGTTGACTTTTTCAGTTAGCAGCCGAGTGTTTAACCACTGTGCCACCAGGGCTCCTTGGCCAAATAAATAAGTGCACCATTTTCACAGGCTGAAAGTTCGAGTTAGAGGAATGCAGTGGCTGGTCCACCATCACACAGCTAGGGTGTGGCAGAGACAGGCTCAGCCTTGCTCCTGACCAGGAAGCTCTCTGTCCACCTTTGCTGCTACCCTTTTGGCCACAGACTCAAAACCACTCTCTTCACCTTCTCTCCAAGTGCGTTCCTCCCCGTCTGGAGTGCTTGTTCAGTAAAAAAAACACCCTTAGACCAAGAGGCTCTGGGCCCTGCACCAAACCCACTCAACTAACAGCAGAGATGGTTTGTGATTTAAGTACAGCATTTGAATTCCAAGTGTCAGCAGCCTTGGTAAACTTTGAGTTGGGTGAATAGTATAGCCGAGAATACCAAAAAGATTTTTTCTATTTTTCCTATATTCCTAGTTCCCTGTTCCTGGTCACTTATTCCCCAGTACTTATCACTGCTTATAATCATCCATTCATTTATCTGCTCCTTGTCCGCCCCGGTGGGAGTCCCTGAGTAGTGCAAATGGCACCGGACTACTAGGTTGGAGGTTTGAAGCTGAAGTTCTTGCTGGGGCCTGTTGTTAGTTGCCAAGGAATCGATACTGACGATCGTCCAGTTGATACAGCCTCATGGCCACCCCATTTGTTCCATAGCCTTTTCAAAGCTGTGACCTTTCAGCAGCAAATGGAAGGCCTTCTTCCAAGGCACCCCTGGGTGGGTTTGAACTACCAACCTTTTGGGTAGTAGCCACATGCTTAACTCTTTGCACCAGCTGGGGACTCCTTCTACGGTAGGAAGGGGGTGCAGAAATAGGCGCCCACAAACCTGAATGGGACTGTATTGGGGAGCCAAGCTCCAGCACATTGTTACCAGAATAGGGTCCGTACCATGGAGCAGTCGAACCAATGAAACATACTCCAATCAGAAAGAGTGAGAAAGTTTGTTAAGGAGATGTAAACGTCACGGGGGGTAGGGGGAGGGCAGCAGCAACACAGGCAGACGTCTCTATAGAGTCCCCAAGAACAATTTTACATCACAGTTTATATAGAATCTTACAAGGATTACAAGTGTCTTTGTAGTCTCCAGATGGCCAGGCCTGAGGAGTTATTCATTACAAGACAGTGACAAAAGACTCTATCAGACTAAAGAAATACATATCAGACACTTGGGCTCTGATTTTCCAGTGGGGGTTGTAAGTCACAGGTGGTGGGACTGAACAGAAGTTTATTTGCATCTGTTTAAAACAAAGAACAAAGTCATTCACAGAGGTATGCGAAGGAGGAGTCAGGCAGAGGAAGGAGAAAAACTTATAAATTCAACATAGTTATGTCAAGCCCTCAGTTGCCTATTTTGAAAAAGAAGAAAACATGCTGAGGAGTATTGGGGTCACAACATGCCCCTGAAAATCACCCTCTGGCTTGCTCTTGGCATTTTTGACCCTCAAATCACACATAGCCAAAGCCTGCCGAACACCTTGGCACAGAAAACCTCCATTTCTAGACCTCAGCCCTGAGAATTTGAAGGGAAGCTCCATCATGCAACGCCCTGTACCTGAGTTGGAAGTTGAGGCGGCTTCTCTGTGTCACAGTGACTTACAGTCTTCAAGCAAGAGTAAGATATTTGATTTGTACTGATATATTTCAAACTAGAAATTCCCTAACAGCCAATAATTTTAGGGAACATAGTTTTCTCATTAAGAAAGCAGTAGTCACTCAAAGAAGAGGGTCACTATGACCCTTTTTTTTTTAACCCAAAAACCAAACCCATTGCCGTCAAGCCAATTCTGACTCATAAAAACAGTAAACCCCAAAGCCAAACCCGTTGCCATCGAGTTGATCCTGAATCATAGTAACCCTATAGGACAGGGTGGAACTACCCCATCAAGTTTCCAAGAAGTGCCTGGTGGATTTGAACTGCCGACCTTTTGGTTAGCAGCCATAGCATTTAACCACTACATGACCAGCATTTCCCACCCTACAGCACTGCTGTTGTAATACAAATACCACAAGTTGATGGCTTTCAAGAACAGAAATTTATTATCTCAGAGTTGATTCAGAGTCCTGACTGGAGGCTTGATTCTAAGGGGAAGTCCTTCCTTGCTCGTAGCCCTAAGGAGTTCTTTGGAGGTCAGGTTCAGCGCATTCCTGGGCTTGTAGATGTATGTCTCCATTATCTGTCTTCCCTCTGTGTATGCTGGTGTCTACATCTGCTCTGTTTGTGACTCAGAAGTGATTAGGTGTAGGGCCCACCCTAGTTTGGTATGACCTCATTAACATAACAAAAGAAAATTCCTATTTCCAAACAGGATTACATCCATAAGCACAGATGGCCAGTATTTTAATACATATTTTGAGGGGACACAATTCCATCCCTAACAGACACTTTACAGCCCCTGAGTATCTTTAGGAGAGCTATGATTTCCTTTTAACTTTGCAGCTGGCTTTATCTGTTATCTGTTACCTCATCTTGGCGAATGGCTGGGTTGAGTTTTACTCTCAGTCTGAGCCAGTATTTACTTTCTCACAATTAAGTATCACAAAAGGCACTACATTTTAGTTGTGTTGTCTCTTAAGTGTTTTTTTAGTCTAGAACAGTCCCCCCTCCACTTCGTACCTTCCCACCCTGAAACTTTTTTTTTTTTTTAAACAATATTGTCTTGTTGAAGAGACAAAGCCAATGTGGTAGACTGCAGGTAGATGGAGGGGCAATCTTCCCTGAAATTACCTTTTAATGTTAACCCAGTAGCCATTAAATACTTCATCACCATGCAAACCTGTATTCTTTAAGCAAACGTTATTTAAGCCTCTGTGAATTCTGCACTCTCTGGGAGCAGCTTCCTCTTGCTTGAGGGAATGTTTCCCCAATTTGCCAATTGTTTATTAAATCGTAGAGCAATCAAATATTGTGTGAGTCTTTTGAATTAATACCTGATTATATTTTTAAACATCCTGACTCATAGCGAGCCCATGGGTGCAGAATAGAACTGCATAGAGTTTTCAGTGGGATTGGGTGATCTTTCACCAGCAGATTGCCAGGCCTGTCTTCTGAGGCTGTATGATTCCATTTATATTTATGAAATTCTGAAACAGACAAGACTAACCTACAGTGACAGAAAGCAAATCGGTTGCCTGGAAGCGGAGGGTGAAGGGAAAATGGAGTGCACAGGGGCATGAGGAACTTTCTGGAGTGGCGGAAGTGTCCTTTCTATATTTTGATTGTGGTGTTGGTTACCCAGAAGTATATGATTATTAGAACTTATCAAAGTGGATACTTAAAATGGGTGCATTTTATTGTATTAAATTATGTCTCAGTAGAAGAGAGAAGATCCATTCAGATCTTCCACTTCTGTGTTCTCTTTCCAAAAACTGAACTGCTTGAGAAACAGTTTGAGGTCCAGGGTGCCCCTTCCTTAAAAATTGTTCTTGCTCCAATTCACAAAAATAAGGCAATACTTCTCACTCACCTTGAAGCTTATTACTAAGGTGCGTTGCCCTGGAGTGTGAAAGCCTCCCCCAATGCCAAACAAAGGCCTATATAAAAAAAAGTGGAATAATACTTTGTGGTTGGGAAAGAGAATAACCCTAAGAAACCATTTGTAATTCAGATGCTTTCCAGTTCATTGCTTTCAGCAAATTTAGGAAGATCTCAATGAGTTGTCAGCTGATAGATCATTACAAATAATTTCTGATATGGGTCATACTGTGGTTTTTGGCAAATTACATAGAAGTTCAAGGGCGTGTGCTCTTGAGTTATGAAACTATAACAAAATGTCCGTTCCTGTTTACTTGAAAAATAGTTTTCAATAGCTACTTCTATTAAAAAAAAAATAGAATAGTAATAAATAACATTCGTCTACACATATATGAACTAATTTTTTAAAAAATGATCAGGCCCATCCATGCATCTATTAAGACACTCATTTAGAACAAGATCATACTTTCATATTTAACAATTATAAAATTTTACTGTATTTATGTTGTTTTGGGCGTCCATGGGTGGTGCAAATGGTTTATGCAATGTGCTGCTAACTGAAAGTTTGGAGGTTAGAGTCTACCCAGAGACATCCTGGAAGAAAGGCCTGGCAAAAACTACTTGTGAAAAATCACCCATTGAAAATCCTGTGGAGCACAGTTCTACTCTAACACACCTGGGATCACCTTGAATAGGAGCTGACTTGTCAACAACTGGTTGGTTGGTTGGTTATATTGTCCTGATCAGTTATATTCAAATAATAATTATACTGATAATTCAGAGAAAAATGTTAGTACTTTTTTTTTTTTAAGCCTTATGAACACAGGACATTCTTAAAAATTAGAGCTTTAGGGGTACAGAACTTTTTAAAAAATAAAATATAAATGATGTAAGTATTTTTGTTGCGGGGAAGTATGTGTAAAAATAGCATGGGGGCAGTGTCTGACCTCCTCCAACCCCACAAGGGAGGAGAACCAAGATCAACAGCGCAAGGCTGATTGCCATGAGGTGGAGGCCAGACAAGCCTCCTCTCTCCACCATTTTTTCTAATTCTGACACCAACCATCCCTTGCACAGCATTCTCTGCGTCTCTGCTGGATTTGATAATTCATTGCAATGGCCACACAGAACTTAAAGATGATACTCGTGATTATGGGATTTATTAGGGAAATAACAGTTACAATTCAGGTTCAGGAACACTCAGGGTACAGTTCTTCTGTCAGGACAGCCTCTTCCCAATTGTGCTTTCAGGCACGCCTTTCCCCGGCCCTAGGAAACCCTGGTGGGGTAGCGGTTAAGTGCTACGGCTGCTAACCAAAGGGTCGGCCGTTCCAATCCAGCAGGCGCTCCTTGGAAACTCTATGGGGCAATTCTACTCTGTCCTGTTGGGTCACTATGAATCGGAATCGACTCGACGGCACTGGGCTTGATTTGGTTTTTTGGCTTAGGCCTCTCCTGGAAGGCACTCAGCTTTCTCTATCCATGGCCTGGGAAACCCACTGCTCAGCTGCCAGGTCTCTGCTGCTGGGTCTCTCCTGCCACCACTTCTCACTGTCTTCAGGGTTACAGCCTGCTCTCTCTCTTGGTCTCCTGCTTCCAAGAGCTTCTCAGCACAGGGATTCCAGGTCCAAAAGATGCACTCTTCACTCCTGGCTGCTCTTCCCTGGTGGTAGTAGAATCCTCCTCTTTGCTCTGGAATTGGCTTTCTTTTAAAGCAAAATGGACCAATCCCCTTGGTAGGGCACAATTACCGTATCATACAGTTCTGCCCAATCATCTGGGTGGGAGTTACAAGACTATGGCTAGAAAGACCACACGAAAGTGATCAATCATACCGCAGTATGATAAAGTAATTAATAAGAAAAAATTTGAAGCATATTACATAGGGTAGAAGTCTGTGGGGAAGTGGAATGGAAATACAAGTCCTCACTTCCCACCCCGTGCGGCAGGTGACTTATATCTGGATTTGGGAACAGGCACAGTAAAGGATGGGAGTGAGTCATGCAATAGAAAGCAGGAGGATTAAGTGAGAATGTGCCTAACCATGATGAGATTCCAAGCCCCTGTCCTTGTTTAGCTTCCAACATGATGTCAGTCAGACTTAACAAAACCAAACCAAATCCACTGCTGTCAATTCAATTCTGAAATATTCAAGATGGACTAAAATACACCTTATCAAACTTATTGCTCTCAGCCAATTCCAGTACATACTGATCCTATGGGAAAGAGTAGAACTGCCCTATAGGGTTTCCAAGGCTGTAATCTTTACAGAAGCAAACTGCCACCTCTTTCTCCCGTGGAGCAGCTGGTGAATTCAAACTGCTGACCCTTATGTTAGCAGCCGAACAGTTAGCCGCTGCTCCTTAAGTATACTCTATAACCCAAAACCAAACCAAACCTATTGTCATCGAGCCAATTCTGACTCATAGTGACCCTGTAGGACAGAGTAGTACTTGCTCCATAGGGTTTCCAAGCAGTGGCTGGTGGATTTGAACGCCAACCTTTTGGTTAGTGGCTGAGCTCTTAGCAACTGTGCCACCAGGGCTCCAAATATACATTACAGAGTTTCTAAATTTAATATAGTTGGAGTTATCTATTTCTTTATTGCCAATACTCCATGTGTCTTATTTAAGACCTAATAACTGTATGAAAAAATAAGCCAAACCCGCTGCAGTCGAGTCGATTCTGACTTATAGCGACCCTGTAGAACAGAGTACAACTGCCCCATAGGGTTTTCAGGGAGCACCTGATAGATTCAAATGGCCAACCTTTTGGTTACCAGCCATAGCTCTTAATCACTACGCCACCAGGGTTTCCTTAATAACTATAATCTTATAAAAAGTCTTGATATTCTGAAAAGCAAATTTTCCCACTTTGTTACCTCCTCCCCCCCCACAAGAATGTCTTGGCTATTTGGGACCTTTTTCCATATAAATTTTAGAAACAGTCAAGTTCTACAAAAAAAAAAATCAGATTTTTTATTAGGATTTTATTTGATTTATAAACTAACGCAAGAAGAATTGACACCTTCAAAGCTTCAATCTCCCAGTCAGTGAACATGGTATGCCTCTCCCTATATTTAGCTCTTCTTTAATATCTCTCAAAGGGTTATTATTTTTCTCCAAAACCATTTTGCGTGTCTCTTCTTAGGTACTTCTTTTGTACAGGAGGGAGTCTTGTTTTTCACACTTTTAAATTGTTTGACCTTTTTTTCCAACCACATGCATATATTTTTCAAAATAAAATTTTTTCAGATTTTTAAGTTGTGGCATGTTCTCATTGTTCGAACATCAAAACTGTAAAAAGGTTCACAGTGGAAAGTCTCTCTCCCACTCCTGTACCCGTTCACATAGTTCCCAACCCCTCCCAACAGGAGATTGCTGTTACTGATTTCTCATTATTTATGTCCCTAAATATAGATTTCCTCTCTTTTCAAAAATAAATGCCACAGACTGGGTATCTTTTTGGCAAAATCTCTCATAAGACCCTTGTGGATAAGGTGAGATAAGATAGCATGGACATAGTACCTCTATCCTTGCTTCTAGTTACTTGCATACATGAAGCGCTGAGGTTATATTTCTGACAAGTGCTGATAAAGGGTTGTTGGGGGAGGACTTCTCCAGCCTCAAGTTCTGTTCTCTGCATAGGCCCTTGTTTAAAAAAATTTGATCGTCATTTATTAAGTTACAAAGAGCCAGGCCTGTGCTAAGCACTTTGTATACTTGGCATAGTTTCTCTTTTTGCCCCTCCCAGAAACACGGGTGGAAGTATGCATCAGGCATAGAAGGCACATGCCTACCCTGAGCCTATGATACTTTTAGGTCCCCGTGAAAATGCTTTAATCTGTAGAAAAAATATATATCTGTAATCCAGCCTGGATCATATTTATCTTTATGCCAGCACAGTCACAAAATATAATTTCAAAATTTTTATATAGAGGAAAAGCCCACATAAGTCATAACACAGTCCATCCAGCAACCCAATGGGCTAAGTATTATAGTTATATGATTTATCCAAGGGAAGAAACTGAGTCTGAGAAGTGACTTGGCCAAGGTCAGAAAGCTAGAGAGTGTGGGAACAGGAGCTTGAACCCAGGCCTGGCAGCAGGAGGACAAACTCTTATGCTTGTCCAGTTAGCTAATGAGCACCTGGATCAGCATTTTCATATTGAGGGGATGTGTGTGCCACACTTGGGCGTTTGTCCTGGAAGGAGAAGACTTAGAGGACACTTGATACAGTTTTGAAATATTTTAAAGGCTGTCAAGTGCAAAAAAGGATTAGACCTGTTTTGTTTAGCTGAGAATGGAGCTAAGAGAGGGGTGGCGTTGCAGACAGGTGGATTTTGGACCCTTGATATAGTGAACTCACTGGAAGTAATGAAATCCCTGTCACTGGTGATGTATTCTGAAGCCTGTCAGAGAAGAGGAGTTGACCCCAGTCCCTGACAAGAGAATTCAAGATGAGGCTGTAAGAGAGCGTTGTTGCTTGGCTGGGGAGTTGGATGAGAGCAAAATGGACTCTTAACGACCCTTTCAACACTAAGATTCTACAATTTCAGGTATCAGCAATTCAGCAGTGTAGAAGAGTTGTGACAATTCCTCCCTGGCCCCAGTTGAGGAAACCCTGGTGGAGTAGCGCGTAAGAGCTCTGTCAGTAACTGACATTCACTATTGTTCAAAATTTATGTTGTCTGTAACCTTTGATGGAGCCCTAGTGGTGCAGTGGTTAAGAACTATGGCTGCTAGTGAAAAGTTCAGCAGTTTGAATTCACCAGCAGCTTCTTGGAAACCCTATGGGGGCAGTTCTACTCCGCCCTGTGGGATCAGTATGAGTTGGAATTGACTCAATGGTAAAGGTTTTGGTTTGTTTTTTTTATAACTTAGCACTTGTATATGTAAGAATCTCTCCTACAATATAACCATTAACCAGTTGCCATCTTGTCAATTCTGACTTGTGATGATTCCTTGTGTGTCGGAGTAGAACTGTGCTCCATAGGGTTTTCGATGGCTAATTTTTTGGAAGTAGATCACGAGGTCTTTCTTCCGAGGCGCAATATAAGCACACAGATATGCAGAGATATTCATCTAAGGATGTTCACCACTGCATGTTTGGAACAGCAAAAGATTGGCAACAACTGAAGTGTCCATCAGTAGAAGGCTGGTTAAATCAAGGATGATATATGATTGATAGATTGTACAATGTAAGGAGTCGGGCTCTGTTGTAGCCCCTTGAGATCCATCAAGATGTAAATGAACAAAGATCCTTGCCTATATAGGTGCACCCCTTGTGGAGGGTGGGGAGAATATCAGACAATAAGCACACATAGTTAATAAGTAAATTATACAACATGCCAAAAGGTGGTAAGGGCTCTGAAGACAACTTCAGAATGCGGGCGGAGGTGGGGCAGGTTACAATTTTAAGTAGGGTGGTCAGGGCAGGCCTCATGAGAAGGTGACAACTGAGGAAGGACTTGAAGATCACTAGGAGGCTACCAACCACTTCTTGTTACTCTAAGGCAGAAATTCACTGGCATGGAAGTTCGTTGTGAAGGGCCTGGCATCCAACAGAGCCTGGATAGACAGTCACTATTGTTCATTTTTAGTCTCAAGATTAACAAGAGCTCACAAAACGCTTACCTAAGGAAGATGTCTAAAAGCATTTCAGTTTGCGAACAAAATGTAGGGGGGGGGTTGGGCTCTGGTAACTATTTTATCTGTCTCCCCAGAAAGGAGTCTAAACATCTTGTCCGAGAAGTTTCCTGGTTGTGTGCCCTGTTTGCCTGCTTGTCCTTGTAGCAATCTACCCACTGTGTTCCACTGTGTGGAGGGGGCTCCTCAGCACACTCCGTCCTTGATAAAATCCCACAGGGCCTCCCTCGTTAGGCAATATTGAAGCCATTGGCATGTTAGATCCCTCCCTGAATAGGAGGTTGACAATCAGCAGCTCCCTAAGCCAGTGGTGTTGGTCCATATCAATGCATTTATTCTGAGTCATGACAACCTAGTGACGGGAGGTTCCAAAGAGATCAGCTGCCTGCTTCTCCTGACTTTAAGCAGGCCTTATGTGTTGTTGTTAGCTGCCCTGGAGTAAACTCCTGACTCCCAGTGTCCCTATCCACAGTGAAACAAAACTGCCAGGTCCTAGGCCATCCCCTTGCTGGGAAGTGGATGGGGCCATTGTGATCCCTAGGATTTTCACTGGCTGACTCACACACAGGCCACCACTGACAGACAGGTGGTGGCTGTGCCTGAGGTGCACTGGCCGGGAATCAAAGCCAGGTCTCCCGCGTGGAAGGCAAGAATTCCACCACTGAACCACCACTGCCTCATAAGCCTTATCTAGTTCCTTCTAAAGATGGCTCTGGCCTCCTTAGAGCAACAGGTGTCTACTAGAATCTATTGCGGCTCAGATGTTTGATAAGTAGATAGAGACACACCTCAAGGGGAGAAAAGACAGACTTCAACACAAAGCTGGAAACAAGTGCCCCCAGAGATGTCAATAAAGTCCCAATGAGGGAATGAAGAAAGGCTACATTGGTACCAAGGACATTGGTGGTGGGACTAGAAGAAGAGACAGGTGGGGTTTCGACACAGGGAAATGAGGGATGGTGTCCAAGGCAGAGGGAACAGCACAGAGCAAGGGAGGAGGCTGCTAGTTGTTGTTAGGTGCTGTCAAGTCTCTTCCTACTCAAAGTGACCCCATGTACAATAGAACAAAACACTGCCTTGTCCTGTGCCATCCTCTCAATCATTGCAATGCTTGAGCCCATTGTTGCAGCCACTGTGTCAGTCCATCTCATTGAAAGTCTTCCTCTTCTTTGCTGATGCTGTAGTTTACCAAGCGTGATGTCCTCCAGGAAATGGTCCCTCCTGGTCCCTCCCTCCAAAGAATTGATACATTTGAATTATGATATTGGTGAAGAATAATGAATATACTATGGACTGCCAGAAGAATGAACAAACCTGTCTTGGAAGAAGTATAGCCAGAATGATCCTTAGAAGTGAGGGTGGCGAGACTTTGTCTCATGTACTTTGAAGGCTGCTAACTATGGAGTATATTCAAACTGTTCTAAGCAGTTCCTTTTGTCTGCAGCGCATTGATAAAAGAAAGAATAAATAATAATAATTAACATTCATTTTTTTTTGTACATTTATTCTGTGCCCGGCAGCACTCTAACCACTTTCAACTCCATCTAGCCTTCATGACAATCCTATGAGAAAGCATATGACTATCCCAACTTTA
Source organism: Loxodonta africana (assembly GCF_030014295.1). Classification (NCBI taxonomy): domain Eukaryota; kingdom Metazoa; phylum Chordata; class Mammalia; order Proboscidea; family Elephantidae; genus Loxodonta; species Loxodonta africana. The sequence continues at coordinate 72,660,093 of NC_087353.1, read as the reverse complement.
TAGGTGAGAAAACAGAGGCCAAGATGTGTTGATAACTTGCCCATTTGTGGTAAGGGATTTATAACAGCAACGATAACCATCACTCCCATGTATGCATACATACACACATATGTAACCACACATGTTTTTTGGTTGTTGTCACAGAGTTGTGTATGTCCTAGCATTTACCGAAAATGTCCTTTTTTGTGTGTGTGCTTCTTGGTGGCATCATTTGCCTTTGTCAGGCTGTGCATGCTCCTCCCTTGTTCAGTGTTACCTTTCCCATCACCAAAAATAATGAGTGTCTCTTATACGCTGCTGGTGGGAATGTAAAATGGTGCAACCACTTTGGGAATCTATTTGGTGCTTCCTTAAAAAGCCAGAAATAGAACTACCATATGATCCAGCAATCCCACTCCTTGGCATATATCCTAGAGAAATAAGAGCCTTTACATGAACAGATATATGCACACCCATGTTTATTGCTGCACTGTTTACAATAGCAAAAAGATGAAAGCAACCAAGGTGCACATCAACGGATGAATAGATAAATAAATTATGGCATATTAACATAATGGAATACTATGTATCAATAATAATAATGGGATACTATGTATCAATAAAGAACAATGATGAATCTGTGAAACATTTCATAACATGGAGGAATCTGGAAGGCTGAGTGAAATTAGTTGCAAAAGGACAAATGTTATGTAAGACTACTATTATAAGAACTCAAGAAATAGTTTAAACAGAGAAGAAAATCTTCTTTGATGGTTACAAGGGTGGGAAGGGGAGGGAGGAAGATGGGTATTCATTAATTAGATAGTAGACAAGACCTATCTAATTCCTGTTGCGTTCCTCACAGGGAACACAACAGAGAATCCCGGATGGAGCAGGAGAGCAGTGGGATACCCACCGCACTGCTGTTGGCAGACCTCAAATTCTTGTAAAAAGACAAGATTTTAATGGTCTGACTGATCCTAGAAGGACCCTAGAGGCCATGGTCCCCAGGCCTTCCGTTAGCCCAAGACTGGAACCATTCACAAAGCCAGCTCTTCAGACAGGGATTGGACTGGAGTATGGGATAGAAGGTAATACTGATGAGGGTGGGCTTCTTGGCTCAAGTAAACACATGGGACTGTGTGGGTGGCTCCTGTCTGGAGGGGAGATGGGAGGGCAGAGGGGGACACAGGCTGGGTGAATGGATATGGCAATACAGGCTGGAGAGAAGAAGTACGCTGTCTCATTTAGGGGAGAGCAACTAGGAGTACATAGCAAGGCGTGTGTAAGATTTTGTATGAGACTGACTTGATTTGTAAATTTTCACTTAAAGCAAAATAAAAAATAATAGTAATAATGAGTGTCTGGTGTCTGGGGAATGATTCCACCTCTTCCCACCCACCTATTCCTGGTGGCCACTAGTGAATGTTGGTTTCTGTATGTATACCTATTTTTGTCATTTCATGGACGGGAGATCATATAATAAAAAAAAATAATAAGATAACCACATCACTGCCACCATGGATTGATTGCAAAGCACTCTCCTGAGTGGTGGACACACCTCCTCTGATTCAACTCTCCCTGTCCAGCTGAGGAAACTGAGGCTTGAGGGGAGTGAGTCCCTCGCTCAAAACCATGTCGCTCGTTATGGGGACAGTCAAGATGGAAACCCAGGACTGACTTCAGAGTCTCGGTTCTTAACTGCCCATTGAGCCACTTATTTCCTCAACTCAAAAAGAAACTATGAAGATATGTTTTGTGCCTATTCACCTGGCAACGGGGCTCGGAGGGGAGGAAAAAAAGAAGTCTTAAGACCAGTGAGAAGAGCAGTTCCAACCTGGCTGCATAGCAGAATCACTGGGGGATATGTGTTAAAATACAGATTCCTGGAACTCAGTTCCTGGGGAGTCTGAGTCAGCAGTTTTCAGGTGGGGCCCTGGAATCTGTATTTATAACAAAAGCTCCTGGTGATCGTAACGCGCACTTTCTGGGGAGCCTAACAAAGTGGGTAATAGCCTGGACTCTAGAAATATTCTTGAGCAGCTCTGTTTCTTACCAGCTATGTGTGTCCCAGGAAAGTTACTCAACCTGTTTTGCCTCAGTTTCCTCCTGTACAAAGTGGAGATGACAATAGCACCTACCACATGGAGTTGCTATGAGGATTAAATAAGTACATTGACACCAATCCTTCTCAAACGCCTCTAAAACACAGAAGAGGAGGTCTTATGGATTGAATTGCATCTCCCAAAATGTTATGTTGAAGTCCTAACCCCTGTACCTGTAATTATGACCCTGTAAGGAAATAAGGTTTTCTTTTGTTACGGTAATGAGGTCATACCAGAGTAGGATGAGTCCTAAACAGAATCTCTCTGACTGGTGTCTTATAAAAAGAACGGAATAGACACAGGCACACACAGCAGAAGACAGGTGCCATGTGAAGATAAAAGCAACCAACGAAGCCAGGAAATGCCCAGGGCTACGGAAGTGGAGAGGGACAAGGATCTTCCCCTAGAGCCCACAGAGATTGAGAGAACCTAGCCTGCTGATGCCCTGAATTCGGACGACTATCCTCCAAACCTGTGAGACAGTAAATTCCTGTTCTTTAAAGCCCTCCCCTTGTGGTATTTTTTGTTACTGAAGACAGGAGGGAACACTTCCTAACTCATCCCATGAGACCAGTATTATCCCGATGCCAAAGACATCAGAAGAAAAGAAATTTTCAGATGCAATACGTCGTATGAAAATAGATATAAAAATCCTCAACAAAATATTAGCAAATCAAATCAAGCAGTATATTAAAAGGATCATACATCAAGACCAAGTGAGATTTATCCCAAGAATGAAATATATTAATAAATTAATAAAACCTAAGGAAAAACTCACACATGTTCATCTTAATTAGTACAGAAAAAGATTTGACAAAATACAATACCCTTTCATGATTTAAACAAACAGAAGACTAGGAATAGAAGGGAATTTCCTTAACCTGAGTGTCTGTGAAAATCCTGCAGCTAACATCACCCTTGGTCAAAGACTGGAAACTTGCTCTCTAAGATTAGGAACAAGACAGGATGTCTGCTCTCCCCATTTCCGTTCAACTTTGTACTGGAAGGTCTAGCCGGAGCAATGGGGCAAGACAAAAATAAATAAATAAAAAGCATCCAAACTGGACAGAAATAAATAAAACTATCTCTATTTACAGATGACATAGTATTATTTACAGAAAATACCCAAGAATACACACATACACACACAAAAATTAGAGTTAGTAAACAAACTCTGCAAATTTGCAGCCAAATTGGAGGATAGAATGTCAACATACAAAAATCAGTTATATGCAGGAATGGATTACCCAATAAGCATGGTACACATGGGTTTACTTGTGTTTTCTTACTAATCTGTAGTACACAATTTCACATGTGGTAAAAAAAACAGGTGAAACTGTGCACCACAGATTAGTAAGTAAATACAAGTAAGCCTGTGTGTCGTTTGCTTACTAGTTACTCTATCCCTGTCTATATGGCTCCATTAGAAAAACATCTGTGTGAGACCAAAAGATCAACAATTACTCTAAATCAAAAATGAGAAGATCAGGTGACAGGGAAACTAGGGTATTGAAAAGGGAACAACCAGAACACAATTAAAGAGAATATTGACACATTATGAAAAATGTAACTAATGACACTGAACAATTTGTATAGAAATTGTTAAATGGGAACCTAATCTGCTGTGTAAACTTTTACCAAAAACACAATAAATATATGTATATACTTTAATATTTTTGTTGTGCTTTAAGTAAAAGTTTACAAATCAGCTCAGTTTCTCATACAAAACCTTATATATACCTAGCTATATACTTCTAGTTGCTCTCCCCCTAAAGAGACAGCACATTCCTTCTCTCCACCCTGTGAAAAACACAATAAAATACTATTTAAAAAAAAATCACTTGTATGCCTATTTACCAGCAACAAACAATTTGAAATGAAATTAAGAAAACAATTCCATTTACATTAGCATCAAAAATAATAAAATATTTAGAAATAAATTTAACCAAGGAGGTGAAAGATTTTTACACTGAAAACTACAAAACATTTTTGAAAGAAGATCTAAATAAATGGGAAAACAATTGGACAATTCTCCCCAAATTGATCCACAGATTTAATTCAACGCCTATCAAAATTCCAACTGCCTTTTTTTTGCGGAAATAGACAAACTGATACTAAAAATCATATGGAATTGCAAGGGATTCCAAATAGTTAAAACAACCTTGAAAAAGAACAAAGTTGGAGGACTCACACTTTTCAATTTTCAAAACTTAACGCAAGGCTACAGTGATCAAGACATTGTGGTACCGGCATAAGAATAGACATACAGATTAATGGAATAGGATAGAGAGTCCAGAAATAAATCCATAAATCTTTGGTCGATAGATTTTCTACAAAAATGCTAGCCCCAGTCACACTACCCTTGCTAATGCCACGTAGAGCACAGACTGGTTGCCCACGCTGAGTTCTGCCCAAACGGCAGATTTGTAAGCCAAATAAGTAATTGTTGTGTTAAGCCACTAACTTTGGGGGGTGGTTTGTTACATAGCAATAGATGTTTATATACGGAAGCCTTTCCTAAACATCTCCCTAGTCTAGGTCAAGGTCCTCTGTCACGCTCTCTCATTTAAAAGAAAAAAAAAAGCCTCTTGCCATCTAGTCAATTCTAATTCACAGTGACCCCATGTGTTACAGAGTAGAACTGCTCTATAAGGTTCTCTTGGCTGTAATCTTTACTAAAACAGATCTCCAGGCCTTTCTTCCATGCACAAGTGGGTGGGTTCAAACCCCCAATCTACAGGTTAAAAGTTAACTGTAAACTGTTTGTGCCACCTAGGGACCCTTTTCACTGTCATAGTTGCTGCATTTTTTATTGTAGCACATCTCAGTTTATAATGAAGTTATTTATCTGTGTGATTATTTGATGAATTGCTGTCTTCCCCCGTTGGACTCTCAGCTCTGCGTATTCAGAGACCTATCTATTTTGCTCAGCACAGTATCTTTAGCGCTTAGCACAATGCCTGGAACATAGTAGATGCTCAATAAATATTTGTTAAATGAATGAATGAATGGAAGGTTAGGGTTGAAGTGGAGGAGTTGTAGGGTCTTCCTGTTTGATTCGGAGGCAGAGCCACTGATGAGCATGCAGGAGGAAGAGATGAAGTTGAGGACTTGTGGAGGAAATCTGAACAGGAAAGGGAGCAACTCCTAAGAAATTGGCAAGAGAAAACTGGAGCATAAATGTGTTGTTCCAGATCTAATCCCTGAGGAGAGTAATACAGACAAGGAGGACTGGGCTAGGAACTGCCAAGGGGAGAAAGACAGCAAAGTAGCCATTTATTTATTTATATTGTGATTCTGGTGAAGTTTACAGAGCAAAGTAGTTTCTCATTAAATAGTTAATACACAAATTGTTTTGTGACATCGGTTGCCAACGCTGCCATGTGTCAACACTCTCCCCTTCTCCAGTCCAGATTCCCTGTTTCCATTCGCCCAGTTTTCCTGTCCCTTCCTGTCTTCTTGTCTTTGTTTTTGAGCTGGTGTGCCCATTAGTCAAGTGTACATGATTGAACTATGAAGCGTGACCCTCACGTGTGTTATTGTTGGCCCTATAAACTAAAATCAAACCCATTGTGTCAAGTCGATTCCAATTCATAGCGACCCGGTAGGACAGAGTAGAACTGCCCCACAGGTTTCCCATGGAGCAGCTGGTAGATTCAAACTGCTGACCTTTGATTAGCAGCCAAACGCTTAACCTCTCTGCCACCAGGTTTCCGTTGGCCCTATTAAAAAAAAAAAAAAGTTGCTGTTGAGTTGATTCCGACTCATAGCGACCCTATAGGACAGAGTAGAACTGTCCTATGGGGTTTCCAAGGAATGGCTGGTGGATTCGAACTGCCGTCCCTTTGGTTAGCAGCTGAGCTTTTAACCACTGTACAACCAGGGCTCCCTGTTGGCCCTATTGACCTGTCTAATCTTTAGCTGAAGGTGGACCTCAGGAGTAACTTCAATACTAAGTTAAAAGGGTGTCTGGTGGCCATACTCTCAGGGTTTCTCAAGTCTCTGTCAGACCAGTAAGTTTGGTCTTTTTTTTAAAAAAAATTTTTTTGTGAATTTGAATTTTGTTCTACACTTTTCTCCAACTCTATCTGGGACCCTCTGTTATGATCCATGCCAGAGCAGTTGGTGGTGGTAACCAGGGACCATGTATTTGTTCTGGGCTCAGTCTGTTAGAGGTTGTGGTAGTGGTCGTCCATTAGTCCTTTAGACTAATCTTTCCCTAGTGTCTTTGGTCGTCTTCATTCTCCTTTGCTCCAGCCAGGATGGGAAGGGTAGATGTATCTTAGACAGCTGCTTGGAGCTTTTAATACCCTAATGGCTACTTACCACACCCAGGTGTAGAGCATTTGCCTTACAGACTGTTATGCCAGTTGGGTTAGATGTCCCCCAAGACCGTGGTCCCTAGCTCTCAGCCCAGTAGCTCAGTCTCTCAGGGCATTTGGATCTGTCTGTGAAAATTCTATGACTTTGCCCTGGTCAAGTTGTGCTGGCTTCCCCAGCACTGTGTACTGTCTCACGCTTCACTGAAGTTGCCACTTACCTACTATCTAGTGTTTTTCCCTCCCCGGCCCTCCTTGTAACCATCAAAGATTGTTTCTTTCTGTGTAGAAACATTCTCATGTGTTTTTATAATAGTTGTCTCATATAATATTTGATCTTTTGCAACTGACTTATTCAGCATAATGCCCTCCAGATTCATCCATATTGTGAGATGTTTTGCAGATTCATCACTGTTCTTTATCATTGCGTAGTATTACATTGTCTGTATGTACCATAGTTTGTTTATTCATTCATCTGTTGATGGGCACTTATGTTCTTTGCATTTTTTTGCTATTGTGAACAGTACTGCAGTGAACATGAGTATGCATATGTCTATTCGTGTGACAGCTCTTATATCTCTACGATATATTCCTATCAGAGGGATTGCTGGATCATATAGTATTTCTATTTTAGCTTTTTAAGGAAGCATTGTATCATTTTCCAAAATGGTAGTACCATTTTGCATTCCGACCAGCAATGCTTAAGTTTTGAATCTCCCCGTAATCTCTCCAATGTTTGTTAGTTTCTGTTTTTTTTATTCGTGCTGGTAATGTTGGGGTGAAATGGTATCTCATTGTAGTTTTAATTTGCATTTCTGTAATGGCTAGCAATCGGGGGCATTTCCTCAGTTACCTGTTAGCTGCCTGAATGTCTTCCTTGGTGAAGTCTCTGTTTATATCTTTTGCCCATTTTTAAATTGGGTTATTTGTCTTTTTATTGTAGAGGTGTTGGATTTTCCTATAGATTTTAGAGAATTATTGAATTATTGAGAATTTATTGAATGTGTCATAGCCAAAAATTTTTTGAAATAGCCATTTATTGAGTGTTTATTACTTTCCTAGCCACTGTGTTTAACTAGTTGCCATCGAGTCAATTCTAATTCATGGCAATCTTTCAACATGACTACAGCCTTCAGTATGGATTACACCTGAATGTAAAGAAAACAAAGATCCTCACAACTGGGCCAATAAACAACATCATGATAAATGGTGAAGAAATGGAAGTTGTCAAGGATTTTATTCTATTTGGATCAACAATCAACTCACATGGAAGCAGCAGTCAAGAAATAAACTACATTATATAAGGTGAATCTGCTGTGATAGACTTCTTCAAAATCTTAAAAGGCAAAGATGTCACTTAGATGACTAAGGTGCACCCTGACCCAAGTCATAGCGTTTTCAATTGCCTCATATGCATGTGAAAGCTAGAGAATGAAAAAGGAAGACCAAGGAAGAATTGACACATTTGGACTGTCATGTTGTCAAAGAATACAGAATGTACGATCGTCTTAATCATCCAGTGCTGCTATAACAGAAATACCACAAGTGATGGCTTCAACAAAGAGAAATTTATTCTCTCACAGTCTAGTAGGTTACAAGTCCAAATTCAGGGCATTGGTTCCAGGAGAAGGCTTCCTCTTCTTGGCTCTGGAGGAAGGTCCTTGTCATCAATCCTCCCCTGGTCAAGGAGCTCTTCAGTGCGGGGACCCTGGATCCAAAGGATGTATACTCCCATTCTTCATTCTTGGTGGTCTGAGGTCCCCCATGTCTCTCTGCTTGGTTCTTTCTTTTATATCTCAAAAGAGATTGGCTTTAGACACTATCTTATCTTGTGGATCTCATCAATATAACTGCCACTAATCCATCTCATTACATCATAGTGATAGGATTTACAACACATAGGGAAATCACATCAGATGATAAAATGATAGCCAATCATACAATACTGGGAATCATGACCTAGCCAAGTTGACAGTTATTTTTAGGGGACACAATTCAATCATGACACATGATGGACTGCCAGAAAAAGGAACAAATCAGTCTTGGAGGAAATACAGCCAGGATGCTCCTTAGAAGTGAAGGTGGCAAGATTCATCTCATATACTTTGGACACATCATCAGGAAGGACCAATTGCTGGAGAAGGAAATCATGTTTGGTAAAGTGGAGGGTCAGCGAAAAAAAGGGAGACCCTCAATGAAATGGATTGACACAGTAGCTGCAACAATGGGTCAAACATAGCAAGGATTGTGAGCATGGCACAGGACCGGACAACATTTTGTTCTGCTGTACATAAGGTCACTAGGAGTTGGAGCCAACTCAACAGCAACTAATAACAACAGGCATTATGTTAAGTATATTAGTTAATGTGTAGCCACAACTACATCCAAGGAGGCAAGCACTATTATGGTCCCCTATTTACAGATGTGGAAACCCTGGTGGCATAATGGTTAACCAAAAGGTCAGCAGTTCAAATCCACCAGGCACTCCTTGGAAACCCTATGGGGCAGTTCTACTCTGTCCTGTAGGGTTGCTATGAGTTGGAATTGACTTGATGGCAATGGGTTTTTTTATTTACAGATGCAGAAATTGAGGCTCAGAGAAGTGGCACAATTTGCCCAAGGGCATACAACTATCTAGGATTCACAGCCAGGTCTCTGTGTTAAGAGCCTGTGCAGATAACCAAGACTCTACAATGGTGTCCTAGGTAGAAAATCAGGGCTCTGAGGGACTCAGGGATGCATCTGTAAGAGTGTTTTATGAAAAGCCAGTGTACCAAGGAAGCTCCGTGCATGGGCCCACCTGGCTGGGTTCAAGCCTGGCTCTGCCACTAACCACCTGTGTGACCTTGAGCAAGGTACTTGATCTTCCTCTGCCTCATTTTTTAAAAAAAATTTATTATTGGTGGCAATATATACAACTAAACATACATCCATTCACAATCTCTGTGTAAACTGTTCAATAACATTGGTTACCTACTTCACACTGTGTCACCATTCTCACTACCTCTACCCATATTATTTCATAAACCATTAATTTAGCCTTTCTCTCCCTTAAAGTTCTCATCTGTGCTTTAGATGAGCTGTTGTCAGTTTACTCATACAGATACTTCTTTAGAAGAGCGCAATGCGTGAGGCAAACATTCTTTATTAATTGGGCTAAACTGTAGTTTAACAATGGCTTCGTGGGATAGTTTTAGTTCAAGGTTTAAAGATTATTTCCTGGCATTAGATTCAGGGGTTTCCCATTCTCAGTGAATCTAGTAAGTTCTGTTTCCATGTGAGTACTTTTCCTCCTTTTGATCAAGGTCCAACTATTGGGTCCTTGATCAAAATGTTCAGTAATGGTAGCCAGGCACCATTCATTTCTTCTGATCTCATGGTAATAGAGCTAATAGTTTATGGATCTGCTTCGGTTTTATTGTTTATTATTATTCCTGCAATGATTAGAGTTCAGAGAGGAAAGGGAAGCCCTAACTGGTACGAAGGCCAGGAAAATTAGTGCAGTTTTGGAGAGGGTGACAACTTTATCTTGCATTCTTTTCCAGCATGAAAAAGTCCTTGTTAGATGAATCTCCAAACTTATTACAACAACCATATATTATATATTTGTCCAGTCTACCTGTAATTCCAAATATTCTGTCCACTTGCTGGGAAGATGAATACTGAAAACGTCAGACCTGGCATCAGACTGTTTGAAAATGGCCAGGCCTCTTTGCAGCTGCCTGGCCTTGGGCAGGTTGCTTTGGCTCCCTAAACCTTGGTCTTCTCATCTGCAAGTCAGGATAATCATAGTACCTACTTCTCGGGATTTTGTGAGGATTATCCATATAAAATGTTCCATGCAGCGGCGTCTGGCATAGGAATGAGTACTTTAAAAATCACGACCACTCCTGTTCTTATGAGTCCTTGGTGGTACAAACAGTTAATGCGCTTGCCTGCTAAACGAGAAGGTGGCAGTTCAAGTCTACCCAGAAGCACCTCTCAAGAAAGGCCTGGTGACCTACTTCCAAAAAATCAGCCATTGAAAACCCTGTGGAACACAGTTCTACTCTGACACATATGGGGTCACCATGAGTCGGAACTGACTGGACAGCAAATGGCTTTTTGTTTTTTCCTGTTCTTATGATTGTGGGCTGTGCAACAATATTGCAGATAAAGACAGTTGCTGTTTTCTTCCTGGATGAAGCCAGAAATAATCTGAAAATCCCTGGGATTAAGACTGATGCCTTTGATCTGGGCAATTTTGGTTTGGTTGTCATAGCCTCAAGGGCCGTGAATGGCTGATGCAGAGACATGTCCTACCTTCAAAAGTTGCCTCGACTTGTCTGCTGAAGAGATACCGTTTCTATAAAGCAACTGTCTCCAATTAGTAAAATTCCATCTATGGGCTTTCTTCCTAATTTCTTCCTTTCATGACAGTGGCTAAGAAAAGCATATATTGGAGTGAAAGGGGTAACATCTTGGTAAAGGACAATTAACTCTTTTGAACTTGATGTACAATTTTTGTCCAGTTGGTCTCCTCTGATAAAACACATTCAGTAAGAGTTACCTCAAGAATTCCTTAATCCCTAATCCTCTTGGTAAACAAGGCATCGAATGAATTTATTGCTCATCCATCTGAAAATAACCTCTTGAAAGTGGCATGAGAATGTTATTTTACCTGGGAGGTTTCGTTTTACTTCCGCTAAAGTACTGACATTAATATCTTTCCCACCGCCCCAAAAAAATTCCACTTTTAAACCTCCCATGTGGCAAAGTCCAAACGTGAGAACAATGTGTATGCCACAATCCAGAAATTGGGACCTTTAATTCTACATGGATTCCATGTTCTCCATCTATGGGAAAGGGCTGGCCCTTGGATTCACCCAAAGCTGGGTTCAAATCCCAGCCCCACCATTCAGAGTCTAATTTCTTTGGGCCAGTTACTTAATTTTCTCTGAGTGTTGGTTTCCTCATCTATGAGATAAATTGTTGCCTTGCAAAAACTTCAGTCATTCTACAAATATTTGTGCTACCTGAGATGATCAAGATAGCAAAGAGTTACAGCCTAGCCTAGGCAGCCCTGCCGTGGTAGTATGGGGGGTGGGGTGGGGAGGGTGTAGGGGGGGTGGTGGGGAGGGGAGGGATTCACTGGAGTTCTGAGGGGTGACTGTGCCCTTAAGTTCCTGGTGCAATGCAGGAGAAGTTCTTTGGAATTGCTGGCTGCTAACCAAAAGTTTGGAGCCCTGGTGACACAGCGGTTAAGCATTTGGCTGGTAACAAAAAGTTCAGCAATTTGAATCCACCAGCCACTTCTTGGAAACACTATGGGGCAGTTCTACTCTGTCCTTATAGGGTTGCTATGAGTTGAAGCTGACTTGATGAGTTGAAGCAATGGATTCTTTTTTTCTCAGTCTCTCTGGCCCAAAAATAGATTTAAGAAGAAGAAACTAATCTATCCCGGGAAGGCTTGGAAAGAAATGATATGTAAACATCACCCTGAGGAACGAATAGAAATTTACTAGGGAGAGGGGAGGAGAGCAGGAAGAAGTTTCCAAGCTGACGTAAGGGCACAGCAGAGCCCATTGGCAGGGGCAGATTAACCAGTAAGCACAGTATACATGGTATTAATTGTATTTACGTGCTAATCTGTGGTGAGCAATTTCACACAGATTTCGCCACATCTTTGATGTGGTGGGGGACGGGTGAAATTGTGCACTGCAGATTGGTGGGAGGCATAATTGGGCCCGTGCATACCTTGCTTATTGGGTAATCTGGCCCTGCTCATTGATGAGAAAGAGGAAGAGAGAACGGAGAAGGCTCAAGCTTGTTCAGGGTAACTGAAAATAGCTGAGCCGAAGTCAGCAGACTTTGTTCAAGGCCTGACTCTGCCATATACTTAAAAGTCACTTAAGGTCTCCAAATCTCAGTTTCTTCATCTGGAAAATGGAAATGATAATACTGCTTCCTGGTTGTTCTTAGGATGACATGAAATGACACATACACAACAAGAGTTCCTTTATGTTAGCTGCTGTTTATTATTATTGGCTATTGCTCAGAAAATAATAAGGGTTGATTTGTTTCTAAAATAACCCTTGCCTAGAAAATCACGGAATAAGAGCTCAGGAATTGGCAAACTTTTATTTATTTATTTATTGTGCTTTACATGAAAGTTTACAAATCAAGTCAGTCTCTCATACAAAAAGCTGTACACACCTTGTTATGTACTCCTAGCTGCTCTCCTCCTAATGACACAGCACATTCCCCTTCTCTACCCTGTATTCCCTGTGTCCATTCAACCAGCTTGTGTCCCCCTCTTCCTTCTCATCTCGCCTCCAGACAGGAGTTGCCCACATAATCTCATGTGTCTACTTGAGCCAAGAAGCTCACTCCTCTCCAGTATCCTTAACTATTTTATAGTCCAGTCCAATCCCTGCCTGGAGAGTTGGCTTTGGGAATGGTTCCAGTCTTGGGCTAACAAAGGGTCTGGGACCATGACCTACAGGGTCCCTCCAGTCTCAGTCAGACCATTAATCCTGGTCTTTTTATGAGAATTTGAGATCTGTATCCCACTGTTCTCCTGTCCCATCAGGGATTCTCTGTTGTGTTCTCTGTCAGTGCAGTGATCGGTGGTAGCTAGGCACCATCTAGTTCTTCCAGTCTTAGGCTGATGGAGTCTCTGGTTTATGTGGCCACTATTGTCTCTTGGGCTCATCTTTACCATAGGTCTTTGGTGTACTTCATTCTCCTTTGCTCCAGGTGGGTTGAGACCAGTTGATGCATCTTAGGTGGCCAATTGCTAGCTTTTAATACCACAGATGCCTCTCACCAAAGTGGGATGCAGAACGTTTTCTTAATACATTTTGTTATGCCAGTTGACCTGGATGTACCCTGAAACCATGGTCCCCCAGGTCCCCGCCCCTGCTACTCTGGCCTTCGAAGTGTTTGGTTGTATTCAGGAAACTTCTTTGCTTTTAGTTTAGTCCAGTTGTGCTGACTTCCCCTGTACTGTGTGTTGTCCTTCCCTTCACCTAAAATAATTCTTGTCTACTATCTAGTTAGTGAATACCCCTCTTCCTCCCTCCCCACCCTCATAACCATCAAAGAATATTTTCTTCTGTGCAAACTTTTTTCTTAAAGGGTCAAATAAAATATTTTAAGCTTGTGTGCCATGGGGTCTTTGTTGCAACTACTCAACTCTGCCTTTGTGGCACAAAAACAGCCCATAGACAATGTATACATGAATGTGTTCCAATAAAACTTTATTGATAAAAACAGACAGCCAGCTCAACTGGACTGGACCAAAAGCAAAGAAGTTTCCGGGATAAACTGAATGCTTCAAAGGTCAGCGGAGCAAGGGCGGGGGTCTGGGGACTATGGCTTAAGGGGACTTCTAAGTCAATTGGCAAAATAATTCTATTATGAAAACATTCTGCATCCCACTTTGAAATGTGGCATCTGGGGTCTTAAATGCTAACAAGCAGCCATCTAAGATGCATCAATTGGTCTCAACCCACCTGGATCAAAGGAGAATGAAGAACACCAAGGTCACACGATAACTATGAGTCCAAGAGACAGAAAGGACCACATGAACCAGAGACTTACATCATCCTGAGACCAGAAGAACTAGATGGTGCCCGGCCACAACTGATGACTGCCCTGACAGGGAACACAACAGAGAACCCCTGAGGGAGCAGGAGATCAGTGGGATGCAGACCCCAAATTCTCACAAAAAGACCATACTTAATGGTCTGACTGAGACTAGAGGAATTCCGGCGGTCGTGGTCCCCAAACCTTCTGTTGGCCCAGGACAGGAACCATTCCCGAAGACAACTCATCAGACATGGAAGGGACTGGACAATGGGTAGGAGAGAGATGCTGATGAAGAGTGAGCTACTTGTATCAGGTGGACACTTGAGACTGTGTTGGCATCTCTTGTCTGGAGGGGAGATGGGAGGGTAGAGAGTGTTAGAAACTGGCAAAATCGTCACGCAAGGAGAGACTGGAAGGGCTGACTCATTGGGGGAGAGTAAGTGGGAGTATGGAGTAAGGTATATATAGGCTTATATGTGACAGACTGACTTGATTTGTAAACGTTCACTTAAAGCTCAATAAAAATTATTAAAAAAAAGAAACAGACAGCAGCCCCATTTGCTTACCCTTGATACTAGATTAAGGAGCCCTGGTGGTACAGTGGTTAAATGCTTGGCTGCTACCCAAAAACACCAGCTGTTCTGTGGGAGAAAGATGTGACAGTTTACCTCCATATAGATTTACAGCCTTGGTTAAAAAAGAGAGAAATGTGAGGGGAAAAAAAAAAAAAAAAGATTTACAGCCTTGGAAACCCTATGGGACAGTTCTACCCTGTCCTATAGGGTCACTGGGAGTTGGAATCGACTCAAGGGCCATAGGTTTTTTGGTTGAATACTAGATTATTAAAAGAAGGCTCTGTCATTTGAGAAGGCATTTTAATTCTCTTCTGTGTTTAACCCTTCCTCTCTTGCTTGGAATTCTCTTTGCAACCACCAGTTATATACGTCTGTGTTGGCTTACAATATTGCATAACAATAAAACAACAGTAAAATTCCCTATTTTATCACGATAATTCAGATTCCCTGAAATTCATGGATGGCTATTTATTCCCCCTGAGATGATCAGTTGCCATTATCCTGCATACAAGAAGCTGAAGCTTACAATTGCAGTAAGGACCAATCATACAAGGACTATGACAGTAGAGAAGCCCCAGGACAGAATAAAAGATACTCAATGCAGCTACTGGTCTGTTTTCTGTCCTTATATTTTACCTTTTTCAGAATGTCATCTAAATGGGATCAAACAGGATGTAGCCTTTTTTAATGATAAAAAGGAGAATGGGTACTTTGATTTGAAAATGCTCTTATCCATTAAAGAAAGGCTTCTTAACTGGGGATAGTCTTGCAGGGAAGACATTTTGCAATGTCTATTGACATTTTTGGTTGTCACAACTAGACAAAAGGGTGCCAGTGGCATCTAGTGGGTAGAGGCCAGGGATGCTGCTAAACATTTTACAGTGCACAGGAAGTTCCCCCTACACACAAGGAATTGTCTGACCCCAAATGTCAATCATGTCAAGGTTGAGAAACTATGATTTAGATTTAGAGTATTTTGGCAAATGCTGGAGCCCTAGGTAAGAACTTGACTGCTAACTAAAAGGTTGGCAGTTCCAGTCTACCAGCCTCTCCTTGGAAATCCTTTGGGGCAGTTCTACTCTACCCTGTAGGGTCACTATGAGTCAGAATTGACTTGGCCACAACAGGTTTGGGTTTTTTTGTTGTTGTTGTTGGCAAATGCTGTTTCACTTGCATGATTTCCTTGGGAGGTAATATGATATACTGTAGTTACAAGAACTACAGATTCTGGGGACAGACTCCCTGGGTTAAAATTGTGGCTTATCCCTTGCGGGGCAGTTCTGCTCTGTCTTATAGGGTTGCCATGAGTTAGATTTCAGTTGATGGCAGTGGATGAATTATTTATTTATTTGTTTGGAATTTTTTGGTGATGCCACATGTTTTCACTAATTGAATGGATGCTGAATCATTGTTTGTTGGTAGTTTTTTATTATTTGAAAAAATGGGGTGCCATTTGCAAGCAGGCCATATCGGTACCATGTTCCAGAAAGTGTATCACACTTCCTGATTGCACTTCAGCCATAAACTATCTTACTCAACTTTACAAAAATGCACACAAAATACTAAATAAACATTGCACTTGCTTCATACACTTGTTATCACTTTGATTTAGAGTGGGCTAAGTACCATGTTCATGAAGCATATCACACACATGGTACATATGGGTCCCATGGCCCAGGAAGTGCATCGTGAACTGTTTTCACCCCCAGAATAACTCCTTTACTTGGATATTTCCAAATACTGGTAACCATACCTTCCCAGTAACACAAAGGAAATAGTAACCATACTTGCAAGCCTTATCTCGCTGTACAGAAGCCTTGTGCAATCACTGCTCCCTAAGGAGTGCTCCCCTCATAGGAGTGGCTGATTATGCAAAGCAATCTTAAACAAATAGATGTTAGGCATGTGGAAGGGAGGTACTCCTTTGTTAAGAGGTGATGGTCAAAATGAACCAAATCATGATAAATAGTGTATAAAATGCCAATTAACTTATGCTAAGTAGAGTAATAAAATGTAAATTAACTTATGCTATTATGGATAAAATGTAAATTAAATTATGCTATTATGAGCTTGTGTTATCTTTATAATTGCCTCCCCTCTCCAACCTCCCCGCTCCTCGGACAAAACAGATGGCAGCCCAACAAGAGAAGGTGAGGCTGAGTTTCAAGTGCTGCAGGTCTTCCTGGTGGAGCACTCAGGGCTGGTTCCTGCACCATCTGAAGAGTTGTCCCAAGAAGTGACACAGAAGCAGAATGAGAACCTGGCCCAACTCAGGGACAATGGCTCTGCTCTCCAAACCCAGCAGTCGGATCCAGGAGACCTTTCTCCGGGTGAGTCTGGCTCTACCAGGGGTTTGAGTCATGTGATGGTTTTTATTCTCTTTATTTCATTAAAAAAAAAAAAAGGTCACTCACCGATGTCATTGAATTGCACATGTAGAAACTGTGAATAGATGTATGTTTGGTTGTGTATATTGCCACCAAAAATTAAAAAAAGAAGAGAAGTCCAACCGACAAAATTTCACAAACTATTAATGAGTCAGGAAACCCTGGTGGTGTAGTTAGTGGTTAAGTGCTACAGCTACTAGCCAAAAGGTCGGAATCCACCAGGCGCTCCTTGGAAACTCTATGGGGCAGTTCTACTCTGTCCTATAAGGTCGCTTTGAGTCGGAATCGACTCCATGGCAACGGGTTTGGTTTTTTTTTTTTTTTGGTTAATAGGTCAAGCATAATTTAAAAGATATTAGCCTTAATGATCAGTAGTTGCATAAAGACTGTTGCTTGTCTCATGTGGCTTCGAGGGCAGAAGTAACACTGGGTCCCAGGAGATGGCTTTAGAGAAGATTCTGGGGACACAGGGTAGAGGATTTGTTGGTCATTGGAGCTAGACGCCAGAAGGAATCTTGAGTATCTGGCCCTGAAGGGGCAATCCCTGGCGATTCTGCTGCATGCTCAAATTTGAGAACGACTGGCTTAATACATGGTAGGTATAGTTCAGGCTGCTAACCAAAAGGTCAGCAGTTCAAATCCACCAGCTGCTCCTTGGAAACCCTATGGGGCAATTCTACTCTGTCCTATAGGGTCGCTGTGAGTCGGAAGCGATTAGACAGCAACGGGTTTGGTTTCTGGTTGGGTTATTAACAATTTGTACTTGAAGCTGCAGAGATAAGCAGGAGGCTGATCAGGAAAGCCTTAATAAGTTAAAGTTAAAACACAAAGGTGCCAGCAACAGCACCCGCAGGTAAAGTCTCGGTACTGCCTGAGTCTCCACTCCCCCTCCCTTCTTCCTCATCAGGGCCCGCCCACAGCGCCCGCTGATTGGTGAAATCTCTGGTGGCCATGCATCATCTTTCCGCGGAGAGCGAAAACTGAGAGGGGAGGACGAGAGCTGCACGCCTATTGGCTAGACACCACGGCGAGGAGCGGGGCGGGGCTGCGCGTGCGCAAGAGAGAGGCGCGCCTCTGGCGGCCGTTGGAAAATGGCGACTGTCACCGAGCTGAAGGCTGGTGAGTCCTAGAGGAGTGGTTTTCCGGGCCTTTAGCCTGTGAAAAGATTGAGACGGAAGGAGAGCGAGCGGAAAGCAGGGTCAGCCTTCCGGGGGTCGTTCTGAGGTATCAGGGCCTGCGAAGCCGCTGGCTAGTGTGGCAGCTGCGGCGCTGGGGACTGAGGGAAGTGGTTGCGCTGGAGCAATTTTGAACCAGGGTTGGAGGTAGAGGAGGATTCTCACAATCTGTGGGCACCTGAGAAGTTTGCAGTCCCAGCACATTGGGCCTCAGGCGCGTCTTCCTGACTCCGATAGGTGGCCGGCCAAATGCTTAGGCCGGGCCTTTCATTCGCATCCCTACCCAATTTAGGGTTGCCTTTTTTTTTTAAGATAAAATATTAAAACATTATTCCTTGGTATCTGAAGTTCAGACTTAACTGTGCGTCCTGAGTTTTTATTTGCTAAATCTGGCAACCCTACCCCAGCCTCTCTGGGTTGTACACCTTGCTGGGACGTAGGGATACAGGGATGAGTGAGGCAGACGAGGTCCTTCCGGACCTTCTGGTCTAGTTTGGGGGCGACAAACAGTAATTGCTGCAAAGGAAACAAAAAAGGGTGGTGGTTTGGATCAGGGTGTCTCAACTCACTGTGGACATTTTAGTCCTTGTTGTAGGGGGCTGTCTTGTGCATTGCAGGATGTTTAGCAGCGTCCCTGGACTCCACCTAATAGATGCTAGTAGCACCCTCTTCCCCAGTTGTGACAACCAAAAATGTCTCCGGACTTTGCCAGATGTCCCCTGGGGGCAAAAGCATTCCTGGTTGAGAACCGTTGGCTTAGAGAATGACGAGGGCAACCCCAAAGCGTTTGCAAGTGCTGGTTGCTTATATCCCCCCCACCCCCCGCCCCGACTGCTTCTGTGAAAGATTTTGGCTCCTTAGTGATGTATTGAAATGTTTACTGAGTTTCTGCCAGCTTTACACCAATGTGCCATACCAGACCCTGGGGTTGGGGAGGTTTTTTTTTTTTTAATTAATTATTATTTTTTTTAATAATTTTATTGTTCTTTAAGTGAAAGTTTACAAATCAAGTCAGCTTCTCATTTATAAACTAATATACACTTTACTACATACTCCCAGTTACTCTCCCCCTAATGAGACAGCCTGCTCCCTCCTTCCAGTCTCTCTTTTTGTGACCATTTTGCCAGCTTCTAACCCCCTCTACCCTTCCATCTCCCCTCCAGACAGGAGATGCCAACACAGTCTCAAGTGTCCACCTGATACAAGTAGCTCACTGCTCATCAGCATCTCTTTCCAACCTATTGTCCAGTCCAATCCATGTCTGATGAGTTGGCTTTGGGGAGATTATTTTGTAAAAAAAAAATGGTGGTGATGATGATTATAATACCACAAACATAATTCATGTTAGGCACAATCCTAAATGATTTTTTTGGTTATCTTGCTGAATTCTTAAAACAACTGGTGAGACAGGTCCTGCCTTTCAGTCGGGAGAAATTGGAGGCAGAAAGTTTCCTGGCCTTGACATTCTTCTATCCTGAAATAGGAAAAGTTCTTCAGAGGTAGTTATATGCCAGTCATTATTAAGCTGATGACATTTGTACAGTGTTACTTTTGAAGCAGATGGCTAGACAAGGAATAGTAATTACAGTTATCAGTAATTGAGGGCTTATTTTCCAGGCACTGTGCTGCACAAGGAAACCCTGGTGGCCTAGTAGTTAAGTGCTATAGCTGCTAACGGAGAGATTGGCAGTTCAGATCTACCAGGTGCTTCTTGGAAACTCTATGGGGCAGTTCCACCCTGTCGTATAGGGTCGCTATGAGGTGGAATCAACTTGATGGCAGTGGAAAAATGCTGCACAAGGAGCCCTGGTGGTGCAGTGGTTAAGTGCTCAGCTGCTGAAAGAAAGATCGGTGGTTTGAACCCACCAGCTGCTCCTCAGGAGAAAGATGTGGCAGTCTGCTTCTGTAAAGATGTACAGCCTTGGGAACCCTATGGGGGCAGTTCTACACTGTCAAATAGGGTCACTATGAGTTGGACTCGTTGGCAACGGGTTTGGTTTTTTGGTTTGGTACGAGGTAAACTATGCCCATTTCATAGAGTAGAAATTGAGGCACCAAGAAGTGAAATAGCTTGCCCATAGTCATTTAACTAGTAACAGGTAGGGTATAGGAACCTAAATATGAAGTACCAGAGCCCCTAGTCTGAACCACTGAGCTACGTTGCTGCCCAATGAATAAAACTGGCTCCAGTTTTCAAAGAACTCAGGGTCTGAATCAGTAATTCTTAGCGATTGTGGGTGGGGGAGGAGGTTGAACCTCTTTGAGAATATAATCAGCAATCACTGATATAATTCTATATTTGGGGCACTGGGTGGTGAACAGTGATTTAAAAAAAAAAAAGGCATGCATCTGTCCGCAAAAACATATTTAACATTGAATCTGTTCCTTCTTTCCAGGAAAATACATATCACATGTCATACTACATACATCTTTAGAGAGTTTAAAGATCCTCTGTGGGATATAAGCCAGGCTAGAACCCTTTCTGAACAAGTTGTTATGGTGGGTGTTTTAAGCACCATTATAGAGGGAAAGACAAAATGGAACACCAGAAGAAGATATAATTCTCTGGGGCGTAGGAGTGTCCTTCAGAGACATATGGGGCCGTTTATATTTCTTTTGCTTTTCCCCAGTGCTGAATATGCCTCGTGTCCAAGACAAACCCAGTGAAAACTTGTTTGCTAACCAATCATATTTTATGGACTTTTATCTTTTGTAAGCACGTTCACGTTTTTCCACCTCATTTGGTTCTACCTCAGAAAGGTAAAACTCCTTGTTTTAGAGGAGGCAACTGAGGCATGGGTTGTTGATTCAGTTGAGGGGATATGCGCTGAGGTGCTGATGAGACATGCCAGATTTCCTGACTCCAGCTTCACTAGTTTTCATTTCTCTGATGAGTTTGAGACTGTGCTGTGTACAATACAGAGTAATTTGGACAGGATTCCTGCCAGTGCAAAAAACTTCTCCATCTGATTTCCAAAGATAGAATTGGAGAACGGGTTCAGTTATCCTAAGAGTATGATAAGACTGTACCTTTCTTTTATGGGCCTGTTATAAAGTGTGATTGGGTGATGAGTGTAGTTACATGCCTACAAAAAGGTTGAGGGGATGATTTAAAAATACGTGGAAGAAAGAAAAATTTAAAAGTCTAGTCTAGGTGTATTCTTTAAGCATACGACCCAGAATTTTTTGTTTTTGTTAATCACAGCTTAAAAAATTGTTTGTATTATGTCCTTGTCTACGTGGATAACCTCCTGGGCTCCCATTCTGATTTTCATTACTGTGGAGTGCGTTTTGGTGCCTTTAATGCAGTACAGTATTAAAGTATATTTATTTCACTAATAGCATACTACATAGTATTATAATGTTCCTAGATAAGGCTTATTAAGCTCTTGCTATGTTCCAGGCACTGTAGGTGAGATGTATTGATTCTCTGGGGTTAAATCATTTAGCCATTAGGAACTATTTGAAAAAAGAAGGTTCCGGACCACTTCAAGGAATGGTACCAATTCAGTCCCATACCCTCAGTATCCCTACTAGCATTTACAGTCACTGATATCTATAATGACGACCCTGGCCCGTGAAGAAAGTTAGGTTACATTCAATATACATATTCCATACTCTTTAAGTCTTTAAAGAGTACTTTTAAGGTTCACCTCCTATCTTATCGGTTTGTCATAGTGTGGTAACTTCAGTGTTGCTGTAATCCTGGAAGCAAGGTCATCCATGATAGGTTTCAGTGGGGCTCCCAGACTAAGACAGACTAGAAAGAAAAGCCGGGCAGTCTGCTTCTGAAAATGAGCCAATGAAAACCCTATGGATCACAACAGAATATTGTTCAACATAATCCTGGAAGATGAGCCCCCTGGGTTGGAAGACATTCAAAATGCACAGTGGCCGCAACAGTGAACTTGAGCAGTCAATGAACTTGAACGATTGTGAAGATGGTATGGGACTAGGTGGTGTTTTATTTTGTTGTGCCTGGGGTTGCCGTGAGTTAGAGCCTACTAAATGGCAACTGACAACAACAGCTCTTTAAGATGGCAATGATATAGTCATGTATGAGATTTCTAACTAAGATAAAATTTCAAAATTCTGCTCTTTTAAAGAATTAACTCATAATTGTCTTAAAACAAAAAAGCAACTTTTCATGAATAGCTCCTTCCCAAAGGGTTTTGGATATCCAAGTCTTTTTGTATAAAAATACATGACACCTTCCTGTTTTTATACGTATACTTGTTTTCTTTAACAGTCTTCTTTCCAGACCAGAGGTTTTTAGTGACAAATAGGACCTGCCTGTAGTGACAGACACTCTTGAGACAGTATGAGAGATGGGATTAAATTCAGATTTTAGTATAACTGTCATTCCGTCCTTTTTTCCCCCCTCATTAAGGAAAGTGTATGAGACCACAGCCCCTGACAGTGACGATTTTACAGGGATAAATTTGAATTTGTTCAAGTGTATTAAACAGTAAATCACTGCAACTTGGAAACTTAATTTTTTTATCAAAAACATAGCTTATGGCACCTATTGGGACAATTGTTCAGTTTGTCACAGTGTAGACTGAGAGCTGCTATTGTGCCGTTTACCTTTTAAATATTTTTCTTTGAAGTGCACCAAATAGTGATAAAGATTTCTTCTATAATTGAAGCATTAATATTGTTCTATTTTATATTTAACAGTTTTAAAGGACACCTTGGAAAAAAAAGGTGTATTAGGGCATTTAAAAGCAAGAATCCGAGCTGAAGTTTTTAATGCCCTAGATGATGAACGTGAACCTCGACCTCCATTGTCTCATGAAAACCTTCTAATTAATGAATTAATTCGGGAGTATTTGGAATTCAATAAATATAAGTATACATCGTCTGTCCTTGTAGCAGGTAGGTGGTATTGTTAATTACCTGAGTCAAAACCCATTTCTCCCCCATCCCTATTCTCAGAAAGTGATTCTGCCTGAAAATCTAATCCCATTACCAAACATTGTCATCTGGGTGACTGGGATATAAAAATCACATGAGCTCTTTCTGTAATTTGAACAAGACCTCATGAAACTTATACTATTAAAAACCAAACCAAACCACTGCTGTTGAGTCAATTCTGACTCATAGTGACCCTATAGAACAGAATAGAACTGCCCCATAGATTTCCAAGGAGTGGCTGCTGGATTCAAACTGCCAGCCTTTTGGCTAGCAGCCAAGCTCTTAACCACTGTACCACCAGGGCTCCTATTATACTAAAACCTGTTGCCTTCAAGTTGATTCTGACTCATAGCAATAGGGTAAAATAAATAACTAAACAAATAAGCACTTAAACTAGTTATACTTTGAAAAAACATCCAATTCTTGACATTGAGAATAAACAGTTGTCATTTTGTCCTATTTACTGCCAGATTTTTTTCTATGTATATGCTTTAAAAATATACCCATACAGTCTTAAATTAAATGTGTATATTTCTTTTTATAAATATAAAACATTGAAGATAAAGCCTTAAAATGTTACGACTATGTATAGGTTAGGAATATATATATATATATATATATATATATATATATATATATATATATATATATATAAAAGAATGGTATTTAAAATGAACTAGAAGGATTTAACTGTGCATTCACCCCAGGGATGGGAGGGACAAAATGGGATTGGCAGAGGAGATGGGCAGCTAAGAAAAATTTACTTTATCTGTTAAGTTTTATTTCTTAAAAGAAAGTAGTACATCTAACAGTTATTAATTCAGGTGGTGAGAATACAGGGCTTCCTTTATTATTAACATCTTTTGCTAACTTTAAATGTCTTCCTCCAAAGGGAGGGAAAGCACTAGATGGATATAGACAGTAGTGAAGATAGTGGTTACCTCTAGGTGGGGAGAGGAGTGAGACTGGTTGGTGGAGGGGATGATCTAGAGCACCTTGCATGTGCCTCATTTAATTCTCTTGTTTAAGGTTTCATCTATTCTTTAACACTATTTCATGCCTCAGAGGTGGACCTCATCAAAGAAAAGAGGTAATAAAGTAGATTTTGGGAGAGAGAATGAATTCCTTATCTGTGAAGCTGTAACTTTCCATTACAGATCAGTTATTCAGCATTTAGTATATATCTTTTGGAGCCCTTGTGGCATAGTAGTTAAGAGCTCGGCTGCCAACTACAAGGTCAGCAGTCTAAATCCACGAGCCGCTCCTTGGAAACCCTGTGGGGCAGCTCTACTCTGTCTTATAGGGTCACTGTGAGTTGGAACCAACTTGACAGCACCTAACAACACAATAACAACATACGTCTTTTGGGTACTAAGGTACATCTGACCCAAACCATGGTATTTCCAATTGCCTCATGCATGTGAAAGCCAGACAATGAATAAGGAAGACTGAGAAAGAATTGACACTTTTGAATTATAGTGTTGACAAAGAATTCTGAATATGCCATGGACTGCCAGAAGAGCAAACAAACTTGTCTTGGAAGAACCGCAGCCAGAATGCTCCTTAGAAGTGAGGATGGCAAGACGTCATCTCACGTACTTTGGACATGTTGTCAGGAAGGACAAGTCCCTGGAGAAGGACATCATGCTCAGTAAAGTAGAGGGTTGGCAAGAAAGAGGAAGACCCTAAATGAGATAGGTTAACACAGTGGCTCCAACAGTGGGCTCAAGCAAAGCAACAGTTGTAGGGATGGTGCAGGACCAGGAAGTGTTTTGCTGTGTTGTACATAGGGTTGCTGAGTCAGAAC
The DNA here is from genome assembly GCF_030014295.1 of Loxodonta africana. Taxonomy (NCBI): domain Eukaryota; kingdom Metazoa; phylum Chordata; class Mammalia; order Proboscidea; family Elephantidae; genus Loxodonta; species Loxodonta africana. Next base: position 72,635,257 of record NC_087353.1, on the reverse strand, counting down.
TGACTTGATGGCACCTAACAACAACAACCTATATCTTAACTGAATAAAGACTAATGATTTTATTGATTTAAGGATCTGCAATATCAGTAATTTTTTTTTTTTTTTTTTTAATATCAGTGTCTCCTCTTTGGCAATATATCACTGCTAGCACTCAGAAAAGGAAGAAAATTAAGGAAATTTATAAATTAGGTATCTTGGACTTGGGCTTTCCTAGAGTGAAATGTAGTGACAATAGTCAAGTTTTGTGTTAAATGTTTTACTTAATCTTAGTCTTAGAAATAAACCAACCGAACCAAAAACTCACTGCCGTTGCCATAAAATGGATTTTTCTTTTCAAAAATAAGTTATCAATACTGCCAGGTGTTTAATTTATTGGCTGCTTAGAAAACATACTTCTGAAATCTAATATAGTTTAGGTATAGGAGCAGTGTTTTCCAACCAAAAAAATAAGAGATTTAAATAATGAATTTATGTTGGGTGGTATTAACTTATGTATTTAACAAAATACATATTTTGAAAATCGTAAGTCATATGCGGTTGGATCTGTTTTGGTATGTCTCATCATCATTCTTCTAAAACCTGAAATATGTATATAGTTTGTAAGGGTGGCTCTTATTAGATCATATTTACTTTTTAGATTGATTAATAAAAACTTAGTGTTTTCATGAATTTTCTCCCCAGAATCTGGTCAACCTGTAGTTCCACTGGACAGACAGTTTCTCATCCGTGAACTGAACTTATTTGAAGAACCAAAAGATAATACAATGTAAGAAAAAAAAAATTTTTTTTTAATAGGTTGAATAGGCTTGCAGATATTGTTGTATTGAGTCATAATTGCGTTGCTGATTTTATTTCATTTTAATTCAGCAGGTATCATAGTATGTGTCGATGTCTGGGTGGTACAAACAGTTAATGTGCTCAGCTGCTAACCTAAAGGTTGGAGGTTCAAATTCACCCTTGGAAGAGAGGCCTGGTGATATAATTCTGAAAAATCAGCCGCTGAATACCCTATGGAGCTCAGTGCTACTCTGACACACATGGGGTTGCCATGAGTTAGAATCGACTCGATGGCAACTGGTAGGTAGTAGGTGTAAAGGACTGAACCAAATCCAAGGTGTGCAGCAGTGAGCAAGAGAGATGGAGTCTGTGCTCCTGGAGCTAAAGTTCCTATGACTTCAGAGACTGAGCATCTCCACTTCTTCCTAAGGGCAACCCCTCTGGGCTTCTTATTCCATCTGTTTTTTTTTCTTTCTTTCTTTGTTTCTTTTTAGGCTTTGCTCTGTTGATTGTTTCCTTCCTTGCATGTAACTCTTCCTGTTCACCGATTGCTTCACTTTAACTTAGGAATTTACTCAGAGCTCCCTCTCCTAAGAAAACCTGTCAACTCCCACCCCTAAGCTACTGCTTGATCTCCTTTTTACCACTAAACTTAGTAAAAATCAACCGGCTACTTTCATTTTATCATTACCACCTCTTTTATCCTCCCTGCATTTTAAATCTCCCCTTAAATTTGTACTGAAACTATGCATTTGAAAAGGAGGGTGACCTGCTTCTATTAGTTTCTTAGGTCTGTTCTTACTTGAGTGTTTCTTAAACTTTGCCCAGAGGATCCCTGAATGGCAAAAAAAAAAGTATACCTAGGAGCCTGGGACCATAGCTCAAAGCAGGTTCTCCCTAGCAAGAAATTTCCTTGAAGTCTTACGCTTTCTCTTTCTAAAAATGTGTTGAATTTTTTTTCCTTCTATTTTATGGTATAATTGTGTTTGTTTTGTCATTAAAAAAAATGTTTTAAAGTATATGCCAGTTCAAGTTAAATCCCCCACAAACTTTGTGTAAAATTAATGTTCCCGGATCATATGCCATATTTACCCTGTACTTTGTACCAAGCCCCTGCCACCAACAGTGTGTGTATATTTATTTTTCCCATTTGAGAAGCCAAGTTTTACTTGAGTTTCTGCAGCATTTTGTAATATTGACTACCCCTCCTTAAGACACTTTTTTGTTGTTTGGCTTTTGTGACCCTTTACTATTTTTCCTGTCTCCCTAGTGGTAGTCTCAGTCTCTTTCATTGACTCTTTTAGGGCTCCTTTAAATTGTGAGCAATCCCCAAGTTTTGTCCTCAGCCTTCTTTTCCTGTAGACCTTCTTTTCTGAGTACTCTTGAGTCTTTAATGGTGGTGACTTTGCTTTGAATCAGTACAGATCTCCTGGGTCATGGGCTCTAATTTCTGTGGGCATCTTAAACTCAATGTGTCCAAAGATCAACTCCATTATTGTCATCTCCTCAAGCCTCCTCGCAGGTTCCTTTTATAGCCATTTAGGTCTCCAAATCAGAGTCTGATTAAATTTTTGGCTCCTTTTCATTTCTCTACTAATCACTTTCCAAATCCCATTAATTCTGCCCCTGAAGTATCTCCTATCCATTCTCACTGCCCTGCACTATCTCTAGTTGCATTCTTTTCCAATTTATACCTCACGCTGCCAGCAGTTGGCTTTCTGAACAACAGTCATTGCTTTGTTTAAAAATGTCTGACAACTTTCCATTGTGTACACAATGAAGTCCAAATTCCTTAGCATAGCATTTTAGGCCTCTGTCCTTCTACTTCATCTCTATATCTGCCCACGCTTGATTGCTCATTGTGCCCTGAAGACACCTTGCAGCTTTAGCTTCTTTGTCTTCACGTGAACTATTGCCTTAGCCTAGAAGCCCCATGACACTATCATCTCCATCTTACTCCTATTTGGAGTATCTTTCATCTTTATTGGCCCTGTTCAGAAATTATCTCCTTTATGACATTTTTTTCTCTTCCTCCTTTCTTAAAGTTGGAATTAACTGTGTTCTTTTTATGTTTCTTTAAGATTTGGTTTATACTTTTATTACACATGAATTTCCTTCTTCCTTATAGCTAATCTAATGCTTGTTCTTCCACCGGAGTTTCTGGACGGTGCAGACAGTTAACACACTTGGCTGCTAACTGTAAGGTTGGAGGTTTGAGTCTATCTAGAGGCACCTCAGGAGAAAGTCCTGGAAATCGTCATCTGAAAAATCAGCCATTGAAAACCATATGGAGCACAGTTCTACTCTGACACCCATGGGGTTGCCATGAGTCTGAATCGACGTGACGGGAGCTGACTTTTTTTGTTGTTGTTATTGTTGTTTTGCTCTTCTATTAGACAGAAAATTTTAAGAACTTTGTGAAATTCATTTCTCTTTTCATAGTATCTAACAGTGCTTTTTATCCATACAGGTATGTAATAAATGCTTGTTGAGTTGAATTTCAGTTATCAAGAAAATTTGTCATCTATGTAAAATCAAGGTGATTTTTGTAAAGAGAAAGCATTTCTTAACTTAGTTATATTAATTTCTATTTTCTTTAAAGCCTTTATGCTAATATTAAATGACTGCAGAAACTTAGTAGCAATACTAAGTCTACTAAAAAGGAAATTCATTGCCATTATGTACATTTTTTAATTGTGCTTTCAGTAAATGTTTACAAATAAGTCAATTTCTCATACAAAAACTTATACACGTCATGCTATGTTCTCCTAGCCGCTATCCCCCTAATAAGATGGCACCCTCCTCCTCTTCACCCTGTATTCCATGTCTCCATTCAACCAGCTCCTGTCCCCCTCTGGCTTCTCATTTCGCCTCCAGACAGGAGCTGCCCACACAGTCTCATGTGTCCACTTGAGCCAAGAAGCTTACTCCTCACCAGTATCATTTTCTGTCTTATAGTCTAGTCCAATCCCTGTCTGAAGAGTTGGCTTTGGGAGTGGTTCCAGTCTTGGGCTAACAGAGGGTCTGGGGACCGTGATCTCCGGGGTCCCTCCAGCCTCATTCAGACCACTAAGTCTGGTGTTTTTAAGAGAATTTGAGATCTGCATCTCACTGTTCTCCTGCTCCATCAGGAATTCACTGTTGTGTTCCATTTCAGGGCAGTCATCAGTGGTAACCGGTTACCATCTAGTTCTTCTGGTCTCAGTCTGATGTAGTCTCTGGTTTATGTGGCCCTTTCTATTTCTTGGGGTCATCTTTACCTTATGTCTTTGGTGTTCTTCATTCCCCTTTGCTCCAGGTGAGTTGAGACCAATTGATGCATCTTAGATGGCCACTTGCTAGCATTGATTTAAGACCCCAGGCACCACTCAGCAAAGTGGGATGCAGAACGTTTTTCTAATACATTTTCTTATGCCGTTTGACCTAGCTGTCCCCTGAAACCATGGTCCCCAGATCCCTGTCCCTGCTACTCTGGGCCATTATATACATTTTAAAGCAAAAATTTGATTTGGATAAGTACAATTTGGGATAATGCACTAATGGGACATTGTTGTAGCAATATACATTTACCTAGTAAACTAGCTGTTTTGAAATAGCATTTTAATTTTGGTATTTACTAAACATCTAGACTCTATCAAGCTCTCTGCTGCATAGCTTATGATCTCGTTCCAACAGAACGGTTTTATGATAAATGAATGTAACAAGCTGACTGCTTGTTTATATACCCTGTCACTAAATATTGACACGAAATGCCATGAACCCCTACATGAAGAACAGTGGCTGAAATAGGCAGGATAAATCTCATTTGAGTAAGGTTGTTAGAATTTGTTTTAATTATAGTGGAAATAATTGTTTATTCTAAAAAAAAAAACAGATAGCACAGAAGCTGTTAACATTTTCTTTTGCCTTCATTTAAACATACTAGATAATATTTAAAGCATATATATGTATGTTTTTCTTCTACATATATAAAACCAAAAAAAACCAAGCCCAGTGCTGTCAAGTCGATTCTGACTCGTAGCGACCCTATAGGACAGAGTAGAACTGCCCCATAGAGTTTCCCAGGAGCACCTGGCAGGTTCGAACTGCCGACCCTTTGGTTAGCAGCTGTAGCGCTTAACCACTACGTCACCAGGGTTTCCTCTACATATATAAGGGAGATTATACTCTACAGGAAGGAGCCCTGGTGGCACAGTGGTTAAAGCACTCGGCTGCTAACTGAAGGTCAGTAGTTCAAAACCACCAGCCACTCCACAGGAGAAAGATGTGGCAGTTTGGTTCCATAAAGATTACAGCTTTGGAAACCCTATGGGGCAGTTTTACTGTGTCCTATAGGGTCGTTATGAGTCGAAATTGACTCGACTGCAGTGGGTTTGGGTTTTTTTGGTGCTCTACATGGCCTTCTGCAACTTGTCATGCCAGCATGTATAGGCCTCTGTCGTTCTTCTTTTCTTTTTTTTTGAATTATGAGCTACGTATTTCAGATAGACAGAAAAGTATAGTGATATAAAGACGTGTGTGCCCACTTCTCAAATTTGTAATGTTATGTTTTGCATCTGAATTTTTAAAACACACAAAATGTTAGGGGTGTCTTTGAAGGCCACCTATCTTATTACCATACGTCCTTACAATAACCGTGTTTCTCCTTTTTGTTTTAAACAATTATATAGTGTTCCATATGCCATTATTGGCTTATGCAGTCTCTTATTGATGGACATTTAGGTTGTTTTCAGTGTTTTGCTTTTACATGATCTGTTGCAGTGAATGTTGATTCACTTGAAAATATTTGAGGGGACTTACTATATGCCAGGCACGAATGTAGGCACTGAGAATGTAGCAAAGAATGTTTTCTGCTGTGTTGGGAGTCATTGTTTCCAGAGCGTGATCCATAGAATGCTTGTTCTGTGAGATGCTCAACAAAAAACACGTCTGGGGCGAAATGAGTGTGGAAAGGCAGGCATAGCAGACCCGCTGTTGGGGAGTCACCATGCACGTTAGTGTAGCAAGCACTCTGAGAAGTCCTGAAATAAAGAGTGCTGTTGAATGTTGTCTAACTCACAGTCTGCAAATGTGTTTGATTAAAAAATCTTTTTTTCGCATCATTACTTATATCCTGCAGAGCTAGTGTTCCACGGATATACTTGGTCAAACACAGTTTTTGTTGTTTTCTTTTTAAAATTGTGATTTAGGTGAAAGTTTACATAGCAAATTAGTTTCTCATTAAACAGTTAATACACACATTGTTTTGTGACATGGGTTGCCAACCTGTGATGTGTCAACACTCCCCTTCACCACCCCAGGTTCCCTGTTTCCATTCATCTAGTTTTCCTGTCCCTTCCTGCCTTCTTGTCTTTACTTTTGAACTGGTGTGCCCATTATTCTCATACATATGATTGAACTATGAAGCACGTCCTTCACGTGTGTTATTTTGGCCCTATAGACGTGTCTAATCTTTGGTTGAAAGTTGAACCTCGGGAGTGACTTCAGTTACTCTGTTAAAAGGGTTTCCGGGGGCCATACTCTTGGGGTTTCTCCAGGTTCTGTCAGACCAGCAATCCTGTTCTTTTCTTTCTTTTTGTGAATTTGAATTTTGTTTTACAATTTTTTCCCAGTCTGTCTTGGACCCTCTATTCAAACACAGCTTTGAATGTTTGAGTTTTCAAAAAAGGGGTAATACTTCAAGAAGCATAGATTTTGATAATTTTTGGAAAGCATAAAAATGAAACAATTAAAAAAGTTGGAGAAATAATTCTAAGGAATCTAATTGTGACTTAGGATCAGTAGTTAGTTCACCGTTTTTAAGTATGAGAGCATTTGGCATTTAGCAAAATGGAAATGAGTAAACTATTGGAAATGAGCAACTATTACACTCTTAATGGCTTCTTGGTAGCCTTTGAGATTTGCTGCATGTGAAGTTTTAAGAAGTGGATGAGCAGCTTAATTTCCAAAATGTTCAATAATTTCTCCTTTATTTAAAACCTTGTTTCTCAAACTCAGCGATTTGCATATCACCTTCTTAAATATTGCTTTATCCATGTATCACTTGCATTTACTTAGTACAGGACTAAGAGTAGACCTGTACTTTACCTGTGCTTTACCCAAAACCTTTGAGGTTAAATGTGTTTTGGAAATTTAGAATTTTTTAGATTTTAAGTAACAATGTGGTAAAATTTTAGGGAGTCTAAAGTGGTGCTTCATAGTCAACATTGATATTTTTCAGTGAAACTTAAGAATTTTTCAAACAGCAGGATAATGTCTATGAATAGTCTTAGGTCAGGCCATGACACCAAATGAGTTCGTGCTAAATTTATGAAGAAAGTTCCAATTTTCAGAGTTTTTGTGTTTCAGAATTACAGGTAAGGTATAGTGGGACTATTATTTTTTTTATTATCTCTTTTTAACTTAAGTTTTTAAAAAGAGAAACCTTACTATCCATGAAATTACAGATTAAATTCGATAGTTTTTTCTAATAACATTAAAATATCTATTAAAATTTAAAAAGTTAATTTTACTGTATATGAATTTTTTTTAAATAGTTTTTATTGTGCCTTAAGTGAAAGTTTACAAATCAAGTCAGCTTCTCACACAAAAACCCATATACACCTTGCTAAAAAAGAAAAAAAAAACAAAAAACCCAATTACTCTCCCCCTAATGAGACAGCCTGCTGTCTCCCTGCACTCTTCTCTTTTCGTGTCCTTTTCGCCAGCTTCTAACCCCCTCCACCCTCTCATCTCCCCCCAGGCAGGAGATGCCAGCATAGTCTCAAGTGTCCACCTGATCCAAGAAGCTCACTCTTCACCAGCATCCCTCTCCAACCCACTGTCCAGTCCAATCCATGTCTGACTGAAGAGTTGGCTTCAGGAATGGCTCCTGTCCTGGGCCGACAGAAGGTCTGGGGGCCATGACCACCGGGGTCGTTCCAGTCTCAATCAGACCATTAAGTTTGTTCTTTTGAGAATTTGGGGTCTATATCCCACTGCTCTCCTGCTCCCTCAGGGGTTCTCTGTTGTGTTCCCTGTCAGGGCAGTCATCGGTTGTAGCCGGGCACCATCTAGTTCTTCTGGTCTCAGGATGATGTAGTCGCTGGTTCATGTGGCCCTTTCTGTCTCTTGGGCTCGTAATCACCTTGTGTCCTTGGTGTTCTTCATTCTCCTTTGGTCCAGCTGAGTTGAGACCAATTGATGCATCTTAGATGGCTGCTTGCTAGCGTTTAAGACCCTGGACGCCACTCTTCAAAGTGGGATGCAGAATGTTTTGTTAATAGATTTTATTATACAAATTGACTTAGATGTCCCCTGAAACCATGGTCCCCAGACCCCTGCCCCTGCTATGCTGGCCTTCGAAGCGTTCAGTTTATTCAGGAAACTTCTTTGCTTTTGGTTTAGTCCAGTTATGCTGACCTCCCCTGTTGTGTGCTGTCTTTCCCCTCACCTAAAGTAGTTCTTATCTACTATCTAATGTGTATATTAATTTAAAAAGTAAATTTTTAAGTACTCCTTGAATCAGTTAACACTTTGGGAAATATTGGTTTAAAATAAACGAACAGATCCATTTTATATTCATTAGAGCCGAAGATTTTATTTTATAGAACAGCTTACTTTCCTGCTTTCCTTGTGGTATAGAAAAATTGCTTGGATATCCAATTGTATTAGTTATTTATCACTGCATAACAAATTATCCCAAAACTTGGTGGCTTAAAACAACAAACTTTTATTATTTTTGGCCAGGAATCTGAGAGTGGCTTGACTAGGTAGTTCTGACTCAAGGTCTCTCATGAGGTTGCAAACAATATGTCAGCTAGGGCTGCAGTCTTCTCAAGGCATGACTGGGGCAGGAGGATCCTCTTCTAAGATAACATGGCTCACTGACATGACCGTTGGCAGGAGAGTTTAATCCCTTACCACATGGATGCCTCCATAGGACTGCTTTAGTGTCCTCACCGCATGGCAGCTGGCGTTCCTCGGAACAGGCAACTCAAGAGAGACAGCAAGGAGGAAGCTCCATGTCTCTTGTGACCTAGTCTCTGAAGTCACGTGTTATCATTTCCACCTTATTCTGTTCACTGAGTCCACACTCAAGGGGAGGGCATTTAGGTTCCACTTTTTGAAGGGAGCATCATATTTTAAACCATCACACCAACTAATAAGCATATAAAACCCAAAAAACCAGACCCACTGCCATTGATTCTGACTCATAGTGCCCCTATAGGACAGAGTAGAACTGCCCCATAGAGTTTCCAAGGAGTGCTTGGTGGATTCGAACTGTTGACCTTTTGGTTAGCAGCCATAGCTCTTAACCACAAAGCCATCAGGGTTTCCAGTAAGTATATATGTATCTCAAAAAAGAAATCCATTAAATTGCGTTTTCAACTATGAGATTGGAAACAGTAACATTTCAGTTGTACCTCTCATTATTATCAGTGGAGCAGCTTCCATTTGTGTAAGGGTACTAATAGAAGTATCTGGGCAGCATATTGGAAGGGAAAGAATGTGGGAGTTGGAGTCAGATATCTGGGTTCAAGTATAAATGTCATTTACTTAGTGTCTGAGAGTCTATAGCAAATCCTCTCTGAGCTATGGTTTTCTTGTTCATAAATTGGAGATGATGATTATATCACAAAGTAGGGATAAAAAGAAAGAAGGAAAAGTGTTTTATAAGGGGTAAAATAGCTTTTTAAATATTAGCCATCGTCCAACTTTTGTATAGCTTACATTTGCATAGCATTTACTATATGCCAAGCACAGTTCCAAACACTTGACATGTATTAACTGATTTAGTTCTCATAACAACCTTTGAGATAGGAGCCGATTATCCTCATTTATAGAGGAGGAAACTGGAGCTGGGCAAGTTAAGAACCTAAGGTGGCACAGCTGGTGTGTGGCAAAGCCAGGCGTTTGAGCCCAGACAACCTGGCTCTAGGGACATATGACCTTCTCTGGGCAAAAGGGACATATAACCTTCTCTGGGCAAAAATTTATGAATTCAACAGGTATTTATTGAATACTGTTGTATATCAGGGAAACCCTGGTGGCGTAGTGGTTAAGCGCTGTGACTGCTAACCAAGAGGTCGGCAGTTTGAATCTGCCAGGCACTCCTTGGAAACTCTATCGGTTAGTTCTACTCTGTCCTGTAGGGTTGCCATGAGTCGGAATCGACTCGATGGCAGTGGGTTTTTGGTTTGGTTGTGTATCAGACAAGGTTACATACTGGGAAGTTTACAGTACTGGACTTTTGGGATTTAAAAGCTGGATTCCTGTGAATTGATTGCAATTTTATTTCAGTTTAGCTGAGGTTTAAGTTGTTAACATGTTTTCTCAGGGTTTCAAAATTGTCAGAGTTAAATGGCTCTCATAAACTTAAAGGAGCATGCACAGTTTGCAAGTTGGGTAATCATACTTTTTTTCTTTTGAGTTTAGTGAATGACTTGGCCATTTTAATGTTTAAAAGAGGCTACCTTTTTTTTTTTTTGGCACAACACATTTTAGAATAGCCGTTAGTTTTTCTCATGACACTAGTATTTCACAGACTCAGTTTGAGAAATATTGACCTAAAGAAACAGTATTTAGAAATGGTAACAAATGTGAATTCTGAGTAAAACGAGCAATATTTCTTCAGACCATATAGAATATAGTTTATTTCATTTAGCCTTAAGACTATACTCCTAATATTCCTATATATGGCACAGTAACCTCAATAAGTAGGTAGCACAGTACCAGTAAAACATTTTATGGACATGTGTAATTGATTGTGAGATACTCTGCATGTGTTATAAGCCAGATAGTTGCTTAGTGATAGATCCAGGCACAGTTATTAAGTGTGGCTACCTTTTAAAGAATAAATATTTTAATCTTTTCCTATTTGTGCAGATTTCATTGATTTTTATTTTCTTCCTGCTACAGACCTCTTTTGTATGGAATTTTAGCTCATTTCTTGCATGGATCTAAGGACGGCCTCCAGAATGCGCTTCTGAAAGGGCCTTCACTTCAGCATCCAAGCCCAAACCCAGGCAGACAGCCTAGTAGAAGAAAGCAAATGGGTATGAGTTTTCTAACGTTTATCGTTTAGCTGTACGCAAATATATTTGCTTTTTATATATTTTTATCTCTGGAATAGTTTTTCTGAACGTTTGAATCATAGTTTAATTCCCTTTATACCCAATGGAGTTATCCTGTGGTAATTATCCTTCAAAAACAAAGTGCATTTTGAAAAGAGAATCTTGGTGAGGGGATTACTGTGGTAATCTTCTTAGATCTAATTTCTTCACAGAAGTATTGAAAAGCCTAATTTTCACATAAATTTATAGTTTTGGAGCAACTTTGATTCTCAGCATATTGAATAAAAAAATTTTTTAGCCAGTCATCATTTTATTTTCCTGTAAGACTAGATAATCATTCCTTTACTCTTTAACATGTTTTTGAGTTTTTGCTTTTACATGTTGCAGTGTAACATTCCTTCTTTGTAGCAATTACTATTTCTCTTGTGTGGATGTCTAGAGTTGCTGAGTCAAAGCTTTTGCATATTAAAAACTATAGTAGATATTGTCTAATTCCCCTCCAAAAAGGCTTTACCAGTTTGCCTGCTTACCTAGAATATATGACATTACCTGTTTTACTATTCAGTTGCCACTGGTAATTATTGTACACATTAACACTTTTTAATATAGCAACAAGGAGACTTCAGCATTATGGGTTCCATGAGGAAAAATAACCTTCGGAAATAAGTTTTCTAGTTTGTAAGCTTTTTATAATCAATCTCCGTAATATTTATGGCTAATGACTAAATAAAGGGAATTATAAATAATGGTATTTTTGAACCAAGCCCTGTTAAAACTCGTTCCCTGAGATGACGTCCGCAGATTAGACGTTGGTAGCCATACACCACAGCAAGAGAAAGCACAAGCATGCATGAGAGAGCATTAGTTACTTTGGGACTGTGATGTGTAAAGTGCCAGAGACATCACAGTGTTGAGTTTGGGAAAGCTTTGGGTGCCTCTTCTGTGGAAGGCTCAGAGATGATGATGACCACCGAACTAACGGGAAGAGCGATGATTTTGCATATTATTTTTCGTGATCATCAAAAATTATCTCGGTTAAAGAAAAATACCATTTTCCAAGGAAAACTAAAATGTTCTCTGAAATCCAGTTTAGGAAATGAGTCTATAGAAAACAAAACAAAACAATTTCTGGGCACAACAGTGACCTCTCTCTGCAGTTACTTGAGAAGAGTTGTCAGCAAACAATTGGATCATGTTCCAGTTACACCCTTTAGCTTTCCCTGTACCTTCTCAGCTCTGGCTTACTGCCTGAGGGACATGTAACTCTTGACAGCACTGAAAAGATTAAGAATGTATTAAAATAATCTTCAGATTACACCTTATCTCTACAAAAGCTCATCCAGCTGAAATGTAAAACACTAAAATTAAATTATCTTTTATTTAGAAGTAAGTCCAAGCCATGCCAAGATGAAAGCACTCTTCTCATCAAAGCTTTCAGAGTACTTTAAAAAAAATGAAGAGAGTTTATTTAGGCATAGCCACCTTTGAAATGATAGCCAGTTCATTAGTGCTCTCAATAGTATTGCTTTGTAAATATTAGATGCAAAGTAATTTTTGCTATAAATAAAAGACTAAATTTTTTTATAGTAGAGAAAGTCATCAGCTCAGTTTCGTTGCACATCTATCAAGTACGTGAATAACTTTTTTTTTTTAATATGTTTCTAGAAAACCTAAAGTCATTATGTTCTAAGGAAATTGGTAATTTAGGTCTGTCCAGTGGGATTGCCTAAAATTGAAGGGAAATAGATTTTCATCTGTTACCCAGTTCTATAAAGCAGTGCAGGTAGTCACCAACTTACAACATATTTGCGCAATGACAGACTGCACTTAAAACTTTAAAAAAAATCTTGTTTGTAGTATGTACTACCTACAGTGTTACAGCACATAATTGCTGATGTTTTCATTCTCAAATGTTGACTCAGAGATAGATGTTCAATGTGAATAATGTACTGTTCAAAGCACAGCCATGTAGTAGGCAATAATGAAAACTGGAGGAAAAAAAAAAAGGTATTCAACTTATGTCAGAATTGATTGACGACAGAGTTGTTGGGACCCCACTGTAAGTTGGGGACTGCCTGTATTAGCACTTAGGATAATCAGCTGCTGAGGACTCATGAAAGTGTATCTTTTAGAATTAAAAAATTAATAAAATTAAATAGTTAATTAAAATTGTCTTTTAGAGTTAGAAAATCCAGTGTGTGTTTATGGGACTAAAATTACATTTTTTAAGAACAATTTGACTAAATAAGTATTCTTTTTCCCTGTTACTAAAACTGTCATTTTTGCTTTTTCAGTTTAAAAGGTGTTTAGGGGATTGGAGGATTTATATTTTCACAAGAATCTAGCGTGCACATTGCATTTGTATTATGTCTCTTTAGGTTCTTTTAAGGAGAACTCTTCTTTGGTCACCCTTTTTTTTTTCTCATGAGGAAAGAAATTTAAGTGCCCAGGGCCTTGCCCTTTCTCTCATCAGGGCACAGTGAGTGGTGTGTCCAGGGCCTTACCTTCTCTCTCACCAGGGCACAGTGAGTGGTGTGTCCAGGGCCTTACCTTCTCTCTCACCAGGGCACAGTGAGTGGTATGCCCAGGGCCTTGCCTTAGCTCTTGCCAAGTGCAGTGAGTGGTCACAGGGGGCTCTGAGCTCCTCTGAATGCTCATGGAGCTTTAGTTGTCTTTGTTTTTGGCAAAAAACCATATTCTACAATTTCTTGGATGGTTTTAGTAGGAAAATGTAAATGGCACTGGTTTTCTTCTTACCCTAAGAGGATACTGCTGGGAGATGCTCTATTCGAAGAAATGTTCTTTTTTTTTTTTTTTTTTAATTGATAAGCTTTGACATCTCTCAAAATGCTGATTGAACATCCAGTCCTTTTTGGGGAATTCCATTTCTTAATGTATGATGTAAGAGAAGTTTTTTAACTACTTGCATGTGGGCTTACTCCTAGAGTGTATTAAAAAAAAAGTCAGGAAATACTTAGAATGAATCTCTAGTACTAAGTGTTTTTAATTTCTTCAGTAGTATTTAAAAAATAATGTTGTTTTCATCGTCCTATGCCACCCTGAAGGGCTCATGCAATGTAAATATGTAACATACAAAAAGTTTCTAGGTTTGCCTGCTTAACTGCCCATTTTGACTTGGGATGAATATTAACATTCATTTCTGTTAATTTCAGATGATCACCTAGGAAAGGGGAAGGGAAAAAGTATTAATTTTGAAGATCTAGAAGTTTCTCAAGCAGTGAAGAGATGACACTTCCATTTGGGGCATCTTTTGTCTTAAAGTTGTACGTATTAAATAACTTATTTATTGTCCCAGTGTTACCAAAATGTACCGCTAATATGTGTATCTTGTAGAAATTTGAGTTTTCTGCAAAACACTTAAGGCTTCATATTTTTCAGCACTTGTTAATAAAAGTTAGCTGTCATCTAGCTTATTGGATTTGATGTGATATAAAACGAGTGTTCTTTTAGGAAGTATTTTAAAGCTCCCTAACAACAACATATTTGTGAGAAGTGCAAGGGCTTTTTTTGTACCTTGTACGTTCTTCTTTAAAAAAAAACAAAACAGGTCTTATAGCCATATGCTTGAAACTTCTTTCAGCTGGAATTATGTGGATTTGCAGGAAAAGTCAGTTTTTAAAAAATACTTAAATGAACACTAAAATGTAATTCCTATAAAGTTTGATTTGTTTTTTAACTAGCTATTTTTCACATAACCATTTACAATTACATTTAAATGCCTGAATTACTATCTAAAGTTGAACTTTTAAACTAGGTAACAATGTACTTTTTCTTTCCTTGGAGCATTTTGGCTTCTACTGGAAGATTTAATTAAAAGGTAGAAGGGGAAAAAATTCTTTTAATTTTGCTGTAAGTAAAACAAAGAGTTGATTTTATTATATAAAGAATGTGAAATAAACATGAAGAGACAGGCTTTGGGAGAAATACCAAAAAGTACCTTTTAAAAGATGGCATTGTTTAAGCTCCACATGGCCTTCAGTTGTGCAATAACAAGATGAGCTATGAAAGGGCCAACCGCTACTTGTTTGGGCCCTTATTAAACATCAGTTTTATTCTTGGAATAGAACAATTGTCATTGCTATCTCTAAAATGCCACATTAATATTTATTAAAGAAGTTTTTATAATGTAGAGTCTACAGACTCATTTCACTGAAAACATCTATTACAGTAGACAGCTCCTGATGAGCAAGAGTCTTATGGTGTACTCAGAATAAAACAATGCACAGGTACCTATACACTGACAACTTTTAGCTTAAATGTTTTCCACTGGGAAGAGTGATAAGGGTTATAGTCAGGGAAATTGGCATTGTCTTCAGGGTGTCGATTCTGTACAGTGTTTGCAAATTACCGAATGCAGAAAATTATTACGCTAATCCTCTTAAGCTGTACTTTACAAGAGAGAGGACTTTGAGAGGCCCTGTTGGTGGACTAAAATCATATATACATGTGGAAGTATTCTAAGGGCCAATTTCCATTTTCAAATGAAATATGTAATATCTGACACAATTATGAATGTCATAATGTATGTGGGGATATAAATATCTGAATTCTTCCTAGAGGGCTTGGTTTACATTCAAGGATGTTGGCAGTGGACACTAGTTTGCCTCAGGAATTGCAGTCGTGCAAGACTAGATTAAGCAAGAATGCCGGAGTTTATAATTTTGGTTGCTGATAGAAAATCATCAAAATGGTAGCTGAACAGGATTGTCGTGGGTAGTCCATAGTCCTTTTGTATGCATTTTTCTGTAACTTGTTTGTGCCTAGGCAACTTTTATACTTTGAATATATCACTTAATAAAGAAAAAATTTTTGAACAACTCAACTTTGTGTAAAGTGTGTTCATATCACTGTTCTGTCATCAAGAGAGGTACACCAAAGCCAGAAGAACGATTGGAGATGTTTCTCCAGGCCTTCTTTTGAGGTCCCCGGCAACCTAGTTGGAAGGTGTGGAGTAAGTGTTGAGGGAGAGGGGACCCTTTCCTGATTTATGTGCACTGGGTAGCCGTGATCACTTGGATAGGATGGCCAGGGGTAGATTATCCAATAAGCAGGGTAAACTTGTCCTTATTTACTAATCTGTAGTGAATAATTTACAATCTGTGCCTGGGGCGGATGACCCTGTAAGCAAGGTAAGCCTGGGCTTACTTGTGCTTACTACTCTGTAGTGAACAGTTTCACTTCTTTGATGTGGTGAAACCTATGTGAAATTGTTCACTACAGATTAGTAAGCACAAGTAAGCCCATGCTTACCTTGTTTACTGGGTTGTCTGCCCCTGTCAGGGACCGTAAATTTGAAAAGAGGCTTTGATTCTGTAGGAAGGTTCTGTGGGGTTGGGAGAGAGACAGATGCCAGCCATACCTAGAAGCAGAATCTTTGATGTGGTGAAAAAATGTGAAATTGTTCACTACAGATTAGTAAGTAAACATAAGTAAGCCCGTGCTCACCTTGCTTATTGGGTAATCCTTCCCTGAGGATGGCACTGATGGGGGTTGGTGGTGTCCATCTTTGGGGGGACATTATCGTTACCTGGGGGCCATGTGTAGTTTGAAAACCCATACTTACTATTGGGAAAGAGAAAAACATTGGTTTTCAAAATACTTTAAGATTTTTATGATTATCCAAAAAGGAGGGAGTTGTTCTTTAAAAAGCTGAGAAAACAAGAGACTTGAAAACAGTCATGCAAACAGACATGTGTACTCCAGTGTTCAGTGCAGCACTATTCACAATAGCCAATAGGTGGAAACAACCCAAATGTCCATCAACGTATGAATGAATGAACAAAATTTGGTACATACATAAAGTGAAATACTACTCAGCCATAAAGAGAAACGAAGTCCTGATGTATTACAACATGGATAAAACTTGAAAACATGTTGAGTGTGATAAGTCACTCACAAAAGGACAAACATTGCGTGCTTTCACTTCTGTGAAATAATAGGCAAATGTATAGAGAACTAAGTTAATAAGTGGTTACTAGGGGCAGGAGGGACGGGGGAAAGAAGTCCCTGGGAAGAAGTGAGTTTCTGTTTATGGTGATGGGAAATTTGGCAACGATTATGGGTGATGGTTGTACGACACGATTAATGTCATTGATATCACTGAATTATACATCTGAAAAATGTTGAATAGGCGAATGTGTTACATATATTTTTACAACAATGAAAAGTTGAGAAAATCTACTCTAGAAATTTCTGTCCTCAGGATTTATGAACAGTGTCAGTTCATTTAGTAGTTTAAATAGATGTGTGGACTGAGATTTAAAATACTCAAAGAAAAGGCAAATGTTCAGAGAAGGAAGTAAAAGTATACAGGACCCATCAAACTACTCTCATAAAATTGTTCTTAGTACACTGCTGGTAATTTCTGTGGGGTTGTTGGGAGAAGTTGGAGGAGCAAATCTGGATTTCCACAAAAACAGAATGGGAATTGGAAATGAGAGATTTGGGAAAAGTGGAAATGAAAAACGTGGGTAATCTAAAAGCTCAGCAGGAACAGAGGCGGCTTTTGAAGATGACAAATTTAAGCTTAGTGTATACGTTGGCATAGAACTAAGGTTTATAATTATGTGCAAGAACACATTTGTGTATGACTCATGCCTGTATGATTATAAAATTTGATGTCTTTTAACCTAAAGCCAAGTGTACATAAAGGATTAACATTTGTGAGATAATATGCCTTTAAAGGCATTTTTGACAATGCTTCTGAACCATTTGGTTTTGTGCAGTGATTTATTTTTGTAACAACACTCCTGCAAGGATTTTTGTGGTCTTTATTAAATTTTTAAAATGAGAATGAGTTGAAGCTACTTTTATTGAGAAATTTGGGATCCTTCCTGAGATAGAGGTAGGAGTTCCCACAACACCAGAGTTAGAAATTGGTGATGAAGGAAAGAGCCATGCGTGACTTGTACCTGGAACAGCCTTGTATTTGGAGAGGCATGGGGTCACTGTGGATGAAACAAAAGTGCTTTTGTGCGAGGTAGTTGGAGCTGAGCCATGTTTGTGGCCAGGAATAAACCAAAATAAAACCTGTTGCCTTTGAGTCGATTTCAACTCATAGTGACCCTATAGGACAGAGTAGAATTGTCCCACAGGGTTTCCAAGGCTGTAAATCTTTACAAAAGCAGACTGCCACATTTTTTTCCTGTGGAGCAGATGGTGGGTTTGAACCGCCAGCCTTTTGGTAGGCAGCCAAGCACTTAACCACTGCACCACTAGGGCTTCTTGTGGCCAGGAGTGATATCCCTTTATTCACAATGAGGAGAGTCTACGCAGATCTTGGACCAGATGGACTTGAATGCTGATATACTCTCAATAATTAAATCCTAAAGCACACCGCAAGAATAAAGCACCTATCTTTGACATTACTAAAAATTGGAGGGAATCACACTTTGAGGCTCTTCGAATTGGGGGAGCAAAAGCAAAGATGTTTGACAAAAAGACAAAGAAATTTCCCCTCTGCCATCTTGCTTCATGAGTTCATGGAAACTCCCATTACATGGCGCCTCAGAAAAGACGAGCCAAAAAAAAATTACTTGTCAGTACTCAGTCATAGGAAAGTTTTATCTGAAGAAACTTTTTTTCTCAGTCTGAAAATAGCTTTTTGAGTCATGTGAATTAAAACAGAGGCATCTAATTTAATTAGCATAACAATGCAGTTTTGGAGATTCAAAAGTATGAGCTGCATGCATTGGACAAATATTTATTGAATGACTGTTATGTGCACGTAGTGCCCTTGAGCACTTCTAGAGTGTACCAGAAAGGTATGGAGTGCTTTGCATAAGGCTTTTACCTGTATTGACATACTATATAACAGCCCAGCAAGGTAGCTGAGTAGAATGAGTAGATTCTGACAATCTCTGCTTGTCCTTGAGAAAACGGGGTCAGAGTAGTTCACTGACAATCCTGAAGCTGGCTGGCTGGTGCTTAGCAGACCTGGGGTTAAAATCTTCAGCCTTTTCATCTGTTTACATGGACCCTATCAGACAGGTTGGGGTTAGAATTCCTGTTCCACCATTAACTTGTTGTGCTGCTTTGGCCAGGTTACTTAACGTCTCCAAATGTGGTTTCTCAACAGTAAAATAGGAAGAAGAAAGAAAAAAGTATAGGGTTATTAAAAGAATTATTATTATTATAATATTACATAATATACTATTTTGAGATATAACCAAAAAAACCCCTTTGCCATTGAGTTGATTCCAACTCATGGTGGCCTCATGTGTTACAGGGTAGAACTGAGCTCCATAGGGTCTTCTTGGCTGTAATCTTTATGGAAGAAGATTGCCAGGATTTTCTTCCATGGCACCACCGGGCAGGTTAAACTGTCAACCTTTTGGTTAGTAGCCTGGTGCAAACTGTGCCATTCAGGGTATTATGAGAGATAATGCAGTAAAATTAAGTGCTACATAGCTTCCGTTTATTAGTAACTTACTTTTGCCAACAAGTTCTTTAAAGGATCAAATGCAACCCCTTTGGAAATAAAGTTAATGCCTCTGGTAAAAATGCCAGTTCTTACCTTGAGGCCAGCAAGTTAGTTCCTGAGACCCTGCTCTGGATTATCCGTCCAGGGTGGGGAGATGAGGACCAACTTCAGTCCCCTCCTCTGTTACTTCTCTGCTCCATGTCGTTTCCGTACTAATGCAGGGACAATTTCCACTCCTTTTACAGTGCAGACATGAAAAGGCACATGGGAAAACAGCTCATTCATCCTTTTCCAAAGAGGGTTATCCCTAACCTCCCCAGCCAGCTGAGTACTGCCTGTTCATGCCTCTCTGATTGAGACTCAGTGGGGGGCAGGGGATTGGGCTCAGTGCTTTCAGGGTGAAAGCCAGGGGAGCTTGATGTTGGAGGGAAGAGAGGGGGAACCCGGAGTGTCTCAGAGGCAGAGCTCTGGAGAGAGGGCAGGGGGCCTGCAGGCAAACGTTGGGTCCAGGCTTGGTGCAACTTGACTTGGTTTCACGTTTGTAGAGAGTACACGCCAGCTCCTAACATGCAGCCGTGTCATGTATTCACTTACATGGCTCATCTCAAGGACTGCTTACAAAAAGCCAGGAAATAGCTGTTGTTCTTCCCACTTGATGGCTGGGAAATGGAGGCACCGAGAGTTTCAGTTGGTCACGTCCCCATCTAGAAAGTGGCACTAGTACATTCAGACTCAGGCACCTGACCCCAGAGACCTGCCCTTAACCTGAGCCAATTTGTTGGCCCTTTCCCTTTAACTTCTCCACTCTGGAAGTGAATCATGTCTCAGACATGGGCTCCAATCTCAGCACCAATCAGTAACTGTCCCTGTGAGAGCTTGGGCAATTTGCTTCACTCGGCTGGGGCCTCGGTTTTCTTACCTGCAAAATGGGAGCATTAATAAAGATCCCTCCTCGCTCACCTCACCTGGTTGCAACGGAGGGGTGTTGGATGAGATAGGGCGTGTGCCAAGCACAGGGTGCCCCCTGCCCCCCCCCACCGACTCCATAACCCCCTCCCCAAACCCTCTGGCTTGAAGTATCCGGGACCCACATGGGACTTCGGGGGGGGGGCAAGCAGAGGGGTCCCCTTCCCACAATGCTGGGCGGCTGCAGCAGGCTGCGGGGTGAAGGGCCCCCTCCCCCGCTCCCCGCTCCCGGCTGCGGCCGAGGCGGCTCGGCACCATATTTAGTCAGGGGGAGCAGGCAGCCGGGGGCTGGTATGCGGCGCTGGGAATTCCTGCAGGAAGGAGCCCGCGCCTGCCCTTTTTGGGATGTCTCCCGCCCAGCGCCCCTCGCCCGCCGCTCCCGCCGCGCTCGCGGAGGGAGGACGGGCCCGGCCCGGGAACCTCGGATCCGGTGCCGGGAAGGAGCGGGACGCCCCAGCTGCTCGCGGGTCCCCGGCCTGGCGCGGGGCCAGCCCACCGCCTCAACTGCCTTTTATGGCCTGTGTGTGCGTGCGTGTGACAGAGACCGGAGGGAGACGGGGAGAAGGCGGGAGCAAAGGGGGAGAGAGAGGCATGGATCTAGAGCGAGAGACACTGTGAGACATAGCGGAGAGACAGCAGAGACAGTGATGGACAGAGAGACAGAGACAGACCGAGAGCCAGACCCAGAGCCAGAGATGCGGAGACAGAGTGAGGCGTGAGACACACGGGAGAGAGAAGAGAGAGAGATGATGGACAGAGAGAGAGAGACAGACCTAGAGAAAGAAAAAAAGGCATCGTGAGACAGTGACAGACACAACGTCAAACGGGAGAGGGGAGAGAGACTGAGACACAGACAGACAAAAGGGAGAAGAAAAAAGAGTGTACTGACAGGGAGAAAGACAGGGAACGAAATTTTAGTCCGCTTCGTCCCTATTTGCAAGGATTTCTTGGGAACGGAGTTGGGGGGCAGTTGAGGCAAACTTGCAAGCGCGGGGTGCTCGCCCACATTCTCTTTGGATCCTGACAGGCACTATCGCAAATTACGTAATGATCACCACCCCCCCCCATTTTGTAGCTGCAGACATTGACGCTCAAAGAGGTGAAAGGACTTGCCCAGGGTTATGCACCCAGCGAGTGGTCCACCCGGGGGGCCTCAAGGCACAGTTTAGGGATTTTTGGGGGGGGGTTGTGGTGTTGTGAGTGGGCGGGTGGGGCTCGGTATGGCAAGTTGGGAAAGGGAAAAACTTCCCCTTCCCGCACAATTCCCAGCAGCCGAGGGCTCCTGATCTGCAGTTTGCAAAGTTCACAAAATCCCCTTTTCCTGCGGCTCACGCGGCATGGGGAGAGGGGTTGGTGTGAAGTTAGACCCACCACGCTCCTTCCTCCTCTCCCCGCCGCATCCCTCGGCGAGGTGAGGAAGAGGTAAAAGCCCGCGCGACTGAAATCGACTCTGGAAGGACAGGGCAGAAGTCCTCAAGCATCCCCTATAGATGCTGCTCGCCTGACCAGTTTCTCTAGGGACCCGGAGTCTCGGTGAATTCCCCGGGCCCGGCGTGGGACACCCGGTCCAGTGCGCCCCGGCCAGTGGTGTCGGCGCCCGGGTGCCCCCAAGGGCCTGGGCAAAAGCGGCTTTTCTTGGACCCTGCAGGGGGCGCTGTGGACGGCCCAAAAAGGGATCCTCCCCTAGCCCACCCCCGTCGGCCACCTCCCCTTTCCCACCCGCCGGCAGCTCGCGGTCTATATAGAGAGGCGTCTGAGGCCGGCAGGGAGATTTGGACGCCCCAGCCTGGGAGGTGCGCCCGGTCTGAGCTCTCCACCCAGTTTCTTCTCTGCTCTTCCCCCAGTTGGAGATCTGTAAGTAGTGGTGGTCCTCTGGAGAAGACTAGGTGAGGGGTTTGAAGGTCCTACAGGGCATCCAACAGGGGATAGTGGGTAAGGGGGCTGGGGTCCACTATTTTAATTTCTCAATGTGCCATCATCCTAGATTTTCCCCAAACCAGTATCACCTTGTGGGTACTCGTTAAAGATATTGATGTGGTGTCCAAGTCCAACTGAATTAAAAATTTCCAGAAAAACGGTTTTGTTTTTTGTTTTAAGAAGTCCCAGCTGATTCTTTTTAAGTAAGCAAATCTGGGCCACAAGGTTGCTCCCTAGAAATCTCAACCATCCAGCTTTGATCAATCAGACTTCCAATCTTTATTGTAGGCACAGAAAAGAAACTTCACAGAGAAGTCATTTGCTGTCACATGGGCAGGCAGAGTGATGATCCAAGTGGATTTGGAAGCATTAGTTATGTTGGTGGTTTTTTAAATCAGTTAGGAACACATGGACAGAAATGAGGTGTTAGGCTCATTTTGATCCAGTTCATTTATTACAGCCCAGTTTTCTTCCAGACCCACCCTCAATTCCTGTACAAATTTAAAGAACTCATCCAGGTTGACCTCAGGGCCCTCAGATACCCAGACGACCTGAAAATCACCATTTGCCTCTGTGCCCTACAGGTGCATCCAGTTAGAGTGAGATCGTGTAGAGCTGCTGCTTGTAGCTGCTGTCCAGTTGGCCCTACTCATGGCAATGCCATGTGTTAGAGAAAAATACTGCTCCACAGAGTTTCCATGGCTGCTTAATCTTTGTGGAAGCAGTTAGCCAGGACTTTCTTCCACGGAGTTGCTGGGTGGGTTTGAACCACCAACCTTTGGGTTAGCAGCCAAGTGCAAACTGCTGGTGCCACCCAGGCTCCTTTCCTAGTAGAGCAATGGCTACAAATGTTACTCTTTTGGCCAACAATGTGGGCAAAATAAGATTGTGGTTACTGCCTCCCGTAAATTTTTTTCCCAGAGCAGAGGGCTAGTGGGGATTTTGCTGCTGGAGGAAAAGCACCATTCAAAGTCATGCTTGTCAGGAAGCAAAAGAAAATGTTTAGAAAACCAAGGTATGGGCATTTGGGTATGGTGTTAAGAACTGATGAGATTAATAGGCAAACTGGCCAGTGGGTTCCGCAAGGGGAAGGCAGGGTAACTGTTAGTAAACTGCTTTGCATAGTTCTGTTTGGTGCAGTCTTCTTGATTTGTTTGGTCTGCTTGAAGACACTATTTTAAGAGTGTTTTAAAGCAAAGGAGCTTGAAGATGCTGAAGTGAAAGGCATTTGATGAGCTGTAAAATATGATGCTCAGTATGGTTGGAAGGAAAAGCAGCCTTTCTCTGGTGTCTTCTCAAAGAGATAACTACTATTGATGCAGTACTTGTATGCCAGGCACTGTAGCAATGTTCAACATAAGGTATCAACATGTAATCATTGCCACAACCTTGACAATAGTTGTATTAGGTTGCCTGTTTAGTATATAAAACAGCCGAGGCTCAGAGAGGTTAAGTAACTTGCCCGATGTCACATAGCAAGTACATGGTGGAACTCATTCCTTGGTCTGTCTGATGCCAAGTTCATGCCCTTGATCCCATCATTCTTTTTCTTTACCATGGACAGAAACCACTTGTTCCAGTCAGGTTTCTGGTGGAACCTGATGCTTCTAGCAAGACAAGTGTTTATCATGATCTCTTTGAAGAAAACATAAACTGACCTTTTGTAAATTTTAAATAAAATGTACTGCTTTTCCCCTGGTGTTGGCGTCATCTAGTTGGAGTTCATGACCATAGGTGGATTGCTATCCCTCAAGTGCAAGCTAGCTGGGCCTTCTAGAAGCTTCCAGGTCTTGGCTTGTAAATGCGATTTTTTTTTTTTTTAATATATCAAGTCTGAAATAGGCGTGTTATTCAGTACAAGGTATTTGTTATGGATTTGTTATTACTTTTCTGTGCGGGGCCTGAGATTGAGGCAAACATGCCCATTTATGGAAGCATTTTCCATGAAGCCATCCCTGGCCCTTTGCAAATTACCCAGCCTGCATCCTCGTTGGTTGTGGCTCTGGGGATTTCTCTGCCAAGCTTGTTCTTTTCTTTCAGGAGCAAGTGTAGGAGCCCTGAGGTGAAGACATTTGTGAGGCAAGGGGGATAATTTTTTCATACCCCTCCTATTCAGAAATTTAATTTGAACATTAACAAGTGGATTTTATGCTTTACGCGCAACTATGTAATTCTAAAATCAGATACGCATTTGGCTTTCTGGAAAACCAAGTCCAATTTTAAATCCACTGGACTCAAAGACTATCACAAGCAAATCTAGAAAGCATCTATGTTGGCCTTCCCAGCCCTCTGTCTTCCCTCGTCTCCAAAAACGAGGCTAATGAGAACAGCTGGTGTTTGTGAGCGTTTTTTTGCAGCATGCTAAACCATCTCTGTGCATGATGCTACTCAGCCTTCGCAACAGCTCTTCAGAGTCGATGCTGTTATTATTGACCTTATTTTGGAAATGTGGAATCCGAATACTGTACCTTCTTCAAGCCAGCTTGAGTAGTCAGTGAAGGAGACAGAATTCTACAAAGCTAGCTACCCACCATCAGGCCCTGTTGGGAGGACTAAATGAGATAATGTATATGAAGTGCTTAGCGTAGTGCCTGGCCCCTGGCAAATCTTAGTAGGTGGTTATTAGTAACAAACATGACCAGAGACGTTAAGCAGCTTCTCGGTGTGGCACAGATAGTATGTGGCTGAACCAGAAAGCCTGGCATGTGGTCTTTCTGTAAAGGAGAAATTCGCCCCTAATTTATGTTTTGTGTTATCTCTTTTCATAAATCTGATTTCTCTTTGGGCTACAAGTGGTGATTAGAATCTGCTTCCACTCTCATTCAGCCACATCTCTTCTTCACCTTTGTCAGGACCATTGCAAATTCCAGTTACGTTTGCCCATCTGGGATTCATCTCAGTGGTGCAGTTTCCGAGCTCACCTGTGATGGGAAAAGTCTGTCTGATTTTCACAGTGGACCTTTTTTCTCCCTGGGTCTCCTCCCAACACTCCTAACCTTTAAACATGTTTCACCATGGCCATGTCACTGGGGAAGGACTGAGTGCAGAGAAGGCCAGGCAAGAACTTGAAGAGACTTGTGTGTGTGAACAGAAGGCCTGAGGAAGGTGGTCATTCTGCCCACTGTTCCAGAGGGAGAGAGTCAGCTGCCTTTGACCTGTACCGAGGATTTCAGGGGCTTAGGAGGAAACAGTACCAGTTGCCACGGAGTCAACTCCCAACTCATGGCGACCCCACGTGTGTCAGAGTAGAACTGTGTTCCACAGGGTTTTCTTTTTTCTTTAAGAGGATGTAAAATTCAGTATTTATCATCCAAAATGTGTTTCTGTTTTGCAAAGAGTGTGTTTCTAAATTCATCTTCCAAGAAGGAGACAAAAGGTGTTTATCAGAACGTTACGTTTATATTTTACCAGAATGTTGAAGTATCTCCGCACACGGAAATCGAACAATTTCTCAAGGAAATAAATTAATATTTAGATAATACGAATGATATAAATGTATTTTATTTTCCATTTCCTTTCAGACTGACTTTCTTTTAAGAAATCAATTGATATTGGTATGACTTGAAAAACAAACGTGCTCGTCGAAAAGTGGTGCTATTGTTAAATCAATTATGTAGATATATCTCCAAATATGGGAGTCGAACAATTCCACAAAGAAATAAAATTTACATTATATAAATTATGTATATGATAACAATTATATTTTCCTTTTCATTTTGGATCGATTGGATCTAACGTCACGTTCGATTCTCTCCCGTAGGCCACATAAGAACGCCCTGGCTGCACTGTAAACTTGTGACCTATCTGGTCCTGTCCTGCACAGAGCAACCCAAAACACATCTTCAGATGGCCCATACTCCACAGAGTTTTCAATGGCTGATTTTTCAGAAGTAGATTGCCAGGCTTTTCTTCTGAGGTACCTTTGGGTGGACTTGAACCTCCAATCTTTTGGCTAGCAGCCGAGCATGTTAACAGTTTGCGCCACCCAGGGACTCCTTAGGAAGAACAGCCCTCATCAAAGCCGGTGATAAAGAGTTGTAGGACTTGTGTGCTCATTCGTGCAGATGTGAACTTGCTATATTGACTATGCCCCCCCTCCACCTTGCCCGGTGAAGCACGCAGCAAACGCTACAGAATCTCAGAGATTGTGGGGATCCTTATGGCTACGCCCCAGTCTCCAGGCAGAATGTTTTTCTCCCTGTTCTTCTTAGCCCTCCTCAAACCCCTTTCCCTTTTCAGGTATAATCACGGTTAAGGTATTCTTGGGTATCCTTCCAAAACTTTTCTGTGTCAAATCTTCCTTTTTTACACAAATATTGGCATTCTGTAGGAGTCACTGGGTGGTACAAACAGTTAACGCACTTGGCTGTTAACCGAAAAGATGGAGGTTCAAGTTCCTTCAGAGATACCTCAGAAGAAAGGCCTGGTGATCTATTTCTGAATCAGCCATTAAAAACCCTATGAGCACCGTTCTCCTCTGACACACATGGGTCGCCATGAGTTGAAATCATCTCGACGACAACCAGTTTGGTTTTGGGCTTTATTGGCATTTTGTAGATGAAATTTTTCACTTAACGACAGATCTTAAGTATCTTTCTGTATCAGCGTTTTTTTACCTTTTCTTTTTTATCAGCTACAGAATACTCTAGCATATGGAAGTACTCACTTCCTCTTACTTTGGAGCCCTGGTGGCATAGTGGTTAAGAGCTTGGCTGCTAACCAGAAGGTCAGCAGTTCAAATCCGCTAGCTGTTCCTTGGAAACCCTATGGGGCAGCTCTGCTCTGTTCTTTAGGGTCACTATGAGTGAATTGACTTGCCAGCACCGGATTTGGTTTTTTCAGAGCCTCTTACTTCACCCCTTATTGAAACATACCAGGTTTATTCCATCATTCCTTGTAAATAACGCTTCAGGGAGCATCCTCATTTAGCTATTTTTATCTAATTATATGGGTTCAACTGTAGGATAAATTCCCAGCAAGGCAATTGCTAAGTTAAAGGGCATGCACGTTTAAAATTGATAGATATGGCTAAATGACCCTCTAAAACATTGTCCACTTAAGTTTCTAACAGTCACATATGAGAGTATATATTTATTTTAAGCTGGGCTGTCTATGCTAGAGTTATAAGATATAAAATACAATGGGCCTTTCGGGCGAGAAATGATCAGTTCTCTATTCCAACAGTATACTCCACAGGGGCTACCATACATCTGTTAACTATGTACATTTGATTGGAAGGGAAAAAAAAATTAGACTTACTGATTAAAATAACTTCCTTCTGGAGTTACTTAAAAAATTAATATTCAAATAAGTTAGGCAAATGGTGGAAGGCAGTGGAGAAGTGGCAGATTATCCTGTTGCCTTCTCCTTGGGACCAGATCCTTGGCTGTGGGGAGTGAGGATGGTGGGTGAGGGGCAGAGGGCAGGGCCATCAAGTAAGAAAGGGATTTTTGCAGAGTAAATTGGTATCGGAAAGATCTGGCTTCAAATCCTGGCTCCGGCTTTTATAAGCTAGGGCCTTTAGTTGGGTTTATCTTTCAGGGCTTCAGTAATATTATCAGTAAAATGGGAATAACAAATAATAACTGCCTTGCCTAACACTTATGAGACATATGGTGATGGTGTGTATAAACTGCCTGATGAATAGAAGCTGTTGTTGTAGTATGTATGCCATTGAGTTGACTCTGACTCATAGGAACCCTGTAAGACAGAATAGAACTGCTCCATAGGGTTTCCGAGGCTGTAATTTTTATGGAAGCAGACTGCCACATCTTTCTCCCTTGGAGTGGCTGGTGCATTTGAACCTCTGACCTTTCAGTTAGCAGCCAAGCACTTAACCACTGCACCACCAGGGCTCCTAAGGAATTGCTAAACCAAACCAAACCCATTGCCGTTGAATTGACTCTTACTCATAGTGATCCTATATGTTACAGAGTAGAATTGCTCCATAGGGTTTCCTAGCCTGTAATCTTTACTGGAGCAGATCCCAGGTCTTTTCTCCCACAAAGCCATTAGTGGATTCCAGCCACTAGTAGGCTCGAACCACCGACCTTTTGGTTACCACCAAGGCTCCTTTGGTGAATAGAAGAGGCCTGATAAATAGGGTGGTGAATATTATTAACAGATTTAGAATTCAAATAGCCTCCTGGGGACAATTTGGGGCCCTGAGAAGTGGTGCCTTTAGAGTGTCCAGACCCTCTCCATGACCCGCTCTGCAGACCTGGCTCCTCCCCACACCTGAGCCGTCCCTCTGTCTATACTCCCAGACCTTGAATCAGTTTCTCCTCTGCGGAGGTTCTTCCAGCTGTGGTTTGTGTTCCAGATTTGGCATAGGGGGCTTTGTTTTGCCTAGTTAGTTGCCGTCGAGTTGATTCTGACTCCCAGCAACCCTATGTACAACAGAACTAAATGTTGCCCAGTCCTGAGCCGTCCTCACAATCGCTGGCATGTCTGAGTCCTTCGTTGGGGTCCTCGTGCCAATCCATCTCACTGAGTGTCTCCCTGGACCTCACTGACCCACTACTTCCCCAAACATGATGTCCCCCTCCAGTGACGGGGCTTTCCTGATGATGTGTCCAAAGCAAATGAGTTGGACAGTGTTCTGTTGTGATCCAGAAGGTTTTTATTGGCTAACTTTCAGAAGTAGTTTGCCAGGCCTTTCTTCCTAGTCTGGAAGCTCTGCTGAAACCTGTCCGTCGGGGGTAACCCTGCTGGTATTTGAAATAACTCGTAGCATAGCTTCCAACATCACAACAACGTGCAAGCCACCACAGTATGAGAACCTGACAGACAGGTGGTGGTGGTTTTTTCCTGCATAGCATTCAAAGTGTGAGCAGTTTAACTTTTTCTTTTGTGGAGATCAGTATTTTGTACCTAAATTCAGGCTTCTGGGTCTGTTGAAAATCTGACCACATAGGACCCACATTTTCACTAGTGACGACAGCTGGAGCTGAGAAGCTGCCACCGTCTCTGGCAGATGACAGGACTCTGGCCTGATTCACTCTATTGCTCATTAGCTCCCCGGGGGCATTTGGGTTCTTGTCTCTAATACATAGCCTTGAGCCAGTGTTTTGTCACTGAAATCCTGAGTGAAACTCTTCGCCAAGACTGATGATGTACAAATACTATACTCTTTGACTTGGAGTTTGGGGATTTTATTAATTTTTAAATTAATGCTGAAACAGATGGGGGTGAGATTTTTACGCATGAATTCCTCTGGGGGGATAAATTCCATGGTAATAATAAATAGTCTTCATAAAGCAGCTGAATATCCCAATTAGGCCAATTTCAGCCTTTTGATTCAGAACCAAACTCTGTTGCCACCGACTTGATCCTGACTCAAAGTGACCCTACAGTACAGAGTAGAATTGCCCCATAGTGTTTCGAAGGCTGTAATCTTTACGGAAGCCGACTGCTGCATCTTTCTCCGTTGGAGTGGCTAGTGGGTTCAAACCGCCAACCTCTCAGTTAGCAGCCAAGTGCTTTAGCCACTACACCACCATAAAATCTTAGTTAGGCCAGCCCTTCATTTTTTTTTTCCCCAAAAACATAAAACTCAAGGCCCAGAAAGGGAGAATATCTTACTCAGAGTCACCCAGCGAGTTAGGGGCAGAGCTGGGACTTGTAACTAGAGGCCTCATGGTCTTACAGAGGCTAACAAAAAGCTTGTTTCTTGCTCAAAGAATGAGGCAGTGAGTCATTGGTCATGAAGTCATGGCTGTGTGCATGGCTGATACTCTCAGATGTGTGCCATGCCAATAGTTAGAGTCCTTTGCTTTCATCAAAATGTTTTTCCTTTTTATTTATTTTATTTTTGTTGTTGAGAATACGCACAGCAGAACATATGTCAGTTCAACAATGTCCACACGTACAATTCAGTAACATTGATTACATTCAAGTTGTGCAGCCATTCTCACCCTCCTTTTCCCAAGTGTTCCTCCCCCATTAATGTAAACTCACTGCACCCTAAGTTTCCTATCTAATCTTTTGAGTTGTTGTCAATTTGATCCCATATAGATAGATCTTAAAAGGACATGATGCTCAAGGCAGACATGTTTTACTAGTTAAGCTAAAGTATTGTTTGGTTTTAAGAAGACTTCAGGGAATATTTTTGATGTGTAGCTAATTGCCTCCATAAACAACTGCCTCCTCTGCCATGAGACCAGAGGAACTGGATGGTGCCCAGTTACCATTACTGAACATTTTGATCAAAGATTCTGTAGCAGAGTCCTGATCAAAAGGGGGCAAAAATGCAGAAAAGAATTTCAAATTCTTATAAACTCCAGATTTTCTGGAGCCATGGAGGCTGTATAAATCCCTGAAGCTATTGCCCTGAGATAATCTTTAAACCTTAAATCATCAAAACTTTTGAGGGCGGCCCTTGATCAATGAACTGTGCTTAGTGTCTATCAGATCTGTGAAATAATTCTGAAGATGTCCCTCCAGCCCTTGGGGCTGAGGCAGGACATTGACTTGGGGGTGGTGGAGGGAGGATTATTAAGGATGGAACAAGATAGCTGGAAAGTCTCCTTGAGATTGGGCCAACTGGTAGTCTGTCTCTTGTATGATGTGTTCACACTCCACCCACCTGTCTGACTTTCTGCAGTGAGTCTTCCAGGTTGATGTTGACTAAGTAACCACTGTCCTCAGCTTTGTCTTTCCCAGTAGAGCCCTTGCTTTTACTCTGAAGCACTGGTTCTCAGCTGAGGGCAATTTTGCCCCATGAGGGACATCAGGCAATGTCTAGAGACATTTTTAAATTTTATTTATTTTCTTGTTGTTGTTGAGAATATACACAGCAAAACATATGCCAACTCAGCAGTTTCTCCATCTACAATTCAGTGACATCGATTACATTCTTTGGGATGTACAACCATTCTCACCTTCCTTTTCTGAGTTGTTCCTCCCCCATTAACATAAACTCACTGCCCGTTAAGAATCCTGTTTGATCTTTCGAGTTGCTGTTGTCAACTTGATCTCATATGGATAGTTCTTAAAAGAGCATAATGCTCAAGGCAGAAATTTTTTACTAGTTAAGCTAAGCTATTGTTCATTTTTAAAAAGACTTCAGGGAAATTTTTGGTTTAAGGTTTAAAGATTATCTCAGGGCAATAGTTTCAGGGTTCATCCAGCCTCCCTGGCTCCAGAAAGTCTGGAGTCCTCTGGAGACATTTTTGATTGTCATGACTGGGGGGTGCTATTGGCATCTAGTGGGTGAGGCCAAGGCTGCTGGTAAATATCCTACAATGCACAGGACAGCCCCCACTACAATGAATTATCTGATCTGAAATGTCAACAGTGCCAAGGCTGAGGAATCCTGCTCTAAAAAGAGGACCCCAGCGTGGAGCAGAAGGCAAGCTTTGCTTCAGTTCAGCATACAGAGTTCTATTTATTGCTGGCATTATGCTCTCTGATTGCTGTTGCAAGCTGGCCAGCTATGTTTCTTCCCTCCCTCTGCCTTTCCTAATGCCTGACCTGACACTTGTGACTGATTTTCGGGACTCAAAATTTGCAAAACTCAGTGTTCTGGGTGCATGCTGAGGCAAGTCCTTCTAACAGTACAACCAAGTCACCTCGAGCCTCCTGGTTGCCAGGTTTGATTCGGATGTGTCCCCTTTGTGCCTCAGCCCCTGTCCTTCTGTCCTCAAGTTCTCTTCCTGTCTCAGAGAAGGAGGACAAAGCGCAAAAGGAGGCCTGTTTTGACAATATTTCTTTATTCAGGCTCCACCATAACTAGCTATGCCATGAGAGACAAGTTACCCTGTTTGTGCCTCAGTTTCCTCATTTGTAAAGCAGGGGTCATGGTGCCTCTCATAAGGTTCTTGAGAAGATTAAAAGAGATAATATCTGGTACTCTATAAGACCAAAGAAGAACTGATGCCCTTGAATTATGGTGTTGGCAAAGAATGTTGAATATATCATGGACTGCCAGAAGGATGAACAAATTTGGCTTGAAAGAAGTACAGCCAGAATGCTCCCTAGAAGCGAGGATGGCGAGACTTTGCCTCTCGTACTTTGGACATGTTATCAGCAGAGACCAGTCCCTGGAGAAGGACATCATGCTTGGTAAAGTAGAGGGTCATTGAAAAAGAGGAAGACCCTCAACAAGATGAACTGACACAGTGGCTGCAACAATGGGCTCAAGCATAACAACAGTTGTGAGGATGGCGCAGGACAGGCAGTATTTTGTTCTGTTGTAATTAGGGTCACGATTAGTTGGAACCAACTCAACAGCACCTAACAACAACAATACTCTATAAGATATAGCAGCTAGTATTAATAAGTCTCTGGGTGAGGCAAATGGTTTGTGCTCAACTATTAACCTAATGGTTGGTGGTTTGAACCCACCCAGTGGTGCGATTTGCTTCCGTGAAGGTCACCGCCAGGAAAATGCTGTGGAGGAGCTCTCCTCTGTAACACATGGATTTTTCACGGCGAGTCAAAATTGACTTGATGCCAATGGTTTGTTTCTTTTGGTTTATTAATATTAATGAGGGCCTTGGTGGTTCAGCGTAGAGTCCTAGTTCAATTCCTGGCTGATGCCCCTCATGCACAGCTGCCACCTGTCTGTCAATGGAAGCTAGCATGTTGCTATGATACCAAAGAGGTGCCAGTGGAGATTCAAGACTAAGACTAGGAAGAAAGGCTTGGTGACCTACTTCTAAAAAATGAGCTGTTGAAAACCCTGTGGATCACAATGATCTAATCCTGTTGTGCGTGGGGTTGCCATGAGTCATTAATATTAGTATTAATTTGCTAGGCTCACTAAACTTTCTCAAGGGCAAAGTGAACCCTGTGGGATGTTAACTGGTGTTCAGTGGGAAAAGAGTTCTGCGGCCAAATGTGGTTTTAGGAACCCTGGGCTTGAAGGGAGGAGCCATGTGTGGCACAGTGGTTAAGCACTTGGCTGCTAACCAGAAGGTCGGCAGTTCAAACCCACCAGCAATTCCGTGGGAGAGAATACTTGGTGATCTGCTTTCTTAAAGATTACAGCCTTGGGAACCCTCTGGGGTAGTTCTGCTCTGTCCTATAGGGTCTACTAGGAGTAGGAGTGAACTCCATGGCAACAGGGTGGGGGTGGGAGTGGTTTGAAGGAGTCAAGTTGCTTTGGGATTTCAGGACCTTCCAGAGCTTTGGATGTGTGCTGTGCATCTCGATGAGGGGGAGGGAATATGTAGCACTTTCCAAATGGAGTTGACCACAGACCGGTTTTGAAGTTTCTCAACCTCCCTGATTCCCACCCCATCTTTATATATTTTAGGGGATTAGGGTTCCAAGGGGCACTCTCTGGGAAATGTCATTCCAGCGTGAACCTGAGCAAGCTTCCCTCGTCCTTTTTTCCTTTGACCAAAGCAGGTTTCACACATCATAACTGTCAGAAGCATCAAAGATGTGGGAAGCAAGCCAGTCTCTCCCTCTCCTTTTTTGGACAGAGATTCTTTTTGCTTGATCTCGTTTGCGTATTTTGAGTTGTAGATTAGACAGGGTTCCTGGCAATGGGAATTTTTGTGTCCTTTTATTTCCTTTTCTTTTTCAATTGTTTTATTGGGCATTAGATAAAAATTTACAGAGCAAATTAGTTTCTCATTCGATAGTTTGAACATAAAGTGAAACCATGACATTGGTTTTATTCCCCACAATGTGTCAGCACTCTCCCCATTTCCATCTTAGTTTCCCAGTTTCCTTTTGTCCTGGTTTTCCATCTCTTTCTGCCTTCTCATCTTTGCTTTTGGGCAAATGTTGCCCTTTTAATTTTGTATAATTGATGGTTTTGAGGAGTATGTTCCCCTGGGGTGTTATTGTTCATTTTATGGGGGCATGTCTAAAGGTAGTCTACAGGTATGGCTTCAATTCCAGTTCAGAAGGGTGTCTTAGGGCCATAGTCTTGGGGTTTCCTCCAAGTCTCCATCAGACCAGTAAGTTTGGTCTTTTTTGTGAGTTTAACAATTTTGTGAGTTTTATAATTTCCTCCCACTCTGTCTGGGACCCTCTACTGTGATCCCAGTCAGAGCTGTTGGTCTGGTAGTGGGGCACCATCTAGGTCTTCTGGTTTTAGAGTCATATAGGCTGTGGTTCATGTGGCCCATTAGTCCTTTGGACTAATTGCTCCCTTGAGTCTCCTTTACTCTCCTTTGCTCTGGACAATAAAAGACCAGTAGTTTTATCTTAGATGGCTGCTCGCAAGCTTTTAAGACCCCAGAAACTATACACCAAAGTAGGATGCAGAACTTTGTCTTTATGAACTTTGTGGCAGTTGATGTAGATGTCCGCCGAGTCCGTGGTCTTGCACCTTCAAGCCTAGGAACTTCATTCTGCAAGGTGTTTTTTAGCATATGTGCTGCCAAAGTGAGCACCTTTCGTTTATTTTCCCATTGTATTTTTTGCTGGCTCTTTTTTTTTTTTTTTTCTACTGACTTTTAAGGCAACTCACCAACATTGCGATTAAGAAATTACTTGTCATGCTTCTTGGAACAAATGAAACACTCTCCCAGCCCTCTTGTGTATAATTGGCTACCATTTTTAAAACTTTTCATTGAAGTATACTTTATGTCCAAAGAAGTACACATACTGTGGATGTAAAGCTGAATGGATTTTCACAAAGTGAACCAGTTAAAACCAGTTGCTGTCGAATAGATGCTAACTCATAGTGACCCCATGTGTGTCAGAGTAGACCTGTGCTCCATGGAGTTTTCAGTGGCTGATTTTTTTAAAGTAGATTGCCAGGCCTTTCTTCCAAGGCACCTCTGGGTGGACTTGAACTGACAACCTTTGGATTTGCAGCAGAGTGCGCTGTTTGCACCACCCAGGGACTCCACAAAGTGCACATGCTGTGTAATTATTGCAGCTGAAGAAATAGAATGGTAACTCCCAGAAGACCCCTCATGTCCTAGTCTTTCAGTCATTCCATCCCCAAGGGTGATTTCTAGCCTGGCTTCTATTGTCATAGATTAGTTTTGCCTGGTTTTGAATCTCATAAACAAACTCATAAGGTATGCCCTTTATGTGTCTGGCTTCTTTTGCTCAAGAGTCTATTTGTGAGGTTTGCTTTATTGTGGTGTAGAGCTGTAGTTCACCTAATCTGATTTGGGTCCCACTCCAGTGTTTGTTATGTGGCAGGCACTGCACTAGGTGCCTGAAATGTATTGGCTCATTTATTGCAAATACTGAGCTTCTGACAGACACATCAAGCTTGTATGGGAAGCAGAAGAGCGCAGGCTCCGGAATTAGACCAGCTTCAGATCTCAGCTCTATCACTTGCTAGCTGTGTGGCCTCAGGCAGACTATTTCACCTCTCTGAGCCTCAGTTTCCATATCTGTAAGGTAGAATTAACTGGAAAACCTAGCCCCCAAGGCTATGATGACATGCTGTAAGTGAAGAAGTTAACCCAGGGCTGTGAGGAGTCCATCAGTGTTAACTATCACAGATTAAAAAAAAAAAAAAAAACCAAACCCATTGCTGTTGAGCCTATTTTGACTCATAGTGACCCCATAGGACAGAGTAGAACTGCCCCATAGGGTTTCCAAAGAGTGCCTGGTGGATTTGAACTTCCGACCTTTCGGTTAGCAGCCGTAGCTCTTAACCGCTACACCATCAGTGTTTAAGTGTCCAGAAAACTCGGCCCGGGGCGTGACATACCAGCCAAGTAGGAGATGGTACAATAGCTACATTGCTTAGAAGTAGAAGATGGTTTTAGAAATTTTATATAGTAACATTTTACCTTTTAATAAAAATGTGATACATGTCAAAGTAGAGACAACAGTATAACACGCCCCATGTACCCATTGTGCAACTTCAATAACTATCAACATATGAGTCCAATCTTGTTATCTCCACCTGCATCCCATTCCTCTTCTGCATCTGAAAGTCTCTTTTAATCTACAGGTTTTCTCTCCTTTTTAAAAATAGGACAGAGGGGCTACTTGTCATACAGTTCCCACTTTCTGGACTCTGTTGCATGCCCATGACATTGTTCAGTATGTTCCCCTCCGCCCTCTATTTCCTGTAAACTCATGTTCGACCCAGAGGCTTCATTGGCTTCTATCCTTCTTCCCTTCTTTTTTTGGTGAGAATATTTTGCTGGTGGTAGTGGCACTATCTATTGCATCCTGTCTGGAGGCACAGAATGTCTGATCGGCTCTCTCTTGTGATGTTAAGATTAATTAGGAGGTTTAGGTGGTGCCAGCCTGAGTCCCCCATTATAAAGTTCTCCGTCAGCTTTTTATTGAATACAGTTCTTAAAATGGGGCTCCGCCCACCCCAGCCCCTCCAGGTGAGCAGCAGTAGCATCACCTGGGAACTTGTTAGACACGCAGTCTTCCATTCTGCCCCAGTCCTATGGCATCAGAGGCTCTGGGGGTGGGGCCCGGCAATGTGTGCTTTAACAAGCCTGATGTACCTCAGGTGTGAGAACTAATGGTTTTCACTACTGCTGATGGTCGTTGCCAAGATAATTATCTTATTAATACCAAACCCATTACTGTCCATTGATTCTGACTCATAGTGACTGTACAGGACAGAGCAGAACTGCCCCATGGAGTTTCCAAGGCTGTAAATCCTTACAGGAGCAGACTGCCACGTCTTTCTCTGGAGGAACAACTGGTGGGTTTGAACTGCCGACCTTTTGGTTTGCAGCCGAGTGCTTTAACCACTAAGCCACCAGGGCTCCTTGTTTTATTAGAGGTTATAAAACGGCTATATTCTAATTTTATTATTTCTTCTGCATTTGTTAGCTGGAATTCTTCCAAGTAGAGGGAAATTATTTTTAAGATAGTTAAGGTGGGAATTGGGGGTAGGTGTTTGTCGGGCTTGTCATGTCCTGAGCTACACTCAGTAACGCTTGAACATAGGAAATGTGATCGTTTACTCTAGGACAATATCTGTTCTCTACAATTTTTTATTTCATTTTTTTTTTTCAATAACTGAAGTGATGTAGGGCATGACCCACACATTCATCTGTCTTTTTAAAAATGTTACTACATCAGGGCTCCCAGGAGAAATAACCTACCCCTCGTTGAGCAAATCATCTTCTGGTTTTTATTATTGTGGAATATCCGCCCCTTCCATTTTGCCTTGCAAAACCCGGGTCACCCTAGAGGTTCCAGCTGCAGGAGCTGGGTGCTCTGCTTTGGGGGTCCAGCCATGCGTGTGGGATTTAGTCCATGTCCGTGGGACAATATGGGGCCCGTGCATGGGGTTCTGTTGGAACATCAAAGCTGTGGATTCTTTTCTGCTGAAGTAGAGACAACAACCACACAGTAGGTCCTGGTGCCTGTACATCCTATCTCAGCCTGTGCCTTCGTTCTTTTGGAGTGCGGCAGCAGCTGGTAGAGAAGAGCTGGAGCAGGCTGGAGGAGCTGGATGGGATCAAGTGTTACCAGGCACAGTTTCAGGCACAGAGGTCTGGTTTATAAAAGCCCCATTTTCCCAGCACCTCACCTCATTGATGTATCTGAATAATAGGATGGAAAATCTGTTACAAATGAGCTCCTGTTGTTGAGAGGACATTTAATGGCTGGAAATCTTATATAAAGACAAATTTCTCCTCATCAATCATTTGGTTACTCTGAGGTACAATTTTTATAGGAACCCAAACCAAACCAAGTGCTGTTGAGTCGCTTCTGACTCAGAGCGACCTTATTGGACAGAGTGGAACTGCCCCATAGGTTGTCCAAGGCTGTAATCTTTATGGAAGCAGACTGCCATATATTTCTCCTGCGGAGCAGCTGGTGGGTTCGAACTGCCGACCTTTCGGTTACCAGCCGAGAGCTTTAGCCACTGAGCCACCAAGGCTTACAAAATCAATTTTTTGGTTTCCCCCTTCTTTCTCTGCCAGTTTTCAAAATAATGGGCTGTTTCCCAGACTCTTGTATTATGAACTATGGATTTAAACATATTTATCTTTCAGGTACTATATTGTAGGTATTTTCCTCATTTGATGTTTATAGTTTTCCATATTTGACCAGATGGAACCAGAGTTTAATATTTTAGTATGTGGATGTCTAGACTTTGTAAATGTAATTTTATATACGTATAAAATTACAAGAAAGACTCTATGACAAATATTTTAATCAACTTCGTTGAGGTATAATTTACATCATCATTTTTGTTTAATTCTCTAGTGTTAAGTGCACAGCTCACAGAGTTTTGACAAATGTGTACAGTGTGTAATCACCACGTAGTTCTGATATGGGACCTTTCCATCACCACAGAGAGTTATTCTCAGCCTCTCGGCAGCCAACCCCCTCCCCTACCCCCTGGGGTGGCGATGACCAACCCACCCTACGTCACCATAGTTTTGCCTTTTCTACCCTTCCATATCAGTGGAATAATAGAACTTACAGTCTTCTGTGTCTGGCTTCATTCACTTAGTGTAAGCCTTTGAGACTTCATTGATGTTCTTGTGTGTATCAGTTGTTCATTTCTTTTTATTGCTCAATAATATTCCATTTACACACACTGTCTTTAACTTGAAAATCTATCATAAGTATCTTTGTACAGTCAAAGACCACCTATTGTATTATTCCATTTATATGTAATGTCCAAAAAAACCCAAAACCAAACCTGTTGCCATTGAATCGATTCCAACTCATAGTTGGACCCTATAGGACAAAGTGGAACTGCCCCATAGGGTTTCCAAGGAGCAGCTGGTGGTTTCAAACAGCCAACTTTTCAGTTGGTGGCCAAACGCTTAACGACTACGCCACCCAGGCTCCATGTAATGCCTGGAAAAGTCAAATCTTGAAAACATTACGGCAGACACAAAAAGTCACAATATTGTAGGATTCTATTTCTATGAAAGCCACAATATTGTAGGATTCCGTAGAGATTGACGAATTGATGGTTGCCAGAGGATGGAGGGAGGGGAGAAAGGGACTAACTGCCTAATGAGTATGGGGTTTCCTTTTGGGGTGATGAGAATATTCTGGAAGTAGATAGCGGTGATAGTTGTGCAACATTGTGAATGTACTAAACGCCACTTACATGTGCACGTAATGGCTAAAATGGTCAATGTACGTTGTATGTATTTTTTCACAATAAAAATAAACAAACTCATTGATTAGTTAATTAATCAATCAGAAAAACCTCCGTGTGGCAAAAATATAAGTCCATGTTTCAAATTTTTAGGGGAGTTAAAGCATTCTATTGAATGGGCTTGCCACCCATTAATAAGACCCCTAGAAGGTCATTTAGGTTGCTGCAGATTTCGTTGTTCCAAAGAGCACTGCACATTCTGTGTATCTGTTAGCATCTGTCTATGTCTTTAGGCTAAGTTCCTAGAAATGGAATTACAGGTAGAAGCATAGTTTTTAAGGCGTCTCCATCCGCAGGGCCATTGGCCTTCCAGAAACTCCCTCTTCCGCAGATGGTGTGTGTGGTTTGCTTATCTTCCTGTATTTTGGACAACTCGGGATATAATCAATGGTTTTAATCTTAGCCAAGCTCGTAGGTGAAAATCAGCACCTCATGGCTTGAAATTGCATTTCTTCTATTACTGGTAAGCCTGAACATCTTTTTCTTTTGTTTATTGGCTATTTGAAGGGCTTTGCAAACATTTATTTTTGTTGATCATAAGTTGAATACAAAGTTATAAAAAATAAAATAAGACAGAGATATATAAATAGAAAGTATTCTTGACCAGTGCATATTTCTTCAGTAATTTTCCCTGTACAGATTCTAAATTTTTTTTAATAAAAATGGGATATTATACTGACTATAATCTCCCCCTTTATTGTATTATTATTTTTTAAATAGTATTTTACTGTATTTTCAGGGGAAGTATACACAGCAAAACAGGTTCACACTGGACAGTTTCTATACATACTGTTCAGTGACATTGGTTACATTTCTTTGCATTGTATCAGCATTGTCTTTATTTCCATTCTAGCTGTTTCATTTCCGGTTAACCTAGTCTCATATGCTCCCAACCTTCTCATCTATGCTTTAGAGTCTTTTTTTCTTTTAACATTTCACTGTGTTTTGGGTGAAAGTTTACACAGCAAATTAGTTTTCCATTCAACAATTCATACACAAATTGTTCGGTGACCTTGGTTGCTGTCCCCACAATGTGTCAGCACTCTCCCCATTTCCACGCTGCCTTTTCCATTTCCATTCGTCTAGCATCCCTGCCCTTCCTTACCTTCTCATCTTTGCTTTTGGGTAAATGTTGCCCATTTGGGCTTGTATAGTTCATTGTTCTAAGGAGCACATTCCTCACAGGTGTTACAATTTATTTTATAGGCCAACCTATTATTTGGCTGAAAGTTGACCCCCAGGAGTGCCTTCAGTTCCAGATTAAAAGGGTGGCTTAGGGTCATAGTCTTGGGGGTTCCTCCAGTCTCTACCAGTCCAGTAAGTCTGGTCTTTTTTTATGAATTTGAGTTTTGTTCTACATTTTTATCCCATTCTAACCGAGACCTTCTGTTGTGTCCGTGATCAGAGCAGTCGAAGATGGTAGCTGGGCACCATCTAGTTCTTCTGGTCTCAGGCTAAAGGAGGCTGTGGTTCATGTGGGCTGTTAGTCCAGTGGACTAATCGTTTCTTTGAGTCGTTGGTTTCCTTCACCCTCCTTTGCTCCAAATGGGAGGAAACCAATAGTTATATCTTAGATGACCCCCTAGTAAGCTTTTAAGACTCCAGACTCTACTCACCAAGCTACAATGTAGAACATTATCTTTATAAACTATGTTATGCCTATGGAAACCCTGGTGGTGTAGTGGTTAAGAGCTATAACTGCTAACCAAAAGGTAGGCAGTTCAAATCCACCAGGTGCTCCTTAGAAGCCCTATGGAGCAGTTCTACTCTGTCCTATATGGTCGCTGAGTTGGAATTGACCTGACAGCAACGGGTTTGGGTTTTTTTGGTTATGCCATTTGACGTAGATGTCCTCTGAGACTATGATCGTGAGCCTTCAAACTCAGTAACTCAGTC
The DNA here is from genome assembly GCF_030014295.1 of Loxodonta africana. Taxonomy (NCBI): domain Eukaryota; kingdom Metazoa; phylum Chordata; class Mammalia; order Proboscidea; family Elephantidae; genus Loxodonta; species Loxodonta africana. The sequence goes on along the minus strand of NC_087353.1, from coordinate 72,594,171 downwards.
CCGCGAGGTGTCTGGTTATGTCTAGAAGTATCTGTAACTGTGCCCACTATGTGCTGTATAATATGTATATGAATATATATGCAGCACATATATATATACAAATACCACAGCTCCTTTTATTTTGTTTGTAACTGCTTTATTGAGATATAATTCACACATTTAAATTGTATAATTCATTGGCTTTTAGTGTATTCAAATAATTGTGTATCCAATGCTATAATAATAATTAGTTTTAGGACATTTTCATTACCCTCAAAGAAACCATCAGCCCCAATCCTCCTTCAGACCCTGGCAATCACTAATCTGCTGGACCAAATTTGTCTGTGAATTTGTCTATCCTGGACCAAAACCACAAAACCTGTTGCCATTGAGTTGATTCCAACTCATAGAGACTCTGCAGGACAGAGTGAAACTGCCCTACAGGGTTTCCAAGGCTATAAATCTTTTTCTAAATTTTATTGTGCTTAAAAAAAAAAAAAAATTTTTTTTTTTTTTTGGTGAAAGTTTATACCTCAAGTTAGTTTCTCATTCAGAAATTTATACACATATTGTTTTGTGACATCAGTTGCAGCCCCTGCAATGTGTCAGCACTGTCCCCCTTTCCACCTCGGGTTACTTGTGTCCACTTGCCCAGTTTTCCTGTCCCTTCCTGCCTTCTCATCTTGCTTTTGGGCAGGTGTTGCCCATCTGGTCTTGTGTATTTGATTGAACTAAAAAGCACGTTCCTCATGTATGTTATTGTTTGTTTTATAGACCTGTCTAATCTTTGTCTGGAAAGTGGGCTTCAGGAGTGGCTTCAGTTCTGAATTGGCAGGTGTCTAGGGGCCATAGTCTTAGGGGTTCCTCCAGTCTCTGTCAGACCAGTAAGTCTGGTCTTTTTTTCTGTGAATTTGCATTTTGGTCTACATTTTTCTCCCACTCTGTCTGGGACCGCTCTATTGTGAACCTTGTCAGGGTGGTCAGTGGTGGTAGCTGGGCACCATCTAGTTCTTCTGGGCTCAGGCTGATGGAGGCTGTGGTTCATGTGGTCCTTTAGTCCTTTGGGCTAATATTTTCCTGTCTTTGGTTTTCTTCATTCTCCTTGCACCAGATGGGATGGGACCAATAGATGTACCTTAGATGGCCACTTGCCAGCTTTGTTTTTTTTAATTGTGCTTTAGGTGAAAGTTTACAAATCAAGTCGAACTCTCATACAAAAATTTATAAACACCTTGCTATGTACTCCTAATTGCTCTCCCCCTAGTGAGACAGCACACTCCTTCCCTCCACTCTCTCTTTTCATGTCCATTCAGTTTTTTTTTTTTAATTATTTTTATTATGTTTTAGGTGAAACTTGACAGAGCAAATTAGTTTCTTATTCAACAATTTATACATGAATTGTTTTGTGACATTGGTTGCAATCCCTGCAATGTGTCAACACTCTCCCCTTCCTCACCCCAATTCCCCATTTCCATCTGTTCATTTTTCCTGTCACTTCTTGCCTTCTCGTCATTGCTTTTAAGCAGGTGTTACCCTTCTGGTCTCGTATACATGATTGCACTAAAAAGCGTGTTCCTCATGTATGTTGTTGTTTGTTTTATAGACCTATCTAATCTCCAATTAAAGGGTGAACTTTGGGAGTGGCTTCAGTTCTGAGTTAAAAGGGTGTCCAGGGGCCGTAGTCCCAGGGGTCCCACCAGTCTCTTCAGACCTGTAAGTCTGGTCTCTCTCTTTTTTTTTTGTAAATTTGAGTTTTATTCTACATTTTTCTCTTCCTCTGTTTGGGACCCTCTACTGTGATCTCTTTCAGAGTGGTTGATGGTGGTAGCCCACTTATAAGCTTTTAAAACCCCAAAGACTGCTCACCAAAGTTAGATGTAGAACATTTTCTTTATGAATTATGTTGTGCCAGTTGACCTAGATGTCCCCCGAGACTGGTCTCCAGCCCTCAGCCCCAGCAACTCAGTTCCTCAGGGTGTTTGGATGTGTCTAGGAAACTTCTATGACTTTGCCTTGGTCAAGTTGTGCTGACTTCCCCTATATTGTGTGTTGTCTTTTGCTTCACCAAAGTTGACACTTGTCTACTATCTAGTTAGTGATTTGCCCTCCCTATCCCTCCTCACCCCTGAAACCGTCAAGTAATTTTTTTTCCTGTTTGTAAAGTTTTTCTTGAGTTTTTATAATAGAGGTCTCATACAACATTTGGCCTTTTATGATTGACTTATTTCGTTCAGCATAATGCCCTCCAGATTCGTCCATGTTGTGAGATATTTCCCAGATTTATTGTTGTTCTTTATTGTTGCATAGTGTTCCATTATGTGTATGTACCATTATTTGTCCATTTTAATTGCACTTTAGATGAAGGTCTACAGAACAAGCTAGGTTCCTATCAAACAGTTAGTACATACATTGTTTTATGACATTGGTTAACAACCCCACAACATGTCAACACTCTCCCCTCCTGACCTTGGGCTCCTTATCACCAGCTTTCCTGTCCTCTCTTGCCTTCTAGTCCTTGCCCCTGGGCTGGTGTGCCCCTTTAGTCTCGTTTTGTTTATGGGCCTGTCTAATCTTTGGCTAAAGGGTGAACCTCAGGAGCGATATCATTACTGAGCTAAAAGGGCGTCCATGGGCCATACTGTCAGGGTTTCTCCAGTCTCTGTTAGGCCAGTAAGTCTGGTCTTTTTTTGTGAGCTAGAATTTTGTTCTACATTTTTCTCCAGCTCTGTTTGGGACCCTCTATTGTGATCCCTGTCAGAGCAGTCAGTGATGGTAGCCAGGCACCATCTCGTCGTTGTACTGGACTCAGTCTGGTGGAGGCTGTGGTAGTTGTGGTCCATTAGTCCTTTTTTTCATTCTCCCTTGCCCCAAAGGGGTGTGACCGGTGGAGTATATTAGATGGCCACTCGCAGGCTTTTAAGATCCCAGACGCTACTCACCAAAGTAGAATGTAGAACATTTTCTTTATAAACTACGTTATGCCAATTGAGCTAGATGTTCCCCAGGACCATGGTCCCTATATTCATTCATCTGTTGATGGATGTTAGGTTGTTTCTCTCTTTTTGCTATTGTGAATAGTACTGCAATGAACCTGGGTGTGCATATGTCTATTTGTGTGATGAATCTTATTTCTCTAGGATATATTCCTAGGAATGGGATTGCTGGATTGTATGGTATTTCTATTTCTAGCTTTTTAAGGAAGAGTCATATTGTTTTCTATAGTGGTTATACCATTTTACATTCCCACCAGCAGTGCCTAAGAGTTCGAATCTCCCTGAAACCTCTCCAATATTTTATTGTTTTCTGTGTTTTTGGTTAGTGCCAGTGTTGGCAGAGTGAGATTGTAGTTTTGATCTTCATTTCTCTAATAGCTAATGATAGGTTGTAAATCTTTACAGGAGCAGACTGCCACATCTTTCTCCCATGGAGCAGCTCGTGGGTTCAAACCATCAACTTTTCAGTTAGCAGCTGAGCGCTTAACAACTGAGTCACCAAGGCCCCTCTATTCTGGACATTGCATATAAATGGAATCATACAATATGTTGTCCTTCATGACTGGCTTCTTTCACTTGGCATAATGTTTTCAAGGTTCATCCATGTCGTAGCATGTATTGGTACTTCATTCTTTTTATTACTGGACATTTGGGTTGTTTCTGTTTTTTGGCTATCATGAATAATGCTGTTGTGAACATTTGTGTGGACATATGTTTTCATTTTTTGAGCGTGCAACTGGGAGTGGAATTGTTGGATCATATGGTAACTCTATGTTTAACTGTTTGAGAACCCCCCCTTTTATTTTTATAGTAAACAATAAGTCTTGAATATCTTTCCATATCAACATATGTAGGCATGCTACTTTCTTCTTTACCACTGTGTAGTACTTCATAGTATGACAATACCTTGTTTCTGTATCCAGTTTCATGTTGTTGGACGTTGGGTTGTTTCTTGATTTTTGCTACTATAGGCAATGATGCAAATCCTCTCCTGAAGAACCTCTGGGGTATTTCCATTTTTGACAATCATAAACAATGCTGCAGAGAACATCCTTGTACTATGTGTTTTTGCAGGCTGTGTTCCTAGACATGGCAGAGCTAGAGGCTTAACTGTCTTTAGGGTTTGGTTCTGGCCTGATTCTCACCCTGTTGCCTTATTCCACAGGGGACCAACCAGGCACCATGGCACAGAAAGGCCAACTCAGTGATGATGAGAAGTTCCTTTTTGTGGACAAAAATTTCATCAACAATCCAGTGGCCCAGGCTGACTGGGCTGCCAAGAAACTGGTCTGGGTCCCTTCGGAGAAGCAGGGCTTCGAGGCAGCCAGCATCAAGGAGGAGAAGGGGGATGAGGTGATTGTGGAGCTGGTGGAGAATGGCAAGAAGGTAACGGTCGGCAAGGATGACATCCAGAAGATGAACCCACCCAAGTTCTCCAAGGTGGAGGACATGGCGGAGCTGACGTGCCTCAACGAAGCTTCTGTATTGCACAACCTGAGGGAGAGATACTTCTCGGGACTCATATACGTGAGTATCTCGGGGCAACCAGTTACTTTCTGGCCTCCTGTACCTCTGAGGAAGGAAGGAGGTTTAGAAATGTACTAGGGGTGCAGGTTAGGAGGTTGAAGGTTTGATTGAGGGAGGCCACATGGTGAGGTGGAATCAGACTTGGGTTCGAATCTCACTCCTGCCTACCTGGTTCTGTGACATCAAATAGGTTATTTCACCTCGTGCAGCCTCAGTTTTCCCATCTGTAAAATGGAATAATCATGCTTAACACATAAAGTAGGTGTGGAGACTCCAGAAACAAAGTGCCAAGGTGCATGGTAAACAGGAAATTTCAGTGAAGTGGATCTGTGACCTTCTTCCATCTTGCAAATAAAGAAAAGCTCATAACCTCCTTGGAAAGGCTGGTCCATCTGATCTGGCAGCCAGGTGGGTAGGAGAGATCTGGAGGCCTTCCTTGTCACAAATGGGAATGCCCAGATTGGACCTGGGATTCCTCTGGGTTGACTCTGCAGATGAGAGAAGACTAGAGTTGCATTGCCCATTATGGTGGCCACTAGTCACAAGTAGCTATTTAAATTTAGATTTAAATTAATTAAAAATAAGTAAAATTAAACATTTAGTTCTTGGGTTGTACTAGCTACATATCAAGTGCTCAATAGGCACATGTAGCTAGTGGCTGCCATATTGGAAAATGTAGATATAAAGCATTTCTATCATTGGAGAAAGTTCCGTTGGACAGGCTGGTATAGATATAGGGGGAGGTGTGACTTGGGGGGGGAGTCACATGGTCCTTGTGGGGTTGGACCAAATTCCCAGAGCAAGAGGGTCATGGTCCCATGATGCCAGACTTGTGGGTCGAGGTCCCTGAGCCTAGCCTTTGTGTATCTTTCCTTTCTGAAAGGGCATGCTGGACCTTTGGGCTAGTTACACAATTTCTCTGAAATTTCACTTCATTCTCTGTAAAATGAATACAAGAATAGTGCCAATCTCACCGAGTGGGTTATTCTTAAAAGAAAGTACTTAGCATACTTCCTGGCACATAGTAGGCACTCAAAATGGTAGCTGTTGTTATTGGGTTTTGTTTTTACAATTTTTATTATTATACTTGTTATTCTTTTTTATTATGATTAGGTGCTCTTGGGTCCTTTGTAAACTTGTGGAAATGATCACTTCCATTGTTTGTCCCTTTTGTCACTTCTGGTCCTGCCTTTTATGTTCTGCCATTTGATATTATGGAAGGCCCTCTGTCATCCCTTGAAATGTTCTGCAAATTTTTTTCCTAATTAGGAAAATAATATGTGTTCACTATAGAAGACTTGTACAATTCAGAAAAGCCCAGTGAACACAATAGAAATCAGTCCTCACCCAGAAATATCAGCTGATAAAATATTGGTGTCTTCTTTGTCTCTGTGAGAATGGGACATATTTACATATTTGAAACCCTACTGTGGAAATCCAGTCGTGTGTGGGCAACAACTGACTGCATATAGGTCTGTGGTCCCGTAAGGTTACATAAGGTTACCTTTTGTTTCATTCCAAGAATAACAAAATAATATGATGAATAATATGGCCATTACTCCTCCTGGCCATCCTGGTTCATTCCAGCCCCTCAGGCCTGCAGTGGGAGGAGGAAATGGCCACCTGCCCCAGGCATGGTTTCTTCTCCACCCACCCCATCCCTGGAGTGGGAAGGAAAGACCCTGGCTCCAGCAGGTAAATAAGCCCACGGGACATGGTGAACTCCATTCCTGGCTCATACACTTCTGTGCCTGGGAGAGGAGAGTCCTGATTATTTTGTTATTAATATTCATTCCGAGAATAACAATATGGTGTTTGTACAACATCCAAATCACATGACGTACTATTTCACAGAAGGTATCGTGGACGTTAAGTGACGATGACTGTAGTTTAATGACCAGCGTTTTCCCCCATGTACAAGTACATGCTGAGCATGTCTATGTCTCTTTGAATAGCCCCCTTTTTAGGGCTATATAATCTATCATGTGGCTATTCCATGAATGACTTATTCATTCTTATGGATATTTCAGAAAAAAACAAAAGGGAAAGAGAAAACAATTTGTAATTATTATTTAAAAAAAAATCACCTTTGAGTGGATTCTGACTCACGGTGACCCCCATGTATTAAAAACAGTAGAACTGCTCTGTAGGGTTTTCTTGGCTGTAATCTTTATGGAAGCAGTTTACCAGGCTTTTTGTTCTGTGGAGCCGCTGAGTGGATTCGAACCACCAACCTTTAGGTTAGCGGCTGGTTACGAACTGCTTGCCCACCCAGGGACCTTCAGTTATTAAATACGTTCTCTAATGCAAGCACTGTGCTTTGACAAACTTTATCTCCTTTAATTAGAGAAAATCCGATGAGCTAAGAATGCTGGTTCCATTTCACAGATGAGCCAGCTGAGGCTCAGGGTGGTAACTCCATCCTTACTTCTCTAACATAGCAGGGAAAGTCCCTTTGGTCCATGCCACTCCTTGTATGGAAATATGATCAATCTGTGGCTGCTGGCACAGAATGGAAGCATCTTGTGATTTAAATAAAAGGATGCCTACCAGAGCTAGAGGGGAAATCAGGCTCTTCCAATCCCAGAACTCCCATCCAAGCCATGTCCTCTCCATCCAGGGCCTCTATACCTGTCTCACCTGCTGACCTTTGACATGGTGTTTGAGCCCAAAATAGAAATCAGAAAAAATGAGGGGCAAGTGAAGGTCTTGGGACCCAGAATATCTTCTGAGAGCAGATTAAAAAAGGCATCAAAGCTTCAAATTCCTGCTGTGCTCCTCTGGACAGATTAGATTAAAATCCTTTCAACCTTGTGACTATGCGTCTGCTCCTGTCTCGTTCCTTTCTGGTCAATTGAATCGCTTAATAGAACCCAGTATCCATGATGGAGAGAATAGAGAAGGGGAGAGGGTGGGGTGAGGGTAGGGGGAGGTCATAGTCAGTTACTGTCTCGGTGCACAATAGCAGAATTCAGGACTCTCATTAATGAGATGGGGGCAAGGTGAGAATGAGGCTGGCAGCAGGTGTGTCTGACTTTGATCTTGGAGATGGGGAGGATGTTCCCCTCTGTTCTGCAAGGCTCACTACAAACGATGGGCCTTTGAAAAGGTCCTGGTGGGCCTTGTGTCCTCTTGGATCTAGAAGAGTCTGTAGATGCCAGAGGGTCCTGTCCTACCCATCTTAGAGATGCCAGTTCTGGGTTCAGCCATGTTCAGTGACTTGCCTGAGCTTCCATAGATCATTCATGACAGATCCTGGGCAAGAACGAAGCTCTGATTCCTGGTGCGAGGCTCTGTGGCTCTTCCTGGCACTTGGCAGTGTCTGTCACTGGCTGGGCTCCCTCTGCTTGGAATTTTTCATGGACCGCTTCATGGACCGCCTACACAGTTGGCTTTGTCCCTGGTGTTTTGCTGGGAATAGGAAGAAGGGTTTCAGGAGAAGGGAGCTCAATAAAGGTATGTGTCTGCTCTGTGCGAGCTACTGTCCCAAGTGCTCCCAGACCATTTATTCCTTTATGACACCTCCAAGAGTGAAGTTAATACCCCATCCTGCAGATGAGGGGACCAAGGCAGAGGGATGACATCACCTGTCCAAGGTCACACACATAGGAAGGGACCTGGATTCAGCCTCTGGCCTTGTTTGTCTTAATTTCCTCGCACTGCTGTAACAAATACCACAGGTGGGTGGCCTTAATGACAGAAACTTATTTTCTCCCAGTTTAGGGTTTAGAAGTCTGAATTCAGGGCACCTGCTGTAGGGGAAGGCTCTCTGTCTGCTCTGGGGGAAGGTCCTTGTCTCTTTCAGCATTCTTTGGTTCCTTGGAGATCTCCACAAGGCATCTTATCTTCTCCTCATTTGTGCTTAGTTGTCTTGGTGCCTAATCTGCTCTCTTTATATCTCAAAAGTGATTAGGTTTAAGACACAACCTACACTGATAAACAAAGATGTCACCCTGAGGACTAAGATATACCTGACCCAAGCCATGGTGTTTTCCATCACCTCATATGCATGCAAAGCTGAACAATGAATAAGGAAGACTGAAGAAGAATTAATGCCTTTGAATTGTGGTGTTGGCAAAGAATAATGACTATACCTTGGACTGCCAAAAGAATGAACAAACCTGTCTTGGAAGAAGTACAACCAGAATGCTCCTTGAAAGCAAGGATGGCGAGACCGCGTCTCACATACTTTGGACGTGTTGTCAGGAGGGATCAGTCCCTGGAGAAGGACATCATGCTTGGTAAAGTACAGAGTCATTGAAAAAGAGGAAGACTCTCAACGAGATGAATTGACACAGTGGCTGCAACAATGTGCTCAGGCATAGCAACAACTGTGAAGACAGCGCGGGACTGGGCAGTGTTTCATTCTGTTGTCAGAGCGTGTGACAACAACAACAACAACACTGATATGACCTCATTAACGACAGAGAAACCCTATTCCCAAATGGGATTACACCTACAGGTGTAGGGGTTAGGATTCCAGCACAGGTTTTAGGGGGGCACAATTCAGTCCAAAACACTGAAACGGTGCTTTCTTGCCTCTCTCTGTGGGATACTGAGAAGTCAGAGGGCTCAGCCCGTTTCCTGAGGTTGCTTTATAATTAAGGTGAGGAAGACAAAACGTGCCTGATTTAGATGCAGGTACATGAAATAGATTCTAACACATGGGATCATAAACTCAGTGCCTATGAATGTGTGCTAGGGCATTTGTAAGCCTCTTGAGATTTAAGTAAAAGTTTCTGCCTATGTATAGGGCAGAGGGTCTCAGCTTCCATTAAATTCCCAAAGGAGTCTGTTACCCTCATGATAATAATGATAGCAGATGCTATTCATTTAAAATTTACTGTGGTAAGGGTTTATATTAACATATTATTATTACTACCATTATTTTTTTTTAAGGAGCCTTGGTGGTGCGGTGGTTAAGTGCTTGGCTGCTGACTGTAAGGTCAGCAGTTCAAACCCAGCCAGCGGCTCCGTGGAAGAAAAGACCTGGTGATTTGCTCGTATAAAGGTTACAGCCTAGGAACCCTGTGGTGCAGTTCTACTGTCACATGGGGTCACTATGAGTTGGAACTGACTTGATAGCACACAACATTATTTTCTTTATATAAAGAGAGATACTGTTATTTTTTACTGTTATTTAGCCACATTTTTGCAGGAGAAGGAAATGCAACATAGAGATGTTAAATAATTTGATGAGAAACTAAGGTGAGTCTCAAATCCAGGAAAGCTATCTCTAGAACCAGTGCTTTCAGGTAGTGTCTCATTGAACCCTTCCAGTGATCCTTTGAGGCAGATGTTATTACCCCATTTTTGAGATGAAGACACTGAGGCTCAGATGTGCCTACTTACATTGATTGCTGGTAAGTAGGTAGAGCTGGGTTTCAAACAAGGCCCATCAGACTCCAGGGCCAAGTGATTCCCCATGATTGCATAGGGCCTTTAGGGTGACAGGCGGTTTAGAGCAGAATGATGGATGTGGGCTGGGGGACAGGTGAGGACGGTGTCATGAGTGTGCCGTTAGCTTTGAGTTGGGTTTCGAAGTACAAAGCTTCAAGGACAAAGAAGGGAGGAATCTAATCTTTTATTATGATTTCTTGAGCACCAAAGGTGCTAGGCCAGAAATTATAAGTTGTTGGTCCAGAATGAGTGATTTTATTTTTTTTTAAATTGAGTGAATTTGATATATATATATATAATTCTGTTTCTATCATCATTTGAGAAAGCAGAGGATCTGTTTCTTCAAGGTAACAGTCCTAGTAGATGGGAGTAGATGGAGTGCATGTGCTCTCTGCTCCTCCGCAAGCCCCACTGTTCCCTATTGTTTCCTGGACGCCGAAGCTTGGTGTTGGCCGTCGATCACTGCGTTTGTTTTGTTTTGTTTTTTCGCACCTGGTCTGCTTCACTCACATATTACCTGCTCGGTTCCTGTAGACAGTGGGAGCGTCCACCTCTGGGCCAAGCCCATGGGGCTGGGAAACAATGTGAGTCAGAATAGACGGAAGAGCCTTTCTGTTTATTAGGCCCCCAGGCCAGATCCCCCATTGCTGAACACAAAAGGACATTTTTTTTCAGTTCTGATTCTTCTGTTCTGGAAAGACCAGGGGATGAGGAGAGACCTTCCTTCTAAACTCCAGCAGGTGACCAAGTTTTCATCCCAGAGACCTAGCATAGCAATCTTAACCTTCTCTAGAAGGGATGCTGTAAGCAGGCTGTAAGCAGAGACCTCCTGGGTGCCAGATGCTGTGCCAGGCCTGGAGAAAGGCAAGAAAATATGACTGGTGGTTGCCCTGTATTGAGCCTGTGGACTAGCCGTTGAGCCTACGAACTAGCCCTTTGTTGCTTTCAGGTTGTTACTGCTTCATAAAACTGAAAAACCAAACCTGTTGCCATTGAGTCGATTCCGACTCATAGCGACCTTATGGGACAGAGTAAAACTGCCCCATAGGGTTTCCAAGGCTGTAATTTTTCCCTGGAGAAGGACATCATGCTTGGTAAAGTAGAGGGTCAGTAAAAAAGAAGATGACCCTCAACAAGATGGATTGACAGAGTGGCTAGAACAATGGGCTCAAACATAGCAACAATTGTGAGGATGGTGCAGGACTGGGCAGCATTTAGTTCTGTTGTACACAGAGTTGCTATGAATCAGAACTGATGCTATGGCACCTAACAACAATGACAATCTTTACAGAAGTAGACTGCCACATTTTTCTCCCACGGAGTGGCGGGTGGGTTTGAACCAACGACCTTTCAGGTAGCTAACCAGTGCTTAACCACTATGCCTCCAGGGCTGCTTTATTGCTTCATAGAACCTTTTGAAATAATACAAGTGTGTCTATGCAATGACTATAAGACAATATTTAAAAATTAGTATATAGCATAAAAAACAAGAGCCCTCCTCCTTTAGCTCCCAACTTACACCCCTGGAGGCAAACATAATTAACAGGGTCATGTATATGTGTATGTGTATGTGTATGTGTATGTGTATGTGTATGTGTATGTGTATGTGTATGTGTATGTGTATGTGTATGTGTATGTGTATGTGTATGTGTATGTGTATGTGTATATGTATATGTACTATGGCACATACACTATGACCCAAGTCATGGTGTTTTCAGTTGCCTCATATGTATGTGAAAGCTGGACAATGAATAAGGAAGATTGAAGAAGAATTGATACGTTTGAATTATGGTGCTGGCGAAGAATATTAAATATACCATGGTCTGCCAGAAGAACAAACGAATCTTTCTTGGAAGAAGTGCAGCCAGAATGCTCATTTAAAGCAAGGATGAGACTTCATTTTACGTACTTTGGACATGTTATCAGGAGGGATCAGTCCTTGGAAAAGGACATCATGCTTGGCAGGGTAGAAGGTCAGTGAAAAAGAAGACTCTAAACGAGATGGATTGACACAGTGGCTGCAACAATGGGCTCAAGCATAACAATGATTGTGAGGATGGTGCAGGACTGGGCAGTGTTTCGCTCTGTTGTATGTAGGGTCATTATGAGTCGAAACCAACTCAACGGCACCTAACAACAACAACATATGTACTATGTTATATATGCAAATATAACAAAAAAAAATCACTCCATGAATGTTTTTTTAAATTTAACCATTTCTTATAGCTTTTTCTGTGCCTGTTCATAATGATCTATCTAGTCAGACAAAAAAATGTTTTAAATAGATAAGGCATGCAAATATTAAATAATAAAGATAATATAAACCCATTTACATCAAGTTAATTCCAACTCATGGAGAATCCTGTGTTACAGAGTAGAACTGTTCCACAGGGTTTTTAATGGCCGATTTTTCAGAAGTAGATTGCCAGGCCTTTCATGGTGCTGCTGGTTGGATTCTAACCACCAACCTTTGGGTGAATAGTCAAGCGCAAACCACTTGTACCACCAGGTATCTTAAAAATAACATAAATTATAAAAATAAAAATAGTTACTGTTTGAGAAGGAAGAGAAGAAAACATAAGAATATGAGGCACTAGAAAGCTTCAAGAAGTCAGTGACCAACAGTGACAAATATTACAGAAAAATCCATCAATTCAACAAATGACTAAGGAGTCCGTGATATATGCCAGCCAATGTAGTATATTATGGAATACAGAGAGTTTTGAATTTGGAAATTGGAGGACATTTGTGACTTGCTTCAGAGCAGTACCAACACAATGGAAGAGTCAGAAGCCAGATAGCAGTGGGTTGAAGAATAAATGGGAGGTGGGAAAGTGGAGTGTTTTAGTTACCTAGTGGTGCTTTAACAGAAATACCCCAAGTGGATGGCTTTAACAAACAAATTTATTTTCTCACTGTTTGGGAGGCTTGAGGTCCTAATTCAGAGCGCCAGCTCTAGGGGAAGGCTTTCTCTCTCTGTTGGCTCTGGGAGATGGTCCTTGTCTCTTCAGCTTCTGTTTCCTGGTTCCCTGACGACCTCCATGTGACTTGGCACCAATCTTCTCCATCTCTGCTTGCTCTATTGCTTGTTTTATCTCCTTTATAGCTCAAAAGAGACTGACTCAGAACTTACGCTATAGTAATCCTGCCTCGTTAACATAACAAAGACAGGCCCTTCCCAGATGGAATTATAACCACAGGCATAGGATTTACGCCACATTTTGGGAGGGGACACAATTCAATCCCCAACATTGGAGATAGCAATTGTAAAATGATATTTTGAGGATCTTATTTGTGAAAGGATGGAAGAATGTAGCGCATAAGCCAAACCAGGACCAAAGGTTGAGAGAAAGAAATTAAAATTGGAGAAGCTTGTATATCCATATGATAAAAAGTAGTGGCTGACAACAGGAGAGAGGGAGAGAAGGAATGAACAATGGTTTAAGATACATGGGATGATGAAAGGTCTGAAGGTAAAAAGCGAGTTTGAATTTGAAAGAAATGCCTTATCATCAAAGAGTGAGGAAAGGCTTAAGTATGAAATAAGTACAACAAATTTGAAGGAATTTTGGAAAGGAAGGGAAATCACAATCGGTCATCTCAGTTGTTTTCTGTGACTACAAGGACTTATCTGTTGAAGGAGCAATTGGGGTAGGTGGCTTAGGGAAAAGGAGGAGACTATGGATATTTCCCTTGGGAAGTGAAAGAGGAAGTACATTTAAAAAACCCGTTGCTATCCAGTCAATTCCAACTCATAGCGACCGTATAGGACAGAGTAGAGCTGCCTTGTAGGGTTTGTTTCCAAGGCTGTAAATCTTTATGGAAGCAGACTGCCACATCTTTTCCTGTGGAGGGGCTGGTGGGTTCAAACCACCAGCCGTTTGGTTAGCAGCCGAGTGCTTAACCACTGTACATATCACCAGGGCTCCTTGGAAGTAAATTGCTGCTGTTGTCAGGTGCTGTCGAGTAGATTCCGACTTGTAGCGACCCTATAGGACAGAGCAGAACCACCCCATAGAGTTTCCAGGGCGCAGCTGGTGGATTCGAACTGCCCGCCTTTTGATTAGCAGCTGACCTCTTAACCCCTGTGACACCAGGGCTTTTTGGAAGTAAATTAGGGGCATATAAATGAGTTGCAGGCAATGCTGAGTTTTTACCATAGGTTTTTAGTCAAAATTACAATATGGCAGCAATATAGATGGTCATGTGACTTTTCTACAATGATACTTGAAAGAATTTTTATTAGCAAAAGGCGCTTTCAAAATTGATACATTGTTGAGATATACCAGGTTTGTTGGAAAGCAATGAGAAGGAGCTTTATCAGTTGAGATAGACTAGTCAGGGGATGGCAAACTACAGCTCACAGGTCAAAACAGCCTGTCTCCTTTTTTGTAAGTAAATTTTTTTTTTTTATTACAATACAGCCATAAAAAATAAAAACAGCATACAAGGGTGCAAAGAACTTTTTCATCCTCATCTTTCAACCATCCAGTTCTCTCTAGAGAAACCGTGACCACTAGTTCCTTATGTAACCTTCTAGAACTATTCCATGCATATGCAGGCAAATATAAAGCCCTTCCTCCACCCTTCAAAAATGGCAGCCTAGCAGCATGCACCAGTGTGCAGCTTACTCTTTGCACCTAACTATGTATTTTGACCATCTGTCCATAGCAGTAGGGCTGGAGCCTCTGAATACTTTTTTTTTTTGGGGGGCTATATAAAGGACAGAAATTTTATTTTCTCACAGTTCTGGAGGCTGGAAGTCCAAATTCAGGTTCTCAGACATGAGCGACATCTGTTCCATGCCTCTGTCCTAGCTTTTCTTGGCTACCAGCTAATCCTTGGTGTTCCTTTGCTGCTTGTAGCTATATCTTCACATGGTGCCTTCCCCATGTGTGTGTCTCTGTTGCTGTGTCTCTTCTCCCTTTTGTAAAACACCGCTTAGAAATGACTAGGATTAGGACCCATCCTACTCTGTTATGACCTCTTTTAATTTAAGTGATAACAAAAGACCCTATTTCCAATCAAGGTCACATTCACAGATACAGGAGTTAGGACTTCAGCATATCTTTTTGTGGACACAATTCAATCCATTGTACTAACATATTCACATTCATATACTAATATACTTGGGAACTAGGACATGGACATCTTTGAGGGACCTTTTTTCTGCCTACTGCTACAAATGCCGGTCCAGGTTTGGTGATGTGCCCTGACAGCTTGTTGTTAGTTGTAGTCAAGTCAGCTCTGACTCATGACGACCTTATGTATAAGAGAATAAAATATTACCTGATCCTGGGCCATCTTCATGATCTTTGGTAAATTTAAGTCCATTGTTGCACCTGCACACTTTTTAACAGCAGTGTTAAACAAACAAACAAACCAGTTGCTATCAAGTCAGTTTCCACTCACGGTGACCCCATGTGTGTCAGAGTTGATCTGTGTTCTATAGGATTTTCAATGGTTGATCTTTTGGAAATAGATCCCCAAGCTTTTCTTCCATGGCACCTCTGGGTGGATTTGAACTGCCAATCTTGTGGTTAGCAGCCAAGCACTTAACTGTTTGTGCCACCCAGGTGCAGTCTTCCCTACACACAGGGATGATCCATATGATTAAGTCGGTCCCTGTCTTAGTTATGTAATGCTGCTATAACAGAAATACTACAAGCGGGTGGCTTTAACAAACAGAAATCCATTTTCTCACAATTTAGAAAGCTGGAAGTCCAAATTCAGGGTGCCAGCTCTAGGGGAAGGTCAGCTTTGGAGGAAGGTCCTTGTCTTTTCTGAGCTTCTGCTCCTGGGCGATCTTTATGTGGCTTGGCGTGTATCTTCCCTCATCTCTGCTTTTTCGCTTGCTTGTATAATCTCTCTTATATATTAAAAGAGATTGACTCAATACATACCCTGCACTAATCCTGCCTCATTAACATAACAAACACAACCCATTCCTAAATGGGATTATTACTATAGGCATAGAGGTTAGGTCTTATAATATGTATTTTTGGGGGACATAATTCAATTTATAACAGTTCCCTATTGATGGGCATTTAGGCTGTTTCTAATATTTTGCCATTAAAAACAAAGCTGTGGTAAAACAGCCTGCTTGGCGGAAATGTGACTCTAGGATAGGTATTGAGAAAGCTGAGATGTTGCATAATAACCCCATAAGAAGATGTGGTTATCCATTGCTTTACAGATGAGGACGCAGAGGCTGGGGGACATAATTCAGTTTATAACATTCCACCCTCTGGCCTCCAAAAATTCATTTCCTTGCCACATGCAAAACACGTTTACCCCATCACATTATTCCAAAAGTCTTAAATCAATTCCAAGTCCAAAATCTCATCTTCTGAATCATCTAAATCAAGTATGAGTGAGACTTTAAGTGTATTCCATCCTGGGGCAAAATTCCTTTTCATCTGTGAACCTGTGAAATCTAGAACACAAGTTATCTATTCCCAAAGTACAGTGGTGGAATAACACAAGGTAGACATTTCCATTACAAATGGGAGAAATTGGAAGGAAAGAAGGGATAACAAGTATCAAGCAGGTCCATAACCCAGCAGAACAAATTAAGTTAGCTCTCAAGGCTTGAAAATAATCTTCTCTTCTCTGAGACCATCTGGGAAATGGCTACACCCTCTGGACTCTGGGTGTTGGCCATGCCCTCCGGATTCTGGGTTGAGACCCCTCAGCCCTGGGCTTTAGCTCCACCTTCCAGGCCCGCTGGGATGGTAACTCTGCCCCCTCAGCTTTGGGTGGCCTCATTCTCCTAATCCATCTGAGTGATGACCCTGCACCCTCAGCCCAGGCAGGCCTTGTTCTTCTGCCCCTTGGGTTTTTCAGCCCTGCTCCCTCGGCCTTTTTCATTGGCCCCAACCCCAAGCCCCTGGCACACCTTAATGGCAGCTCAATACTCTGGAACTGAGTTGGTGAAGATCCAGCTCTTTGAAACCTAGGAGGCTATGGCTCTATGCTTTGAGATCCAGAAGGTCTTGGCCCCACTTTTGAAACCAAGAAAGCCCTGCTTCCTGTGCTCCTTCCAACAGTTCTGTTGATCTTCGAGCTGCTCCAGGATGGTCCTTTTCTTTTCTTGGAGGATGACAGATGTAAGGCCTTTGGCCTGTTTCCTGCCTGTAGAATTCCAAGAGGCAGACAATGTTCTTTCCTTTCATCCCGTCCCTGACCTCTTCAGTCTAAGCTGATGGGTTTTCTGCTGTGGTAGTTAGTTGGATCCATCAGTTGCAGGCTTAATATCTTTTAACAAAAAATAGTGTGGCTGTGTCTTTGGTGGAAATTCTAGGATATATGTCCTTAGTTTGTACAACAGAACTTTCTAAGCCTTTAAGTTCTGTTTTCATTTTGCATAGTTCATTTTCAAGTCCATCTTTTTCCTCTTGCATCTTATAATAAAGAGCAAGGAGAAACCATGCAGCTCCTTTAAGATCTTGCTTAGAAATCTCATCAACTAGATAGCCAAGTTCATCACTTATAAGTTCTACCTTCCACCAAACGTTTAGATATAATTCAGGCAAGTTCTTTGCCACTGCATAAAAATCATTGCCCTTCCTCCATTGTCCAATCACATGTTTATCATTTTCTTTTAAAGCCTCACCAGAAGCACGTTTAACACCCACATTTCTAGCCACATTCTTTTGCCGGCACCATATGTATTCTCTAAAACAGTAGAAACCTTCTCTGTAGCTCTCCCCACTTCCTTCTGAACATTCATTGAAATTGCCTTTGACATCTATAATTTTAACAACAGCTTCTTCAAGGCAATCTAAGCTTGTACTATTAGGCACCGTAGAACTCTTACAGCCTCTACCCATTACCCAACTCCTAAACCATTTCCACATTTTAGGTATACCACCACCAGGCGCTCCTTGGAAACCCTATGGGGAAGTTCTACTCTGTCCTATAGTGTCGCTGTGAGTCAGAATAGACGGTAATGGGTTTTTTGGTTTGATAAGAGCAGTACCCCACTCCTGGTACCAAACTCTGTCTTAATTATCAATTGGCTGCTGCAACAGAAATACCACAATTGGGTGGCTTTAACAAAGAGAAATTTATTTTCTCACAGTTTAGGAGGCTAGAAGCCTGAATTCAGGGTGCTAGCTCTCAGGGAAAGCTTTCTTTCTCTGTTGGCTCTGTAGGAAGGTCCTTGTCTCTTTGAGCTTCTGCCCCCAGGTGATCTTCACGTAGCTTGTCATCTCTCTTCCCCCATCTCTGCTTTTTCGCTTGCTTCTTTAATCTTTTATGTCTCAAAAGAGATTGACTCGAGATACACCCAGCACTAATCCTGCTCATTAACATAACAAACACAGATGGGATTATGACCACAGGCATAGAGGTTAAGATTTACAACATGCATTTTGGGGGGACATTATCCAGTTTATAACAGTCCCTTATCAATGGGCTTTTAGGTTGTTTCTAGTCTTTTGCCATTAAAAATAATGCTATAGTAAGACAGCCTGCTTGGCAGAAATGTGACTCTAGGATAGGTTTTAAGAAAGCTAAGATGTTGTATAAGAATCCCATAGGAAGGTATGATTATCCATTGTTTTATAGATGAGGAAGCAGAGACTGGGGATTGGGGTTGGCAACTTGTACAAGTGGTGTGGGTGGTGAGGGGCTAAGGGGAGTTTCCCCCCAGGCCTGTGTGTTCTTTCCCCCTTCTCCCTGTTCCTGGTTTCTGCTGGAGGCTGTGGGATCAGCCCCCTGCTCACGGCTCCACTGCTGACCATATAAAGTGTCAGGGGGAAAATTTGAGCCGCTTCCTAATACGGTCACAACAGGGAAATCCTGGGCCTGCACTGGGCCCCTGCTGGGACCTGCTGGTGGTGCAGGCCGTTGAGATGCCAGCTGGGATGTGGAAGGCCAGGGATGTGGAAACCTCTGAACTTAACCAGCTGGAGAGGGGCTCATGGGGGACTGGGAGGCAGAAATGGGGCCAATTATAATTGGCCTGAGTCAGAGTGAGGTTGTACAAGAGAGATGGAACTGCCAGATATGTGGTAAAGCACAGCTGCCCTGGGGGAGGTGAGCCGCCGCCTGCCCAGTCCTTTCTCTCAGACTTGGTACCCCAGCTTGCTCAGGAAAGGCTGCTTAAACTGAACCAAGATGCAGATCAGCTTGGAAGCATAAATTGCTTGCTGTGTGCCTAACACCAGGAGAGGTGTCCTAAGCAAGCAGAAGGAAATAAAAAAGACTTCTCCCTCAGAAGATGGTTATGGGGCTTGGGGGTGGGGGATGCATTTCTCCCTTCTTTTATTCATTCGTTCATTCAACAAATACTTACGGGTATTTATGGGGAACCAGCACTGTGCTGGAGATAGGACGGTAGGCGACAAGGTCATAGAGCTCACAGTGCACAAGGTGACATTTAGGCTGAGTCCTGAAAGAGGAGATAGAAACGGCTCTGGGAAGATTGGGGGAAGTGTGTTCTAGGTAGACAGAACAGCAAATGTGAAGGCGGCAAGGTTTTCATCATCATGAAACAAATGGAGCAGGGCAATTGTCACTAATGTTTATTGAGCACCTGCTATGTACCAGGCACAGTGCTAAGTACTTTATGAGCATTACCTCACCACAAACCTATGAATGAGTTGCTGTTGTGTTCCTCTCTCCCCATTTTAGAGATGAGGATAACTGAGGCTCAGAGAGGTTAAGGGACTCTCTTAGGGTCACAGAGATAGGAAGTAGTAGAGTGAGGGTTCAAACTATAGTTACTGGTATCCAATTCTTAACTGCTGCCCTTCTGGGTAAGGGCTTGAGGGTGGTAGTGGTGGTTTAGGCTGTAAATGACACCCACACTCTAAAATGGGCCTTGTGGTTGGCAGTGGGCATGCCCTGGAGGAGCTGGATTTTAGATGATACCCGAAGAAGAGGTAGGGCTTGCTTTACCTCAATCAAATGATCATCTGTGGGAGGCCCTGTGCTAGGGTCCAGGATACAGATGAATGGGATCCAGCCCTTGCCCTGAAAGAATTCTGTGGCTTGCTCAGCTGAGCACCTACTGTGTGTAAACACAGTGCAAATCACTTGGGCCACAGAAATGAAGGCAGCTCTGCCCCTGCTCAGGGAAATGCTACAATTAATTTACCCCTCAGGCATTCATTTAGCAAGCAATTAGTTAGCACCAACTGTGTGGCAAGGTCTGCGCTGGGACCGAAGAGGGTGTTTGCAGGATATATGGGAGGGGCTAGATGATCCAGAAGGAGCCCTGGTGGCACAGTGGTTAAGTGCTTGGCTGCTAACCAAAAGGTCAGCAGTTTGGACCCACCAGCTGCTCTGAGGGAGAAAGATGTGGCAGTCTGCTTCCACAAAGATTTCAGCCTTGGACCTATGTCACAAAACGATTTGTGTATAAATTACTGAATGAGAAACTAATTTGCTCTGAAAAAATAAATTGCTTATACTGAAAATAAATAAATAAATAAAGATTTCAGCCTTGGAAACCCTATGGAGCAGTTCTGCTCTGTCCTAAAGGGCTGCTGAGTTGGAATCGACTCGATGGCATGGGTGTGATTTTGGAGGTGATTCAACGGGATGGGGATGGGGTCAACCAGGCAGAGGATGAGCCCCATCAGGGCTGGGTGCGGGTCCTGGTCCCCGCTTACCGGTGCCATCGCTTTTCTTTTCCTGTGAGCTCCTGCAATACCAAACTGCTTGCAGTTTACCCACACACTCCCACATCCTGTTTTCTTGTTTGTCTGCCTTTGCCCTGCTTCCTGGCATGCCCTTCCTACCTCCTGAGCAGGTTAACACTAGGTGCAGGGAGCAAGCCCAGAAGTTTCCCTGACCACCCAGCGTGGGTTAGGACCTGCTCTTCCTTGCTCCCATAATCTTTGGGCTCCGTCCTTCCACTTATGATGTTCTTTCACGCCTTTGTCTCCCCTGCTGACCTGTGAGCTCCTGGAGGTCAGGGCTATCACCGATTTACTTATCTCCAGCATCTGGTACAAGATGTGGTATACAATAAAACCAAAACCAACCCATTGCCATGGAGTCGATTCCAACTTATAGCGACCCTATAGGACAGAGTAGAACTGCCCTATAGGGTTTCCTGGTGGATTCGAACTGCTAACCTTTTGGTTAGCAGCTGTAGCTCTTAACCACTAGGCCATTAGGATTTCCTGATAGACAATAAAACCCAAAACCCGGTGCCGTCAAGTCGATTCCGACTCATAGCGACGCTATAGGACAGGGTAGAACTGCCCTGTAGAGCTTCCAAGGAGTGCCTGGTGGATTTGAACTGCTGACCCTTTGGTTAGCAGCTGTAGCACTTAACTACTACGCCACCAGGGCTTCCATGATAGACAGTAGGTGCTCAATAAATGGTAGGTGGAAGCTTAGACTGGCCTTATACTGACCTCATTCTTGCCCTTTTTAGGGTAATGGGGAGAACCTGGGAGATTATTCCCTTCTCCCACACCAACCCTGTACCTTTTGGGGAATACCATTCTCATCTCTATCCTGTCTATCACACACAGTTGTCTCTCAGCAAATTGAGCCCTGGAAGGACCCTCCACTCTCTAATTAGCTCCAGCCCTTGACTGAAAGACTCTTGGGGGCAGAGACCTTGTCTTTTAATATCTCCTACTGTAGCTCCGGAATTTTGTATGATGTCTAGCACATACATATTGGATGAATGAATGATCAGTTGTTTCTGTAGGATGGGCATAGATAGGGTGGACAGCCTAATGGACACCCGTATGCCTAGGAGTGGGCCGAGGTAGGCTTGGCACTGCCAGGGTCCTAGTTGGTGACTTTGAATAAGTCACTTAACTTCTCTGGTGTTTAGTTTGCCCTGCGTGTAACCCAGAGGTAAGATATCTGTTTATCCTTCCTTGGTCATTTTTTGGGAATTTGGAGAAGAGGCATGGTTAGTGACCATTAGATCCTCAGGCAGTACTGATGTTATTGTTTGGGGGGAAAGCAGCTCCTGTGGACAGGTCAAAGCCTGTCTCCTGAGCTTTGACCTTGACCATTGGGAAACCTGATGTATCGTAAGGAATGACACCAACAATGATAATGCCTCACATGTGCATAGCATGGTGGGGTTTATAGAGTGCCTTCATGCCCTTTTTCCTGCTCTGATCATTTTCAGATGCTCCTGTCCACCCCGTAAGGCAAGACAGCTGTATTTACCCCATTTTTACAGATGAGATAGCATGAGCTCTGGGGTAAACAGTTGAGATTTCTAGTTCTGAATTTCCCATCAGGTGTGTGACCTGGTGACTTAACCTCACCAAGCCTCAGTTCCCTCACCTGTCAAATGGGCAGAGGGGAAACATAGTACCACTGTCACAGGGTAGTTATGAGCATTCAGTAAGAAAATGCCTGTGAAGTGTCCAGCTCGGTGCCCAGCACATAGTAAGCACTCGATAAATGGTAGTGGTTACTTAAGCCCGTGAGGCTCAGGGAGGTGAAGTGACTTGCCCAGGGCCTCACAACTGGTAAGAGTGGAGCTGGGATTTGAACTCGGGACTGTTTAAAACCATATCATTGTAAAATATAACATCAGTGGTCTAGAAATCCAGTCTTACCCTTTGCTCCCAGAATATTGGTATAAGCAAGGGATCCCTGCCATGACTCTTTGAGCCTCAGTTTACCCACCTGTACATGGAAACTTTGAGTCCATCTGTCTGATGGTACTGTTGTAAGTATTAAACATGATGATCCACAAAGTGGTGCTCAGTAAACACAGGCCTTGGCAGGTGGGCCCAGCAGGCTGGGTGTTAGAGCCCTCTCTGCTATGGTCTGGAAGTAAGCCAGGTTCTCTGTTTGGCAGACATACTCCGGCCTCTTCTGCGTGGTGGTCAACCCCTACAAGCACCTGCCCATCTACTCGGAAAAGATCGTCGAAATGTACAAGGGCAAGAAGAGGCACGAGATGCCCCCCCATATCTATGCCATCGCCGACACGGCCTACCGGAGCATGCTGCAAGGTGAGCCGGGGCCACAGGGAGGACAGAGCCCACCCAGGGGAGCCCACTGAGCCACAGAGTCCTTGGGGTTGCCTCCAGGGGAGCCGGCTGCTCTGCCCAGGCCCCTCCTGTCCTGCCTCCTGCAGTTCTCACAGGAATGTGGTGTTTGGCAGGCGACACAGGGTGACAGGAGAACCGTGACTGAAAAAGGGAAAAAGCAAGCTGGAATATCTGTCTCTCCGGCTTTATGGCCTGGGAGGGTGAGGGAGAACAGATAGCTTGGGCAAATACGGGCATGGGCCTGCTGCCGCTCTGGTGTTTTCAGTCTCTCTGGCTGCCCGAGGGCCCTGTCCAGCTGCCTGGAAAATGGTATAACGCTCCTCATCTCAGAAGGAAAGAGGGTGGTTATCAGCCCCGCACCTGAGCCAGCCAGATCTGGGTCCGCATCCCACTCGTGGGACTGTGGACAAATGCCTTTTCCTCTCGAGCCTCAGTTTCCTCATCTGTAAAAGGGAGTGATTGTATCCATCTTGGGGCTTGTTGTGAAGATTGCTTATAGAGGCTTTTCCAAACTTAAGATCTTTGCATGTTACCTTTGTATTTATATGTTATCTATCTTAGTAGTGGAAACCCTAGTGGCATAGTGGTTAAGTGCTACAGCTGCTAACCAAAGGGTTGGCAGTTCGAATCTGCCAGGCGCTCCTTGGAAACTCTACGGGACAGTTCTACTCTGTCCTGTAGGGTCACTATGAGTCGGAATTGACTCAACGGCACTGGGTTTGTTGGTTTATATTAGTAGTAATAATAAATTTTTTGTATCGAGGTAGAACATAATACAGTGGAGTAGATAAAGCACACTAATTTAAAATGTCCAACTTAAAATGGATTTTTACATATGTCTACACCATGGTGAGGCAGTCCCTGCTTGGCACAAATGGTGAAGCACTTAACCACTAACCAAAAGGCTTATGGTTCCAACCCACCCAGAGGTGCCTCAGAAGAAAGGCCTGGCAATCTGCTTCTGAACGGCCACAGCCTTGGAAACCCTATGGAGTAGTTCTACTCGGCACACACGGGGTCGCCGTGAGCGAGAATCGACTCAATAGCAACTGGTTTGGTTTTGGGTTTTGGCAGCCGTATAATCATCACCCAGGTGAAAATGTGAAATAGTTCTAGATAATTCCTCTATGCATCTTTCTAATTCATACCTCCTCACTATCCCCCAGAAGCAACTGCTATTCTGACTTCTATCCCCATCAGTTAGGTTTGCTTACTCTTGAACTTCACATACGTAACATTCTTATTTTACTTAACATTTTTCTTGAAATAAGCTTCCCTCCAGCACACACACATACACACAGACACAGCCTACTTCAGACTGAGCAAACCCCAGCAGTACACTATTTTAATTAAGCATGTAAATCCTGGAACAAGGCTGCCTGTGTTTAAATCCCTGCTCACTAGCTGTGTGCCCTTGGATAAGCTACCTAACCTCTCTGTGCCTCTGTTCCCTCATTGGTAAAAAGAGGATTGTAATAACAGCGGCCTACCTCACAGGGCTGACGCGAGGATTAAATGAAGTATATAGCATAAACAGTGCTTGAAACAAGGCCTGGTACTTGGTGAAACGTAGTAATGTAAGCTATTATCGTCATTATCGTGCATGAAATAAGAAGTTGGACATACCAGTTATATGTTTTTTCTAATGCACATTGAAAAGAATACATAGCTATTAAAATAAAAATTATTAGTTTGGGTGACACGTAAAATCGCCTCACATTCTATATTTAGGGTATGTGGAATGAGGATATTTGTAGCACTTCATATAGCGGCTAGAATGTGGCAAAAGCTTGAACAGAGAAGTTGTTGTTTCTCAGCTTCCATTTGGCTTGTCCTTCTGAATCTGGACACACATGCCCTTCAACACAAACACACACAAACATACACACTTTCTCTTGCTCTTAGTCTTTACAGCAATCCTGTGAGGTAGGGCTGAGATTACTGCCTCCGATTTACAACAGAGGAAGCGGAATCTCCAAAAGTGACTTGAAGCCCAGGCGACAACCAAGTGGGTTTATCCCAGAAAAGCAAGACTGGTTCAATAGTTGAAAATCAGCCAATGTAACAGTGTGAAGAAGAAAAACCACATGATCATATCAATGGAGTAAAAAAAAAAAAGCATTTGACAAAATTCAACACCCTTTCAAGATAAAAACTCTCAGAAAGCTAGGAAGAAAAGAGAACTTCCTCAACCTGATAAAAGGCATCTACAAAAAAGCTACATCTAACATACTTAATAGTAAAGGTCTGAGTGCTTTCCCCCTAAGATTGGTAACAAGGTAAGGAAGTACACTCTCACCACCCCTATTCAGCATCGGACTGGAAGTCCTAGCCAATGTAATAAGGCAAGAAAAAGAAGCCCTGGCAGTTTTTAAATTGTGAGCTTTTCCAGTTCAACCACCTTGGTCCTTTCTGCAAATCTCTTGGCCTCAGCAGAGTTGGGCGCTTTGCTTTATCATTCATCAAGTGTTTTTAGGTGCAGGATAAAAAGGGTGATATCATCCCAGTGTTACTGATCTTTGGAGAAAGGCAGAGGTTTGTTTTTCTTAGAAATGGATCTGGTCTTGAGATGCAGGAGTTCTCCATGTTTCTCCACTTGGGAAAGGGCAACAAAAGGACTTTGGCAATTCTGAAGCCACACACAGTTGGTAGGTGTGAGTAGCCCAGAGTTTGTAAACCATCAGCTGGTGGGCCAGATCCAGCCCTCAGACAAGTTTGCCAAATTGGCCCACAGGGAGTTTTAAGGATATTTGAATTGGCTGCCAATTTTTAAAAACTGGGACAGTTTACATCAACATCCAGATTTCTAGGTTCTTTAGAAAATATTAGCACATGTGACAGATGACACTGGCCCTGCGCTCCCATTTAGAGATTTCCAGTTCCCTGGTAGCACAGTGGTTAAGAGTTTGGCTGCTAACCAAAAGGTCAGCAGTTTGAATCCATCAGCTGCTCCTTGGAAACCATATGAGACAGCTCTGCTCTGTCCTATAGAGCCACTATGACCCGGATTCAACGGCAGTGGGTTTTGGAAACCCCGGTGGTGTAGTGGTTAAGTGCTACAGATGCTAACCAAAGGGTTGGCAGTTTGAATCCTCCAGGCGCTCCTTGAAAACTCTCTGGGGCAGTTCTACTCTGTCATATAGGGTCGCTATGAGTCAGAATTGACTCAACGGTGCTGGGTTTTTTTGGTGAGTTCCCTCAAGTCCTTGCCTGGTCTGATGTGCTAGTTTGTGTTAACTACCTGGTCCCTGTGTTTGGCTTTGGAACCCTGGAATAGCCATCTCTGAGAGTGTTCTGAGTTGGGGATTGAGAAGGGGCCTCGTTCTGGAAGTTTCTGAGGGCAGGGATCCAGGTGTGCCCTTCTACTCCCCCAAGGTAGACGGGCTTAGGACGAAGTGCCCCAGGTTACTGACAGAGTTAGCCAAATCTCACAGGTATGACTGGAACCGGACCACTCTAGAAGCGGGGCCCCCATTATCTCTAATGACCAGCAGGTGGAGCCCGGGGGAAGCTATGCAAGGAAAAAAAAAAAAAAAAAGGAGAGGCATGGAAATACAGTCTCAGAGATTCCTACCTCCCAGGTAGTAGTAAAGTTAATGACTGCTGGAGTTAGGTATAGATTTTTGTTAAAAAACAAACAAGAAAGCCTTTTGTGGTCTTTCTTGATGGAAGAGTATAAAGCTGTAAAACAGTGATTCATGCATTTCTTTGGGAAGCTGAGCATCACAAAGTTACAGTATTCGTATCATTTGACATAAAGTAGCTTAAAAATAAGAGTTTATTACCTCATGTTACAGAAAGTCTGGAGGTTGACAATTTCAGGGTTGGTTAATTCAGCAGCTCAGAAGTGGTTTCTTTGGAATTTTCTTGGTTTCCTTCTCATGATCACAAGGTGGCAGCCATAGCTCCAGACATCACATTCTTATGTGATAACATCCAAAACATGAAGGAAGTGGAGGTGGGGGGTTAGGTTCTTCGCATGTGTTTCTTTTTATCAGGGAGGAAAATCTTTTTCAGAAGCTCTTCAGCGGGCTTCCCCCTATGTCTCATTGGCTGAAACTTGATCACATGCCAACACCCAGCAATCACTGGTAGAGGGGACTGGGATGTTCATGACTGGTTTGGACCATTCCTGGTTCTTTCCAGAAGCTGAGGCAGAAGCCCAATAAGTACATTTTAACCTGAATGCCAGAATGAAATAAAGTCTGTTAGCAGAGAAGCAAGGGTAAGTAGTAAGCACTGCTAAAGTACTCTTACAATATCTATTTGTAACCTTAAAAAAATTTGTGTTGTATGATCATTCTAGCAAAATTAAAACATGTATTTAAGCAAAGAAGAACATAACCAGCACCTATAATTTTGTCACCCAGAGGTCATTACCGTTACATTTGGTATGCACCCTTCTACACAAACACGCTGAGCTGAACGCCATGGAATGCAGGAGGTTCTTACTATCTGAGGATAATTGGTTCCAGAAAAAAAGCCATTTAAAACAGGGGCTAAAGTTTCACTGTTTAAAAAAAAACAAAAAACCCACCGCTGTTGACTCGATCCTGATTGATAGTGACCCTATAGATAGTAGATCGCTGTACATTTGGTTCATTGCCATTGAGTTGATTCTAATTCTTAGTGACCCTACAGGACAGAGTAGAACTGCCCCATAGGGTTTCCAAAGAGCAGCTGGTAGATTCAAACTGCCGGTCTTTTGGTTAACAGCCGAGCTCTTAACCAGTGTGCCACCAGGGCTCCACTGTAGATACTAAGGAGAAAGAAAGATTTTGACTGGGTTTGAAAACTAGAATTTCAAATCATTAAAATAGGTGTATTTTATCTTCTGTCTAATGGGAATTTGGTTATAATTGCAGCTAGATACTAATTCTTAAATTGAATATAAAATGAATTCAGGGTCACTTTTTTTTTTTTTTTTACAAAATCACGTTAGAACATACTACCACATACTTCACGTCATGCTTGACTTCTGCAGCCTGGGCTAAAGAGGATCCTTCTTGCAGACGTATTTGAGGGATCACCTGTTTTCCTAAGGGCTTCTTTTACCTCCTTGGTACTTAGAGTAGTCTCTCAAAGCCCCCGTTGTATCATTGTTCGTGACAATTTCCTGATTTTCAGTGGTTATTTGATCTGACTGCTTTCTTCGTGGCCTTGCCAACCGAGATCACTGACTTTGTGAAACGTTTCATCTTTAGGCAGATCAGTGGTTTTGTAGACCTGTCAGTTTATGCTCTGCCCATGTCTTGATGGTAGGTGTTTATACCCACTAATTGGTGAGATTAAGCTGTTAAGTGAGTGGGCAGAAGTGGTGCAGACCAGACAAGGACATTTTAGTGTGACGGGGCAGGGGGTTCCTCTGGATGGCAAAAATGGTTTGCCCTTGACTACAAACCAAAAGATTGGCAGCTTGAACCCACCCAGCAGTACCGCAAACTCAAGAAAACCCTAGGGAGCAGTTCTACTCTGTAACACATGGGGTCACTAGGAGTCACAGTCAACAGCAGTGGGCTTGGATTTTGGCTTGACTTCTTGAGTAGTTGATTCATTGAAGAATATTTTGTGTTTTGATGACTTTAACCCTAGACAACCTCCTAACTATGGGGTAATATACTTAAAGACAAGGGCCGTTTGTGTTTACATTTCATTCCTTCTAGGCTGTATGTTTTTTTGTTTTTTTTTTAGGCTGTATGTTTAGTCAGCTCTCTAAAATTACAGAAGTGCTCAGTTGACATGTTCTAAGCCCCAAGAGAAAATGATGGCAATGATGAACACATACATCTGTTAAAAAAAACGAGCTAGCTGTGACAGGGAACCCCTGAGGGAGAAGGAGAGCAGTGGGATGCAGATCCCAAATTCTTGTAAAAAGACCAGACTGTTTTTTTTTTAATGGTCAAACTGGGACTAGAATGACTCCAGAGGCCATGGTCCCCAGACCTTCTGTTAGCCCAAGACAGGAACCATTCCCAGGGCCAACTTTTCAGACAGGGATTGGACTGGAATATGGGATGGAAAATGATACCGGTGAATAACGGGCTTCTCCTAAAAAAAAAAAAAAAAAAATTTTTTTTTTTTTTTAGGTTCAAGTAGACGTATAAGACTGTGTTGGCATCTCCTGTCTGGAGGGGAGATGAGAGGGCAGAGGGGGTCAGAAGCTGCCCAAATGGACTCCAGGAGAGGGAGTGGAGGGAAGGAGTGTGCTGTCTCATTAGGGGGAGAGCAATTAGGAGTTTTTACTAGCAAGGTGTATGTAAATTTTTATATGAGAGACTGACCTGATTTGTAAACTTTCGCTGAAAGCACAATAAAAATTAATTAAAAAAAAACAAATGAGGTGTTCATCCACTTTACATGTTAATGAACAGCAGTACTTGCTCGTTTGTTTATTTTTCACGATGCATTTTAAATTTATTTTTATAGATACCCATGAAACATTAATTAAAATCGAATGAAACAATACACAAAATATAGGACCTTAAAGATTGTAGTAAATATTGTATTTTCTATTCATAAATTCAGGATGGAGTAAATTTAACTGCATACTAAAGTTCATTTCTATATTTTGCCTATATTTCTACTTGATAGAAAAAATACCTAATCAGTTTCAAATAAATTTGGTAATTACTGGTGATTTTTGTCAGTCATTTTGAGTTTAACCAATGTCAGATTCAGGTTTTGTTTTTTAATTTATTTTTTTATTGTTCAATTCAACAGTTTCTACATGTACAATTCAGTGACATTGATTACATTCTTTGAGTTGTACGAACATTCTCACCCTCCTTTTTTGAGTTGTTCCTTCCCCTTTAACATAAACTGACTGCCCCCTCAGGCTCTCATCTAATTTTTTGAGTTGCTGTTGTCATTTTGATCCCATATAGATAGACCTTAAAAGAGCACAATTCTCAAGGGAAACGTTCTTTACTAGTTAAGCTAAACTATTGTTTGGTTTTAAGAAGACTTCAGGGGATACTTTTGGTTTAAGGCATAAGGTTTAAAGATTATCTCAGGGCAATAGTTTCAGGGATTCATCCAGCCTTCATGGCACCAGCAAGTCTGGTGTCTGTGAGAATTTGAAATTTTTTCTCCATCTTCCCCCTTTTGATCAGGATTCTTCTAACTACTTGCTCATTTATTTTGACATTACTTGGAGTGTCCTGGCAAACCAGTAACAGTAGACTCCAATGATTAAAAAAATCATGGAGAAAAATGTAAGCTTGGGAAGAATTCTGTTTATCCACTTAATTTTTTTTTCTCTGTAAAGTGGGAACTTGGTTTTGGTGAAGGAAGGCATAGGTCCAGTTTGTGACTCTGTTGCTGAATGCTACTGCCTTCTTTAAGTCAAGCAGCTGAGACCCACACTGAGCTTACCTTGCCGTCTAGTTGGAGAGTCATAGGTATCAGTTGTGGCTTCCTCCTCATCTCCTTTGTGAAACAAGATGGAGTGTGAAGAGGTGGGATGGGGCTGGGATGGATGACACGCATACACTGAATATAAAATGAAACACTTAAATTCTGTCACGTGCACTATGGAGCCCCTGGGTTATTCAAATGGTTAACATGCTTGATGGCTAACCAAAGGATTGATGGTTCAAATCCACCCAGATGTACCTCAGAAGAAAAGCCTGGCAATCTACTTCTGAAAAATCAGCCATTGAAAACCCTATGGAGCACAGTTCTACTCTGACACAGATGGGGTCACCATGAGTCAAAATCAAATGGCTTAGGGGTAACCACTACTAACTTTTAAAAATCATTTTTCAATATTTATTTCCATATCTCTAAATAACTTGGTTATATTGCTGATATCTTGATGTTTTTTCAGTTTTAGGCATTACCTATTAGCTTTTCACCACGAAAGATGAGGATTTAACTTGTCCATCCTCTTGCTTTGCCCCTGCTGACTCTTCTCTACCCCCCTTTCCATCTCATAGACTCCCAGTACAGTTTTATGTTAATTTTGGTGAAGTCAATACTTAGAGTTTTATTGTGACTATGTATATTTATTCAGATTTTACATCGTTGTGACTATGCAGATGCTATTCACAGCTGAGCTCCCTACTGTCTTATGATTGCTTTTCTTTTCCTGTACAATGTAAGATTTTCCCTGGACTTAGAAATTCCCTTTCCCCTCCCCCGCCCCAACTTGGTTTTCTATGTGTTTAATGACTAATTCTACTTCCAATTCTCCTTGTAACTGTGTTAATCTCTTAATATGTACAGACATATATTGGGGATCCGATTGATTTCCTCCCCTTCAAAGTGATCTCTACTGGAACTTTCTGATTCACTCTGACGTAGCCTGGCTGCCCTCTATGACTGGTAACTGTCATCTGGGAAACATTTCTTCATGATCCTGTGAATTCTCTTCAGTGTTCTCATGGTGAAACCCTTGTTTTCTGGTTTCCATGCCTTCTTCTTCCTTGGTTTACTCTTGTTTTGGTGGAGCACCTCCTACAGTAGCTTCTCAAAAAAGGATGCATGTGAGGCAAACGGAGATCCTGCATGTTTGAAGGACTTGACGCTCCTCTAACACTTAAGGGACGTTAACTGGGCTTAAAATTCTAGGCAAGAAATAATTTTCTTTCAGAACTTTGAAGGCATTGCTTCATTGCCTTCTAGCTTCAGTATTGTTTTTGAGAAGATAAAAGTCAGTCTGATTCTTGATCCTTTGTATGTGACTAGTTTTTTTTTTCCTCTCTGGAAGCTATCAGGCCCTTCTTTACCCCCACTATTCACTGCGACTTGGCCTGGGTTTCTTTCCATCCATTGATCCACTGTGCTGGGGACTTTGTGGGGCCTCTTAATATCACATGCAAGTAAATTTTTACAGAAGATCATTCAAAAACATCTACAGTAGTACATCAACGGCGAACTGCCAGAAATTCAAGCTGAATTCAGAAGAGGACATGTAACAAGAAATATCATTGCTGAGGTCAGATGGATCTTGGCTGAAGCCAGAGAATACCAGAAAGATGTTTACTTCTGTTTTATTGACTAATCAAAGGCATTCAACTGTGTGAATCATAACAAATTATGGATAACATTGAGAAGAATGGCAATTCCAGAGCGCTTGATTGTGCTCATATGGAATCTGTACAGAGACCAAAAGGAAGTCATTTGAACAGAACAAGAGTATACTGCATGGTTTAAAATCAGGAAAGGCATGTGTCAGGGTTACATCCTTTCATCATACTCATTCAGTTTGTATGCTGAGCAGATAATCCGAGAAGCTGGACTATACGAAGAAGAATGGGGCATCAGGATTGGAAGAAGACTCATTACAACCTGTGCGATATGCAGATGACACAACTTTGCTTACTGAAAGTGAAGAAGACTTGAAGCACTTATTGATAAAGATCAAAGACTATAGCCTTCAATATGGATTATATCTCAACATAAACAAAATAAAAATCCTCACAACTAGACCAATAAGTAACGCCATTATAAATGGGGAAAAGGTTGAAGTTGTCAAGGATTTCATTTTTCTTGGGTCCACAGTCAACACCCATGGAAGCAAAAGTCAAGAAATAAAAGGATGAATTGCATTGGGCAAACCTGCCGCAAGAGACCTCTTTAAAGTGTTAAAAAGTGTAGATATCACTTTGAGGGCTAAGGTGAACCTGACCCAAGCCGTGATATATTCAATTGCCTCATATGCATGTGAAAGCTGGATAACAAATAAGCAAGACCAAAGAAGAATTGACAACTTTGAACTATGACCTTGGCGAAGAATGTTGAATATAGCATGGACTGCCAGAAGAATGAACAAGTCTGTCTTGGAAGAAGTATAGCCAGAGTGCTCCTTGGAAGTGAGGATGTTGAGACTTCATCTCACGTACTTTGGACATGTTATCAGAAGGGACTAGTCCCTGGAGAAGGACATCATGCTTGATAAGGTAAAGGGTCAGAAAAAAAAGAGAAATGAAATGAATTGACACATTGGCTGTAACAATGGGCTCAAGCATAACAAAGATTGTGAGGATGGCATAGGACTGGGCAGTGTTTTGTTTTGTTGTGCATAGGGTTGCTATGAGTCAGAACTGACTCGACTACACTTAACAGCAACAATTTAATCTCATGTCCTTAAATTCTGGGAAATTTTCGTGAGTTATTTTCTTGATAATTTCTTTTTACTTGTTGTCATGGATTGAATTATGTCCCCCCAAAAATGTGTATATCAACTTGCTTAGGCCATGATTCCCAGTATTGTATGGTTGTCCTCCATTTTGTGATTGTAATTATATATTGAGAGGATTAGGGTGGGATTGTAACACCACCCTCACTCAGGTCAACTCCCTGCTCCAAGGCAAATGGTGTTTCCCTAGGGTAATAAAAGAAAGGGAAGCAAGCAGACAGTTAGGGACCTCATACTATCAAGAAAGCACCAGGAGCAGAGCGTGTCTTTTGGGCCTGGGGTCCCTGTGCCTGAGAAGCTCCTCACCAGGGGAAGATTGAGGACGAGGACCTTCCTCCAGAGGTTGAGCAAGCCTTCCCCTGGAGCCGAAGTCCTGAATTTGAACTTGTGACCTACTAGACTGTGAGAAAATAAATTTCTCTTTGTTAAAGCTATCCACTTGTGGTATTTCTGTTATAGCAGCACTGGATGATGAAGAGGCTTGTGTTCTGTGTTCTGTCTCTCTAAAACTACTGTAATTTCCATAATGGAATTCTTGGACTGGTCCTATAATTTTCATCTACTTATCTTTTACTTCTACTTTCTGGGTAATTACCTCAACTTTATCTTCCATTCCTTCCTAAGTTCTGATAATCATTTGTTTTATTTCCAAGAACTGTATTTGGTTTTCTGAGTGTTCCTATAAGCATTCTTTTTTTTATGAATGCAATATCCTATTTCTTGGAGGACGCTTCTCCCTGCTGCATAATCTTGGTTTCCTCCAGGTTGTGTTTTTCCTGTTTATTTGTTTTGACTTCTGTCTGCTGTATTAGTAGCCGGGGATTCTTGGTTGTCCATTCATTTGGGATGCTTTAGTGCACAGGGCTCCAAAAAGTTGGTGGAAGCTCTGTGCTTGTGGGAGGGGCTTGCTGATGATCTGCTTGAGTATAGAATGATGGACCTGGGCTGTTACATTGGGACACTCTTGATCTATCTTCTAGTATTTTTTTCTTGGGATGATTAGATTCTTCAGAGAAGACTCGTGTAGTCTTCTGCATGGAGGGTAAAGGCCTACCTGGTTCCCATAATGTTGAGGGTCTGGTAGAGGAGAGGCTGAGGGTAAAGGCCTACCTGGTTCCCATAATGTTGAGGGTCTGGTAGAGGAGAGGCTGAGGGTCTTCAAAATCCAGGATGAGATTTGTATGTTACCCTCCTCCTTTCACTGTGGTTCCTGGTATCCTCCAGGCCAGAGACCCTCTGTTTAACCCTCTCCAGAGAATAAATCTGCCACCTGCATGGGGTGGAAGAGGGATAGTCAGCTGGCACCAGAGAGTGTAGATGATATCTGGAGGGTCTAACAGCTTTTCAGACTTTCAGCCAGTCCCCATGTTTTTAGTATCTCCCTCACCCTCTCTTCAAAGGTATCTGCTGCTGTGAATTCCGGTGTTGGGGGAGGGGAGGAATTCTGTGGTATAAACGGGTTGTTCCTCAACTTTCTCCGCTGCCTCCATAGACTTCTCCTTTCTGGGGACTGTCACTACTCCTGCTACTTTCCAACTCCCAGTGTGTTGTTGCTGTTCTCTCTTCTCCGGTTCCTTTTGCTTATGGGTTCATGTCTTTTTGAAGAATCCCTGTCACTTCAGTAGGGCGTGGGGAGAGCTAAGTTCATGTGGTCAGTCCACCGTCCCTAGAAGGAAACTGTCATAGCTTCTTTTGCCAATAAGTAATAAGGCAGCCGATTTTTACTGTGTGCTTCCTGTACGCCCTGGGCCTTACAGGAATATTCTCAATCCTCATCACAAACCTATGAGGTCAGCAGAACCAGGTTAAACAAAACCAAGACCATTGTCGTCAGTTCTATTCTGACTCATGGCGACCCCATGTGTTACAGAGTAGAACTGCTCCATAGGATTTTCTTGGCTGTTTTTTTTTTTAATCTTTATGGACACAGATTACCAGGCCTTTCTCCCGAGGTGCCCCGGGTGGGTTCAAACTGGGTGGGTTAGTAGTCAATTGCAAACCGTTTGTACCACCAAGGGATTAGGCACCAGGTTAGGACCTTTAAGACAGATTACCTATTGCCATCGAGTCAATTCTGACTCATAGCAACCCTACAGGACAGAGTAGAACTGCCCCATAGGGCTTCCAAGGAGTGGCTGTGGATTCGAACTGCCGACCTTTTGGTTAGCAGCTATAGCTCTTAACCACTACGCCACCAGGGTTTCCTAAACCAGATTAGGACCTTTAAAATTAAGTGCTGAAACTATTATGATGCCCGCATATATAACCCAAAAATAAAAATGATGCTAAATTATAAAGTGAGTGTAAGAAAGCCAGCAAAGTGTTTATTTTCCCCATGGTTACCTCGATGGTTTTTATAAAACAGCAAGTATCAAATTCTGCCCAAATTTTTGTTTTTCTTTCCCTCTCTTTCTTTGTGTATATGTATGACCACATACACCCTAAGCATATACAGTAAAACCTATGAAAGCCAGAAACTGTGTAAGGCGGAAACCTGTCACAAGAAGGACAACTTAAATTATCTTCCACTAAAACGAGCAATAGAAAAGTGATAACATTGCACCCCGTCAAAGTTGGAAAACTTGCAAGACCTAGCGAGTTCCACTTCTTTCAGGTTTCACTGTACTTATACAGCTTGTTGGATAATCCAACACTGGGGGCAAGTGCAGTTATTAGCCCCATTTTTATAGCTGGGTAAACCAAGGCTGAGCACGGTGAAGAATTTACAGAAGGCAACGTAAGTCACAGTTCTGGATTTGAACTTGGCTTATCTGACTCTCAAGCCTTAGCCATGCCCAGCTGGTCAGTGGAGCTGAGCTGCTGCCAGAGCCCCCTCCCCCACTGTCCTTTGGAAGGTACATCTCTTTACACCTGAGAGTGTTGAGGGCTCCCAGCTCAGGAAGCTGGAGTTGGGTCTGTTAACACGATGAGCAGATGAGCTGAGGAAAGCACCACTAAGGCTTTCCTGACAGGAACCACTTGGAATCTCCCCCCTCCCCTCCATGGGTTGCTGGGGGCAGGGGAAGGGGTGTGAAAGGTAGATAAGATTTCATTCTGTTGTGCTGGAAGTGCTGAAAGGAACCGTGGGATTTGTCTACACCCCCTGTGCACTGACAGCAACTGTAAGTGCTTTGTCCTCACCTAATTAATGCCAAATGGCCACTCTTAGGGGATTAGAAAAGAAGCAGCCCACAGCCCTGACCAGCTCCAGGCTCTTGACTGAAGAGAAGTCTGGGAGCTGGAGTGTCCAAACTCTGTTCTCTGCTTTCCCACACTCAGCCCTATCGTGTGTCCAGGGGCTGGGCAGGCCCTGAGGATGGGTCCTGCTCACCCAACTCCCCAGAGGCTGCTCTGTAACTGGGCTGAGAGAGAAAAGCTCCAATGATCACAGAGCTCCTGGGCTGTGCTGGTCCCAGGCATGTGCTCTGTGAAGACCACATCCCTCGGCCCTGCCAGCACCCCACCTGACAGATCGAGGCCCCGAGGCTCTGGAACTAGTGATTGGGCCCCAGAGCAGGAACCAAACCTGGGCTCAAGTTTGACACCACCCTCTGCCACCTGCAGAGCCTTTTATCTTCCCTCCTAGGCAGCATAGTAGACATATAGTGCTGTTATCCCCACATAACAGACAGGGAAACTGAGGCCCCCAAAGGCAAAGGGGCTGCTTAGACCTTATAATTAAAAAAAAAAAAAGTTCCTGTTGAGTTGATCCTGACTCATGGTGATGCCATGTATGCCAGAGTAGAACTGTGAGAGTTTTCAATGGCTTATTTATCGGATGTGAATCACCAGGCCTTTCTTCCAAGGCACCATGGGGTGGACCATGGGTGTTATTTGCATCAGCCAGAGACGTCAGGCCTTAGAATTAGAAAGTGGTTGAACTTGGCCTAATGTCCTGTCCTCCTGGTTCAGAACCTCTATCGTCTTAGAGCCATTTCACCAGATCGCTGTTTTAAATGATGTTGGCAGTGATAATAAAGATAATAATAATAGCAATTACTGAGCTCTTATATAGACTGTGGGTAATTTTAAGGGGTGATGAAGAGCTCGGCTACTGACCAAAAGGTTGGCGGTTCAAATCTACCAGCCGCTCCTTGGAAACCCTATGGGGCAGTTCTACTCTGTTCTATAGAGTCACGGTGAGCTGGCATCCACTCAATGGCAGTAGGTTTTTTGGTATCCAATTTAATCGTTTTCACACCCTAAAAAGGCCTGTGTTATTATCTCTGTCTTCCTGGTGAGGAAACTGAGGCTCTGAGGGGAGATGTGACTTGCCCAAGAGGTAGAGCCAGGAATTAAGTCCTAGTGGTGCAGTGGTTAAGCACTCAGCTGCTAACTGAAGGCTGGATCTGCAGGAGAAAGATGTGGCAGTCTGCTTCCGTAAAGATTGCAGCCTTGGAAACCCTATGGGATAGTTCTACTCTGTCCGTATAGAGTCACTATGAGTCAGAGTCGACTCAACTACAAGGCTTTTTTCCTCCAGAGACAGTGTTCCTTCCTACAAAGGTGTCTCTAGAGAGGGGCAGAGCGGTCACAGGATTCTCTGCCTCTTGCCGATTCTCGCTCAGGGCGGCTCTGTGTCTGACCAGGGCGGGGGTGAGGGCTGATGATGACTCCGTCCAAAGTTCATGTTCTTTCGGTTCTTTGGTGGGAAGTGAAGAAGGGGAAGGGTCCTTCAATTTGATAAGCCTTTTATGGAGAATTGTTTTTCAAATAAATAAACAGGAAATAATTGAGTTGAAGAAGCAGAGACGTTTAAGGGAATGTATTCGGGAACCTCCAGCTGACACTTGGCAATGCGTGTCTGTACCCTGCCCCAGCTTCCTGTGTCTGAGGCCTCGCAGCCTGAGAGGGACCCTGCCTGTGCCGTTCCCTTATTCATTCAGCAGTGTTTATTAGGGCCTGCTTTGTGCCAGGCATTGCTCTAGGCAGCCTAGTTGGCGGGTGGGCAGATACAAATTAAATCATCACACAAATAGATATAGAATGACAGACAAGTGGGTTCCTGGGTGATGCAAAGAGTTTGCACTCATCTGCTAACATAAAGGTTGACGGTTTGAACCCACCCGGTGGCACCTTGGAAGAAAGGCTTGGCAATCTGCTTCCATAAAGATTGGAGCAAAGATAACCTTATGGGAGCGGTTCTACTCTAACACGTGGAGTCACCATGAGTCAAATCGACTTGATGGCCGTAGGTTTTGGCTTTAAGTGCTACGGAGGGGAGGTTCCAGGGAACTGTGAAGGTGTATGCCGAGGGTTGGGCTGGTGGGCAGGGGGTCCTGTCCTAGGATAGGAGGGGAAGGGAAGTCTCCCTGGGAGGTGACATGAGGGCTTAACTGAAAACAAAAACAACAAAAAAAACAGTTTCTGTATAGTTGATTCCAACTCAGGGAGAGTCATAAGTGTCAGAATAGAACTGTACTCCTCAGGGTTTTCAATGGCTGATTTTTTGGGAAGTAGATTGCCAGCCCTTTCTTCCTAGATACCTCTGGATGGACTCAAACTTTTAATCTCTTTGTTAGCAGCCAAGCATGTTAACTGTACTACCTATGGACTCCAGGCTTAAATGGAAAACTTACTAATAGGATACACCAGGCTGGTGGGGCCGGAGCAGGCAGGAGGTAGAGTGTGAGAGGTGTGGGCAGAGGCCCAAGAGGCCCCCAGGAGGACATTGGTCTTTGAGTACTCCATGTCCCCTCACCTGCCCAGTTCTGCTTTTAAAGATGCTAGAGCTTCATTTGGGTTTGGAAAATGCCTATTGGGGTCCAGCGCATACCTCAGCATCTCTCTTCCTACCCAGTTCTGGTGGGGGTGGGGGGAGAGGAAGGCTAGAAGAAGAGAAGGACCCTGAACCAGAGTAGGGGTTCAGAGCATGGACTCTGGTGCCAGGCTCTAATCCCAGCTGCCGGTGCCTGAACATCTCTGTGCCTCAGTTTCTGCATTTTCCCCCTGAGGATAATCATTGTGCCTTCTCCAGACTGCTGTTGCGAGGGCTCACTTGGACGGTGCTTGGAAGCACTGGGTCAGGGCAAGTGGTCAGCCGACTTTAGCTGTCATCGATGGAGGGCCAGTTCCACTGTTTATGTGTTCACAGTCATCTTAGGTCTGGAGTCCTGTGGCGTCCACCTGCATATGTGGCCTTAAGTTGGGATGTGTGTCCTTCACGTCTCACTGGCTTGGGTGGGGAGGTATTGGGGACCCCACAGGGATGCAGCAGCTGTCTCGGCCTCCTCCTTCTTGCTGGTCCCACAGCACCCTGGCACGAGAAGGAAGGAAGAGAAGCAGCTGAGAACAGCCTTGCTTGGTTTTCTCCTTTTATGGTCAGCCTGCAGGCTCCCCAGCCATAAAGCGTCATTTGTGTTTGGGCTCAGGCCGAAATAGCTGGTCTGCTGGGAGCTGGGAGCCTCCTGAGAGTCCTCAGGCCTGCTGCGGGGGAGGGATCACTGGGGCCCTTATCGCCTCAGAAAGCACTCTGGAGTCTTACACATCCAAGGCCAGAGCCCTAGCATCGGAGCGCAGGAGGGGAGAGGAACATGTTTCGGGATGGGGTATGAGATAATGGGAACCCCAGGGTGCCAGGGCTGTGGGCTCTGGAGCTCAGCTGGGGGAGGTGATGCTGGAGGTGCCCATCCACCCCTGGCTCCCAACTGTAGACTTCATGTCTTGGTCTCCGTTCTCCCCCACCTCCAACCTTGGTGTGTCCCAGCCCCTCTGCTTGGGATGCCTGGGGCTCCTCCACATTCTTCTTGACCCAGCTCAGTCGTGACCCTCAAAGAGCGTCAAAACCATGTTTTATGTCCCCTTACCACTTTGGACATACACCTCATAGCCTTGTCCACAACCTGCGATTGTGTCTTTGCCTGTCTGACTCCCACACTAGATGGTAAGCTTCTCAAAAGCAAGGACTAAGTAGGTCTTATGGGGGCAGTGGTGGTTCAGCGGTAGAATTCTCGCTTCCCATTTGGGAGACCCAGGTTCGATTTCTGGCCAATGCATCTCATGTCTAGCCACCTCCCATCTATCAGTGGAGGCGTGTGTGTTGCTATGATGCTCAGCAGGTTTAAGCTGAGCTTCCAGACTAAGACGGACTAGGAGGAAAGGCCTGGCGCTCTACTTCTAAAAACCAGCCAATGAAAACCCTACGGATCACAACAGTCTGATCTATAACCAATCATGGGAATGGTGCAGGACTGGCCAGCATGAAGTCACCATGAGTCAGGGGCTGACCTGACAGCAGCTAACAACAACAATAAGTAGGTCTTTTTAAATTTTTTCTCTCCAAGACTGACTTGATTTGTAAACTTTCACTTAAAGCACAATAAAAATTAAAAAAAAAAAAAATTTCTGTCTCTCCAGTACCTAACACATAGTAGGACTCAGTGCTGGTTTGCTAAATGAATACCTGAATACATATTCACTTCTACCTCGATTGCCTTCCTGATGCAGAGAGCAATTCAAATCAAGCACTGAGGACCTACTGTGCATCAACATCGTGCTGCCTCCCCCCATCAGACGCAGCCTTGACCTTCCAGAGCTCACCAGCTAGTGGAAGAAGCATTCAAAACAGCCTTCTAACTGTTGCAAGCATAATAGACCTGACTGAAGTTCAAGGAATGGGGTCTTGATTCAGAGATGGTGTTAAAATTAACATAATTTTTAAAAAAGTTTTCTTGTGGTAAAACTTGTATACCGTAAAATTTGCCTGTTTTAAGCGTACAATTCACTGATTATTAGTAAACTTACAGGGCTGTGCAACCATCACTGCAATCTAATTTTAGATTTCGTCACCCCAAAAAGAACTTCCATGTCCGTTTGCAGTCTCTCTCCAGTTCTATCCTCAGCCCCAGGCAACAGCTAATCTGCTTTCTGTCTCTATACCAAAAACCCTGTTGCTGTCAACTTTGACTCATAGCGACCCTACAGGACAGAGCAGAACAGCGCCGTAGGGTTTCCAAGGCTATAATCTTTACAGGGAGCCCTGGTGGTTCAGTGGTTAAGAGCTTGGCTGCTAACCAAAATGTCAGCAGTTCAAATCCACCAGCTGCTCCTTGGAAACCCTATGGGGTAGTTCTGCTCTGTCCTGTAGGGTCACTATGAGTCAAAGTTGACTCGATGGCAACAGATTTGGTTTTGAGTTTAATCTTTATGGAAGTAGACTGCCACATCTTTCTCCCATGGAGCAGCTGGTGGGTTCAAATCGCCGACATTTTAGCAGCTGAGTGCTTAACCACTGTGCCATCAGGGCTCCTTCTGTCTCTATGAGTTTGCCTGTTCTGGACATTTTATGTAAATGGAATCATGCACCTCGTGGTCGTTTGTATCTTTCACTCAGCATACATTTTCAAGGTTGATCCACGTTTTAGCGTTATCAGGCCTTCATTCCTTTGTATGGCTGAATACTACTCCGTTGTTTGGGTAGACCACATATATCTGTTGTCGGACACTTGGGTTGTTTCCATTCTGGAGCTGTTATGAATAATGTAGACCAGCACAATTTTACCAAGATGGAAAGGGAAAACAAGAAAAAATCTACGTGCCATATCATGAATATTGTTGTTTTTGGTTGCTGTTGAACCGATTCCAACTTGTAGCAACTCTATGTGTACTTTGACCTTTTTGAAGCAGACCCCCAAGCCTGTCTTCTGATGTGCTGCTGGCTGGACTCCAACCACCACCCAGGGACTCTGTGTCATGGGTAGATGACCCATTACCAATCCAAGCAATCTGTACCTTCTCCCCCTAAAATTGTTGAGAGATAGATAGGTCAAACAGTGATTACAGTGAGATTCAGTGCTATGATGGAGAGAACTTTGGGACTATGGGATGCAAGGCCACCGCCACGCCATGTGGCACTTTTGTAGAATTAGAAAAAGATACTCTTTCTCAAGATACCTTACTTCTGTCTGCTGGGAAATTATTGTAACAAATAAACAAATCTGCAGTTATTGATGTGAATGGCTGCCCTTGGAGTTATGCAGTGTATAACCTTTGCAGCTGTCCATGGCAGCCCAGGAGGAGGCCGCAGAGAAAGGACCCCAAGTCAGCTCTAAGGAGGTGTGGGATCAGAGGAGGTATCATGGAGGAGGTGACTTCCAAGATGACATTTGAAGAATGGATTAGGCAGGAGAAAGAGTGGTGGAGGGTGCCGTGGGCAGAAGAAAAAGCATGTACAGAGCTTAGAAAGGTGGGAAATGGCTTAGCACATTCAGTGAACTCTGCTCCGGCTCAGGAAGGAATTGATAAGAAGCCCCATGAATTCAGAGTTTCCCTGGACTCCACACGGTCAGCAAACAGTACCCACACCAAGACTTTCTCCTCCTCATAGCTAGTGCTCTAAGAGCTTCCCACGCTTGGAGATGGTGCATTTCCGATGGGAATGTCCCAGGCCACAGGCCTCCCAGCAGCCCCCAGTGTAGAGCCTCCGGAACTGTAAGGAAAGAGCCCAGACAGGCATCTGACCCTATAAGTCTCTCAAGCTCCAGGCTTAGGCTTTGGGGGGCTGCTGGGAAGTCTGCCTCTCTCCCCCGTGGCAAATGGGTCCAGATAGCTTAGATACTTGTCCATCCCTCAGTCTCAGAATTTTCCCTTAAAACAGAGGAGGCTGTTTGGGCCAGCCCCAGGAGGTGCTCTTTCTGCCTGGGTTCTAATCACAGGATGCCTGGTTCCTCCATTTCCTCCCCTTGCCCCACCCTGGACCCATTCCCCAGCCCCACCCCCAGATTCATCAATTTCCCGTTTTGTTTTATTCTCAAGTGGAGTTCTCCCTGGGATGGAAGTTGAAGGCACAGACTCCATATTCCCTCAATTCCAGAACAAGGAGCTGGTTGTGTTGCCCATTCAGGGCGCTACCTCTACCGTCTTCCCATACACAAGACGGTGATGCTGACGCCTGTCTCTCTCCAGAGTGTACTGGGAAGATTTGAAGTTTTATTGTTTCTTCCTGGTTTTACCCTGGAAGGAGGTGCCACCAAAACATGAGTGTGAGCTACATGAGGAATACAAAACAATGCTGTGGGGAAAAGCAAGGTCGTGGCATCAGGCAGACCCTGAGTTTGAGTCCCAGCCCCACCACCTACCAGCTGCATGACCTTGGGCAAGTCACTGCACTTCAGAGCTCCACTTTCCTCGTCTGTAAAATGGGGGCAATTCCAGTGCCCACAGGATTGCCTGGTTCTTCCATTTCAGCCTCCTTCTGTTCTACCCAGGATCCACTTCAACCAACTTCCCAGAGCACCTCCTGGGGCTGGCCCAAACAGCTTGCACTGTTTTAAGGGACGCTTCTGAGACTGATTCTGGGACTGCCATGAGAACTGAACGGATCTCGTCAGCACAGAAGGAGCTCAGCACAGGCTGGGGCATGTGGGCACTCAGGAAATTGGAGCTACTAGCAGGATTGCAGGCGGGGCTGTGTCTTATGTCTTTTATCAAGAGCAGAGCTTCCAGATTAAGACAGGCTAGGAAGAAAGGCCTGGCAATCTACTTCCAAAAATCAGCCAGTGGAACACTGTGAATCATAACAGTCTGATGCATCACCGATCATGGGGGTGACACAGGGCAGTCTTTAGTTCTGTTGTGCATGGGGTTACCATGAGTCAGGGGCTGATTCAATGGCATCTAACAACATATATATATATATATATATATATATACATATATATGTTGTTATTAGTTGCTGTTGAGTCGAATCTGACTCTTGGTGACCATACATGTGCAGAGTAGAACTGCTCCACGGGGTTTTCAAGGCCGTGACCTTTCAGAAGCAAATCCCCAGGCCTATCTTCTGAGGTGCCTCTGGGTGAGTTTGAACTGCCAACCTTGAACCTACTATCCTTTCAGCTAGTAGTCAAGTGCTTAACTGTTTGCGTCACCCAGGGTCATACATGTACATATATCTTGCTTTTTCAAACACAAAAAGTATAATACCATGCTACTTTGCCCTTAAAAAAAAAAAAAAAGTGTCCTAGAGATTGTTCGGCATCACTTGATAAAGATCCGCCTAGTTTTTTGTAATGGCTATGTGAAATGCCATTATGGCTATGTGAAATGCCATTATATGGAGCCATTAAATAGTTTAGTTCTAGTCTTTTGCTATTACAAACACTGTTACAGTGAACCACTTGTGTGTCTCTCTGTCTTTGGGCACATGTGCAGATGTTTCTGGTGTGTTCTTGAGGGGTTTGTGGGACAATGTGAGAGCCCCACCAGAAGGCAGGGGTTGCTAGGGCCTGACAGGAAGGAGTGAGCTGGGCTGGGAAGCCGGGGCTGTGAGGAAGGGGAAGCTTCTGGCACCAGAGAAGGAAGGCCCCTCTTCCTGCCCCGGACAATCCTGGGGCCTTCTGCCTGCAGGGCATCCCCTTGGCCCTCAGTTTGGAGGATGGACTTGCTTGAGTTGGAGCCTTTCTATACTCCTTGAGCATGGCTCCTGCAGGCAGCTGTCGCCCATACTACTGCCTCAAGGTAGAAATGAAGGGAGTGAGAAAGAGAAATTAAATATCCTTTTGGCTCTTTTGCCTTTTGTTCTGAGGATTTGGCTTAACCAGGTTGCTAGAAGATCTGCTTATATTGGAGGAAGGTATAGGATTTGTGGAGCTTGCCTAACCACCTGTTTCATCTTGCCCCGTGGAGGGGGTGGGCCAGATCTTCACGTGATATAAATCCCCCCACCTCTGTGTATAGTCATTACTGTCCTCTGGTCCCCAAGGATACATAGACATGGCCTTTTCCAGTCTCATCCATCCTCCTATCCCCCATTACTCTCCATCCCCCTACCCCCCCACTCCCCACCCATCCCATCCATCCACTCATCCATCCACCCATCCATCCACCCACCCACCCATCCATCGTCCATCCATCCACCCACCCCCCCACCCACCCACCTTCCCACCACCCATCCCCTGACTCATCGATTCACCCACCCAT
Source organism: Loxodonta africana (assembly GCF_030014295.1). Taxonomy (NCBI): domain Eukaryota; kingdom Metazoa; phylum Chordata; class Mammalia; order Proboscidea; family Elephantidae; genus Loxodonta; species Loxodonta africana. The sequence goes on along the minus strand of NC_087353.1, from coordinate 72,549,220 downwards.
CCATCCACCTACCCATCAACCCACTCACCTATCTATCATCCATCCCCCCACCCACCCACCCATCCAACCACCCATCCACCCATCCATCCATCTACTTACTGAACACCTGCTATGGGCCAGACACGTGTTAAGCCACTTCCCCTATGTGATCTTTAATGTTGACCCTTTTAGGGCTGAGAAAACTAAAGTTAGGTAGCCCAAGATCACATAGCTGCTTTGGTGACCAACCCGGGTTTTGAAGCATTTCTGGGCTCTTTCTGCTTTCCCAAGTACAGAACAGTGTACAGGAAATGGATCATGGGTCCTAGGGGGTCCTGAGTCCAGGGGGATTAAGGAAGACTTTGAGAGCAAGGCAGCTTGGAGAGACCATCATGGACCAACCAAGACAAGGGGTGAGACCTACTTCCGGGCCAGGGAAGTAGCTGTTCTAAGGTTCAAGGTAGGAAGAGGGAAACCAAGGCATGAAATGGCCTAGAATGTAGAGAATCCACCTGCCAAGCATCTCTTGAATCTGTAGACCTGTTCCCATCACCACTGCCACCACCCTGGTCCAAGGACCATCATTTCCTTGGACTAGATCCTCCTCCCTAGCCTCACTGTTTCTGCCTATGCCCCCTGCAGTCCATTCTTCCTGAGCAGCCAGGGGAGTCTGCCTGTGTGGGCCATGGTTCCGTGGGGCAGACACACTAGGAAAGAGAGAAATCAAGCCCAAGACAGAGCCTGTGAGAAGCACAGGTGTTATGGGCTGCAGAGGTGGAACAGTTTGTCTGGGGGTTGGGCAGGAACAAGGGGCAGCTCCAGAATTTCTGTATGGGAGGGGTTTGGAGGCAGCAGTCCAATTACTTGAAGCAGGGCTGGAGGCTTTCCCTGAGGCTTGTTTTCTCTAGCAGGGTTAACTATTTGCACTAGCTTGAGAGTGTAGATGGAGATTTTTGATCAAGCCACACTCCCGTTCTGTTATCCAGGAAGGCTTCTTGGGAAAGGTGTTCTCTTCAGGACTAAAGGACAAGGAAGTTACCAGGAAAAGAAGGGAAAAGCCTACTAGGCAGAGGGAACAGCCTGAACAAAGGCATGGAAGTGTGTTCAGGGACTAATCTACATGGGGTTCCTGGAGCAATGAAGATGAGCAACATGGCGGAGCTGGGGCATGGGGTGGTGGGCAGGGCCCAGTTATTGGAGGCCACAGACCACTGGGAAGCCATAGATGGTTTTTTTGTTCGTTTGTCTTAAATCATGGTGAAAATATACATACATGACAAACCGTATGCCATCTCAACAACTTCTACACGTGTAATTCAGCAACGTTGATTACATTCTTTAAGTTGTGCAACCATTTTCACTGTCCTTTTCCAAATCATTCCATCGCCATTAACATAAATTCAATGCCCCCTAAGCAAAAACTACTCCCATGGGTGGCTTTCTAGAAACAGCTTCATTTTTTTTCAATAATAAACTTTATTGTGTTTTCAGTGAAAGTTTACATGGCAAATTAGGTCACCATATGACAATTTCTATCCAAATCGATCAATGACATTATTACTTTTTTCACAATGTGTCAACATTCTCTTTAATTGTGTGCTGGTTATTCCATTTCCAGTGCTCTAGTTTCCCTGTCCCTATCTTCTCATCTTTGCTTTAGAGTAACTGTTGACCTGTTGGTCTCATACCAAAAAACCAAACCAAACCCAGTGCCATCTAGTCGATTCCGACTCATAGCGACCCTATAGACAGAGTAGAACTGCCCCATAGAGTTTCCAAGGAGCACCTGGCGGATTTGAACTGCCAACCCTTTGGTTAGTAGCCGGAGCACTTAACCACTACGCCACCAGGGTTTCATGGAGATGGTTTTTTAATGGAGTACCGTTCTTACAAATAATATCCTTTATTTTGTGTGCCAGCCTGTTAATTCACTAAAAGGAGACCTCAGAGGGTAGTTTTGGCTTAAGAACAGCTTTATTGACGTAAAATTTACCTGCCAGAGATTCACTCATTTTAAGTTTAAAATTCAATGATTTTTAGTAAATTTGTAGAGTTGTGTAACCAATACCACAATCCAGTTGTTGCTGTTCTTGTTGGTCACCCTCAAGTTGATTCTGATGCATAACAAACCTGTGGGTTACAGAGTAGAACTGCTCCATAGGGTTTTCTTGGCTGTAATCTTAACGAATGCAAATCACCAGGCCTTTTCTTCCGCAGTACTGCTCGGTGGGTTCTAACCAACCGCCAACCTTCACGTTAGCAGTCAGGCACAAACCATTTGTGCCACCTACATACAATCCAGTCTTAGACCCCCCAAAATGATTCCTCATAACTTTTTAAGAAACTGCCAAAATGGAAGGGTGTTAAGGAGGGAGTGATTGGGCAGCTCAGTCTGTTGGGAAGCTCGCTCTGAGAAGAGGTTTGCAGGGGATACAGAGAGACCTGGGAGATCTCTGATGAGGTGAGGACAGTGAGGAGCTGAGCACTGCAATGGTGGGATGGAGCCAGGGAAACAGAGTCAAGAAATGCCTATAGCTTTGGCATTGCCCCGCAGTGGATATGAAGCCTGATTTCTCAGTTATGGTGAACGGAAGCTGTTGGTAAGCATCCGCGTCTTGGGGAGGAAATGGGCTTCAGAATCTGGCGGTGCCCTCTGAGGCCATCTTAAGAGTAGAAAGCAACGAGTGCTGCCTGTGTAACCACGTTTAGTCTTACGATGCTGTCAGTATCCACCTTGGCTTTCCGGTGGCAAGCAACAGTGACCGACTCTGGCAGCTTCTATAAGAAAGGAATTTATGGAGGAGTAAAACAGAGGGTCATTGAAAAAGAGGAAGACCCTCAATGAGATGGATTGACACAGTGGCTGCAACAATAGCCCCAAACATATCTACTCTTGTGAGGATGCTACAGGACTGGGCAACGTTTCATTCTGTTATATACGGGGTCGCTGTGAGTTAGAACTGACTTGACAGCACCTAACAACAACAATAACAATCTGGTAGCTGGAGTCCCTGGAGAGTGCAAACAGTTGATGCACTTGGCTGCTGACTGAAATGTTGGCAGTTTGAGTTCACTCAGAGGATCCTTGGAAGAAAGGCCTGGCGATCTACTTCTGAAAAATCAGCCATGAAAGCCTTATTGAGCACAGTTCCACTCTGACACGCAGGGGTCACCATGAGTTGGAATCGACTTAACAGCAGCTGGTTCTGGTATCGGGCAGCATAGAGATGGGGCAGGGAGATGGGAGAGCCAGGCTTGGAAAACAGTAGAAACTGGGGCTGCTCCAGCTCTGGGGACAGGAAGCCATGGCCTCCTCTGAGCTCTGTCTACCTGCTCTGCTTCCCCATCCTTGTGTCATTGTGATTGAGGCTTTGAGTTTTAGGTCAGAGAACCTGAATAATGAAACCTGGGTCACATTCTCATTTCTCAGCTCAGGGCAACCCCATCAAGATGGTACATGAAGGCTGGGGTAAAAAAGAGGGTAGTTCTTCTAGAGGAACACAGGGTGGTCTTCTCGAAGAAGAGAACAGAATACTGGATTGTCAAAAACCAAAAAATGTCCATACACCATATTACAGATGAAGGAACTGAGGCATGGAGAGGTTAAGAATATTTGCCCAAGGCAATAGGGCTGGGAAGTGGCCAAGTGGGACCCCAGTTTGTCTGGATCCAAAGTCTGTGACCTAGTGTGGGCAGGGTGGGTCTCCAGGACCCCCTCACAGCTGGTGTGGCTGCGATGCTCCCTGCCTTCTGAACAAGTCAGACCCCAGCATCGTTCTGGGGTTGCCTCTGGGAATTTATGGATGGATGGTGCCTAGTTACCCTCTTGACTTTGGACTTGCCCCTGTGCCCTGGGGCAATGGGCTTAGCTGCTGCCTTAGAGCCCCCAGTGGGGCTGGGGTGCAGAAGCTTGGAATGGGAGCCCCCGGGTAGAGCCAGACCAGATCCTCAGCTTGCTGGAGCCAATTCTAACCCATGTCTCTTTTCTCTTTCTGTTTTCAGATCGGGAGGACCAGTCCATTCTATGCACGTAAGTGGTGCTGCTGTTTTTTTTTTTCAGTTGTGCTTTAGGTGAAAGTTTACAGCTCAAGTTAATTTCTCATACAGAAATTTATACATGTACTGTTTTGTGACATTACTTGTAATCCCTATAATGTGACAACAGCACATTCCCCCTTTCCACTCCAGATTCCCTGTGTCCATTCAACCAGTTCCTGCCCCTTCCTGCCCTTCTTATCCTGCCTCCCGACAGGAGCTACCCATTTGGTCTTGTGTGTCTGATTGAACTAAGATGCACACTTCTCACATGTATTATTTTTTGTTTTATAATCTTGTCTAATCTTTGTCTGAAGAGTGGGCTTTGGGAATGGTTTCAGTTCTGGGTTAACAGAGCATCCAGGGGCCATAGTTTCAGGGGTTCCTCCAGTCTCTGTCAGACCATTAAGTCTTGTCTTTTTACATGAATTTGAGTTCTGCTCCACACTTTTCTCCCGTTCCATCCAGGACTCTGTTGTGTTCCCTGTCAGAGTGGTCATTGGTGGTAGCTGGGCACCATCTAGCTCTTCTGGTCTTAGGCTGGTGGAGTCTGGTTTATATTGTCCTTTAGTCCTTTTGGGCTAGTATTTGCCTTGTATTTTCTTCATTCTCCTTTGTTCCAAGTGAGTTGGGATCAATTGATGCATCTTAGAAGGCTGCTCGCAAGTTTTTAAGACCCCAGACCAGTGGAGCTGCTTTTTACTCTGCTTTCTGTATTCAGATCCAACCTGTTAAAAGAAAAGAGTTGTGAGGGCAGGGATCCTTGTTTTGTTTGAGGATATGAAATGTGTCATGAGTGCCTTGCACTGTGCCTGGCAGAGCAGATGCTCGCTAAACATTTGTTGAACAAACGTTCTCATGCTGAGGCAGGCAAACCTAAACTCTCAACAATGCCTGGTAGAGTTGTGTTCTGCCTTTAAAAAAAAAAAAAAAAAGCTAGCATTTATTGAGCACTTATTGTGTGCCAAGCCCTGAACTAGCCATTCTACATGCAGGATCTCATCTAACTGTGTATCAACTCTGTGAGGGTGGCCCCATCTCTGTTGCTGAGGAAGATGAGGCTCGTGTTAAGCTGTTGTTCTAACAATTCACAGCTGGCAAGCCACTGACCATGTTTGTGCCATATTTGGTGGTTGGCATTACTGTTTCCTTGAAGACCTTGGTATGTGGTCAAAACATACCAACTCACTCAATTCAGAATTATTCAAGGAATATTTACTGTTCAGGAAAAAAAAATTAATCCTTCCTGTGATAGAAGAGTGCCTCCCCAAAGACGTCCACATCCTAATCCCCCCCAAAAAAACCAAAACCAAACCCAGTGCCGTCGAGTTGATTCCAACTCATAGCAACCCTGTAGGACAGAGTAGAACTGCCCCATAGAGTTTCCAAGGAGCACCTGGTGGATTCGAACTGCTGACCCTTTAGTTAGCAGCCATCGCATTTAACCACTGCGCCACCAGGGTTTCCATCCTAATCCCCAGAACCTGTGAATATGTTAGTTTACATGGCAAGGGAATTAAGGCTACAGATGGAATTAAGTTTGCTAATCCGCCGATCTTAAATTAGGGAGATTATCCTGGATTATCTGGGGGAGGGGGCCCAGTATAAGGGCTCCTTAGTACAGTGAAACCTGTGAGAGCCGGAACTTGATAGGACTGCCTTGCTTTTCTGGGTCTCACAGGTTTTCCGCCTTTGACAGGGTGTACAGTCTTACTACTTTTCTATTGCTCAGTGTAGTGAAAGATATTTGAGTTTTCCTTATCTGATAGGTTTCTACCTCTTACCAGTTCCAGCTTTTGCAGGATTCACTGTATAATCGTAAGTGTCCTTAAATGTGGAAGAGGGAGGGAAAAGAGAGTGAGAGGGAGATTTGACTACGGAGGAGGTCAGTGTGATGCAATGTGGAAAGAACTTGACCTGGTGATGCTGGTATTTAAGATGGAGGAAGGGGCCATGGGTCAAGGAATGCAGGCAGCCTCTAGAAGCTAGAAAAGGCAGAGAAGTGGTTTCTTCCCTAGAGCTTTCAGAAAGACTGTAGTCCTGCCAACACCTTGATTTTGGCCCGGTGAGACCCACCACACACTTCTGACATCTAGAACTGTAAAATAATAAATTTTTAAGCCACTAAAGTTGTGGTCATTTGATAAAACAGCAGTAGGAACCTGCTAATATACCTCCCTTCCATCTTAACTCCATATCCACTTCTGTTGTTGTTAGGTGCTGTTGGGTTGGTTCTGACTCATAGCGACTCTATGTACCGCAGAATGAAATGTTGCCCAGTCTCGTACCATCCTCACAATCTTTGTTATGTTTGAGCCCATTGTTGCAGCCACTGTGTCAATCCATCTCATTGAGGGTCTTCCTCTTTTTTGCCGACCCTCTACTTTCCCAAGCATGATGTCTTCTCCAAGGACTGGTCCCTTCTGATAACATGCCCAAAGTAAGTGAGACAAAATCTTGTCATCCTTGCTTCTAAGGAGCATTCTGGCTGTACTTCTTCTGAGACAGATTGTTCATTCTTCTGGCAGTCCATGATGTAACCTGGGTCATGTTCTCAGCTCTCTCACCACTCCTACCATCACTCATTATTCAACAGATTTAATGGGCCAGGTCACTGCTAAGTTCCAGGTATGTAAGAATGAACCAAAAATGCATGATCCTCTTCTCAAGGAGCCACCATGGGAAAGAGAGTTGTTAGGAGAATAATCACATACTTGCCTTTTGTACTATCTGAATTTACTTTTTGACGCTGTGAATATACTACCTTTTCAGAGACTAAAAAAATACACACATGCATTTTTAAAATCACCCAAGTAAATGTATAATTGCAAACTGTGGTAAGTACGAAGAATGAAACATATAAGGAGCTGAAAGACTGTGTACATAGAAAGAGTTTTTAGGTGGGGAGAAACAGAGAAGGCTTCTCTGCTGAAGTGATATTTCAGCAGAAATGGCAGAGACATAAGTAAGGGAGTACCAGCATGTGCAAAGGCTCTGAGGTAAGATGGAGCATGTTGCGCTTAAGAAACTGAGAGATCAATTTTTTCAGAGGGTGTGCCTCAGCAGAAGCCCCTCTGCCTGAGAAGAGCCGTAACAGGACATTTGGGAATGTGGCTGCAAACTCAAGGGCCAATTGAAGCCAAGCAAATAATGTTAATGTGTGAAAGGGACCAGGTGTAACATTGAAGGGAATGGTGGGGAGTGTGATGCGCTGGAATGGCCCATCTGAGAGGGCAGCCACAACTGCACTCCAGCCTATAGCTGCTTTGGGAGAGTGTGGATCCAGCATTGCCAGACTTTCCTTCAGTTGAAGCTGGAAATCTAGATTTTTTGGGTGAAATCTCCAATTTTTAAACATTGGCACTGAGTCTACATTACACACACAGACATACACCCCATTTGTGTATGGCTTGGGCAGTGGGCCACCAGTTTGCAACCTGACTCCCAGAATTCTGGGCCTGGAAGGGTCCTCTGCAGAGATGCTGTAGCCCACGGCTTCTGCCACATATGTGGCAGTCAGTAGTAGGAGTTGCGTGAAATTTCCCTAAAGCATCGAAGTCTGGAATGATTCACTTTATTTAAAAATAAGAGTGGAGTCAAGGTGTCTTGGTAATAATATCCTGCTCATTCTGGTGTGTTCTAAGTGTTGCTTTGAGTGGGAGGGAATGGGGCCAGTGACAACAGTGTTGGGAAATTGGATTAATCACACGCAGCCAATGTGCGCTGAGTCAGGTGGCTGTGGTCATTACAAATGGGATCTGGCACTGGGGTCTTATAATTGCACATAAACAAACAAAAAAAATCCGTTGACATTGAGTCAATTCCAACTCATAGTGACCCTATAGGACAGAGTAGAACCGCACCACACGGTTTCCAAGGCTGTCATCTTTATGGAAGCAGACTGTCACATCTTTGTCCTGCAGAGCAGCTAGTGGGTTCAAACTGCTGACCTTTTGGTTAGCAGCTGAACACTTAACCACTGTGCCACCAGGGCACATAAAGCTTAGGAGAAACCAGCCATGGCTTTGGGAGGAAAAGCAACAACTGTACATCTAGTTTAAATGAGGTTGTCTATTGTCCACTCAATGGCTGTGTGTGGGAGTGGGGGGTGGGGGGATGGGACGTGGGTCTCTGCCAGTCCCGCACTGGGCTTGGCTCCCATGAAGCCCTTTATTGAGCATCTCACCACGCCAAGCACTCTCTTTCCACATTGCCCGTGTGGCACACTCAGAATCCCTGGGATGTCTGACATTTGTGCATAGAAGGAACTATACAAGGATGTTGCCACAAACCCAGTATGCATACTTTGAGGGTGTTTTAAAGACATTTTCAATTTTAACTTGCCATGTTTCTATTTACTTACATGCTCTCGGCACCCAACTTCCATGTCAAATGTGACGCCACTATGTCCACCTCTCTGCAAATATCTTTAGGGCCTCATCAGAATCTAGGTTCATCTGTGGAAGTATGGCCCTTGGGGATGCCCACTGGTCATGTCATTGAAAATCCCTTTAAAGTCGGGATTAAAAACAGACCTCGTGGCTCTGCCTCTTAGTAATTGTAGCTTTGGACACATAATTTAACCTCTCCCTCTCCATGCCTCCTTTTTTTCACTTATAAAATGGGAATGAAAACAATGGTACTTAATTCGTATGGTTTGCTGTGGCATTGGTGGTTCAGTGGTAGAATTCTTTTCTTTCATGTGGGAGATCTGGGTTCACGTCTCGGCCACGTACCTCATGGAGGCTTGCATGTTGCTATGATGCTGAATAGGTTTCAACAAAGCTTCCAGACTAAAGATGGACAAGAAAGAAAGGCCTAGAGATCTACTTCTGAAAATCAGCCAGTGAAAACCCTATGGATCACAATTGGTCTTATCCCCAGCCAATAATGGGGATGGCATAGTATCTTAGTCATCTAGTGCTGCCATAATGGAAATACTGCAAGTGGATGGCTTTAACAAAGAGAAATTTATTTTCTCATAGTCTAGTAGGTTACAAGTCCAAATTCAGGGCGTCAGCTCCAGGGTAAGGCTTTCCTCTCTCTGTTGGCTCTGAAGGGAGGTCTTTGTCCTCAATCTTCCCCTGGTTAAGGAGCTTCTCAGGCACAGGGACCCCCGCGCCCAAAGGACGCGCTCTGCTCCTGGTGTTGCTTTCTTGGTGCTATGAGGTCCCCAACTCTCTGCTTGCTTCCCTTTCCTTTTAACTCTGGAGAGATAAAAGGTGGTACAGGCCATACCCCAGGGAAACTCCTTTTACCTTGGATCAGGGAGGCTACCTGAGTAAGGGTGGTGTTACAATCCACCCTAATCCTCTCAACATAAAATTACAGTCACAAAATGGAGGACAACCACACAATACTGGGAATCATGGTGTAACTAAGTTGATACACACATTTTGGGGAGACGTAATTCAATCTGTGACACACAGGACCAGGTGGTGTTTCGTTCCCTTATGCACGGAGTCACCATGAGTTGGGGGCTGACTCAACCGCAACCAACAACAATATATATTTCTAGCTTAGGGGCTTACTTTTAAGTCAGGTAAGCTATTATTGTTATGATTAGCGTGGATGTCTTGGCAGAGCAGAGAACAAAAACCTACTATTAAGCTTCAGCCACCTGGTTTTTATACAGGAGGAAACCAGAGAGGGTATGAGATGTGCCCAGAGGCTCACACTGAGTTTTTGCTGATGGCGAGGACTGGAGCTAAGCTCCTTGTGGCCTGTTGGAGGACCCATTGCTCATTTGTTGGCCTTTACCAAGAGCCAACAACAGCCCCCACCAGCCCTGGCCCACCTCAGAGAAGGAAGAATAACTGGCATCTTTTGTCTTTGGTGCATTGGGTCAGAGCAGTAATCTACAGCATGCCTGCACTGGCTCAGCTACTTAGGGGAGTGAGCTGATACCTGAATGACAAGAAAAAGCCAGCCAAGCGGAGAGAACAGCAAGGGCAAAGGCCCTGAGGTGGGAACCACCTGGTCTTTTAAGGAGCAGACCATATGACCGTTACCCAGTGAGTGAGAGGGCAGTCAGAGGATGAGGTCAGGGAGGCAGGCAGGAAGTGGTCCTACAGTCAGGAAGTGGTCCTATAGGCAGAAGGTGGTTGTACATGCAAGAAATGGCCATGCAGGCAGGAGGTGGTCCTGCAGGCAGGAAGTGTTCATAGAGGGCCTTGCAACTGGAGACAAGGGTATGAACAAGAGGTAGAGCAGATCTTTCTGACCATTCAAGGAGGCCAAAAGTGCTGTTGGGGTCAGATATTGATGCTCTCACAGTCCGGGGGCTTTGTATGAATCATCTGGAAGCAGCTCCCCTGGGCTGCTTGGAGATGCTGGTCCTGGGCCATTCATTAAAGGTGTTTTTATCAATGCAACACAGTGTTGAAGGGACACAGATTGTCTCAACAGAGCAGCATTCGTGGGCTAGTAGGTGAGGTCTTGGAGGTACAAGTCTGTGTTTGTTTCCCGGCTTCTCTGAATGCCACCGTTTGTTCTTGGGCAGGTTGGTTAAGTCTTCAGGCCTTGGTCTCCTTACCTGTTGAATGGGGGCATCAGTTGTGCCTGCCTCCCAGAATACTGGTTGCAATAGCACTATTCCAGGGATCCCTGAATTAGACACTGCATGGCACAGTGGTTAAGCACTTGGCTGCTAACCAAATGGTTGGTGGTCCAAACCCGCCAGTCCTTCCGCAGGAGAAAGATATGGCAGTCTGCTTCCATAAAGATTACAGTCCTGGAAACCCTTTGGGGAAGTTCAGCTCTGTCCAATAGGGTCACTATGAGTCAGAATCGACCCCATGGCAACAGGTTTGGGTTTGTTTCTTGATGTTAGCCTGGGGGTCAGCAAACTACAGTCCACAGGCCAAATCCAGCCCTCCACCTCTTTTTGTAAAAAAAGTTTTATTAGAACACAGCCACACCCAATCCTTGGTGTATTATCTATAGTTGCTTTTGAACTAGAATGGCAGAGATGAGTAGTGACAAAGACCATTTGTGGCCCACAAAGCCCCAGATATTTACTCACTCACTGGCCCTTTACAGAAAAAGTTTGCTGTCCCCATACCCAAAAAAGTAAACCCGTTGCTGTCAAGTCGATTCCAACTTATAGGAACCCTATTTATAAGGACGGAGTAGAACTGCCCCATAGGGTTTCCAAGGAGTGGCTGGTGGATTCGAACTGCTGACCTTTTGGTTAGTAGCCAAACTCTTAACCACTGCACCACCAGGGTTTCCTTGCTGTCTCCAGCTTTAGGCAAATCTGTTAACTTCTCTCAGCTTCCTTTTTCTCTTTTCTTGTGTTCTGCCATAAGGACAAAAACAAATTTTTAAAAGTCAGAATTTTTAATTAAGTTAAATTTAAAATCTATGTGGAAATATATATATTTATTTATTTAACTATAAAAGGAATACAGATAAATACCAAAAAGTAAAAAGTAGAAGGCTCTTTAGGGAGACTCCTTTGAAAACCATGAACCATGCAAATCAACCCATCCCCAGAGATATCTGAGTGTGTGTGTGTGTGTGTGTGTGTGTGAGAGAGAGAGAGAGAGAGACAGACAGACAGAGCGCAAGTGAGTGAGCTAGCTAGCTTTGCTGAACATCCATTTATATACTGGAGGCAAGGCACACCCCCAAGGAAACTCCCCTTTCAACTGATTGGCTGCTCACATCAAAGCATATCATGGAAGTGATTACATCATACTACGTTGTGAAAGAGCTATGGGTCCAGTGTTTGCCAAACCAGTGAGAATTGTAGCCTAGCCAAGTTGGCACATAACGTTAGCCATTTTTTTATTACACTAGCTAACATTTTTGTGTATTTATTATGCACCTAAACCAAAAACGAAACCCAGTGCTGTTGAGTGGATTCCAACTCATAGCGACCCTATAGGACAGAGTAGAACTGCCCCGTAAGGTTTTCAGGGCGGTAAATCTTTATGGAAGCAGATGTCCACGTCTTTATTCTATGGAGTAGCTAGTGGGTTTGAACCCCCAACCTTTTTGGTTAGCGGCCAAGCACTTTAACCACTGCATCACCAGGGCTTCCTATTATGACCTAGACCTGTTTTAAAGGTTTTACATGTATTCACTCATTTAATCCTCATAAGAATCATACAAGGTAAGTGCTTTTATTATACCCATTTTACGGATAAGGAAATTGAGGCACAGTATGGTTAAATGACTTGTCCAAGGTCACACTGGTAACTGGCAGTGCAGATATTCGAACTTAGGCAGGCTGGCCGTGGAGCCTACTGTACTGTTTTGCCACTTGGCTTTTGCCTGGAAGAGATGGAGGTGGTCTTCAGAATAGAGGCAATGCTGAACCGGGCTTTGCAGGGTATATAGGAGTTGGATAGCACAAATGCTAGAAGGCTTTGTTGACAGCAGGATAGGAGTCACATTAGGGTCAGGAAGAGAGCAGCCTGAGATTCAGAGCCAAGGAGGCTTTCATACTAAGGACAGACCATTGGCTGAAACGGACTTGGAAATGGCATTTGTCCTGGGGGCCAGGACCAGCTACATACTTAGTGTGTCCAGTGCAAAATGAAAACACAGGGCTCCTTGTTCAAACATGATTAAGAATTTCATGATGACAGCAGAGTATTAAACTAAGCACAGGACACTTCTCAGTGCAGAGCTTGTGTGACTGTGATTGTCACATGCCTGTGAAGCCAACCTTGCTGGGGCCCGAGGGGTTAAATGGCCTTTGGGTGGCTCTTTTCAGCCACTGGGGCTAGAGTGATTAAAAGAAGTTGGCAATGGGGTGCTTACAGGTCCAGGAGACCATATATAGTCATGAGTCCAGGGCACTGGCAGAGGGAGCTGGGCACCAAATTCCCTAAGAGACAGGACCGGGATATTCAGGGTGCTCAGACTCAGGAAGGCATCTTCGGCCCCAGAGCTCAGGGTTCAAAAAGGCACAGATATTAATGTTTCTGAAGCAGCCCCAAGCACATCAGTCTTCAGACACCCACGAGCCTGGACCTTGGGGTGTTTTCTTTGGCAGAACCTCCAGGGACGAATTATTTTTATCAACAAAACTTGGGAACTGTTGAGCCAAGCCATCCACACAGGGAGAAGCTGATTCCCAAGTTCATATCCCACTTGCCCGATTATTGTTGAGAATATACACGGGAAAAACATAGACCAATTCAAGTTTCTATAGGTATAATTCAGTGACATTGATTACAGTCTTTGAGTCGTGCAACCATTCTCGCCCTCCTTTTCTGAGTTGTTTCTCCCCCATTAACGTAAACTCACTGCCCCCTAAGGTTCCTATCTAATATTTCGAGTTGCTGTTGTCAATTTGGTCCCATATAGGTAGATTTTAAAGAGCATCGTGCTCAAGCATGCCGACGTCTTCATTGTAAAGAGCGGAGGTGGGAGAGGCTGAAGGCGAAGGTGGAAACTGAGGAAATGGTTGTGGTAAAGGAGGGGTGGGCAGTAGCGACCTGGACATACTACTGTGCTGGTATGAGGAATGTGTCCCGCACATGTTTGTCTTAGATCCAGATGGGCTCAAGGGTACCTACTTAGGTGGTTTCCAAAGGTTCAGAATTTTCTCTCCTTCCTCTTACTCTGATCACAACCCGGCCCCTTCAGTTTGGGGCGATGTCTATCAACTGTTAGGACTTTAAACTGATTAAAGTAATTCAAAATGAAGGGTGAATGACTGTCTAAGTTCATAGGTCCCTGGTTACATTTCCAAAGAGCCTGTTTAAGGCAGGTGAAGGATTCCTAGAATATATGGAAGAACTTTTTTTTATTAATTAATAGTTTATTAATTTTAATTATTAGTTATTTAAGGTGAAAGCTTATGTAGCAAATTAGGCTTCCATTTAACAATTTCTACTCAAATTAGTCAACGAACAAGGAAGACCGAAGAAGAATTGACGCCTTTGAATTATGGTGTTGGCGAAGAATATTGAATATACCACAGACTGCCAGAAGAATGAACAAATCTGTCTCGGAAGAAGTACAACCAGAATGCTCCTTAGAAGCAAGAAAGGCGAGACTTTGTCTCACATATTTTAAACATGTTATCAGGAGGGACTAGTCCCTGGAGAAGGACATCATGCTTGGTAAAGTAGAGGGTCAGCGAAAGAGAAGAAGACCCTCAATGAGATGGATTGACACAGTAGCTGCAAGAATGGGCTTAGACATAACAATGATTGTGAGGATGGCGCAGGACTGGGCAGCGTTTCTCCACTGTACATAGCGTTGCTCTGACTCAAGACCAACGCAACGCCTCCCAACAACAATTCACATTACTCAGTGATATTGGTTACATTTTTCACAATGTGTCATTATTCTCATTCATTCTGTTCCGGTTGTGCCATTTCCAGTACACTAGTTTCCTTGCCCCCTCACTTTCTCATTTTCACCTTAGAGTAATTTTTGACCATTTGGTCTCCTATAGATAGTTTCTTTTAAGCTCGTTACTCATGGGTGATACTCTTTATTTTACAAGCCAATTTATTATTTAGCTAAAAGGTGATCTTGAGGGATAATTTCAGTTTAAGGTTTAAAGCATATCTCAGGGCTATTTTTTTATAGTCTCGAGGAGTCCTCTAGTCTCAACCAGTCCAGTAAGTCGACTTTTAAAAATTTTTAATTTTATTCCAAATTTGTCTCCCATTTTATAAGGACCCATCTATTGTGACCCTGATCAGAATGGTCATTAGTCTTAGCTGGGCACCATCTAGTTCTTCTGGTCTCAGAGCAGATGAGGGCATGGTTTGTGTCAACTGTTAGTTCTGTAGACTACTTTCTTCTCTGAGTTTTGGTTTCTTTCTTTCTCTTTTGTTCCAGATGAGTAGATATCAGTAACTGTATCTTAGATTGCCACGCCCAAGCTTTTTTTTTCTTGTGCTTTAAGTGAAAGTTTACAAATCAAGTCAGTCTCTCACACAAAAATGTATATACACCTTGCTATATACTCCTAGTTTGTTCTCCCCCTAAAGAGACAGCACAGTCCTTCTCTCTACCCTGTATTCCCATATCCATTCAGCCAGCTTCTGTCCCCCTTTGCTTTCTCATCTCCCCCCCAGACAGGAGCTGCCCACATAGTCTCATGTGTCTACTTCAGCCAAGAAGCTAACTCCTCACCAGCATCATTTTCTATCTTATAGTCCAGTCCAATCCCTGTGTGAAGAGTTGTCTTTGGGAGTGGTTCCAGCCTTGGGCTAACAGAATGTCTGGGGACCATGACCTCCAGCATCCTTCTAGTCTGATTCAAACCATTAAGTCTGGTCTTTTTATGAGAATTTGAGGTCTGTATCCGACTTTATCCCACTGCTCTCCTGCTCCATCAAGGATTCTCTATTGTGTTCCCTGTCAGGGCAGTCATGGATTGTAGCCGGGAACGATCTAGTTCTTGTCTCAGGCTGATGTAATCTCTGATTTATGTGGCCCTTTCTGTCTCTTGGGCTCATAATTACCTTGTGTCTTTGGTGTTCTTCATTCTCTTTTGCTCCAGGTACGTTGAGACCAATTGATGCATCTTAGAAGGCCGTTTGTTAGTGTTTAAGACCCCAGACGCCATTCACCAAAGTGGGATGCAGAATGTTTTCTTAATAGATTTTATTATGCCAGTTGACCTATATGTCCCCTGAAACCATGGTCCCCAAACCCCTGCCCCTGCTACTCTGGCCTTCAAAGCGTTCAGTTTATTCAGGAAACTTCTTTGCTTTTGGTTTAGGGCAGTTGTGCTGACCTCTCCTGTATTGTGTGTTGTCTTTCCCTTTACCTAAAATAGTTCTTGCATTCTATCTAATTAGTAAATACTCCTCTCCCTGCTTCCGTCCCCCCTCTTGTAACCATCAAAGAATATTTTCTTCTCTGTTTAAACTATTTCTTGAGTTCTTATCATAGTAGTTTCATAAATATTTGTCCTTTTGCAACTAATTTCACTCAGCATAATCCCTTCCAGGTTCCTCCATGTTATGAAATGTTTCAGGGATTCATCATTGTTCTTTATTGATGCGTAGTATTCCATTGTGTGAATATACCATAGTTTATTTATCCATTCATCCGTTGATGGGAACCTTGGTTGCTTCTATCTTTTTGCTTTTGTAACAGTGCTGCAGTGAACATGGGTGACTCACAAGCTTTTAGACTCCAGACATTTAAGACTACTCACCACATTGGGATCTAGAACATATACTTTATGAGCTATATTGTGCCAATTGGCCCAGTTGTCCCACGTGGAAGAGCTCTTTGATGGAGTGTGGTGGGGCTTCACTCAGTCTTTTGCACATTTTATCTCTCCTCACTTTTCAAAATAAAAGGGCTCTGGAGCCAAGTGGATCGGTGTTCAGATCCCTCTCCTCTTCCATTTCCTACTTGTGTGACCTGGAGCAATTTACTTCAGCCACTCTGAGCCTCAGTTTCCCCAGATGGGTGATGGGGGTAATCCATAGCTCCTTCATTAGGAGTTGCTGTTGGGAGGATTAAATAAAAAGATTTGTAAGCCCAGTCCCTAGCACAGAGTACCTCTTTAACAAACATTGACTCCTTGGCCTCTTCCCTTCCTCTGGACTTAGAAAGTTCCTAGAGGGCCTGGGCTATGTTATGGGGTGCACTTGGTGAAATGTAGTAGAAACAGTCCTGGTGGCATTGGAATCAGAGATCTGGCTTTCAGTTCTGACTGTGCCACTGCCTTGCTGTGTGACCTAAGGCAATTTGCTTACCCACTCTGGGCCAAAGTTCCTCTCCTGTAATAACATGGAGATGTTAAGTCCTACCTTCAGGATAGGAGGTGGGAGGGAGGATAAGGAAAATCCATGTGAAATAATTACCACAGGGTCTCTATCCCCCCCAAAGTTAATTTCCTCTTTAGAATTAAAAAAAGAAAACATATTTGGCCTTAGTTTTCCCTTGCAGGAAAATGGGAACAATGCCTCCATGGTTCTCATTTCACAAGCTACCTCTGAGGCTGTGAGAAATAAGACTACCACCAGAGACCCTCCGGAAGGGGCAGCTAATGCCAGTGAGAGATGTTTCCTCAATCCTGGCAACCAGCCACTTGATTTCTGGATTTGGGGGGCTGTAGGATTGGGCCCACCAACTTGGGGCACATGCTTTTCTCTTCCTTTTTTTTTTTTTTTTATAACCATAAGGAGTTATTAACGGGCCCTTGGCAGAGAAAATTAATTTCTGTATTTCCTAATTAGGAAGAAGAACAGGGGCTGTACTAGCTTTGGTGGCTCTGGTTCAGCACTGAGAACATTGAGCCAACCTCAGGGTGGACAAATTCGTTTCTAGACTTAAAAAAGAAAAAAATCTATCTCTTGCAGCTCAGAATATTTAAGTAAGCTTGAAAAATAAAAATGGTAGGTGGCATCTAGGCAAATACAGGGGGAGGGAAACAGGAGAGGACGAGAAGAAAGGGCCACTTAGCTGGAGGCCCTGTCGTTCCCTTTCACTAGTGGTGGCGGGAAGCTGGAGGCAGTATCTCGAACTCCTGGATGAAACAGTCCCATCATGATGCTCTCTGGTGGCTAGGGGGTGCCGCTGGCCATCCCGGTGAAAAATTTACCCTTCGTATTCCAGGGGGCCTCCTTTGATAAGACGATCTCCTGCTGGTATACATGTATCAGTCATTTACACCTTAGCATGAATTACTTAAACCAGGTTTATCTTGGTTTATTTATATGAGATCATTAGCTAGCCACCTGATACTCAGATTGGGATTTCCCAGAGGACTAAGGGAGTTACATCTGCCCAATGGTTGATGGGATAACCCATTTTTTTTTTTGTAAGGGGAACTTCTGAACTTTTACCTTAGGTCCTTACCAGGTATTTATGTCCTTTCTTGCAGGCTGCCCTTTGCTTGGTCTTTCCATCTCTAACAATGCTAATGGTGTCTTAAAAGCAGACAATTCCAAATAAACCTGACTTTGGAGCTTAGTGAGAAAGCTCAGGTTTTCTGTTTCACTCTTTTCACCTGAATCCTATCCTGCCTCCTCTCGGGAGGAGCAGATTGAGCATTGGACCTGGGTTCAAGGCCCAGCTCAGCCTTCTATCAACAGTGTGACCTTGACAAGCAACTTTTCCTCTGAGCCTCAGTTTTCCCATCTGAAAAATGGCAGTGACGATGGTTCTCGCCCTGCCTACCTCACAGAGCTTCGGAGAGCGCCTGTGGAGGGTTATTTGCAATGGGCCATGGATCACTATTCCCATGTCTTTCAGAGGTGAGTCTGGAGCTGGGAAAACGGAAAACACCAAGAAAGTCATCCAGTACCTGGCCGTGGTAGCCTCCTCCCACAAGGGCAAGAAAGACACAAGCATCACGGTGAGTGGCAGCTACCTGCCGGCACCCTGCATTAGCAATGGGTCTCCCAGTTTACGTCCTGAGGTACAAACAAAACCATGGTTGAGAGAGCCCTGCAGTTGGCTGAGGCTTCTCAGGGCAGAGCGTTTTCAGAACTGGGGCCAGGTGTTTAACCGCCCCCTCCCTGACAACTCACAGCAGGGGTCCTTCTTCCCCTGCGTGGGCTTACTTGGATCTGGGCAATTCCTCATCTCAGTTGGGAGCATGGCCCTGGAGGGGCCCTGTTTGAAGAGATCTTCTTTAAGTCAGGGTTTCTCAGTGGTGGCACTACTGATATCTTGGGCCAGATAATTCTGTGTCGTGGGGGCTATCCTGTGTGTTGTAGTGTGTTTAGCAGCTTCCCTGGTCTCTACCAACCAGATGCCAGTAGCACCTCCTCCCCGCTCTCGAACTGTAACAACCGAAAATGTCTCCAAACGCTGCCTGATGTCCCCTGGGGAAGCGAAATCATCCCCAATTAAGAACCACTGCTTTAATTAAATCTCTAGAAATGCATTGGAGTTGAGGCATTTTGGATTTGCCCATTCCTCCCTGTGTCCCCTCCAGCTGGGACTCAGAAGGTGGGGATATTGGAGTCACTTGGTGAGTGGGCTTTCGTCCAATGCCACTCGGTAACTATTGGCTGAGCACCTACTGTGTGCCCGGCACTGCTAGGATGGAGGCTCCGGTGATGGGTTATTCTATTGGCTGAGCTTCTAGATGGTGGGCAATGGAGAGAGCTTTCCAGTAGTCACACAGATGAACAAACGATGACAGAGGATGGTCAGGGGCTTTGAAGAAAAAGAAGAGGAGGTCTCTAGAGTCATCACCACTTGAGTGCGTTTTCTGGGTCCGTCCTTTTCTTCCTCCATCCTAGCCCTGCCTCCTCTGTCCCAGAAGAAGGGACAAGCAGTGGGGCCACTTGAAGGATTTGCCAGCGTCTCTGCCTCCAAGTATGGGGGTGGGAAAATGGTAGACTGGGGGTCTGAAGATGGTTTAGGATTGTTACCGGTTCCTGCCATTCCAGGTCCCTCAAAGGAGAAAGACCTGGTAATCTGCTCACGTATAAAGATTACAGCCTAGGAAACCCTATGAGGCCGTTCTACTCTGTCACATGGGGTCACCATGAGCTGAATCAACTCAACCAACACCTAACAAGGATACCTGCGTGTCAGACACTTTTTTATCTGCATATGTAAACTTATCTTAGGCTTTATCTCCTCTGATACAGGTGTAAAGGGCCAACCTCACCCTGGCAATTACAGAAACCTTTGAAATATGTAGACCACTAAGAAACCAGACAAGGGAGCGAGCTAGCCAAGGAGAAGGAAATAGAATAAAGGAAAAGAAGTTGCAGTTCTAGTTATCTTGGGAAATCCAGGCTGTTTGGGGTGGGGATTGGAAGAGTATATTCCCCAGACCTGATGTACGTGTGATTAAAATAACGCTGATGTTTGTTTTATACTGTATTGTTCAACCACAGCAAGGCCCATCTTTTGCCTACGTGAGTAACTGAGGGAGTTTTCTCGGTGTGTGCGGGAAGCACGGAGTGTGTTTAGGTCTGCATGCTCCTATTGCACCCACTGAGTCCCATAGCTGATGGTAGAATGGGGTTGGCCCCCAAGTTTCACAAGCCCAATCAAGAAATGCACCAAAATACTGCCCTGCGGGTGTCCAGTGCCAGCTCAGAACGGGGTACGGTGCGTTGGCCACCTGCAGGGCTCCTGTTGGAATCCCCAGGGTTGTCTTCCAGCCTGGATGGAGTGGATTCTTCCCTGTTCAGAATGAATCCCCACATCCTTCCCATCAAAGTGTCCCCACCAGTACCCCAACTGAAATGACCTAGAAATGTTTTGTCCTGTCTGGTTGAGCAGTTTAGGACTGTCGGCCTCAACGCTTCCTTGGCTTTTTTGACAGTCAGCCAATGGCATGGCTGTGGCATGCCTCCCTCCCTTCTCCCTGCCATTGCCCTTAAATTCCTGCCCCAGCCCTGTCCCCAGCGCACTGGTGTGTCCTTGTGCATGTGTGTGCAGTGTGTGTCTGTCTTCTGCATGCCAGTTGCTTGACCCAAGGCTCCAGAAATGCTCAGCTTTGGTGGCACGGTAAGGCCCCAGCTACAAAACACATGACCAGGTCCTGCTTGGTCTCTAACACAGAGCTTCAGGGGCTGGTATACAGGTCCCAGGCCTGGGAGAGACCCTCAGCGGTCTCCCATGGCTCTGGAAGGCTCACACTCAATCCATCTTAGACCCTGTGCAGCAGTGTCATGAATCAGACCTCTTATGTGGGGCTTCCCCTGTGTGACTGTGGCCGAGTCACCTAACTTCTCTGAGCCACAGTCTTATCATCCATAAAAGGGGGTTTGAACCAGGTCCCTTCTGACATATTAGTTCCATGTTTAAAGCTCTCCTGAGAAGGACCTTTCGACCCCACCAGCTGGAATTTCCATTCTAGAAAGGGGGCCTATTGCGGGGACGTTTGGGCCCCAAGTCTGTAGTGATGGAAGTGATTCCTTTAGTGCAACCACTAGCCAAGAAAACACACAGCTCTCATTGTAAACATCCACAAGTCCCAGTGAGGGCAGTTCCAGTGGTGGCTGGGATTTCCATGAGATGATGCTTTCACTGTATCTTTCTTGGAGAGCTGCAAGGCAGGAGGGCAAATGTAGAACTAAAAACATAAATAGTAGCTTCCTGTTTTGCCCCATTAGGGAGAACTACCCATGATGCCCTCTTGGTGTGTAGAGACATTCTCCTCCCTCTAGACCCCCTTCCCTGCTTCCATTATGCCCAGCCCTGCTGCCCAGCAGAAAGTAAAGGGAAAGACAGGCAGAACAAGGAGAATACCCCCAGAACACAGTGCTTCCTAGAGGAGGCCTGGAGGAAGGGCTTGGACAAGGAGGCCTCTGGGCTAGCCTGCAGCCACCACGTTTTGGAATTAGGAAGGAGCAGCTCATTCGCTTTCCCAGCATGACTTACCTTGTTGGCCCTTTTCCTGCCACGATTAATCACCTGACCGCCTTTGTGCACAGGAGCCCGCGGAGGGGGCCGGTGGGCTGTGTACAGCCTCAACTGCATTTAACCTGATGGCTAGAGCTCGGACAATCTGCTTTGAAGCTTTGTTCCACAGTCTTTTAGAAGGATTCCCAGGGGATTTTACACATTCCTTACTTATTCTCTGTAGGAGACTTCAGAAAACCAATCCTGAGAAAAGAAAAATTGCAGCTTTAAAAGATGGCACAAAAACTATCAGAAGGATTGTAGTGGTTTAGCTTGAAGAAGGCTGCTTGTTAAATGTGAGCAGCAGCAAGACCGCCATACACAGCAGAGCAGGTTGCACACTGCACAACCCCCTGGGGCACATTCACGGTGATGTAAATGGCGTCCCCAGTGGTTTGCATGCAGTGTGGCAACCCCAAGTGGCATGGCATCGTGTGGATGAGCAGGTCCTGGTCTTCGAAAAAGTGACCTACCTCAGGAACAGATGTCTTAGCTATCAGAGAGCTCAGCCAGTTACTCTTTTTCCGAAATCCTCAAATAAATCTGGGCATTAGCATCAGGGTCTCAAGGGATAGGAGGTAGGATAGGAGAGAAACTGTGGGTTAATGGCAGTCTTGTGACAACATCTGTCTAGGGCAGAACCATCAGGATCTGAGTTGCTTTCTCCAATAACTTCATGTGAATGAATTTTAGGGTGAGCTGGAAAAGCAGCTTCTACAAGCAAACCCGATTCTGGAAGCTTTTGGCAACGCCAAAACCGTCAAGAACGACAACTCCTCACGATTTGTAAGTAGCAAAGCCACATGGGTTTTTTGGTGAAGGCTCGTTCCCATGCTGTCTTTTCCTGCTTGAGAATGTGGAGCGTGTGTGTGCAGGGAGAGTCCGAGACGGAGGGGCTAGGGCTGCAAGCGTGTGTCACAGTGGCCTTTCATGCTGTACCTTCAGTCCTGTCTTGACCTTCCAATCCTGCGAGGGCTTCTGCCACTCATTCACTCATTCAATTACTCTTCACTCAAGAAATACTCACTCGACAAATATGCATTTGACATTCATAATTCATTCATTAGCTATTTATCAAGCACCTGGTATGTGCCAGAGGTCCCTGAGTGGCACAAACAGTTTGCGAAAGGTTGGCTGTTTGAATTTAGCCATCAGTACCTTGGAAGAAAGGCCTGGCGACCGACTTCTGTATGATTATAGCTTTGAAAACCCTGTAGAGCACAGTTCTACTCTGATACACATGAGGTCACCGTGAGTTGGAATCAACTCAGTGGCAATTGTTAGTAGGTGCTAGACAGTTGCACCTAAATACTCATTTATTTGGCAAAATACCAATTGATCACTTTTGTGCAAGGGACATACGTCCTTCAACAAATATTAAACACTTGCTATGTACAGTCATTCTGGTAGGCATTTTTACATATATCCTTTTTAGTTTTTTATTAGTTTGGTTAATTTTTATTAAATACCACTGTGTGCCAAACACCGAACTAGGCTTGGAGGACAGCAGTGAACAGTTAAGACATGGTTTCAACCAGACTAGGGAGTCAGTCAGTGAGGCAGCCATCTTCCCACGTACGCCTTCCCGGGCTCCCCAGGCCTCCCATTCTCATTTGAGCCTAATGGGGGCGGGAGAGCCAGTGTCCCCAGAAATGGGTGGTTGATGATGTGTAGACAAAAATCGTTTTATTGTATGAAAGAGGTGGTAGCCTCCACTGGAGAGTCAGAATGATATTTTCAGGGGGACAACTCTGAGGAAAGACTATAATAGCATTGCGGCGGAGAGGGGCCCCACCGATTTGTGGGTGCCACTCTAAACTGTCCTTCACTGGAATGGGGTCTTGTGAAAAACCCTGTGGACACCCCTGCTCTGCTCACTCAAAGCTGCCCTTCTGAGTAGCCCTGAGTCCTGGGTATTCCCATAGGGTCTCTTGCCCCCCTCCTACCCAAAGCTGCTTTTGATAACAAATAATTATATAATGTCTTCTTCCCTTTCCTGAAATTAAAGGCACGGGTAATATCACCTACTACATACACAGGACAGTGCTGCCACCTGGCAGTTTATCACACTATGGTGGCTGTAAGTGCTCCTTAGAAGCAAGGATGGTGAGACTTCATCTTGCTTACTTGGGACACACCATCAGGAAAGACCAGTCGTTAGAAATGGACATCATGTTTGGTAAAGTAGAGGGTCAGCGAAAAGGAGGGAAGCCTTCAATGAGATGGATTGACACAATAGGTTCAAACAAATCAAAGATCATGGAGATGGCACAGAACCAGGCAATGTTTCATTCTGTTATACCTAAGGTCACCGTGAGTCAGACCTGACTTGACAGTAACCAACAGTACTATATATATAAAAAAAACTAGTGCCGTCGATAGGAATACAAAAAATCAACACCCTGCTCCTAGACCCAGAATCACTGACTGTGACAGCCACAAGCATAGACTGATACTAGAGGCCTGGCCATTGGGATGGGATTTTCCAAAACGGGATTTTCCAAAATGGTGACTGACTCTTGGTTGGTCTCCAAACCCAAGAATCTTCTCCAGAGTTCTATGGATGTTACATTTTTATATTAGAACTTTTTTTTTTTTTTTTTAAAGAATTGTTTTAATCTAAAACAGCACTAGGTTCTGGACTCAGCTAACGACCTACATGAATGTCAGGTGGGACATTTGAAAGTTGTATGGAATGTGGACAATGCGAGGTTGTGCAGGGTTCTGGCTCATTGCAGGACGCTCAGCATCCTTGGCCCCTGCCACCAAGTGCTAGGAGCTCCACCGTCAAATGACAACCAAAACAACCCCTCCCCCAGATTGCCAAAACAGTAGTGGGTGGTGCCACCTCACTGAGCAAGTCCTGCACTAATGTGTTGCAACCCATGACAACATCTCTTCGTTTGTTGTTGTTAGGTGCCGTTGAGTTGGTTCCAGCTCATAGTTCCAACTCATAGCAACGCTATGTACAACAGAACAAAACACTGCCTGGTCCTACACCATCCTCAAAATTCTTGCTATGTTTGAGCCCATTGTTGCAGCCGCTGGGTCAGTCCATCTCATCAAGAGTCTTCATCTCTTTCGCTGACCCTCTACTTTATGAAGCATGATGTCCTTCTCCAGGGACTGGTCCCTCCTGATAACACATCCAAAGTATGTGAGACAAAGTCTCGCCATCCTCACTGCTAAGGAGCATTCTGGCTATACTTCTACCAAGATGGATTGTTCATTCTTTGGGCAGTCCATGGTATATTCAATATTCTTTGCCAACACCATAATTCAAAGACATTAATTCTTCTTCAGTCTTCTTTATTCATTGTCCAGCTTTTGCGTGCATATGAGTCGATTGAAAATACCATGGCTTGAGTCAGGCGAACCTTAGTCCTCAACCTCTCTAAAAAAAAAAAAAAAAACCTCTCTAGCAAGTCATAAATGAGAGCAAGTCAAGATTATCTCCCAAAACCCTCCTCTCACTGGTGTCCCACAACTTCATGGTGTGGAGGAGAGAAAAAGGATGCCGCCTGGCGCCTGGCGCCTGGCGCCTGGCCCTTGGCCATGGCCAGCAGGCTCTCCATTGCAGTAGCAACGTCTGTGGTCAACACAAATCCTTCTACTGCCTTACTTTCTGGTGGAGACAGTATGAGGGCTCTCTCAAGGCCTGAGCAAGTGTAGGGTTCTTTGCACACAGGTAGATGCCTCTCGTCATATATGTCAGGGTGGGAAGAGAAGGATGCCAGTCTTTGTCAGCTATTAAGAAAGAAGAAAAGGGCCAGTGCTGCTGGATCCAGGGCCAGCCCTATCCTTGGTTTTTTGGTTCTGCTGAGGCAGAGGGCAGGTGATTTGGACCATTGCCTCCAAGTGGAGATACTCAGTGACTACCAGGGCTGGGGCATGGCCCACTCCTGCCCGTGAAGCCTGCAATGCAGGGCCTGCTGCTACAGTGTAGCTCACCTGTCCCAAGGAGGAGCTTCAGTCAGCAGCTGGATGTGCTTGGACCTGATTGGTGGGGAGGGGGAGCATGTTTCTAAGTGGGGTGGGCTGAGGATGGGAGCCCTCCAGCCCTGTGGGGATTGAGAAACATGCCTTTACTTACGGCTTTACCTCTTTGAGGGCAAGCCGCTCTACTTCGCTCAACCTCAGCTTTCCCACCTTTAAAATGGGATAGCCATGATGTAGAGTCACTGCGAGAGCCAAAAGCCAATTGAAATCATGTTTATAAATTTGTTTGTAAGTTGCTCATCCCAGCTCAACAGTTGTTGCTTTTTTCTGACACATTGACCTGTGAGGATTGGAATGTTTGCAAGAACCTCTTTTTTTTTTTTAAACCCGAACATCCCTGATGTCTCCCTCCCCACTGGCTTGCTGCGTGGGGCTGAAGAGGCTGAGGCTGGGCAGCAGACAGTGACCTGTGTGTTTCTGTTGGCAGGGCAAATTCATCCGCATCAACTTTGACGTCACGGGTTACATCGTGGGAGCCAACATCGAGACCTGTATCCTTTGGCCCCGCCTGGGCCACATGGGACCTCCTCCCCTAATCTCTTGCCCAGGGGCTAACGGTGCCCAAGGGAAGCAAGGCAACTGGCATAGAAGCTGCCTCTTTCCCCTTGGCTCTTGGTTCCTTCCAGAACAATCTTCACGGAGGTTGTCTTCCTCTATCAGCAGGCATTGTAGGGTAGCGGTTACACAAATGTGAAGTCCCTGTTTGAACTCCAAACAGCTTGGGTTTGATCCTGCATTGACCTCTTCCTAACTGAGTGAGCTTGGGTCAGTCATTCAACCTTTCTTTGCCTCATTGGTGATACGGGGATGATAATAGTACTTTGCAGAGTTGTGAGGATAAATCGAATGAATTCATGTAAAGCTCTTAGAACTGTGCCGGGACAGAGCAAGGACTGGTTGAGTATTAGCTGTTGTGTGGTCTTCATCCCTGGACCAGTTGCCATCCGTGATTCCAACTCCTACCAACCCCTGCCATGTGTCAAAGTAGAACTGTGTGCCACAGGGTTTTCAGTAGCTGAGTTTTCACAAGCAGACCACCAGGCCTTTCTTCCTAGTCTGTCTTAGTCCGGAAGCTCCACTGAAGCCTGTTCAGCATCATAGCAACATGTAAATCTCCACTGATAGTTGGGTGGTGGCCGTACATGAGGGGCATTGGCCAGGAATCAAGGGTGGGTCTCCTGCATGGAAGGTGAGAATTCTAATCCAGAACCACCACTGTCCCTTTAGCCTTCTTAGGAGAATATTTATGTTTTGCTGCAGAAGTGTTACTGGGCTCCCCAGATGCACTGTGGGTATTAAATCATATTCATCACATATACACCATAGCCCATTGTTGTCGAATTGATTCCGACTCATAGAGACCAAAGAGGACAGAGTAGAACTACCCCATAGGGTTTCCAAGACTGTAATCATTACAGAAGCAGACTGCCACATCTTTCTCCCATGGAGCAGCTGGTAGGTTTGAACCACTAACCTTCCAATTAGCAGCTGAGTGCTTAATCACTGCTTCACCAGGGCTTTTTTTTAATTAAAAAACAAACAAACAAACCATTGCCTTTGAGTCAATTCCAACTCACAGCGACCCTATGTGACAGAGTAGAACTGCCCCACAGGGTTTCCAGGGAGCAGCTGGTGGATGCAAACTGCCAACCTTTTGGTTAGCAGCCGAGCTCTTAACCACTGTGCCACCAGGCTTATATACACCGTAGTGTGCCCCAAATCTGGGAAATGCTGAAACTCCTCTAGCCCAAGTGTTGAGAAAAGAGATTGTGGAACTCTTGCTGCTCATATGATCATAACCTTGCTGGCGGGCTGCTGAGTGCAGGTACCCTCCTGGGCCCTTGGCACACAGTATCTGCAGTAATCCTGACCCCAGCTCTGGAAGGCAGGTCATGATGCCTCTTCAGGGTGACACTGGTCCTGTCCTGAGCCCCTGTTCTGTTGGGGAGGAATAGACGGGTGCCCTAAGACTTGAAAAATTCTGAGACTTTAAGACTTGTAGAAATAGCTTCCTGTTTGCTTTGTGGGAAGCAGCCCCCAGGCCACCAAGCAGCCCCAGACATCCTTTCCAACCAGGTTACTTTGGCTAGCTGAGACCCCTGCTGTACTAATGGCTGGATGGCCCATCCACCCAGCGAGGATTCCTGTCCTGCTGCTAGAAGGGCTGTAGGCCGCAGCCAAGCCCACAGCTGGGGCCCTCTGGTCCTCCAGCCCCACATACTTCTCAGGTGTTCAATTCTTTTGTTTATGCCAAGCCTGGCCAAGCCTGGCCAAGCCCTGGTCCCTCCCACTCTGCTTCTTTTCTCTGGGTCAGTGGTCCTCAAGCCCCAGACAAGTCCTGGCACCTCCCACCCAGCTTCTCTTTGGATTAAAAAAAAAAAACAACCAAGCCCACTGTCTTCAAGTCAGTTCTGACTCATAGTAACCCTATAGGACAGAGTAGAACTGCCCCCTAGGGTTTCCAAGGAATAGCTGGTAGATTCGAACTACTGACTTTTTGGTTAGCAGACAAGCTCTTAACTGCTACACCACCAGGGCTGCTTGGAAGTAGTCCTCAAAGTCTGTTCCCAGGACCAGTAGCATCCAGCCAGCTGAGTTCTTGTTAGCATTGCAAATCTCAGACCTACTGAATCAGACTCTCTAGTGGTGGAGCCCCCATTAAAACCCATTGCTGTCCAGTTGACTCCAACTTGATAGCGGCCTTGTAGGACAAAGATTACTTGCAAGGCTGTAATCTTTATGGAAGCAGACTGCCACATCATTCTTCCATGGAGCAGCCATTGGGTTCACATCTTCAAAATTTTGCTTAGCAGCTGTCTTAGTCATCTAGTGCTGCCATAACAGAAATACCACAAGTGGATGGCTTTAACAAAGAGAAATTTATTCTCTCACAGTCTAGTAGGTTACAAGTCCAAATTCAGGGTGTTAACTCCAGGGAAAGCTTTCTCTCTTTGTTGGCTCTGGAGGAGGGTCCTTGTCCTCAATCTTCCTCAGGTTGAGGAGCTTCTCAGGTAAAGGGACCCCGGGACCAAAGGACACGCCCTGCTGCTGGTGCTGCTTTCTTTGTGGTATGAGGCCCCCCACTCTCTGCTTGCTTCCCTTCCCTTTTCTCTCTTGAGAGATAAAATGTGGTGCAAGCCACACCCCAAGGAAAATCTTTTTACATTGGATCAGGGGTGTGGGCTGAGCCAAGGGTGTTACATCCCACCCTAATCCTCTTTAACCACAGGCAGAGATTGTGGTTTATAATACATGGGAAAATCACAAAATGGAGGACAGCCACACATGGCCTAACCAAGTTGACACATATTTTGGGGAGACACGATTCAATCCATTATAGCGCTGAGCAGTTAACCACTGTACCACCAGGGCTCCTAGAGGTGGAGCCCAGCAGTTGTGTTTTAACAAACCCTCCAGGTGTTGCGGGCCCCTGGGTGATGCAAACAGTTTGCTTCTAACCTAAAGGCTGGGTGTTCAGACCCACCCAGTCGTACAATGGGAGGAAGTCCTGGAGGTTGGCTTCTGAAAGGTCACAGCCTTGAAAACCCTATGGATCAGTTCTGTTCTGTAACACATGGGGTCACCATGAGTTGGAATTGACCTGATAGCAGCTAACAACAACCACAACCAGGTGATGTGGATGCCCCTGCTTCCGGGGTTGAAAGAGGACCAGTACAGCTAGCTGTGCTTGCTAAGGCAGTGCTTGCCAGTGTTAGGACTCGGCAGAGGCAACGCCTGCCAACCCAGCTGGGCACAGGAGGCCTGCCCCACCATCTTACAACATCACACTGGGCCGTGAGGAAGTCCCCTGGCACAGCAGCCTAGCCAGCGACCTGCCCTTTCCCACCCTACCCACCAGCCCCTAAAAGGTGATTTCCACACTGTCCCATGGCAGAGCAGCCCCCCTTAGCTTAATGGGGGTAGGCATCTTTATAGTCCTTCTTTCCCTCTAGTCCTATCAGAGCCCCCCTTTTTATATTCAAATAGTTTTATTTCTTAACAACAAAGAAAAAAATTTTTTTTAATTTCCTCTGACTTTCTTTGTCTTGAGTTCATCATTATTATTTTTTTTAAAGGTCACCTCAGGAGTAAGTTTTGGTTCAAGGGTTGAAGAGTATCTCAGGACAATAGTCTCAAGGAGTCTTCCAGTCTCAACTAGTCCACTGAGTCTGGGTTTTTTTGTTGTTGTTGTTGTTCTTATTTTTAGGAATTTGAGGTTCTGTTCCACATTTTTCTCCTATCAGGGTGCATGTATCGTAGCCCTGATTAGAATGGTCGGTAATGGGGCCAGACACCATCTAGTTCTTCTGGTCTCAGGGCAGATGGGGTTTGTGTAGACTATTAGTCCTGTAGACTAGTTTCTTAACTTTGAGTCTTTGGTTTCCTTCTTTCTCTTTTGCTCCAGACAAGTAAAGAGCAATAGTTATATCTTAGATGGCTGCTCCCAAGGTTTTGAGACCCGAGACACTACTTCATTACTTTGTTTTTAACTCTCAATTGCCAGGATATGTGTTCAAACTTTTTTTTCTTTTTCTGGGAAGGGATGCATCAATGGCATACTCACCCCTTGCAAGTCTGGAATGTCCTCCCTTACCCAATACATCAATGGCAATTTTGTTGCTTATAGAATTCTTGTGAAGGGATCATTTAAAGTCTAAAACCCTTGTGTTCAGACCCCCTTTTTCGGAAGGAACTTGGAGGATGTGTTCTCCCTACACAGGTATGGAGGCTGAACCCTGGAGAGGTTAGCTGTCTGGGTCAAGCTCATTCATTCTCGTGAAGCCCAGCCCTTGGCCATGGTGTTTACAACCACTGTAGATGCTTGGCTTTGCCACTTCCTAGCTGCA
Organism: Loxodonta africana; assembly: GCF_030014295.1. Classification (NCBI taxonomy): domain Eukaryota; kingdom Metazoa; phylum Chordata; class Mammalia; order Proboscidea; family Elephantidae; genus Loxodonta; species Loxodonta africana. Next base: position 72,519,047 of record NC_087353.1, on the reverse strand, counting down.
TGGCCTTAGGAAATAACTTTAACTCTCCCAATCTCAGTTTCCCTAGACTGAAAAAGAGGATAATATTTGCACTTGCCAGGATAGTTTGTGAGGCTTAAATGAGATCATGCATTCATCACAGGGATTTATCAGGGGTAGATGATGTTCAAAGATAGCTCATTCTAAAGAAGAGGAGCTGGTGACGGCTGATGGGGGCACATCTCATTACCATGCTCCTCCCTAGCCCTTTTCCCTTGGGTCTTTTTATACCTGTATTATATCCTTACCAGTTGCCTTTGAGTTGACTCGACTCATGGTTGACCCCATGCGTGTCAGAGCAGAACTGTGCTCCACAGTGTTTTCAATGGCGGATTTTTTTGGAAATAGATGGCCAGGACTTTCTTCCAAAGTGCTTCTGGGTGGACTCAAACCTCTCAGTTATCTGCTGAGTGCCTTAACCCCTTGTACCACCCAGGGTCTCTGGGGTTCTTTTTACTACTCTTTTTTTATTCTTTCCCTTTCCTCTGCTCCCCTCACTTCTCTCAGGCTTGGGGTCTGCCAGCACCACCCAGTGGTCTCATTTGTCCGTGGAGGCAAGGGTCAAAGTGGAAGGTTTAGGTCCCTGGGCCAGGACTGGAAGGTTAACCCGTGTGAGTTGGGTGTGGATGACTTGACTCTGCCTCAGCTCTAAGCCTCTTCGCAATTCTCCAAGGAGCCTCTCCTAGGCCCTGGAGATTCCTGCTCCCCCACTTGGTGTGACGGGTTGGGGAAGAAGGTTAGGCTCCTGCACAAGGAAGGCTTGTGGCATCCCCAGAATCCTTGCTGCTGTAGTTGATGTTGGCTGCCATCGAGTTGGCGACTAACTCATGGTGATCCCATGCACAATAGAATGAAATGCTGCCCAGCCCTGCACCATCCCCATGATCAGTTGTGGATCGGACTGTTGTGATCCGTAGGGTTTTCACTGGCTGGTTATCAGAAGTAGATAGGCAGGCCTTTCTTCCTAGTCTACCTCAGCCTGGAAGCTTCGCTGAAACCTGTTCTGCATCATAGCAACCCACAAGCCTCCACTGATAGATGGGTGGTGGCTGCGCCTGAGGTTCACTGGCCAGGAATCGAACTCAGGTCTCCTGTACGGAAGCAGAGAGCTCTACTATTGAACCACCACTGCCTCCCCTAGAATCCTTAACTCCTCCCACCCAGACCTGCTAGAAAAGTCACGGGCGATTCGCCAAGCCAGAGACGAGCGGACATTCCACATCTTTTACTACATGATTGCTGGTGCCAAGGACAAGATGAAAAGTAAGTGGGTGGCAATGATGAGTGAGTGATTGGAGGCTTGAGGCTTCCCTTTCATCCTGATGAAGGGTTAAGACAGTAGCTGTGAAAAAAGATCCTTCGGGAGGAGGGACGTCATCTTTGTGTGGCGAATGCTCCATTCCTCACCATCTTCCAGTGAGTGAATGTGGCTTTTGTTAGGCACCTACTATGTGACAGACACCTAGAAGAGACAGACAAATCCAATTAGACACAGTCTACACCTTCTAGGGAGGGGAAGGAGAAAGACAAATGCCATATTCACCGGTTTATAAACCCTGCAAGCGTATAAGGTATATTGCAATTTTATAAGAAATCAAAGGGGGCAAACTAAGTACGTTTCATTATCCATGTTTTGAAAATGAGCTTTAAGTGGCTTAGTGTAGGGCAGGGGTCAATGAGCTTTTTATGTAAAGGGCCAGGTAGCAAATATTTTAAGGAGCCCTGGTGGGCCATATAGTTCTATCACAACCTACTCAGCTCTGCCGTTGTAACACAAGAATAGCCACAGACAATTCGTGAATGAATGAGTCTGGCTGTGTTCCAACTGAACTTTATTTACAACAACAGGTGGTGGGCCATAGTTGCCAATCCCTGTTGTAGGGAAGACAGTATTTTCTCCTGTAGATAAAATGTCCTATATACCAGATTCCAGCAGGAAATTGTAAGTTACAGATACGTAGTAGTAACCTACTTACTCTTAGAAGAATATAAAAATCGTAAGAAAGAAATATGTCAGTGGGTATAGTAGGGCCATTATGGTAATAAGTTTAGGTCTAAAACTTTATGAGAATAATCCTAATTTTGCTTCCTATCAATTTTGTGGCCCAGGGTTAGTGATGTTGGTTAAGAAAATTACTAAAAGGATGTGCTGAACTTGTATATTAACTGTGATGAGGTTATCGCAGGGCTCTGCCACTAGAGGGAGACATCGTCCATTATTTAATCTCCTTGCTGCTTGGTCTTCTGGAGGATGTGGATAAGACAGCGGAAAAAGATACTGTGGGGTGGCCTAGGGAGAAATGTTTATATCCGTCCTCCTTCTGGCACCAAGGTCAACAGTTCGGTTGTTTGGCAACTTGGTTTTCAGTCTGGTTATCTGTCTCTGGCCTTTCATTTTGTGTTCGTTCACCTTGTCCTTCCAGAAACTGGGCAAGGATAAGGCATGCAGCTAAAGGTCCTGGGCCGTTTGGATTATTGATGATAGATCCAGGAAGAGGTTAGGCTTTTAGAGAGAACTGGACACGTTTGTAAATATATCCATATTCTGGATAATGAAGTCTTGGCAGAGACCGAACTCCTTGTGACTTTAATGAGGTCCTCCAATTAATCTAAGGGTTTGAGTTAACTGGAGTCTTGGGTCAATTTAACTTCAAATTTAGCGAGTAGCTTCCAAGTGACTTGACCCATAAAAGACCTTTGTTTTAAGAAAAAAAAAAAAAAGCATCTGGCTGACCCTAGCTCCAAAAGTGCAGTAAAATCCAGCTAATTAAAGATTGGTCTGGGAGAGGATGTTTGATGTATTGGAGGGTGTGATAAAAGCAAGTAGTGCAATAAGAAAGAAAAGCAGTTATAAAACTTTTTGGGAGAAAGGGGACTCAACAGCAATGAAGGGACTGTAACTTCAGAGTGTGACTTTACAGAGAACAATATTTAATAGATGTAATATAAACATAATGTAATATAAAAAATGTAATATAGATGTAGTATAAACGAGGAGTTGGCAAATGTTTTTTTTGTAAAGGGCCAGATAGTAAATCTTTCGGGCGTTGTGGACCATATGGTTTCTGTTGCAGCTACTCAACTCCTCTGTTGTAGCAAGAAAGCAGCTGTAGGTGAGAGGCAAAGAAATGGGAGAGGCTGGGTTCCAATAAAACTTTATTTACAAAAGCAGCTGGCGAGCGTGATTTACTGACCCCTGATATAAACCCTGTTTACTGAGTCAACTAAAAATAATTGGGGGAGAGGGTGGGTAGTATGAGAGAACTAAATCTTCCACTTTAACAGGAAGTCCATAGATAATATCTGAATTTGGCCTATCCAAAAATAGAATAAATGTTTTGGATAGAGAAATGGTGGTAACTACCAGAAGAAATAGCTGAAAGACAGAAAAAGCAGTTGTTATAGAGTGGGTTAGGAGTTAGAAGAGAAGCAGGACAAAAGAGTGGTGTTTTTCTTTATAAATCTTTTGGTAGTACAGGTAGTCCCAGACTTACGACTGAATTCAGTACCCACGACTCTGTCCTAAGTCGAATACCTCTTTTTTTTCCCCTCATTATCATTGCCTTTGTTATCAGTATCTTTATAAATCTAATCTTTATTTGTGTTTGAGGATCGGAAACATCATATACAAATTTACAGATATGGTGACCCCAGGAAATTACGTGCTGCAACGTTGTATGTGGTACACATTACTAACGATAAGGCGTAGAAAAACAAAAGATGGTTGTGAATGTAGCTCGTCATAACTTGAATACATCCTAAGTTGGGGACTACATGTAATTGATCTTTAAAAATCATGTACATGTATGATTTTGATAAAAATTTAATGGATAAATCCAGGTTAACTCTTCAGATAGATTTGATCCTGAAGGCAGAGTGCCTTTGGGTAATTGGGAGAAATGCACCCCTTCTTCCAGGTAGATAACACCCTCTGCCTGGCTCGGGGCTTAGCAAGCAAAGCCAAGGCTAGATTTGGGCTGCCAGGCGCCCTGGGACAGTGCACAGCCTGCTCCATTGTGTAGCAGGCTGGGCGAGGCTCTCCATGCTGTGATGCTGAAAGAGCGTTTTAAACATCTGAGCATTTTTTGGGAATGGAAAAGACATTAGAATGGCCCAAACCCCTTACCAGCTCCCTGTCTCACATTGGGAGTGGAAGTGTGCCCCCTGACCACTGTCCCCTCTTCCCCACCTTCTAGATGACTTGCTTTTGGAGGGCTTCAGCAACTACACATTCCTCTCCAATGGCTTTGTGCCCATCCCGGCTGCCCAGGATGACGAGATGTTCCAGGAAACCTTGGAGGCCATGGCCATCATGGGCTTCAGCGAAGAGGAGCAGATGTGTAAGCTTCACACCTTGAGTCTGGGGGCTGGCAAGGAGACCTAGTTCACGTCCTTGGTACCGCTGTAATCAGTTAGGAACTTTTCTCTGGTCAGGATAGATTTCTGCCCTCTGAATTCCCTGCCTCCTCAAAAAAAAAAAAAAAAATATTACTCTAGGTAGTGTTTTAGAAAACATAAGCTAGGGCTCTTTCAGTTAGAAGCTACTCAAATTGGCTTAAGCAAAAAGGAAAATGGTTCACTCCTAGAACTGAAAAGTTCAGGGATTCTGGCTGGCTTCAGGCACAGCAGGATCTAGGGGCTCAGAAGATGTCTCCCAAACCTGGTTTCTCCCCTTCCATCTCTCAGCAACATTGTGTCTAAGTAGGCTACAATTTCTTGCCAGCAAAATGGCTGCTGTGGCTCCAGCCCTTACACGCTTGTGTAAAAGTCCAGCAGAAAAGAGCAGATTTCCTGAATGAGTCCCTGAATGGAGTCTCATTCGTTCCGATTGGTCAGCTTAGATTGATGTGCAAATTCCTGAGATACTCATTGTAGACAGGGCAGTGAAAAATCTCTAGGTGGCTTAGGTTATGGTTGTTCCATTCTTGAAACTGGAAGTAGAGATGTCAACCTCATTGGGAACATGTGGGCAGAGGCGTTTCCCCACAAAACAGAACAGTGGAAAGGAAGTAATCAAGGCAGTGAATTTACTTGGGTCTTCCTGGAAAGGCAGCTCTGGTGGTAGGCCAGTACTGATCAGTATCATAAATCAAGGACCAAGAAAGACATTTGGGTCCTGAGACGACTCAGAGATGTTCCCGGTGTTGACACTGTGCTTCAAGAAAGACGTCTCTTTCTGGGTTAGATGTGCCCGTTGTTCAAGGTTAATCCGTTTTGGCAACACTGGCACAAGATTGTGGAAAATTTCCTTCCTTCCCAAGCCCAGGTCCCTTTGGGGCCCAGAATAGCACTAAGGTTGCAGAGATGCAGTGTGGGGGGAGGGGCAGCTCCTGCCAAGATAACCCAGGGCCCAGAAAAAGAAGGTTCTGTGGGTTAGTTGACAAATGGATGGCATTTGTGGGTTTTGGCCAGGCTCCCACATCAGAATCCAATGCTGCCGAATCACACAGACTCTCCGAGAATGATTGGTTTCGTTTGGGACATGGGTCAATTTTGCTTCTAATCTTTGCTTTAAAAAAAAAAAAAAGATTAAGTCCTGGATGTGTGTGATTTGTTATTTATTGTTAGCTGCCAACAAGTCAGCCCCTGACTCATGGTGACCCCATGCACAACAGGACTGGACCATTGTGTCCTTGATGTTTTCATTGGCTGATTTTCACAAGTAGATTGCCAGGCCTTTCTTCCTACTTCATCTTGGTCAGGAAGCTCCGCAGAAACCTGTTCAGCATCATAGCAATAGACAAGCCTCCATTGCCAGACGGGTGGTTGGTGGTTATGCAAGAGGCGCATTGGCTGGGAATTAAACCTAGGTTTCCTGCGTAGGAGGTGAAAATTCAACCACCGAACCGCCACTGTGCCAGGCATTTGCTAGATCCTTTTTATTCCCCTCAATGTACCAGGATGTTCAGTGCTGTTTTATATCAGTAGTAAAAAAAAAACTGGAACAAAATAAAATGATGAGTAGAGGGTTTATTAAATTATTGTCTGTCCTGATGAAAGCCATTTAAATTACATTTTAGAAAAATATGGAAAATGCTAGTAATTTAAAGTGAAAAACATCAGGTGGCAAAGCAGTATGCTAAGTGCCTTATATGCCATATTTAATGGCTGTTGTTATTGCCGATTTGCAGATGAGGAGACTGAGGTACAGAGAAGTGAAGGAACTTGCCCAAGGACACACAGCAAGTTGCTGACGGAGCTGGGACTGGTTCTCAGGTCTCGTGGACTCCTGAGCCTCATGCTGTGATTCACTGTGCTCTGTTTTTGTTCGTGGGCAAGTGGATTTTGTCCTTTAAACTCCTTTAAAAATCTATGTCAGTGAAGCAGTGGTGATTCAGTGATAGAATTCTCACCTTCCACGCTGGAGACCTGGGTTCGATTCCCGGCCAATGCACCTCATGTACAGCCACCACCTGTCAGTGGAGGCTTGTGTGTTGCTATGGTGCTGAACAGGTTCCAGTGGAGCTTCCAGGTTAAGAAGGACTAGGAAAAAAGGCCTGGTAATCTACATCTGAAAACCAGTCGATGACACCTGATCAATCACAACTGTCCCGTCCGCAGCCCACCACGGGGATGGCACAGGGTGGGCAGCATTTCATTCCGCTGTGTCTGGGGTGACCGAGGGCCAACTAGACAGCAGCTAACATCAGCAACGAAAACTGATGTCAGGGCTCAGCTACGGAGGCTAGAATGAGCCCAGTGTGTTCTAAAATGTAGACTCACCGCCGGGTGATACATGACAGGGACCCCACCGTGAGGCATTCTTCTCTCTACTCCCTCCCCGTCCTGATGACTTTCACAGGGAGAGCTAATTTGACACTTAGTAGGTCTTCAGTTCCTCTCTGGCATTTGCTAATCTTCCTTCTAACCACAGAGAGCAGATAGACCCCAGGCCCAGCACCACGGACCGTCCTTAGTATCCTACTAGAATTTAATAGTACTGTTTGTTTTTCTTGTCTTTATTTTCATAGTTGCCATCTATTTATGGCAAGTGAAGCTGATTTTTCACGTAAGATAGAGAAAGTTTCCTGTTAAGATAAATTTAAGGAAAGAGAAGTGAGTGCATTTAAAGAAAAACAAAGCAGATGGCACAGAGAGAGCAAACATTAAGATGTTGGTGTGTAAATGACTGATAACTGAAGGACATGGGCTTAGACTGGTATGTTTCCCAACCTCAGTTATAAATCCGGGGCTCCACGCCAAAACCTCCGCAGAGAGTCTGGAGGAGAAGGGGTAAGTCGGCCCCAAGCCCTGGAGTTGTGGGGGACCCTAAGGGACCAGGAGAGGCCAGATTTTCTCTGCCACGTTAGGTTCTGTTGTGTGCATGGAGCAACTGCACAGCCATTGGATTTTAGGAGAGAAACAGCTGGAAGGGACCTCAGAGACTGTCAATCTAGCCCCTGTTCCCTGGAGCTTGAGAGGGATCACCCTGAGAGCTGGTAGCAGACAGGACTGGAATCATAGCCATGTTATAATAGAGCTAATGTTTATCCAAGGAGTCCTGGTGGCACAGTGGTTAAGCTCTTGGCTGCTAACCAGAAGGTTGGCAGTTCGAATCCACCAGCCACTTCATGGGAGAAAGATGTGGCACTCTGTTTCCATAAAGATTACAGCCTTGGTCAGAAATCCTGTGGGGTGGTTCTACTCTGTCCTATAGGGTTACTATGAGTCAGAATTGACTCGACGGTGGTGGGTTTTTTAATATTTATTGAGTATCACCTATGTGCCAGATACAAGGCCAGGCACTTTTCAGGGGCTCTTTCATTGAATCCTCTCCCAACAACCCTGTGAGGCAGGTGTCTTTATAGGCTTTGAGATGGCGATCCCCTGTGTGTGAGAATAGAACTGAGCTCCATAGGATTTTCTATGCCTGATTTTTGGGGATAGGTTGCCAGGCCTTTCTTCTGAGGTACCTGTGGGTAGACTCAAATCGGTGGTTAATGCGCATGGCTGCTAACCAAAAAGTTAGGCTTGAGTCTACCCAGAAATGCCTCAGAGGAAACGCCTGGTGATCTACTTCCAAAAAATCAGCCACTGAAAACCCTATAGAGCACAGTTCTGCTCTGACACACATGGGGTGGCTATGAGTCAGAATTGACTTGATGGCGACTGGTTCAGATGGTGAAATGGAGGCCCAGAGAGGCTACTACTGCGCTTGAGGTCACACAGCAGCTAAGAACAGGGCTGGGATTTGAAGCCAAGCAGTCTGGCTCCAGCACCTAAGCACTCAACTGCCGGCTGCCCGCTACACCAATTCCGCACTGCCATTTAACCTGTCCGCCTGAAGGCCTTTCTGAAGAAGCGGCAGCTAACCCAACCGCCCAGGCACTCAGAGTGGATGGCCGAGGGTGCGTCCTTTAAGGAGCCCCCCAGGGAGTCTCTAGATCCATTTCCCAGGCTTCACTCCTTCAGTTGTGCTGCTTGCAGGCTGTGTTGTTGTCGGCTTCCTATTTTTATGTGCAGGGGAGACTTATAGAGCACTGTCCACCCTGGCTTTGTCCTAAATGCTAATTTTTGTCAAATCACTAAGTTTATCCTTTGGCTTTCCTGTTCCTAGAATAAATATCTAACTATTAATTTTTTTTTTTTTAATTCCACATACCACCTAAAGTCATCCACTTGCATACCGGGCGGTACACGAGCCACACGTTGGGAAACCCTGGTTTCTTATTTCCCAGTAATACCGTGGCTACTACAAGTTAGAATCACCTGCCCCAGGCCCCTTTGCTCTGAATCCTCACAGCCCCCACCAGCCTACTTTGTTCACTTGGACTAGTGGTTATCAACTTGGCTGAGTTTGTCCCCCAGGGGACATTTGGCAACATCTGGAGATAGTTTTGGTTGCTATGACTAGAGAGGAGTGAAACTGGCATCTAGTGGGTGGAGGCCAGGGATGCTGCTAAACACCCTGCAGCACACAGGACAGCCCCCACCACAAAGAATTACCTGGCTCAAATGACAATAGTGCCGAGGGTGAGAAATTCTGAATTCGGCTACTCACCTGGGCTCTGCAGGGCCTTTCAACAATGCCTAGTCTATACTTGCACTTTAAGCACCATGAATATGAAACTCAACAGTTTACAAAGCCCCTTTAATAGATGTTACTGTTAAAAGGCACTGCCTTAGCCATGTCCTGTCAACAGCAACTCTGTTGGTTTGGTAGGGGGAAGGGTTTCTGCAATAGTGAATGGGAGCAGCTGGGTCTTTCTCCTACTGAGCTGGGCCAGGGATCCTAAGCTGTGAAGACAGCTGCTGTGAAGGGCTTTGTCACCCCCAGTTTGGTCTGAGCAACCAGGGGAGGCTGGGGTCTCTAGGCCTTGTTCCTGGAACACAGTGATTTCTTCCTAGAAGCCAGAACTCTAGGTGCTTGCACCTGAGTTAAGCTAAAGCCAAGTATTTGTATTAATTTATCATCTGTCCGTCCCTCCCTCCCTCCCTCCTCTGGAATAGGCTTCAGGGATGCAAAGATGACTAGGGAATGCCTTGACTGTCCAGAAACTCATGGTCTGGTGGGGGATTTCGGACACAGAAACTATCTTAATAGTAACATGGGCTCAGTGTGTGGAGTCAGAAGGGTTCCTAGTGTCCTGGGATCACAGGGTTATTTCCTGAGACACATGGACAAAAGATGGGAAAAAGATTTCCCCCTTCTTCATCCCAACGTGGACATCTTATACACCCAGCCAGAGCACAGTAAGGAGCACAGGGTTTAAAAAAAGAAATACCTTTTATTGACATGCAATTTACCTTTAGAGAACGGTGCGTGCCATAAGTATACTGCTCCATGATTTTTCACACACTGAATACACCGTGTGACTAATACCCACTTTAAGTACAAGGACACAGCCAGCCCCCCAGGACCTCCCATGTGCCCTTGCAGGAGCTTCCCCCCATCAAGGATGACTACTCCCCTGAGTTCTAACAGCATAGACCAGTTTTGCCTGTTCTTGAACTTCTGTAAATGGCCTTAGACACTATGTTTTTGTTTGCATCTGGCATCTTTTGTTCAGCATTCATGTGTGTGAGGTACAACAATTTTGTTGTTTGTAGCTATACAGCATCCCTTCTCATTCCTGTATTGCGGGGGTTGGCAAACCTTTTCTGTAAGGGGCCGGAGAGTAAATATTTTAGCCTTCGTGGGCCATACGACCTCTGTTGCAACTATTCAATTCTGCTGTTGTAGCACACAAACAGCCATAGAAAATATGTAAATGAGCAAGTGTGACTGTTCTAATAAAACTTTATATACAAAAGCAGGTGGTGGGCCAAATTTGGCCCATGGGCTACCGTTTGCCAATCCCTGCTGTATAGTGCTCCATTGTAGCACAAGGTTTTTAGCCATCTGAAAATATCCAGTTTCCCTCTGCCCAGGTTTTCTCTCCTGTTAGCAGGGAGTTGGGATAATTTTGTTTCTTCTAGGCTCATGAGCTCAGAACTGAGTCTCTTTAGGGGAAGGCATGGTCTGGCTGTGGGTCTCCAATGACTTTCGGCTCCAAATCTTGGTGTTAATGTCTGGGTCTTATCTGCCTCTTCTCTCCCTACCTCAGCCATATTGAGAGTGGTGTCGTCTGTCCTGCAGCTTGGAAATATTGTCTTCAAGAAGGAAAGAAACACAGACCAGGCATCCATGCCGGATAACACAGGTACTGGCTCCCTTTTACCAATAACTGCGATGACTTTGGGGATGGGGAAGAATCAAAATCGGGTGTGACCATTTTCTGGATGGAGGTATCTGGGGTGTTAACAAGAACTGGACTAGGTTACAATCTCTGACTTCTCTTTTTTTTTTTTTTTTAACTGTGTCCCTGCTGAAGACCCTAGAGAGGAATGTTCTCTCTTTCTCTCTTCTTTTTTAATGTTTTCGGTGAAGGTTTACACAACAGTTTAGGCTCTCACTCAAAAATTTCTACACAAGTTGTTCAGTGACATTGGTTACACTCTTTGCCATGTGTGAGCATTCTCATTATTTCTGTTCCAGTTGTTCCATTTCTATTACTCTAGTTTTGCTGCCCGGTTACATTCTTATCTTTGTTTTAAAGTAGTTGTTGCCTGGTCTCATATAGGTGGCATAGTGGTTAAGTGCTTCGGCTGCTAACCAAAGGGTTGGCAGTTCAAATCCGCCAGGCGCTCCTTGGAAACTCTATGGGGCAGTTCTACTCCGTCCTACAGGGTCGCTATGAGTCGGAATCGACTCGAGGGCACTGGGTTGGGTAGGCGATGTTTTAAAGAGCACAGTACTTAATGGGTGATGTTCATTATTTTTTGAGCCAATTTGTTGTTTAGCTACAAGGTGACCGCAAGGGTTAGTTTCGGTTCAAGGTCTGAGGAGCATTGCAAGGCAATGGTCTTGAGGAGTCCTTTAGTCTCAACCAGCCTACTAGGTCTGTTTGTGTGTGTGTGTGTTGTTGTTGCTGTTTAAGGAATTTGAGGTTCTGTTCCACATTTTTCTCCCGTTCTATCAGGGTCCATCTATTGTGTTCCTGATTAGAGCAGTCAGTTGTGGTAGCCAGGCACAATCTAGTTTTTCTGGTCTCAGGGTAGACTGGAATGTTCTTGAATCAGAGGGTAGGAAATAAACTAATAGTTTTAGAACAGACAGAGTCCTTAGGGGTCATCTGTTCTATACTCCTCACTCATTTTTTATTTTATACAACTATTTCTGGAGCATTTACTGTGTGCCAGATACCGGGATATAGGAGGAAACAAGAGAGACACAGCCTTTGTTCTCATAGCATGTACAGTCTTGCTGAGGAGACAGACCCCAGGTTTCCCCACAGTTAGGGTTGCCTTTTATTTTTAATAAAATACAGGACCCCCAGTTGAATCTGAGTTCAGATAAACAACAAATAATTTTATAAGTATATCCCATGTAGTATGTGGGACATAATTACAGTAAAAAACTATTCGTTGTTTACCTAAAAGTCAGATTTCACTGGGCATCCTGTATTCTTTTTTTTTTTTTTTCCTTTCCTAAATCTGACAATCCTAGCCACAAATAAACAGGTTATATTTTAAAAAGATAGCTCATGCTTATTGGTGGCTGGGCCAAGAAGGAAATGGGTTCTCACCCTGCCTGGCTTCTTGTCCACCTGCAGCCTGGCCAGTCCCCGCTCCCAGGCTGTCCCTTATGTTGCTTTTTCAAGCTGCCTAGAGCTCACCGCGTTAGACCTGTTAATTGTTGCATACGTATTAGACTCCCCAAATATGCTATATTAAAGAAAATCCACACTCCAAAGAGAGACTGGCAGGGAAAGAGAAACCAAAAAGCACTCTTGGAAAGAGATGGGGACAAATCCTGCTATCACTCTCTTGTCCACCTCACTTGTGGAAACTGTCATGCCAGACTGGTCTTTGTGTTAAAGCAGCAGCTAGTGGTAGACTTGTTTGTGGCTTTGTTTTGAAAAAAGTTTTTAAATGCCGAAATGTGCTTACAATAATATAGTCAGTCCACGTGTCCACTACGCAGAACTGACATTTGTGAATATTTGTTTGTTTTTTTTAATGAAATAACACAGTATAGATAATATTGATGTTCCCTTGGCCTTCGAGCTGGGCCCTGTTCTCCCTCCTGCACCCACGCTTCCTGGCAGTCACAACTGTACTTTATTATGTACCTTTTACATTTTCACATGTATCTGTATAGATGAACAATGATGTCACATGTATCTGTATAGATGACCAATGATGTCACGTGTATCTGTATAGATGAACAATGTGTGGAGTTGCTGAATGATGTCACACTATAGATGTCATTCTGCAACTTGCCTTTTTTACTCGATACTCAACCATTGTCTAGATCAGAGTTTCTCGTCCTGGGTACTATTGACATTTTGGGCTGTATGATTCTTCTTTTTTTCTTTTTTTGAATAATATTTTATTGTGTGTTTTTGGTGAACGTTTACAAGCAAGTTAGTTTCCCCATTTAACAACTACTACACAGATTGTTAAGAGACATTGGTTATATTTTTCACAAGGTGTCAACATTCTCATTAATTCCCTCCTGAATACTTCACTCCCGGTAGTCTGGGTTCCCTGTCCCCTTACTCTTTCACCTTTGCTTTAGAACAATTGTTGGCCATTTGCTCTCCTGTAAATGGTTTTTCTTAAAGATGCTCATTACTCACAGGTGATATTCTTTATTTTATGAGCCAGTATGTTCTTAGCTAAAAGGTGACCTCCAGGGATAATTTTGGTTTAAGGTTTAAAGCATTATCTCAAGGTGGTAGTCTCAGATCGTCCTCTAGTCTCAACTGGGCCAGTTAGTCTGGGATTTTTAAGAATTTGAATTTTGTTCCACATTTCTCTTCCATTTTTTAAGGATCCATCTATTGTGGTCCTGATCAGAATAGCCAGTAGTAGTAGCTGGGCACCATCTATTTCTTCCGGTCTCAGGGTAGATGAGCCATGGTTCGTGTAGACTGTTAGTCCTATAGACTAGCTGAGCTGGATAATTCTGTAATGTGGGGGCTGTCCTATGCCTTGTAGAAATTTTAACATCATCCCTGGCCTCCACCCACTAGAGGCCAGTAGCATTCCCTCCCTCAGTTGTGACAGTTAAAAATGAATCCAGAAATTGCCAAGTGTCCCCCTGGGGACAAAATCATCCCGGGTTGAGAACCATTGGTCTAGAGAAAAAGAGAAAGATCATTCTTTTAACTGTTATTTGGTATTCCATCTTACAAAAATACCACGCTGTATTTGTCACTCCCATATTAGTGGTCATTTAGGGTGTTTCCAGCATCTTGCTGTTACAAACAATGTTGCAATACATATCCTTGAACAGGGTGTCAAATACTTACTGAATAGTTGCTATATATCAGGCACTTTTCATACCTTACCTCATTTAATTCCATTAACAACCCAACAAGATACCAGGTAGCTTCCCTTTTATAAAGCTGTGAAAAGCAATGATCTGGGAGGTTAAATAGCTTGTCCAAAGTCACATGGCTAGGAAGTGGGAAGGGGGCAAGGACTTAAACCTAGAACTCTTTGAGCCTAAACGCCCAGTTGAGGCATATCCTCCACTCCAGATCTATCATTGCCTCTTAGCAAAACATCGGGGATGGGTTCACTAATTACAGCGGTTTTGGGGGTTCTTTCATACTGTGTTCTCTACCATCATGCTTCATTTCTCCAGGAGAAACCAATGTATATGCAGATCACAAATACCCGTGTGATGTATCTTCCTTTCCATGCCTTTTCTTTGGTGAGGAAATCAAGATGCTTCTTTTCCCCATTCAGCTGCTCAGAAAGTTTGCCACCTCATGGGGATTAATGTGACGGACTTCACCAGATGCATCCTGACCCCACGTATCAAAGTTGGGCGGGACTTGGTACAGAAAGCTCAGACAAAAGAACAGGTAATGTGGCACTTGCCATTTATTCCTGCAAAATCTTCCATCCATCATCTGTCTACCTGTCCATCTGTCTGTCCATACTTTCATCCATCTGTCTGTCCGTCCGTCCACCTACCCACCCACCCACCTATCCCTCCATCCACTCATCTATCTATCCACTCATTCATCTCTTTAACCCTCCATCCATCCAGTCCCTAGAATATTTGAAACCGCATGTCATGTTCTCAGCAAGAACCAACAGAGTCTTTCACTCATATCTTATCTTGATTTCTTTGTGGCAGGTATGAGGCCTGACCTAAGAGATTTACCTGTGGAAATGACTATGTAGCCTTTCTAGAGACAGGACTGCCTGTCCCTGAATGATCCCTGAGATGGAACAGATTCCATAGGTCCTCTGAAGGGAGGTGTTCAGTCATTCATACAGTCACTCCTTAGGTCTGACATGCTATCGTTTGCTGCCATTTTTGTACTGGTTTTAAAAATGATGTAATTTACATTTTTGTCTATTTGTTAAGAACTGAGTGTATGTAGAAGGAGAATTAAAATCTGAACCATCAGCCTGGCTTATATGAAAATGCAGCCCACAGGAATAACCGTGTTTCGTTGTTCCCTCTGCAGGCTGACTTTGCTGTAGAGGCCCTGGCCAAGGCCACTTATGAGCGTCTTTTCCTCTGGATACTCAACCGTGTGAACAAAGCCCTGGACAAGACTCATCGGCAAGGGGCTTCGTTCCTGGGGATCCTGGACATTGCAGGCTTTGAGATCTTTGAGGTACAGTTAAGTGGGACCATGACAGCCATGGTTTTGGTTGTCTGGGACAAGGCTTCCCCTGGGAAAAATCATTATTCTGGAAAAAGGCAGACAGCCCCAACAGGGTGGGAGCCTGGCTAGTTAAAATTAGACACTTGAGGATGTAAGAGAGAAATCCAACAGGGAATGCATTAGTTTGTGAAACCGAGAAGGCCAGAGGTACAGCTGGATTCTACAAGCATCTGTCATCTCTTTCTCTGCCTTCCTCCACATTGGCCTCATTCTCAGGCAGGCTTTTGCCTCATGGTGGCAAGATGGCTGCCACAGTTCCAGACTGCCTCTCAGTAACCCTGACAGGAATGAGCACATCTTTTTTCCAACAGTTCCAACCAAAATTTTAGAGTTGAGTCTCATTAACTTTTATTCTCCTGCCTTGGGCCACATGATCATCTCTAAGGTCTTCATGTAGTGTAAACATGGCTACTGGATCCCACCCTAATGGGCAAGAGGGAAGTTCTCAGAGAAAGGGAACATCTCGGGACTCACAGCTATCCCAAAAGATGTCTGCTACAGTGTTACACCCTCTCTGAGCCTCAGTTTCCACATCTGTAAAATGGAGGTGATAACATACCTCATGTCCTGATGGCGCAGCGGTTAAATGCTCAGCTGCTAACCAAAAGGTCGGTGGTTTAGACCCACCAGCCGCTCTGCAGGAGAAAGATGTAGCAGTCTACTTTTATAAAGATCGGAGCCTTGGAAACCCTGCGAGGTAATTCTACTCTGTCCTATAGAGTACTTATGAGTCGGATTCGACTCCACGGCAATGGGAACATATCTCACAAGGGTATTCGAGGCATAGATCATTGTGCAAATGGTGGAGATAAGCATCCTTAAAAATAATGTGTGTGAGGAACATGTGACATTGGAGCAAAGGAGTATGAAACAAAATAAATTTCGCCAACCCTGCTGAGCCCTAGGCAGCCTTTGTTGGAGTCCAAGCCCTCTCTGTGGGTGCTGAGATGGTAGAACAGGCTCTTGTGGAGAGGGCGGCAAGCCATGGGGTTTCTCTGGGGTGGAGCGTCCCTGGGTCTGTGTCCTCATGACTTCATACAAGGAGCTCACCTGGCCTCCCCTGGTGTCGTGTGCGCAGGTGAACTCCTTCGAGCAGCTCTGCATCAACTACACCAACGAGAAGCTGCAGCAGCTCTTCAACCATACCATGTTCATCCTGGAGCAGGAGGAGTACCAGCGCGAGGGCATCGAGTGGAACTTCATCGACTTCGGGCTGGACCTGCAGCCCTGCATCGAGCTCATTGAGCGGCCGGTGAGGGGCAGCTCCGGCGCAGGCGGGCGGGCGGGTACTCGTGCCTGCGTGGTGCCCCTCATGCTCACACGCATGTATGGCCTTTGTATAGCTGATCTGTGGGCCTGCATGCTCTCGTGAGCACATCGGCCTCCCCCATCACCTTGTCCTGGAAGACTGCACCCTGAACTTTTTTTTTTGAATTAATATTTTATTGTGTTTTCGGTGAAAGTTTCCATAGCAGTTTAGATTCATTCAACAATTGCTACACAAGTTGTTCGGTGACATTGGTTACACTCTTCACAATGTGTGAACATTTTCGGTATTTCCATTCTGATTGTTCCATTTCCTTTAATCTAGTTTCCCTGACCCCTTACATTCTTGTCTTTGTTTTAAAGTAATTGTTGACCATTTGGTCTTATATAAGTAATTTTTTAAAGGAGCACAGTGTTTACAGGCAATGTTCATTAGTTTTTGAGCCAATTTGTTGTTTAGCTACAAGGTGACCTCAAGGGTTAGTTTCAGTTCAAGGTTGAAGAGTATCTCAGGGGAGTAGTCTTGGGGAGTCCTCCAGTCTCAATCAGTCCAGTAGGTCTGTTTTTTTTGTTTTTTAATTTGAGGTTCTCTTCCACATTTTCCTTCCATTCTATTAGGGTCCATCTATTGTGGCCCTGATTAGAACGGTTGGTAGTGGTAGCCAGGCACCATCTAATTTTTCTCCTCTCAGGGGAGGTGAGGCCATGGTTCGTGTAGACTGTCCTGTAGACTAGTTTCTTCCTTGAGTCTTTGGTTTTCTTTCTCTTTTGCTCCAGACGAGTAGAGACCAATAGTTGTATCTTACTTAGATGCCTGCTTTCAAGCTTTTAAGACCCCAGACACTACTCAGCAAACTAAGAGGTAGAACATAACTTTATCAACTATATTATGCCAATAGACCGAGGTGTCCCTTGAAACTATGGTCCTAATCCTTCAAATGCACACAGAGCTCTTGTGAGCTAAAGCACACTTTTCGTTAGCCCATTTTAATTAACATCAAAGGTATTTTCTTTCTTTATTTCCCCTCCTTTCCTTCCCTCTTCCCTCCCTTCTCTTCCCTTTCTGTCTCTTCCATTCATTCATTACCAAAGGTTTTTTTTTTTTTTTTTCATGCATCCTAAACTTCTGAAACGGGAGCTCTGATTGAATCATGGCAAATGCCTATTTACTGAGCACCTACTCTGTGTTAGGCCCTCTCTTTAGGGGCTGAGAATGCAAGTATAAACATGACGGGCATGGTTCCTACCCTCCTGGAGGATCAGACAACACAACCAGACAAACAACAGAAGCAACTAAAGCTCCCTATAAGGGCAAAGTGGAGAATAATACAGGGGGGCCTGCTTTGGACAGGACAGTCCAGAAATGCTTCTCTGAGGTGTGGACATTTAAGCTGAGTCCCCAGATGAAGCCTGTTTCCTCCAGACTACTTAGTTTAGGAATGCCTCACCCCTCAAGAAAATGCTGTACTAAAAGGAACCCTGAGGTGAATTGTTATGTAAAGCAATGAATTTCTTGGGAAGAATTGGGGTATCTTTGTGATGTTGTGTGTGTTGCCCACTAGGGAACGGCAGCAAATATTATGTTCTGTTGGTGCCTGCCCAGGTAGCCATGGTGGTACAGTGGTTAAGCACTCCACTGCCAAATGAAAGGGTGTCAGTTCCAACCTAACAGCAGCTCCGCAGGAGAAGGATGTGGCAGTTTGCTTCCATAAAGATTTTACAGCCTTGGAAACCCTATGGGGCAGTTCTACTCTGTCCTATAGGGTGGCTGTGAGTCGGAATCAACTCGAAGGTGATGGGTTTTGGTTTGGTGCCTGTGCTTCCATCCCTAATCTGGGTACATTAGACACGGGGTGATTTGAGGATAGATTTTTGGGGGGTGTGAGTGGGCATAAATCTGTCTTTATATATAGGCAAATATTTTAATGGGGCTAGGGGGTTGCCTAGATGCTGGTCTCTTGAGGTGGCCAGCTATTCCTGGGGAGCCTGAGGCTTGGGTGCCCTCCTGCCCTGGATCTAACCTTGCCCTCATTGTCTTCCTCAGAACAACCCACCAGGTGTTCTGGCCCTGCTGGATGAGGAATGCTGGTTCCCCAAAGCCACAGATAAGTCCTTCGTGGAGAAGCTGTGCACAGAGCAGGGCAACCACCCCAAGTTCCAGAAGCCCAAGCAGCTCAAGGACAAGACTGAGTTCTCCATCATTCACTATGCCGGGAAGGTACCAGCTGAAGGTCCCAGGGCCCTCTTTGTCCCGGGGGGAACAGCAGGGAAGATGCTCAGAATAGGAATCATTTGGGAATGGCAGAACTTTTGGGCTGGCTGGAAACTCCAAAGGCATGTATCGAATCCCAACCAAGTCCTAAATATGTTTTTTCTAAGATTCTGTAAGGGATGAGATTTAGCATCTCTAATATATCTCAACTTTGGTGGCCAGGAATTTCTTTCTTGGGCAGACTCTAAATCCTTCCTGCTACAAGTTAAATCCCACAGGAAGGTCCACTGGAATAGGATGACAGTAAACCCACTTATTTTTATTTTTATTGTGCTTTAAGTGAAAGTTTACAAATCAAGTCGGACTCTCATACAAAAATTTATAAACACCTTGCTATATATTCCTAATTGCTCTCCCCCTAGTGAGACAGCACACTCCTTCCCTCCTCTATTTCTTTTCGAGACCATTTGGCCAGCTTCTGACCCTCTCTACCCTCTCATGTCGCCTTCAGACAGGAGATGCCAACATAGTCTTAAGTGTCTACTTGATCCAAGAAGCTCATTCTTCACTAGTATCATTGTCTATCCCATAGTCTAGTCCAATCCCTGTCTGAAGAGTTAGCTTTAGGAATGGTTCCTGTCTTGGGCTAACAGAAGGTCTGGGGACCATGACCTCCGGGGTCGTTGTAGTCTCAGCCAAACCATTAAATCTGGCCTTTTTACAAGAATTTGGGGTCTACATCCCACTGCTCTGCTGCTCCCTGAGGGATTCTTTGTTGTGTTCTCTGTCGGGGCAGTCATCGGTTGTAGCCGGGCACCATCTAGTTCTTCTGGTCTCAGGCTGATGTAGTCTCTGGTTTATGTGGCCCTTTTTGTCTCTTGGGCTCATAATTACCTTGTGTCTTTGGTGTTCTTCATTCTCCTTTGCTCCAGGTGGGTTGAGACCAATTGATGCACCTTAGATGGCTGCTTGCTAGCCTTTAAGACCCCAGATGCCACCCTCCAAAGTGGGATGCAGAATGTTTTCTTAATAGATTTTATTATGCCAATTGACTTAGATGTCCCCTGACACCATTAAACCCACTCTTGAGTTCAACAAGAATCTCCTTTATCATGGCCTTGGGTTTGCCATTGCCAGCCTGTGCTACCTGGGGAAATCTGGGATAGCTGTCGTTGTCATCATCATCATCGTGTAATGGGTGTTATTGTATGGGACCTTCCCCTATGGCTCCTGAGGGTCCTAGAAAAAACATAGCTTAGTCTAGCTTGCAGAGTCTTAGGTATTGTATTGACTCCATGGTGTCCCTGCTGCATCTGGGAACAGATAATGTGTTGTACCAGGGATCAACAGACTACGACCCATAGGCCAAATCTGGCCCACCACTTGTTTTTGTAAATAAAGGTTTATTAGCACATGGCAGTACCCATTGATTTACATATCATCTATGGCTACTTTTGCATTACAAAGGATGGCTCACAAAGACTGAAATATTTACTATCTGGTTCTTTACCAAAGAAGTTTGCTGATCCCTACCCCTTACTCAAGGGAGTATATATGTTCCTTTAAACATATAGAGGTAACATTTTTCTTCTCCCCACTTCATAAATATCTTTTTTCAGTCCCCTCTGAGATCAGTCCTAGTCATCACCATAACAGCCCACATTCCACAGTCTACCAGATCCTTTTATTCATAGTCAAAATAATAAAATTAAGGCTCTGGTCACTCTCTATATTTAAGCCAGGAATTTAAAAAGCCTTGTGTGACCTTCTTTGGTATGGCCATGTATCAAAATATCCAAGTTAAAAAAGTTATGTTCATTACAAAGGGAAAAAGAGGTTCCCAAACTTATTATTTTTTTAAATAATTTATTTTTGTTTTGTTGAGAATATATACAGCAGAACATATACCGAGTCAACAATTTCTACATGTACACTTTGGTGTCACTGATTACATTCTTCAAGTTGTGCACCTGCTCTCACCTCCTTTTCTGAATTGTTCCTCCCCCATTAGCATAAACTCATTGCCCCCAAGGTTCCTATCTAATCATTTGAGTTGCTGTTGTCAATTTGATTCCATATAGATAGATCTTAAAAGAGTGTAATAATGCTCAAGGCAGACATTCTTTACTAGTTAAGCTAAACTACCGTTTTGTTTTAAGAAGACTTCAGGGGATATTTTTGGTTTAAGATTTAAAGATTATCTCAGGGCAACAGTTTCAGGTTCATCCAGCCTCCATGGCTCCAGAAGATCTGGATTCCACAGGAATTTTAAATTTTGTTCTCCATTTCCCCCTTTTGATCAGAATTCTTCTGTAGAATCTTTGATCAAAATGTTCAGTAGTGGTAGCCAGGCATCATCCAGTTCTCTTGGTCTCATGGCAAAGGAGGCAGTTGTTCATGGAGGTAATTAGCCACACATTCCATTTTCTCCTCCTGTTTCAGACTCTCCTTCTTCTCTTACTTCAGGCAAATAGAGACCAAACAATTTAAACACTAGAGTTATCAAGCCTTCTCTGAATGAAGGAGAACCTCAGATGTGAGGGGGAAGGTATTTCCCATCATAAAATCTCTTAACCTTTCATAACGCAACAGGTATTGTCCTGGGCTCTCGAGAAAGGGCCACTGGAAGAGGGTTACTAGAAGAATACATGGACTAGAGAGGAGGCCTTCTGAGCAGTGCCCACCATTTATTGGTGACCTACTGTGTGCAGGGCCCTTGGGAGCACTGATCTCTTGGTCTCTTCATTGGTGTTAGTGGATTCCCATCATGGCGGCTGCAATGTTCTTTCCTCTCTGACCTCAGAAGACCTAGGAGGGAAACAGGAAGACTCAGCCCTGCCCTTACTTTTGAACAGAAGTGAGGACATCTGATGGGTGGGATGGTCTTTGGCAGGTGGACTACAACGCGAGTGCCTGGCTGACCAAGAACATGGACCCACTGAATGATAATGTGACTTCGCTCCTCAATGCCTCCTCAGACAAGTTTGTGGCCGACCTGTGGAAGGATGGTAAGGCCATCCCTGCTCTGGGTGCTATTTTGATCAGGAGAATCAAACACCCTAGTCTTCCATCTCCTTCCAGCTGGTCCTGATTCCCACACCTGCTCCCAGGAGGTGGGTGTGGGGAGAAGGCAGTGTTGACAAGTGACATCTTATTGAAACATTCAACCACCTACCTCCCTGAATAGCAGCCCCTAAGCCCCACACCTGGACTGCCAGGGAGAAGGTCCCGGGGTCAGGGCTCAGGCAATACATGGCAGAAACAGTGTCCTAGGCATGGTGATTTAGAGTACTCTGATTTCAGGAGTCAAAAAGACCAGGTCTTGTCTCCACCACTTGCTTAGCTGTGTGATCTTAGACAAGTCACTTAACTTCGTTAAGCTTCAGTTTCCTCATTAGTTAAATTGAGGAAACAATAATAGTTTCTACCTCTCCTAAGATTATTGTGAGGGTCAAATTAGACCTGTGGTGCTTAAACTTGGCCACCCATCAGGGTCACCTGGAGGGCTCATTAAACACAGATCACTGGACCCCACTGCCCAGAGGTTCTGATTCCATAGGTCTGGATAGGGCCTGAGAATGTGATGCTGATGTTGTGGGCTCTGGGGACCCCACTTTGGTACACTTTGAGAACCCATGGATAGGTAATCCATGTGAAGTACTTAGCCCCTGCCTGGCCCATAGCAAGTGCTCAATGTTGGCTGCTGGAATGATGGCTTGAGTTGGGATTTGCTCATTTTGTTCCCAGCCAACTTTGTCCACAGCAGTTTTCTTTCTTGGCACAGGGAGTCTGCCATTGTTTTGAGCGTGGTAGAAGTTGCTCCAGGGAGGGGTCAGCTGTGCCAACATTTACTGAGCGCCACACCTTTGGCCTGGGTGACTGTATCTCAGCTTGGGTCTCCTTCATCCCGGGACTCATGAAGCATTCACTAAGACCTTCGCTCAAGTTGCCCACAATCCTGGGGAGAGACACATAAGCAAAGAGGTGATTACATGGAACCTACAGGTGTAATTGAGTACAAGGGGCAGAAATGGTGCAGCCCCCATACACGTGGTCTGGGCTTAGTACATGCAGCATCAGATGGGTGGATGGGAGTCTCTTATTCCATTCTGAAAGAAAAAGGATTCCTGTAGTAATACTAGAAGGAGCCCTGGTGGTGCATTTGTTAAGGGCTTAGCTGCTAACCTAAAGGCTGGTGTTGCAAACCCATCAGCTGCTCCATGGGAGAAAAATGTGGCAATCTGCTTCTGTAAAGATGACAGCCTTGGAAACCCTATGGGACAGTGTACTCTGTCCTGTAGGTTCACTATGAGTCAGAAATGACTTGAAGGCAACAGGTTTTGTTTTGGTTTCATAGTAATAATGGATTCCCTGGGTGGTGCAAACGGTTAACACAGTCACTGCTGACTAAAAGGTTGATGGCTTTAGTTCACCCAGAGGAGCCTTGGAAGAAAGGCCTGGCCATCTACTTCTGAAAAGTCAGCAATCGAAAACCTTATGGAGCACAGTTTTACTGTCACACACGGGGACACCATGAGTTGTAGTCAACGGTAACTAGAACTGGGTTGAGCACTTGCTAATGGGGTGCCGGGTTCCTACCTCAGGCGTTCGCATCTGCTCTACCTTCTCCTGGGACATTCTTCCCCTGGGTGTCTCCATGGTCATTCCCTCAGTTCCTTCAGGCCTCTGCTCAAATAGCAATTTATCAGAGAGACCCTCATTACACTGCTTAGGAGAGTACTCCATCGTTCTCTCTCCCCTTTACCGTGCTTTATTTTTCTTCTAAGCATCCCTCAGCACCTGGGATATTTTATACTTATACACGGGCTCATTGTCCATCTGCTTCCATGAGAATAGCCATAGACTGTGATCCCCTGAGTGGGGGGCAGGGTATCCCCAGGGCTTGGAGCATGGTAGGTGTTCAATAAATATTTATTGGGAGTGCAGGATTGAAGGCCAGCAGGGAAGTGAGTCCTTTCCATGCCTTTTGGTCAACAGCAAGTGTGTTAACTGTTTATACCACCCAGGGAATCCATTATTACTATCAAACCGAAACCAATCTTGTTACCATTGAGACAAGTCTAACTCATAGTGATCCTATAGGACAGAGAAGAACTGCCCAATAGGGTTTCTAAGACTGTGAATCTTTATGGAAGCAGACTGCCACATCTTTCTCCCACTGAGCGGCTGGTGGGTTTGCACTGCCAACCTTTCGGTTAGCAGCTGAGCACCTAACCACTGCGCCACCAGGGCTTCTTCTATTATTACGACAGAGATTATTTTTCTTTCCGAATGGAATCTGAGACTCCCACCCACACATCTGATGCTGCATGTACCAAGCCCAACTCACTTGCGTGGGGGCTGCACCATTTTTGCCCCTTGACTCATTTACATCTCCAGGTTCCATGTAATCATCTCTTTGCTTGTCTGTCTCTCCCACAGAACTGTGGGCTCCTTGAGGGAAGGGTCTTAGTGAATGCTTCATAAGGGACCCTGGAGGCACTCATGCCTTCCCTCCATTATGTAGATGAAGAAACTGAGGCACAAAGAGGTACAGGCAAACACAACCCAGTGAGTCCGCTGCCAGAGCAGGGTTTATTCCAGGTCTCCTCACCCCACAAGCTGTCCCAAATAGACAATACTTGGAAAGAGCCTTCCCCTCCCCCATCACACTAATGCTTCTACCTCACCTAGTGGTGGAGATGAAGGTGTTGTCTGGCAGGGGAAAGAATGGGTCTGGTGCCCACTGAGAGGGAGTAGGGACCTGGGGCCCCTCAGAGAAGATTCTGTGCACAGGAGTCTTCACTCACCCACCCCCTCTGGACTTGGTTCTCTGGCCTGTTGTGAGGGCTGGGGGCCCCAGAGGGCTGACATCGCCCTCCGTGTTCCCATAGTGGACCGCATCGTGGGGCTAGACCAGATGGCCAAGATGACAGAGAGCTCGCTGCCGAGTGCCACCAAGACCAAGAAGGGCATGTTCCGCACTGTGGGGCAGCTCTATAAGGAGCAGCTAGGGAAGCTGATGACCACACTGCGCAACACCACACCCAACTTTGTGCGCTGCATCATCCCCAACCACGAGAAGAGGGTGAGCCTGCCCGGCCCTCAGGGCTCCCTGCCCAGGATTGTCTGGACTGGTCAGAATGTTTCCCTGGGAATGAAGGAAGGAAGGGCGCTGAGTGCTTCAGGGGACTGGGGAGAATGGGCCCCAGAGGCACTGAGGCAGACCAAGGGTAGAGGAACAGAGGGAGAAGAAGCCTGACTCTCCCCAACCTGAGGTCTCCATCAGCCTCGAGTAGAAGATTATCTGAATCTCCTACCCATTCCCCATCCCCAGAGTCCCTGGGTGGTGCAAACAGGTGAGCGCTGGGCTACTAATGAAAAGGTTGGTGGTTTGAAGCCACTCAGAGGTGCTTCAGAAGAAAGGGCTGGTGATCTGCTTCTGAAAGATCATAACCATGAAAACCTTATGGAGTGCATTTCTACTCTGAAACACGTGGGGTCACCATGAGTTGGAATCGATTCAACAGCACCTGGTTTGTTTTGGTCTCCCCATCCCTGGAGGCTGAAGAAGGCAAGGGAAGAAGGGAGAATGTATCCAGGGACCGTTTCAGCCATAAGTTGCTGTCAAGGGCACCAAGTCATTCATTCACTCGTTATTCTGGTAAATGTTTACCAAGCTTCTACCCATACCAGGTGCTGGGGACACAGTGGTAGGTAGGCTATAGTCCTGGCCTGTAGGGTTCACACAATCAAGCTGAAGAGTTCCCAACTGGAGGTGATTGTGCCCCTCCAGGGAATGTTTGGCAAAGTCTAGAGATATTTTTTGTTGTCACACTGGGAGGAGGGTGCTACTGGCATCTTGTGGGTAGAGGCCAGGATGCTGGTGAACATCCTATAATGCACAGCACAGCTCCTGTCACAAAGAAATATCTGGTCCAAGGTTTCAACAGTGCTGAGGTTGAGAAACTGATCTAGTGGGGGAGGCAGACACAAGCTGAGAGCCATGATGTTATGGGGTAAATTATGAGAACACCAAGGAGCCAACCTCAGGGCTTAGAGAAAGTTTCTTAGAGGATGTGAACTTTAAAGAATGAGTAGGCTTCAACTTGGTGAAGTGGTGGTTGAAGTGGGAGCAACATCATAGGCAGAGGGACCAGTAAAAGGAAAAGTGAGTCAGTAAGAACTGATGGGTCTAAGAAAACACTGAGTAGGTGGTTTCATGTTGTTGACATGCGATGGTGTTAGGCAGGGATTTGGGAGAGATGAGGCTGAATGGGTAGGCAGGAACTAGATCATGGAGTTCTTGTGTAGTAAGCAGGGTTTGGCCTTCTTTCTGTAGGGATGCCACTGGGGAGGAGCCCCTGGGTGGTGCACGTGGTTGATGCACTTGGCTGCTAGCTGAAAGGCTGGAGGTGCGAGTCCGCCCAGAGTCACCTTGGAAGAAAGGGCTGGTGATCTACTTCTGAAAACTCACCCATTGAAAACCCTATGGAGTACAGTTCTACTCTGACACCCATGGGGTCAACACATGTGTTGAGTTGGGGTTAACTCAACAGCAACTGGTTTTTAGGTCATCGTAGATTCACATTTTAGAAACAGAAAAAGGGCATGGACTGGAGAGGCAGGAAGACCAGGTAGGATGTTGCTGAAGTTGTCCAGGCTGGAGAAGACAGTGTTGTATGAATAGTGGTGATGATGGGGATGGAAAGACATGGGTGGCCTGGGAGATATTTGGGAAGTAGGAGCTATAGAAGATGATGATGGACAGGAAATAAGGGGCGAGGGAGAGAGGTGACCAGGATGAAGCCCTAATCCCCACCCCGGTGATGGCTAGTGCCACCAAGTGCAAGGGCAAAAAGTACCAATTAGGGGGACTGGAAACGCAGAGAAAGTGCACTACTTTGCCCCTTACCCCTCAGCTGAGACCTCACTTGGTGCCTCTGTTAATACCCATTCTGACCTGGCAAGGTTGGTCATCCAGGCCTGACATTGGGGGCTTATTGCTTCTGGGTCCCAGCCCCGGCAATCATTGCCCTTCTCCACCGCAGTCAGGCAAGCTGGACGCGTTTCTGGTGCTGGAGCAGCTGCGGTGCAACGGAGTGTTGGAAGGCATCCGGATCTGTCGTCAGGGCTTCCCCAACAGGATCGTCTTCCAGGAGTTCCGCCAACGGTGAGCCCGCTGGGGCCAGTGCAGGTGGGGTGGTGGGTGAGTGGGGCTGGGAGGAGGGACAGATGATGGAGATGCTCGGTGATTTCTTTCCTGTGTTTCAAGCTATGAGATCCTGACGGCAAATGCCATTCCCAAAGGCTTCATGGACGGGAAGCAGGCCTGCATTCTCATGGTGAGTCCAACCTGGCTTTTAAGCAGGGGTAGGTCACACTCAAGGAGCCCTGGTGGCACAACAATTAAGTGCTCAGCTGCTAACCAAAAGATGAATGGTTTGAACCCACCAGCAGCTCTGTGCGAGAAAGGACCTGGCAATCTGCTACTGTAAAGATTACAGCCTAGGAAACCCTATGGGGCAGTTCTACTCTTTCCTACAGGGTTGCTATGAGTTGAAATCAACCCAGTGGCACACAACAACAGGTCATGGTCAGTTTCACATTTTACAAACAGTGAGGGGCTGGACTGGAGAGGCAGGACTAAAGATAGAAGACCAGGTAGGAGGGTTTTGAAGCTGTCAAGGCAGGAGAAGATGGTGGTGAGTGGATGGACATGACGATGGGAATGAAGAGACGTGGGTGGCCCAATCTAAGGCCACTCTGCCTGCAGTTGCTCGGGGTGGGACCACTCCCCAAATGGCACAGCTGAAAATGGGAACTTTCCTCCTTCCTTCTGCAGATCAAAGCCCTAGAGCTCGATCCCAACTTGTATAGGATTGGGCAGAGCAAAATCTTCTTCCGAACTGGGGTCCTGGCCCACCTGGAGGAGGAACGAGACTTGAAGATCACAGACGTCATCATGGCCTTCCAGGCGATGTGCCGAGGCTACCTGGCAAGAAAGTAAAGACCGTTCCCCACGTCCTAATGCCTCCCCCCACCCCCACACACTCAGATCAGAAACACCAGAACTATTCAGTGGGTGGTTCTTGCCTCATGTTCTGACTCCCTGATTCTAAGAGGTCATCTGTTATTAGATGCATTGTTGATTGAATGGCAGCTTTTTCTTGGGGGGAAGAAATGTCACCACTTCAAATATATGCCTAGTTATGAGTACAGGATGGGGAAGAAGTCCTGGCCTGTGGGCCCTGGAGTTTTAGACCAGAGTTCTCCCCGGCCCCCCATTTATTTGCTGATGGGCTATGGGCAAGCTATAGAACCCTCTGAGTCTCAGGTCTCTCTACTGTAAAATGAATATGATCATTTTTCCTTCACGGAGTTGGTTATAAGGAGTCAATGAGATAATACGTGAAGAGGGCTTGGAACAGTGCCTGGTTATCATTTCTGAAATGTTGGAATGGAAAAGGAACCTAAAGAAATAGTATTTGGCTCTATAAATTTTTTTTTTTTTTATATCCCCATAACCAAATGGGACTAAAATGGTGGGGCCTTGGAAGATCTGCTTCCCCTTCTGTTTTGTGAGGACTTGGAGGGTTAAGGTTCCTGAATAAAAACTGTACCCTAAAAAGGATTGTGGGGGCTGGGGAGTACTCTCTCTGGAGTGCTTATTATCCTTAGGTATAGGACACACCCTCATCTTCCCTGATTGTGTCAAGCTGATTCTCTGTCAAGTGGGCCAGGGTTAAAGTTGGTGAAGGCCAGATCTGTGGAGCATTTAGTCCAGGGACAGACCTAACGTGTTAAGTTTCATAACTAAATTCTCTGTTGCTTCCCCTTCCACCTTCAAACTAACTGGTCACCTACATTCAAGATGGCCACCAAGATGGCAACCATAGAAAAGAAGGTCATGGTCACTGGTGTATGGTTTTTCCAACTTGTTAGTCCTTAAACAGGAAGAGTGCTGGTTCCATGTCGAGGTCTTAAACAGGCTCTTGCCTCCAGATGATATAAGTGGTCTGTACCCAGACAATATACTTGTACTGATGCTCAGGGCTTCCGGAAGAATCTGAACTGAATGGAATGGGGAGTGTCCCTGTGCTACTCCCAAAATTACGAGCCAAACAGAAGGGGCTTGGTTTCAGGATGCAGCAGAGAAGGATGCTGTGGACAAAAGGAAGTGTGGAAAACAGGCAGTGTGAACAATAAGGAGGGTGAACAATGAGGAGTATGGACAATGAGGAGTGTGGACAATGAGGAGTGTGGACAATGAGTGTGAACGATGAGGATTGTGGACAGCGGGGAGTGTGGACAGTGGGTAGTGTAGACAGTGGGATGTGTGGGGGGCGGGATTATAGACCATAGGAGTGTGTGGACAGGCTGGGCGGCTGGCCTTGACTCAGCTTCTCAGGGCTCCGCTCTTCCTTTCCCAGGGCCTTTGCCAAGCGGCAGCAGCAGCTGACAGCCATGAAGGTGATCCAGAGGAACTGTGCCGCCTACCTCAAGCTGCGGAACTGGCAGTGGTGGAGGCTCTTCACCAAAGTGAGTGCTCCTGGCCTGGAGTGGGGCCTGACCGCCCCCTATCTCAGAGGCTGTGCTACCTCTTCTCATCCCCAGCCTGGGTCGTCACCCTACACCCTCCAGATATGGGACTGGAGACGGTGGAAAATGGAAGAGCTACTGAAGGCTTGAGAAAAAAACCTTCCGCCTGGTGATCTCCAGGTCTGAGCAGGCCTTCTTTGGCACATGTTACAGCCAAGGCCTTAACACAGGTCCAGAGCTTTTCTGGAACTGCAAGCACCCCTTAAGTTCCCCTTTTATTGCCACGCCCACTTCCTGCATGCCCCATCACCTCCTTAACCCACGGCCACCACTAATCTGTTCTCCGTTTCTATAATTTTGTCATTTCAAGAATGTTACATACATGGAATCATGCAGTATGCTGTCTTGTGGCATTGGCTTTTTTCTTCCAGCACAATGCCCTGGAGACTAATCCAGGTTATTGCTTGCATTAATCGGTCCTTTTTATAGGAAGAGGAAGAGGCCTTTGGGTACTACTTATTCCTACAGTGTCACTGGTTGTAACGTACCAACTGTGCAAAGACATACTCCGTTGCAATAGACTGGCCTCCTCTATGTGCCCTGGGGTATGAAAACTGGCACACACTTTGTGACTGAACAAATGCTTGTTGAGTACCTACTGTGTGCCAGGCATGTGCCAGGTACTGGGGAGACAGCAGAACAAGACACTGTGGTGTCTGCCCTCATGAATATTCTCAAGTGGAGGAGTAGACAGTGAACAGTCACAGAAATAAATACATAATGGCAAACTGTGCTAAGTGCATAAAGGAACCACCAGTATATAGCACAGGGGCCCCCTGTGCCAGGAGGGGCTCAAACACACCGAGCTAGGAGTCAGCTCTGTGGGGATCAGTGGGGAAAGTTGCTTTTTGGGTCATTCCATTTGACCCAACTCCTGAAAAATGATCCTAAGAAAACCATCATAAATAAAGAAAATCAGGAATTAAGAGTGTTCATTGTGGCCTTGGAAGTTGCTGGGTGATGTAAACGGTTAATGTACTCAGCTGCTAACCAAAAGGTTGGAGGTTTGTGTCCACCCAGAGGCACCTCAGAAGAAAGGCCTGGTGATCTCCTTCCAAAAATTCAGCCATTGAAAACGCTGTGAAGCCCAGTTCTACTCAGTCACACATGGGGTTGCTGTGAGTCGGTATTGACTTCACGGTAACAAGGAGCCTTGCTTACGATAGCAAGATTTCAATGTCCAGCCCTAGCAAATTGAACCAGTAATGGCTCATCCATTTTTCATTAATATTTTCTAACTATTAAGAATGATAGCCATCTTAAAAAAAAAAAAAAAAAAGACAAAAACAATGTAACAGCATGGGTAATAATTATCTTGTCATGTTAAGTAATAAAAATGGCATGTAAAACTAGGCAGTATAATCTCAAGTATGTTTTTAAAAGCTGTAGAAAAAAAGACTGGAAGGAAACGCTAAGAGTACTAATAATGACTTAGGTAAGAGAGGTAGGATATGGGGAATGTTTTCGTTTCTCTCCTTAGAGAGAAGCATGTCAGTTTGTCAGCTGTAGTTCTCTTGGGATGAGATTAAGCGGGCAAGGGGGGGCTTTCTCCTTTCACTGTGTATATTTTTGTGTTGTTCATTTTTGTGCATGGTTTCTCAGCCTCGGCACTGTTGACTGTTGACATTTGAGGCTGGGTCATTCTTTGTTATAGGGGCTGTCATGTTCATTGCAGAACGTTTAGCAGCATCCCTGGTCTCTATCCATTAGATGCTAGTGGCCTTCCCTCCCAAGCCCAGTTGTGACAACCAAAAATGTTCCCAGATGTTGCCAAATGTCCCCTGGGGGAAAAACTGTTGCTCTAAGTTATTACAATGAGAGTGTATTCCTTTTGCCGCCAAAACCAATGGTGGGTGGTCTGGCCATGTGTGTGCAGGTGAAGCCGCTGCTGCAGGTGACCCGACAGGAAGAGGAGATGCAGGCCAAGGAGGATGAGCTGCAGAAGACCAAGGAGCGGCAGCAGAAGGCGGAGAGCGAGCTCAAGGAGCTGGAGCAGAAGCACACACAGGTGCCCAGGCGGGGAGCAGGGTTGGTGTGGGGAGGGAGGCTGTGCCCGCAGCCCCCATAGGCTCACTGGTCTCCTCCCAACTCTGCGTGCAGCTGACTGAGGAGAAGAACCTGCTGCAGGAGCAACTGCAGGCAGAGACGGAGCTGTATGCGGAGGCTGAGGAGATGCGGGTCCGGCTGGCCGCCAAGAAGCAGGAGCTGGAGGAGATTCTGCATGAAATGGAGGCCCGCTTGGAGGAGGAGGAGGACAGGGGCCAGCAGCTGCAAGCCGAAAAGAAGAAAATGGCCCAACAGATGCTGGTAGGGCTTTGGGGGAGGATTGCCCTCACTGCAGTCCTGTGGGGTGGGCCCAAAGATATGTGTTTCTGTGGGACAGATGGAGAAACCAAGGCTTGGAGAAGGAAGGCCACCTGCCCAAGGCCTCAGTGAGAGCTGAATTTGAAAACAGGTCTCCACCAGAGCCCACCCTACTCTATTGCCCTGTCTGTTGTGAGCTAATACCCTTTCTCTTGTAGGGACCCTGGGTGAGGATACTTGCATTAGTCATTTATTGAATGGCAAAACAAAACACTCAAAACTTAGTTTGAAACAATACACGTTTATCATCTAACGCAGTTCCCATGGGTCAGGAATTTAGGAGGGATCAGCTTAGTTGGGTAGCTGTGGCTCAGGGTCTCTTATGAATTTGCAGTCAAGATGTAGGCCAGGGCTGCAGTCATCTGAAGGCTTGACTGGGCTGGAGGATCTACCTCCACAGTGGCACACTCCATGGCTGTTGGCAGGAGGCCTCATTTCCTCACCATGTGGAGTTCTATAGGGCTGCTTGGGTGTCCTTACAACTTGGCAGCTGACATCCCCCCAGAAGCCAAAGCAAGTGATCTACGAGAGAGAGGAGGGAGGAACCCACAATGCCTATTATATCTCATCTGGGATGTCACACTGTCACTTTCTGTTTGTTAGAAACAAGTCACTAAGTCCAGCCCACACTTAAGGAGGGCTGGCAGGCCTTTGGGCTTTGCCTCTTGAAGGGAAGAGTATCAAAGAACTTTTGGACTTATTATACAGTAAATGGAATTGAAACCACTAGAACAGAAATAACGAGAATGTTGACACAATGTGAAGAATGTAACCAATGTCATGATCATTATGCCTAGCAACTGGAATGGAAGCGGGTTTTGCTTGTGTATATTTTCACGCACGCACAAAAACAAAAAAAACAAAACATTATGGCACCTAAAACCAAACCCATTACCTTTGAGTCAGTTACGACTCATAGCAACCCTCTGGGTACCTACTATACCCATTTTACAAATGAGAAGACTATGGCTCCAGGAAGCAAAATAGCTTGCCCAGACCTTTTCTTTCCAGCAGATAGAGACTGCATTGTACTGAGGGTGATGAGGCCCAGCCTCTGTATCAGTTAACTCCCCAGATTTCCTTGAGAGTGAGTTTGGTTTAAGCAACGCTGTGATGCTTTTCCCTTCCCCTCAAAGGACCTGGAAGAACAGCTAGAGGAGGAGGAAGCTGCGAGGCAGAAGCTACAGCTTGAGAAGGTCACAGCTGAGGCCAAGATCAAGAAGCTGGAGGATGAGATCCTGGTCATGGATGACCAGAACAATAAGCTGTCCAAGGTGAGTGAAGTCATGATTCTGCATTAAAATCAACAGGCTCCCCAGGGCTCAGGATTCCAGAGCCTTCTGTTTTCAGCCAAATACACCAAGTTATTGAAGGCTGAGCAAAGGGTTGCCTCCTGGCAGTGACAAGACGGCCTTGGGACCGCTTTCCTGATGCCCATGTGCATTGGACTGGGTGGTCTTATTGGCACCAGAGTTGCCAAGGAGCGATCCTCACAAACACCTAACCATGGAGACCCCAAGTTGTACAAGGGCAAGCAAACAGGCCTGAGAGTCAGGGGCCTCTCCCATATTCCATTAACCACTGTTCCAGTTAGCCTGGGACTGAGGGGATTCAGAGATATGGGGCTTTTAGTGCTAAAGATGTGGAAGTCGGGAGCAGACCAAGGCAAGTTGGTCACCCTCGTCTGTAACCACTGACCAGCCCCACTGAGGGCTAGCTCCTTTTCAGCTCTTTGGAGGTTGATGTCAGCTGGGTACCTACTGTGAGCCAGGCCCGGTATTAGGTGCGGGAGATGCCTATTGATGTATGTGATACATACGTCTGTGAGACAGCAATGATGCGGATAACCAATACTGTGGTCAGGAGTCTGTAGGAGGTATTTATCCTAGTACAGTGAAACCTGTGAGAGCCAGAACTCGACCGGCTGCCTTGTTTTTTGGGGTCTCACAAGTTTTCTGCCTTTGACAGGGTGCAGCCTTAACACTTTTCTGTCGCTCTCTATTAGTGGAAAATATTTGCATTTTCTTTCTCTGACAGGTTTCTGCCTTAAACAGGTTCTGGCTTTCACCGGTTTTACTGTCTAAAGTGAAGAGAACTAAGGCGTGGAGGTGGGGTATTAGGGAAGGCTTTCTGGAAGAAGTGACATCTAAGTGGAAACCTGAGGGAAGAGCATTTAGGGAAGGGGGCATGAAGGAGTGTCCCAGGCAGGTGGCCCAGTGTGTGCAAAAGCCCACAGCAGGGAAGAGCTGGCACTTGGGAGGAACTGAGAGAGGGTCCTGTTGACTAGGACATGAAGTGTGAGGGGCAGAGAGGCATGAGAGGGGAAGTAGCCCGTTTCATTCGAAATTATCATTACGAAGGGACTTCTCTTTACCATTTAAAACTGTAGGTTGTGTTTGGTTAGAATGTGGGTTTTTCTTTGAACTGGTTTATCTGGAAATTACTAGAAGTTTAAACATCCTGGGAAAAAAAAAGAAAAGCTGATGCTTCTTTTTTCTCCCCGCCCCCCAAAAGGAGCGAAAACTCCTCGAAGAGAGGATTAGTGACTTAACGACAAATCTTGCAGAAGAGGAAGAAAAAGCCAAGAATCTCACGAAGTTGAAAAACAAGCACGAATCTATGATTTCAGAACTGGAAGGTAAGCCAACTACCCAAAGGGATTTCGAATGGATTTTTTTTTTAAAAAAAAAACCAGGAAAATCAGGAAGGAAATTTGAGAATGACGAATTCTTTCAAGAAAGTTGTAGCTCTAACCAAGCTCCCCAGTGATCCTTCATCAACATAAACCAAACCAAACCCTTTGCTGTGGAGTTGATTCCAACTCATAGTGACCCTGTAGGCACACGGGTTAATGATGAAGATGCATAAATCAGTCACAAAAGGACAAGTATTGGATGATCCCACTTCTATGAAATATCTAGAATAGGCAAATGGATAGAGACCCAAAGGAGCCCTGGTGGTGCAGTCGTTAAGTGCTCAGCTGTTAACTGAAAGGTCGGCGGTTTGAACCCACCAGCCACTCCACGGAAGAAAGATGTGGCAATCTGCTTCCGTAGTGACTTACAGCCTTGGAAACCCTATGGGGCAGTTCTACTCTGGGGGCTCTATGAGCTGGGACGGACTCGATGGCCATGGGTTTGGATTTTTTGTTTTATAGAGACCAGAGTTTATTAGTGGTGACCAGGGGTTGGAGGTAGGGTGAAAAGAGGGGTCATCGCTTAGGGAGAACTGAGTTTCTGTTAAGAGTGATGGAAAAATTTGGAAACGGATAATGATGATGGTTGTACAACATGATGAGTGTAATTAACGTCACTGAATCGTACAGGTAAAAAAAGTTGAAATGGTGAATGTTATTTATATTTTTACCACACACCAAAAAATAAGATAATAGAAGCAGCTTTTCGGGGGGACTAACCGTCCTTCCACAGGCTAAAGGTCTGGGTAGCGGTGCTGACTGGGTGGGGGCAGTGTGTGCATGTCCCCTGAGCGGAAGGGCTCACCCTCCAGGCATCTGTCAGGTGGCCTCCACTCCTGACAAGCCCCTGGCTTTTCGCAGTGCGGCTGAAGAAAGAGGAGAAGAGCCGACAGGAGCTAGAGAAGCTGAAGCGGAAGCTGGACGGCGAGGCCAGCGACTTGCATGAGCAGATTGCTGACCTCCAGGCACAGATCGCCGAGCTCAAGATGCAGCTGGCCAAGAAAGAGGAAGAGCTGCAGGCGGCCCTGGCCAGGTAGCGGGGCGAGGCCATGCTTGGGGACTGTCATTGAATATCCGTGTGTCCCTGCTACTTCTCAATGGCCACCCTGGTCAAGGTGGTCCCTAGTCCAGGCTTGGAGATCCTCCCCCAGGTCAGAGCTCTTGTGAGCCTCCCCAGCCCTGCTCCCTGCCATACACAGGGAGCGGGTTCCTTGGCCTGGTATTCAAAGCCCCCCAACCCTGACCTAACCAGGCTACTCAGCTGTATCCCTTATTGCTGCCCACTCACAAGTGCAGTGAATCGCCGTGGTTACCCTCCTCCCACCCCCCACCTAATTACCCTCTTGGCCTTCCCTCATACTGTCCCCTACGCACCCATCATGGTCAAAACCACATGCCAGCTCCGCAGCACCAGGAGGGCACTCTCCTCCCTGAAACTCTGGGAGCGCTGTCTGCCACTAGAACAACTCTGCTTACATCCCACCTCGATTCCCAGGCCCACCTCCACTATGCTGGGGCCCTGGTCTAATCATCCCCCCACGTGGAGCCCAGTCCAGTGCTTTGCATGAAGCAGGCTCTCAACAACTGAGTACATGGAAGAAGTGATTGTTCAAAGTTCAGAAAGCATCTATTAAACCCCTACTGTGAACCAGGCAAAGGTCCCTGGGGGACACAAACAGTTTGCCCTCAACTAGTAACCCAAAAGGTTAGTGGTTCAAACCTACCCAGAGGCACCACAGAAGAAAGGCCTGGCAGTCTGCTTCCGTAAAGATTACAGCCAAGAAAACTGTATGGAGCAGTTCTCTGTAACATGTGGGGTTGCCATGAGTCAGAATTGACTCAATGGAAATGGTGTTTTTTTTTTTTTTTTTTTTTGCGAACCAGGCACCTTGTTAGTCTGGCATGGTACTTCGTATTCTTTCAACATAACCCCCACTTGTGGCCTGTTTTTATGTCAAACCTTGGCACTCATGTTACCCATAAATGTCCAAGCAGCCCAACAGAGCAAGAAGGGGTCTTCTGTGTCTTGGGCCATCAGTGGAACGTGTTTTGATGTCTGTGCAACAAGAGTGGCTGGTTCCAGAAAACAATTTTTGGCCACATTGTGAGACAGCAAGGGGCTGGGCCCCGGGGTTGTAATCCTGGTGACGTGTCGCTGGCAGGCTCGAAGATGAAATTGCTCAGAAGAACAATGCCCTGAAGAAGATTCGGGAGCTGGAGGGCCACATCTCTGACCTTCAGGAGGACCTGGACTCCGAGAGGGCGGCGAGGAACAAGGCTGAGAAGCAGAAGCGAGACCTGGGGGAGGAGCTGGAGGCACTGAAGACGGAGCTGGAGGACACGCTGGACAGCACCGCCACCCAACAGGAGCTTAGGTGAGAGGGCAGCCCCCAGCAGTGGCTCTGAGGCCCCTTGTGCTGATGGGCCCATGGTATGAGAGGGAGTGACCCCAGAGCAAACCCCAAGATACCTCCCTGATTTCATTTTGCTCCAAAAATATGAGGACTGTTACTTTAGATCTTTTTTTTTTTTTGGTATCATCATAACAGTACATGCTCAAAGACACCAACAAAAATCACTCTCGGTCCCACCACAGTTAACAGTTTTGAGTATTTCCTTCCTGTCTTTTTGTATCATCCATCCATTCATATGGGTGGTACAAATGGTTAACTTGCTTGGCTGCTGGAAAGGCTGGTGGTTTTAGTCCACCCAGAGGCACCTAGAAAAAAGGCTTGGCAATCTGCTTCTGAGAAATCAGCCATTGAAAACCCCACAGAGCCCAGCTCTACTCTGACATACATGGGGTTGCCATGAGTCAGAGTCAACTCGGCGCAGTTTTTTTTTTTCAAATGTATCTAAGTTTTTGTGTTTAATTTCTAAAAAAATGGTCATCCAAATACATACGTATACATGTATATGTACATATGTGTTTAATTTTTAAAATAATATTTATCAGATTGGTCTGGGATTTAAGATTCACTGCAGGCAAATAAAACAGCAACAATAGCAAAACAGATCACCTGGCAGATAAGAAACACTGACTCTAGCGAATCTAGGTCATTTATTCATTCAACAAATTCAGTGAAACCTGTGAGAACTGGAACTCGCCAGACTTCCTTGTTTTTCCGGGTCTCGCAAGTTTTCGGCCTTTTGATAGGGTGCGATCATACCACTTTTCTATCGCTTGTTTAGTGGAATATATTTGAGGTTTCCTTCTCTGACAGGTTTCCGCCTTACACGGGTTCTGCTGGCTTTCAAAGGTTTTAACAGTATATGAATGTATTTTGAGCACATCTCTTGTGTAAGGTGTGTGCTAACATTGTACACCCTAAGATTCATCTCCTACACTTTGGGTTTTGTGCTACCTTGCTTCCCTGTGTCTGGAGGCCAGCACAATATGCCAGTCCCTTCCCATCTGGCCAGTGATACAGAAAAGCCCAGTGCAGTGGGTAAAGGCATAGGCTTGGAGTCAGACTTTTTGTGTTCAATTTCTGGCTTGAACACCATGGGCAAGCTACTTGCCATCTCTTAGCCTTAGTTTCCTCATCCGTAAAATTGGAATAATAATATACCTGCTTCTTAGGTTGCTGTGAGGAAACCCTGGGCATAGTGGTCAAGGGCTATGGCTGCTAACCAACAGGTCAGCAGTTTGAATCCACCAGGCGCTCCTTGGAAACCCTATGGAGCACTTCTACTCTGTCCTTAAGGTCACTACGAGTTGGAATTGACGGCAGCGGGTTTTTTTTTTTTTAGGTTGCTGTGAAGATTATAGGAGATGATGAATAAAGAACTTAGTTCAGGGCCTGGTGCATGGTATAGCAAAAAAAAAGAAAGAAAGAAACCAGTTGTCATCGAGTCTATTCCTACTCATGGCAACCCAATGTTTTAGAGTAGAACCGTGTTCCATGGGGTTTTCAGTGGCTAATTTTTCAGAAGTAAATCACCACACCTTTTTTCTAAGGAGCCCCTGGGTGGATTCGAACTGCCAACCTTTTGGTTAGTAGCCGAGTGCTTAATCATTTGGACCACCCAGGGGTGCCGTGACACATAGTAAGTACCCTATAAATAGTAGTTAATATTTGAGGAATATTTTGCAGTTCACCGTTCTTTCAACAGTGTTACTTTGTGTATTTGTTTGATGGCCCTGTGAGATATGCTGGGCAGGTAGCATGGTCCCTGTTTTGTGGCTGAGGACATTTGAGGCCCAGAGAGGCTAAGTGACTCACCCAAGGTCACACAGCATGGGAGGGCAGTGGTGGGGATTTCAGCTTGGGGTCCTGGTAGAGCTCTTGTCCTTTGCATGGCATTGAGTAAACCTCTGTCTCCACCCAATTACATCCTTTGTGCTTTCCCCGTCAAGGGCCAAGAGGGAGCAGGAGGTGACTGTGCTGAAGAAGGCCCTGGATGAGGAGACTCGGTCCCACGAGGCCCAGGTCCAGGAGATGAGGCAGAAACACACACAGGTGGTGGAGGAACTCACTGAACAGCTCGAGCAGTTCAAGAGGGTAAGCAGTCCACAGACAGCTTTCAATAACTACGGATCAGAGTCTGTGGCTTGAATCCCTGGGGGGCGCAAACGGTTAAGCGCTCCACTACTAGCTGAAGGAGTGGTGGTTGGAACGCACCCAGACGTACCTGGAGAGACAGGCCTGGCGATCTGCTTCTGAAAGGTCTCAGCCTTGAAAACCCCGTGAAGCAGTTCTACTCCGCACACGCGGGGTCACCGTGAATCAGAACTGACTCCGCAGCAGCTGACAACAAGGGTCTGTGGTAAGACGCCTAACAGGCAGTGCGGAGTATCACTTACAGTCCGTTATGTCAGTTAATCCTCACAACCACCTTATGAGGTGGGGGCTAGTAAGCCCATTTTACACAGGAAGAAACTGAGGTCGAGTGCCTAGAAGTGAAGATACTCACCCAGGGTCACATGGCTAGTAAGTGGCAGAGCTATGATTCCAACCCAAGGAGTGTCTTACCCTCTACAGAGCAGGGTCTGTAATATACTGCCCCTCGTAGATAGACAGGTTCTGCAGGATAACTTTAAAACTGAGAACATTCTATCCATCTCAACTTCTCGGCAGATTGAAGGAAAACTCATGATTTTATTTTAGTGGCCAAACAGCTCTCTGCCATGGTTGAGGAATCCCTGGGTCCTGGGCATTTTTCTTGTTGCTGTATTAGTTTGTGTGGGATTTGGAACTGTTATACACAGCACTACTCTGAACAGCCTTGTCTTAGGTACTTTTCTCCCCTGTTGGAGTATTTCCTGTGCGTCATTCCCAAAGATGGGGTTTTTTAAGCTTCGAACATCCTGCTGAATTGCTTCCCTGGAAGTCTGAACTAATTTATTCCACCCTCAGTGTATGTTGCTGTTGTTGACAGCTGCCATTGAATTGGCATCTCGACCCCATGTGGTACAGAATACAACTGCCCCATAGGGTTTTCTTGGCTGTAATCTTTATGGAAGCAGTTCGCCAGGCCCTTTCTTCCGCAGAGCTGCTGTGTGGATTTGAAACTACCCAGGCTCCTTCCTTAGTGTGTAGGAAGTCGCTGCCAGTGTGGTGTTTTGATTCAGTTACGTTAAATGTGTGTAGCCTTGCCTAAATATTGCTGGAGTCTGCATCTCTGTTTCTCTCACTAGTCAAGCCAAAGGTTCTCCTATGAGGTGGTTTGCTGAACAGTTTTCTGGGAGCTTTTTCATTGCCTGTTTTATTGGAATCTCAAACTTTACTGTTCCTTAAAATAATGACAATACCTCACATAGAATTTAGTATGCGCCAGGTGTTGTTCCAAGTGCTTTAGGTACATTAGCTAACTTAATCTCCCCTGTGGCACTTGTTGGGGCCCTGGTGGCGCGGTGGTTAGGAGCTCAGCTGCTAACAAAAGGTCAGCACTTCGAGTCCACCAGCTGCTCCTTGGAAACCCTTTGGGACAGGGGGTTGTCCTGTAGTGTTGCTATGAGTTGGAATCTACTTGATGGCAACGAGTTCGGCTTTTTTTTTTTTGGGGGGGTGGCACTTGTTAAAAACGTAGATTTTTAAGCCCCACCCTCAATCCTGATGGAGGCTGTGTTGGCACCACATTTTGGAAGGCACTAACAAGACTGATCCCCGCCCCCCGCCCGCCAAATGAATGAATGGATGCTTGTTCATGTCCATTGTCAAGTGGAAGCTGAACACTAACCTTCTATATTTTGTCAATTCTTTATATATTTTGGACAAGTAAGATTTTGCTAGTTATGTTCTTACTAGGTGCTATCAAGTTGGTTCTAACTCAGCAACCCTGTATACAACAGAACAAAACGCTGTCCGGTCCTGTGCCATCCTCACAATCATTGCTGTGTTTGAGCTCATTGTTATAGCCACTGTGTCAGTCGATCTTGTTGAGGGTCTTCCTCTTTTTTGCTGACCCTCTACCAAGCACGATGTCCTCCAGGAACTGGTCCCTTCTATACTAATGTATAATGTATGATATACGTTTCCCCCCATCTTTTTTTTTTTAATATTCAAGTTGTTTTTTTTTTTTAAACATACCTTCTGAAATAACCCTCAAGGCAGTAGTGAGGGATACATGTCCCTTTTAATTTTACAGTTGGGAGAGTGGGGTCCCAGAAAGGGTAGCTGACATTCTGAGGCCAGGTGATCAATGGAGGTAAGCAGAAGCTGGGACCCAAGCCCTGGACTGGCAGCCAGGCGTCCCTGGTGAGACTCAGCTGTTCACGCCGCTGGCAGACAGCGTTCCTTCCTGGCCTGCATGAATACAGGGTGAGGCTGTACACTGAGAACAGTCTGTTTTTCACCTGACAACTTCAGCTCTGGCTGGGAACCCTGTCAGGTTGGTGGGGGAAAATCACCATGTCAGTCCTACCTGGGCCCCTTTTACACACCTGCAGCTTTGCCATAGTTCTGGGGGTCTTAGGTGAGCCCAGGCCCCGTGCTTATCCACCTGCATTGGCACCCCAAGAGGTGCCTTGTCCCTTTCTGAGGTCCAACAGCTCTTGGTCCTGCTTGGGGCAGAGGAATTTGCGGGAAAGCTGAGTGCTTAGTTTCCTGTGTTCTTGGGACCCACACACTTCTTTCTTGCTTCTTTCCTCTTCCCCACAGCCCTGGGGAAAGTTCCCTCCTCTCTCCTGCTTTTTCCCAAAACACTTCTCCGCCCTCAGGGAAACTCACATGCCCACTCAAACTGCATAGATAAAATAGCTTTCTCTTAACTATCCCAGAAACAGCAGTGATGATAAATGTGAGGGACAACAGGGAGTGGTGGGGACTACGGACAGCTGGAGACCGCTCCATCTACAGGACCAACTGTTACTTAGATCTGGCCGACTGCGCCTTGCAGGAAGGCAAGACTTGTTTCCAGATCTTTAGTTTGTTTTTTTAATGTCAGAATTACTTAGGTATATACAGTGAAATCCACCAATTTTAAGTGTATAGTTCAATGACATTTGACAAATGTACACGCTTATGTAACCACCCCCACAGTCATGAAACAGAATATTAGATTTTTTTTAAAGATAAATCAGGACTCCAGATTTTTGTTAAATTTCTTTATTAAAATGTTGGCAACTAATTCAAAAATGGGGGTCAGGGGGAAGTACTGAATGGGCCAAACAGGACATGAGGAAGGCTGGATGTGGCCTGTGGGATGCTGGTTTGCAAGCTGTAAGCTTTTAGGAAAACAGAACCCAAAAGGTTTTACTGGTGAGTCTGTCCTCCACCCTGTTGTGTTCCTGGTGATGAGCTTAGGTCCCTGGACCTCCCTGAAGGAGGGGAAAGGGACCTCCCCGAAGGAGGGGAAAGGTTGCTATCTTAAAACTCTCTCCTGGCCACAGCGGCAATGCCTTCCCTCCCCTCTGCTTGTTTGGCCAGGCCAAGGCAAACCTAGACAAGAACAAGCAGACGCTGGAGAAGGAGAACGCAGACCTAACCAGCGAGCTAAGGGTCCTGACCCAGGCAAAGCAGGAGGTGGAGCACAAGAAGAAGAAGCTGGAGGTGCAGCTGCAGGAGCTGCAGTCCAAGTACAGTGATGGGGAGCGG
This sequence comes from Loxodonta africana, assembly GCF_030014295.1. NCBI lineage: Eukaryota > Metazoa > Chordata > Mammalia > Proboscidea > Elephantidae > Loxodonta > Loxodonta africana. Next base: position 72,476,672 of record NC_087353.1, on the reverse strand, counting down.
GCTCGCGCAGAACTCAACGACAAGGTCCACAAGCTGCAGGTGAGGAGGCCGTGCAGCACCCAGCTCGGTGGGGACATGGCTCTTCCCAGCACCTGAAGTCTCTCTTGCTGCAAGGCAAGGGGGTTTCCTCTAGTTACATTCTTCGAGGAGATTAGAGGGTAACCTTACTCAATTTAATCTTTAAAAATCTTTACTTGTTCTTTCAACAAGTATCTATTAAGCGACCTGCTGTATGCTAAGTACTGTGCTCAACCTGAGATACAACAACAAGGAAGAAAATAGACACTGTCCTTGGCCTGGCTAAGCTCCAGTTCGGGGTGGGGGGTGAACATTCTAATCACACAAATATAAGATTATGCTGGAAAAGTGAGGCATGTAATGCAATTAAGTATAAACACAAGGTCCTAGCCTGGGCGCAGGAGTTGTCAGAGAAGCTTCCCTAAGGAGAACGTATATCTGACGGGTAATAGATGTCCACCAAGCAAATGTAGTGGCATATGCAAAGGCCCAGTAGTGGGTGGGAACATTAGAAGAGGTCGAATAAGGCCAGTCTACTGGAGTGCCAAATTCAAAGTGGTACAAAATGGGACTATAGAGGCCAGTTGTGGCCAGATGGTGCAGGGCCTTTGAGGCCCTATTGTACGCATGTTGGTACCCTGAGTGATGGGAAGCTATTGATGGATTTTATACTGAGGAATGACATGGTGTGTTTGTCTTTGGTATGATTTAGCTTTGAATAGACATTTGGCCTGACTTGCCATTCACGGGATACAGTTAATTTTTGATAAATCTTTAGTGTGCTCTCAGCCTAGGGAGGGTAGAGCATGAGCCTGATTGTCCCATATACCGCTGGGAGCAGTGGCTTTGCTAGCCTAATAAAAGCATTGTCCTAGAGGACCAGAGCCAAGCTATTTATATCCTTATTGTAAACGGGAATAGGATGGATGGTGAGTGGTAGCTCCAAAAGATCTGCTCTGAGATACTGGGGGCCTGAGTAAGGCAGAATACAGTAGGGGGTTTTTTACCTCTCGTGTCTTTGCTTTTAGCCATTAAAGATCAGTAAAAGAGCAAAGACTAGGGGTGAGGAAGCGGGGTAGTGGGTCAGGGTCCCAGATGTTTAGGTGCCCTCCTGCATGCTCCTCTCCAGCTTTATGGTGGGGAGTGGGCCAGTCCAGATCATCTCTCAGTGTCTGGACTGTCACACCCACTGCTTCATCTTTGCCAACGTAGTCAGGGATCCAGGATCCATTTAGGGGAATCAGGGCCTAGTCAATACACTTTAGGGTTCTAATAGGTTCTTAGAGCCAGAAAGTCTAGAGCCAGGGATCCTAACTTGTAGGCCATGGACTCTCCTGGGGGCCATGGAGTTATCAGAGTTGCATACCTTCATGGGTATTTTCCTGATCAGTGGGTAGCACAAGTTTTCTCACGTGAAGCTGCGTGATGTGTTTTGAGTAAAAGGGCTCCTCATACTTAATGAGGACAGGGATTCTGCTCTAGAGGCTCCGACTAACTGTACTCTCTCGGTGCCCTCAGAACGAAGTGGAGAGTGTCACAAGCATGCTCAATGAGGCGGAGGGGAAGGCTATCAAACTAGCCAAGGACGTGGCATCCCTTGGATCCCAGCTCCAGGATACACAGGTGAGCATCCTGCCAACAGCCAGGGGGACCTGGGGTACACCCTTCCTGGGAGTGGGTCCCTGGAACCTCCATGTGTCCTTTTCATAGGAGCTCCTTCAAGAAGAAACCCGGCAGAAGCTCAATGTGTCCACCAAACTCCGCCAACTGGAGGATGAGAGGAACAGCCTGCAGGACCAGCTGGATGAGGAGATGGAGGCCAAGCAGAACCTGGAACGGCACATATCAACTCTGAACATACAGGTGCCAGCTGCATGTCCTTGCTTCTGACATGGTCCCCTCAAACTCTTTTCTGGGCCTAGAGTCCACAAGTGTAGGTTGTGTGAGTTCTGATGTTTTATAGTAGAAGACTGGCACCATTTTGCTTTGCTTACTGTGGCTCCTCCTGCTGTTGGGTTTCTTCAATGAGAAGAAAGTAGTCTTCTCTTCTTAGGGTTTGGGGCAGGGACAGGGATCACTCATGGCTTTCCTCTCACCCCACCCTGGACACTGCCATTTCAGCTCTCTGATTCAAAAAAGAAGCTGCAGGACTTTGCCAGCACCGTGGAAGTCATGGAAGAGGGCAAGAAGAGGCTCCAGAAGGAAATTGAAGGCCTTACCGAGCAGTATGAAGAGAAGGCAGCTGCCTATGACAAACTGGAAAAGACCAAGAACAGGCTTCAGCAGGAGCTGGATGACCTGGTCGTTGATTTGGACAACCAGCGGCAACTGGTGTCCAACCTGGAAAAGAAGCAGAAGAAGTTTGATCAGGTAGGGGTGGGAGTGCCCTTTACTTAGTTCACAAACGCTGGTTGGGGGATCAGGTTTGTGTAGGCCTAGTATCAGGTGTGGAGCCCAGGTGACGCAGTGGTTAAGAGCTACGGCTGCTAACCAAAAGGTCAACAGTTCAAACCACCAGCCACTCCTTGGAAACGCTATGGGACAGTTCTACTCTGTGCTATAGGGGTGCTGTGAATTGAAATTGACTCGACTGCCAATGGGTTTGTTTGGTTGGTTTAGTATTATGTGTGGCTGGTGTGTGTGCACCTCGATCCCATCCTCTGCTTTGCTGGAGGCAATGGGAAGCGCCATTTTGCTTTGTGTGACCATGAAAGACTAGGGCTACTAGATCCGAGGACCCTTGACAACTGTGGACTTTTCTAAGTACCGCCCACCAGGGCCATCTGCAAACACAATTCTAGTCCTATAAGGAATGAGGTTCATTTATTTTATTCACTCAACAAGTATTTCAGTGCTTACTGAACATTGCAAGTAATTCAAAGTTTATACTCTTTAAATACCAACTTTCCCCCAACATTTCATTATGAAAAATTTCAAGCAACCTGCAAAGTTGAAAGACTTTTACAGTGACTACCCACCCGTACACCCACCACCTGGATTCAACTATTAGCATTTTACCATATCTGCTTTCACATAGTTATTCTATTCATAAGAATGGATCACATCTACCAACTGCATCTTTGACATGCATTTCAAAGCAAATTGACATCTCTACACTTTCTCCTCAATTTTTCAGCCTTCCATATCGTGAACTAGTGTTTTTTTTTTTAATTACTTTGCTTCTTTTGAGGTAAAATTTACACATAGTGAAAACACACAAATCTTAAGTGCTCTGACAAATGCATGCCCCTCTATGATCCAAACCCTTAAATACCAACTTTTAATTCATTTTACCCATATTCAGTAAATGTGATTTATTTTATAAGTGACTCAATATTATTCTAAAAATGAGTTTCTGGATTATACCATGAGGCCAACTGCCAGAGGTGAGGTGTGGGGGCTCATTGCTGCTCTCCAGACGGCCGGTGCCGGTTTCTCACTCCCAATTCTTCCCTTTTCCATCAGCCATCCCTTCTCATGCCAGCTCGTCTTCATTGCTTCTATCCTGCGGCTTCATTATCTGGTCGAGGGCCCGAGGTCACTTCCTGTCATATAGACTATAGGGTTTTTGTGTTGACTGTGCTCTTGGGAGACCCCTGTGCTTCCATCCACACACTCATCATTTCCCTAATATAGTTGATAGGAAGCTGCTTGTGGCCATGAAACAACAAAAGAATTTATTGGTCTCTGGCAGGATTAAACATCACTTTGACCTCTTTGACCTTTGACCATGACCTAACCAATGTGGCCAGCTTTAGTGGTTGCAGAGCTGATCCTGGTGTTGGGCAAGACTGGTGCAGGAGTCAGAAAGCAAGATGATTACAGACAACTTCCAAAGACAGCTAAAATTACTTGCACCTGGATAAATTCAGTAGCACACAAGGCCTCTTCCCCATTAAGTGAAGCCAGCACAAGTGCTCACCTCTGGGTCTTGTTTTGTAGTTGTTAGCCGAGGAGAAAAACATCTCTTCCAAATATGCGGATGAAAGGGACAAAGCAGAAGCAGAAGCCAGAGAAAAGGAAACCAAGGCCTTGTCCCTGGCTCGGGCCCTTGAAGAGGCCTTGGAAGCTAAAGAGGAACTCGAGAGGACCAACAAGATGCTCAAAGCTGAGATGGAAGATCTGGTTAGCTCCAAGGATGATGTGGGCAAGAATGTAAGTCGCTCTGTATTGTCTTTGCTCGTCCGTATTTTAACCCACCCTCTTTGATATTAAGCAATAATCAGGAGTCGAAGGCAATTCTTCAGGCTGGTGCAAAGGTGGGGGAGTGGTTTGGAACAGCAGTTGGGATGAGGCTGAGTCGAGGCTCCGAGGGGAAGGCTCTCGTCTACACTCCCAGGGGCCGTCTTGATTCATAGCCGGGCATCCTGCATGCAGGCAAAGCCACCACTGACCTGAATGAGATACCTCTCACTGGGATTCACTTGACTGTCTCAGTGGAGTCAGCCCTCATGTAGAAGGTACTGCTGCTCTCCCTACAGGTCCATGAGCTGGAGAAGTCCAAGCGTGCCCTGGAGACCCAGATGGAGGAGATGAAGACCCAGCTGGAAGAGTTGGAGGATGAGCTGCAGGCAACAGAAGATGCCAAGCTGCGGCTCGAGGTCAACATGCAAGCCCTCAAGGGCCAGTTTGAGAGAGATCTCCAAGCCCGGGACGAGCAGAATGAAGAAAAGAGGAGGCAGCTCCAGAGGCAGGTAAACCACGTCATGGGGAGGAAGGAAGGGGTGGCCTATTTCATTCCTGCCACCACCACTCCCGGCTTCATGGAGACTCTTCGCTCATCTGCAACCTGGGGATGAGAAAACCCACCTGGCAGGTAGTTTGGGGTGGGGGGTGGCAGGAGTGGTGAGCACCTGGGGGCTCCGTGAGAGTCGGCTGGAGTGGAGTCCAGGGTGCAGCCCAGCTGCAAACAGCTCTCTTCCTCGCTCAGCTTCACGAGTATGAGACAGAACTGGAAGATGAGCGAAAGCAACGCGCACTGGCGGCTGCAGCCAAGAAGAAGCTGGAAGGGGACTTGAAAGACCTGGAGCTGCAGGCTGACTCAGCCATCAAGGGGAGGGAGGAAGCGATCAAGCAGCTTCGGAAACTGCAGGTGGGTGAAGCCCTGGGTTCCAGGTGTGGAGCGGAAGGAGGCTACAGCTCCTCTGGGGCCAGGTACATGAGTAGCAAGAGGAGAAAGCAGGCCTGTCTCTGTCTTTGCTGCTAGTTCAGCTGGTGTTTCTCCAACACCGTTTAGCTTTCAGGGGCTGTCTCCTGCCCTGCGGAACCCAGTTGCCATTGAGTTGATTCTGACTCACAGTGATCCTATGTGTGTCAAAGTAGAACTGTGCTCTATGGGGTTTTCAATGGCTGAGTTTTCAGAAGCAGGTTGCCAGGCCTTTCTTCTGTGGCACCTCTAGGTAGACTTGAGCCTTGGTTAGCAGCTGAACAGGGCTAGGGCCCTGTTATTGGGCATTTGGCCCCTGCCCTCAGAGGCACAGCTTCTTGAACAGGACTGATGGTACACCCAGAATGGTGCCCCCAAACAGCCACCTGCCCTCCTGATGCTGAAGGCAATACCCGTGTAACCGGAACTCTTCTGGGGCTAACTGTGGAAAACCCTAGGGGTTGGCCTAGAAAGGTAAGTTGAGTAAGGATGTCTTAGCTTGTCCTTCCTGTTGACTCACGCAGGCGCAGATGAAGGACTTTCAGAGAGAGCTGGAAGATGCCCGGGCATCCAGAGATGAGATCTTTGCCACAGCCAAAGAGAATGAGAAGAAAGCCAAGAGCTTAGAAGCTGACCTCATGCAGCTACAGGAGGTAATGCCTTCTGGATAGGACAGCCTCAGTGGGGGTATCATGGTAGCCACTCTGATGCCCAGGTTTGTGTGTTCAAGATCTCTGCCTCATACAGCATTCCAAATGGGTGCACCCATCGTAAGAGCACTCAAAGATCCATCCTTTTCTCCTCTGATGTAGCTGTGGGCTCAGATGTAGAAGCCATTCCCAGGGTGGCTGCAGACTGTGGGGGGCCTGGTGATGGGAGCGGGCTGGGCTCTTGGGTAGGGCTTGGCTCCCCTGCCCACCAGGGGACAGCAGATTTCCTTCCTGGCCCTCCAGGATCTTGCCGCGGCTGAGCGGGCTCGCAAACAGGCAGACCTGGAGAAGGAAGAGCTGGCAGAGGAGCTGGCCAGCAGCGTGTCAGGAAGGTAAGGAGCCACACTGCCCTGAACGGGGCAGGAGGGATGTTCTAGACCCAGAGGGTGAGGTCAGAGCCCTGTGGATCCCCATCTTAAAGCTGAAAACAATGGCACACTCCACTGACCTCGTGGCAGGGCTTGATGCCCAGTGGTGAGTCTTCCTCTGGGAGAGCGGCAGTTTCACTCATGCTGGACAAGCAGCAGGGTGGTGATGAGGAGGCTGGGAAAGAGCCACTCCTCACACCAGTACGAGTCCTGCTCCCTGTTGTGAGCTGTGTGACTCTGGACAAGACTCTTAGTCCTCTCTGTGCCTCGGTTTCGTCAGCTGTAAGATGAGGGCAGTCCCGAGGCACTGTTCCTGCAAAGAGCAGGTGTTTTCTAAGCCAGGATGAGGCTGGAGCCCTGGTTGTGGCTGCATCTCCCTTAGGAATACACTCCAAGATGAGAAGCGCCGCCTGGAGGCCCGCATCGCTCAGCTGGAGGAGGAGCTGGAGGAGGAGCAGGGCAACATGGAGGCCATGAGTGACCGTTTCCGGAAAGCCACGCAGCAGGTGAGGCACACCGCCTGGACCAGCCCTGCCACAGGGCCAGGCTCAGGGTTCCAGCATGGGGGCATGACGTACATTGAAGGCCCCCTGCGGCCCAGGGCAGTGGGGAACAGAGAGATGTGAGGGCAGGGCTCACACCCTTATCCCCACTCCTTCCTCTCCCCCGCTGGTGTCACTCTTCAGCTGCTCTGCCCACTGTCTTCAGAACACCTAACACCTGACTGCAGTATCTCATGTGGTCATGAGTGTACATCTGGCTCCCTCCTTTACGTCAGGGCCTTCTGCTGGAGGGCATTCAGTGACATTCCAGATGACGGTCACTAAGGACACATCATGTGACCCACCCCAATCCAGGGCAGAGAACAGACAAGGGACCAGATGCCAAGAGGAGAGGGGGAGGAGGGGCATCACTGAGCTTCCTGGAAGAGAGAACCTCCTGACCTGGAGTTGGCTAGTGGAAGAAAAGGGAGGGGAAGGCGCACAGACGCAGAGACCGCAGGAGGCTGGAGGCAGCAGGCTTGCCATCTCAGGGATGCTGCCTGGGCTTCCTTGCACCCACCGTGTGGTCTTCACCCTTGTCCCCAGGCCGAGCAGCTCAACAACGAGCTGGCTACAGAGCGCAGCACAGCCCAGAAGAACGAGAGTGCACGGCAGCAGCTCGAGCGGCAGAACAAGGAGCTCCGGAGCAAGCTCCAGGAGATGGAGGGGGCAGTCAAGTCCAAGTTCAAGTCCACCATCGCAGCACTGGAGGCCAAGATCGCACAGCTGGAGGAGCAGGTCGAGCAGGAGGCCAGGTACGGTGGGCCCAGTGTCTCTATCCTCCTGGTGACTGGCAGGATGTTGGGGAGCCTCTGGCATCAGCTCTGCCTTGCGGAAAATAAGCCCAGCAGTCCCCATGCTGCAGGAATGATATGAGAATTGAATGGGGACATGGCGAAGGGTTGTTCCCGGCCTACAGAGAGCGCTTTACACGCGAGCTACTTTTGGTAGCATGGCTATCCCCACAGGCACAAGCTAGCTCTCCAAGGCACACACATGCTTTTCCTACCTGTGCTTGTGGGGACATCATGTTAACAGATGTATGAAAAGCCCAAGTCTTCAACCCACTCAGCACACAGAGATGGGCAGGCTTCTCAGCTTAATTACCCATCGACTGAGGCCTAAAGTCAGTGTACAAATTCGGTGGATTTTAGAGTCCTCGGATACGTGCAACCATCACCACAGTTGATTCTAGAACATTTTCTTCACCCCTAGAAGAAACCCTACCCCCTTTATGTCACCCCTCCCCCCTCAGCAACCACTAATCCACTTTCTGTCCATCTACATTTGATTTCATGGCTGGCTTGTTTTACTCAGCGTGTTTCTGAGGTTCATCCACGTTGTAGCATGAAGTGGTATTTCACTCCTTTGTCTGACCCATTCTTGGGATATGTCCTGATCCGGGGCTCAGAAAGTGTGCTCAGGGTAGGCAAGATGCTGTATCAGGTTTACACACCAGTTATACAGGGAACATCCCATTGGAGACGGTTTCCCTGTCTCTCCCTGTCTCTCCGTGTGTGCAGAGACAAGCAGGCAGCTGCCAAGTCACTGAAGCAGAAGGACAAGAAGCTGAAGGAGGTCCTGCTGCAGGTGGAGGACGAGCGCAAGATGGCGGAGCAGTACAAGGAACAGGTACCCCTGCCCCGTGCAGGCCTTCCCAGCACCCTCAGGCCCCCAGGCCCTGCTGACCCCGTGCTCACTCTGACAGGCGGAGAAGGGAAACCTGAGGGTCAAGCAACTCAAGAGGCAGCTGGAGGAGGCGGAGGAAGAGTCCCAGCGTATCAACGCCAACCGCAGGAAGCTACAGCGGGAGCTGGATGAGGCCACGGAGAGCAACGAGGCCATGGGCCGGGAGGTGAACGCCCTCAAGAGCAAGCTCAGGTAAAGCAGCCGCCCGGCCCCAGCCTGGTCTGGTCTCTCTAGGTGGAGAGGCGACTTGGGGGTGGTTCTCAAAAAAAAAAAAAAAGCATGAAATGCCCATCATAAATGCCCGCCATGAGCCCCCCTTGCCCCTTCCCGTGGTTTCTCTTGGCTCATTATTAGCAAGCACTGGTGTGTGCCAGGCACTGAGACACGGCCCAGCTCTGCCTCTGAGGCGCTTACTGTGGTCTTTAAGCTTTGCTTCCCATCCCATTTTCCTATGCAGGAGGTACAGCATC